>NW_027510154.1:0-1200000 GCF_048772815.1 Callospermophilus lateralis
CACCACACACATCAACACACACACAAACACATAATTAGAGCACATTTAACACTCAAATAAAGCTTTACCTACTGATTCATAACTAGGGTATTTTTTTTAATAAGTATTGTGTCTTGGTCTCTACTGGGGAAACATGGTTCAATGTGAGTTCTCTGGTTTGTTGTAGGGCAGTGAACGTTCACTTGTTGGCAATGATATAGAAATGGGGAGTAAGAGTTTAAAAGTTTTTACAGTAGGTAGGCAGAGTCAGAGTATGGAATCTAAGAATAAGAAATTGGGGAATTTCCTCTTTGTTTCTTCATTTCAACCTCCTAATAATTCATGTATATTTTCCAAAAGTCTCCCAGAAAACAAGGACTAGGTCAATCCACATATCAGTGAACCATAGCAGAATGCGACTCTGAATTTCATATAAACAGTCATAAAATCAAAAAGACAGGTGCTGGGGTTTTGGCTCAGCACTAGAGTGCTGGCTTCACACTTTCAAAGGTCCTGAGTTGGATCCCCAACACCATACGTGAAAGGAATGAATGAACCAATGCATGAGTGTATGATGAATGAATTAAAGGTATAAGGAGGAGGAGGAAGAGGAGGAGGAGGAGGAGAAATAGAAGAAGATGATGAGAAATTTGACAGAAGGGAAAAAGGGGAGGAGAGTGAGTTTAAAGTGTGGTTTCCAATTCCCAAACGTTAAATTACAGCAGACGGGATAGAGAGAGAAGATGGGAGGGCAGGAGAGGGGGGATAGTAGAGGCTAGAAAAGGTAGCAGAATACAACAGTTACTAACATGGCATTTTGTAAAAACGTGGATGTGTAAACAATGTGATTGTGCAATCTGTATATGGGGTCAAAATGGGAGTTCATAACTCACTTGAATCTAATGTAGGAAATATGGTATCTCAAGAGCTATGTAAGGTTTTAAGCAACCAATATAAAAAAGAGGTCTTCATTTTTCTTTGTAGTTGAGATCTCCTGTTTCCTTGACATGTTTAGTTGTGTTCTCTCCTTAAGTCCTCCCATGCTCTAGTTATTCTGATATGGAAAAACTAGCTGAAATGCCCAACCAGTCTCTAAATCAGTGACACTTTTTCATTAAGCCTAAAGTCACTTTACAATTGCTACAGTCTTACTAAATACACTTCTTTGTTTGGAGTTTAAAAGATATTTCCACCAGCTAGATTACAAGGACCTAGAACTCCCATTCTTGTTTATGTAAGAGTGGCTTCATCAGATTAAATGCCGTTCTCTGGAATAACATAAAATAGGAATAATTTACTCATAAGATTCTTACGTAAACCATCTTTATTTACAAAATACCATCTTAAGAATTATTGTTTCATTGAGCTTCAATTGGAGCCAAAGTATAGTCAATTACTGAACTAAAAGCAGTTACTTAAAAACTAAAAATGAGAGATAAGTCAAATTACATTTGAAGAGAGAGCAACAGCATGAGGTTTCTTGTTTGGTTCTGGATGTTGAGTAACAGGCTCATTTGCAGGTGGAAGGAACCCTTCAGGCAACTCACTTGTACTTTCAGAATGGGGGTGAAGAGGGCTGAATTCCAGCTCTTGGGGGAAGATTTTGTGAGGAAAACCCCCTCCCTGCATAGACACTTCGCATTGGAAATGGAGTGGGTGGCGGGTCAGGTGGAAAATAATCTCCAGGTTCCCAGACAAGTTTCCTGGGAGAGGTGGAGGAAAAAAAAGGTCCTCTTCTCATGAACGGACTCCTTGGGTCAACTGGAAACAAGGCACCTCTGACTGGAGGGAAAGGTGCCAACACAGAGCCAGAGCCACTTGCTTGGTTTTCAGCATGGAGAGGTGAATCAGGCACATCAGAGTCCAAAGGAGGCATATTAGGAAATCTGTGTTCTGCTGGTCCCGATGCTCTACCACAATTTGAGTAAAACCTATCTTGCCTTTGTAGAGGAAGACGTGCATCAGAAGAATATGGTTGGCCTGGCGGAGGGATCATCAGCCTGCTGGCCTGTTCCCCTGGAGGAGAGAGGGGCCCAGTCTGAGAAGGTGCTCTCTGAAAATCAGTGAACTTATGACAGCTGGATTCTCTTCCTTTACTGCTAGTCGCATGGTCCAGAGGATTCTCCAGGGCCCCTTGACCCTCTTCCTCCTCCCACTGGAGTGAAAGGTGAGAGTGTGAGTGGACCACTCTTTTCAAAATGAGGAGGTCTCCTTTCAGATGAAGGGTGACCTATTGGTGAGGGCCCATTTGGAGAAGGCTTTCTGCCCATTGCTGAGTTGGAAACATCCAGTGCATCATAGGGATCTTTTTCTACAAGTTCAAATCTAAGCTCCTTCTCAGTTAATTTCTGTCTGTTGCGTGCATTTTGTTTCCTGAAATAACTGAGGTTTCTTTCAGCAATCCGAGCTGCCAACTCACTAGCATCTGCTTCTTTCTCGGAGGAAGTAATCTTCCCCAGACAGGAACGAATGGTACTCTGCGATTGTTCTTCAAGATATTGGGCTCTCTTTCTGTAGGTCTCCAGCTCTTTTATTGTATGGCTCATCTTTTCTTCGACTTTGGAAAGTTTCTCCTTTTGCTCCACACGGCAGTTTTCCTCCACTCTTAATTTCCTGTGCAGTTTCATCATATTTTCTTGACAGCGTTCCATCATGACTTTAAAGTTCTTCTGTAGGGTCTCATTCTCACTTTGCAGCTGTGCATTTTCGGACTGCAAGGATGCCTGTTCAGTCTGCAGACTTTTAAGGTGTTCTGTAAGGTCTGCCGTGGTTTTCTCCACTTCAGATGAGAAAGTACATTTTTGATTTCTTCCTCCTTCCAAGATTTCTAAGGAGGCCTTTAGCTTATCACCATAAACCAGGTTCCTCAAAGCTCCTTTGGACTCATCCTCCAAGTGAGCACCAATTTCGGGTTCACTCGTCTTTCCCAGTTCCAGGTGACCACCATCCCTTTGGGCTCCCAGGCTTGGAGAAGATCTATCCTTCATCTTCAGCAAGCATTCACTCAGAGACTCCATGTGATTTTCTGTGTCCCTTAGAACTTGTTCTCCAGCTACTTTAGAGTCCTCTAATATGATTTTTGCTTTATATTGGACACCTCCTTGTTGCCTCTGTGCTTCAGCTTCTCCTTGTATTGTTGGTCTCTGCATTGGCGGAAGTAGGGATCCTTCATTCAAAACCTCTTTGATTGCCAGCTTCAGTTCTTCCTCATTCACTTGAAAGAGTCTCCAGTTTGTTTTAGCTTCAGCTATTTGTGATCTGAGGGATTCAGATTCACCTTGGAGGGACTGTATCCTTCTTGATAGATGCGCCATCGTTTCATCCTGTTGACCATGTTGAGCCTTCTGTGCTTTGAGCTCTTCTTCTAGAAAGAGCATTTCAACGCCATGGCTGGATTCGGGCCTATGCAGCTTTTCGTCGGTTGCCTCCAGCTGTTGTGCTTCTCTTGAACCCTTCTCAAACCTGCAATCCTTTAAAGATGATTCTAAGCCTTCATGTTCTTTTTCAACAAGGCTCACTTTTTCAAGAAGTCCACATTTTGCCTCAATAAGTCCAGCAAGATTTAGAGCCAGCCTTTTTTCTCTTCCCACGTAAAGCCTGCTACGAACCGACTGAAAACCTCTCCAGAAAAGTGAGAGAACAGCAAAAAATCCAAGAGCTGTACACATCACCAACTCCCAAGGAAAGCCATAAGGAAGATGGCCTGGCTTCATGTCTTCGGACAATGCTGCCACAACCCTGGGTGCTTCTTCCAGAACCACCCACTAGGATGGCTGAGAGGCAGCCCTTGGCTCCTCCATCCCGCCAAGACAGCTTTGGCTCTTGCCACCACAACCACAGCCTGCCCAGGCAGGCCAACACAGGCTGTGGACACTCAGGTGTTTGGTCAGGAACTCCAACCTGCACCAGGCAACGGAGCAGACCACTGTGATCCCCTTCAGGGGCTGAGCGTATGGTGGGTGGTGGGCGTATGGCGGTGGGAGCCATGATCAAAGGCTCCCAGGAGCCTTGTTGTGCTCAACTGCCCATCAGGGGAGTCTTGTCCGCTTCCCTACCCAGTGCATCCTCATGTGCCACAGGTGGAAGGTCCCTCCCACTCCAGCCAGAGAGAATTCCTCTCCATGCCACCGACCCCTTGATTTGGTTTAGGCCAGGCCAAGGCGGGGTTAGTAGGAAGATTCCATCCAGTCATAATAACATTCAGTTTGATGTCACTCAAATTCTAAAGCTGACTAAACTGTTCAAACAGCTTTTATGGCCTCTATTGGTCTTTGTGTCCCTTGCCTTTTGTTTGAGTGACTCAGTCCTTTCCCTGCCCTTGTGCTCTCCCTATTTCCTACCTTCCTTGCTTCCTTCCTCCCTTCCTGGGTTTTCCCCTTTTCTTCTTCCTTCTTTTCTACCTCCCTGCATCCCTCCAACTTTGCCTTCCTCCCTTCCAACTTTCCCTCTCCCTTCCCTCCCTTTTCTTTTCTTGCAAGTGTTTGGGGTGAAAGTCCATGGCAGGCCAGCCCCAAGCTAGGCAAGGTCACTGCCACTGAGCTACAACATCCCCAGACCTGCTGCCACTTCCTATGCAAGTAACTTGAATTATCTCTAAAGAGAAACTCTCACATTAGTCTACTTTCAAAGTAATTTCAGAAGAGTTGCTAACATGGGCATAAATCAGTTATGACAAGTCATTTTTGAAAAGCATGGCACAGCTAATGTTCCTCCAAAGAAGGAGTGGAAAACTTAATTGGTTTTCAGGTCAGCATTTCTAGACTAGTACAAAACCTCCTAATCCTGATCTCTCCTTAGTCCTATGATTTCTTTAAGTGTCCCCTTTGCTCCTGTTCATGGAGTCATGTGTACAGAAATTATACCTGGTTCTATTGAACTCTACTTAATTCTTTCTCACCTCTGTGCTCCTTTGGCCAAGTCACTCCTCAACACTTACTGTAACCCTTTCAATTTTTTTGTCCATTTTCATTTAAAAAACTCTTTCAAAAATTGAACCATTTCGCATGCAGACACAGTCTTCTTGATCTGCTATTAATCCCCCACTACTGACATTGTAAGTTATTGAAATGTACACTTCCGGACCGTTTTCAGATTTTTGATTCCTGTATATCTATCTGTCTATCTATTTACAAACATAACATGGTATTCTGAAAGAATCGTTCTGCTTTTGGAGCTCTACATTGTGTTTTCCAGAAGCAGGCCTATTACACAGAGATGAATCCATGTTACCTAGATTGAGTTCAAACCGGAATGTGCACTCTGATTCCCATTATATTGTTCTACCTACTGATGGACAGTTCAGTTATATCCAGACCTCACCACCTCCCCCATTGAGTAAAACCCTTGTGAAGAGACATGTAGATGCCTTTTTGAACATATTGATAATTTTTCATGGCAGTGTTTTCCAAAAACCAGTTAGTAAAATCAATTGATTCCTTTGCAGCCTGAAATTACCTTCATTCCAGTTTACTGGTATAAGAACCGCAGTATATCAGCAACCATTCTCCAATAGTAGTTCAGGCAGAAGTCATTCTAGATAACAAGCAGTGCCGGATCCTCCATGTATTTTACACAGCCCATGACGGGGGACATCCGTCCATTCGTTTAGAACAACTGATGTTTTATGCTGGCAATTTAGGTTTATTTAAAGGAGTGATTAGAAAACAGGTGAGACAGACTGATTAGATTCAGTATGTATGTTGGCTTTGTTTTTCTAGGCCTGAAGTTTTCACATTTCAATTAATTGTAGGTTAAGTATCAGGCAGATTCTTCACTGGGCTTCAAATGTGATAAAGTTGCTTCTTATTTTTAAGAAGGCCGTTGCAATCCTGCATTTATTTTACACCTCAGTGCTTGTTTTACACACAAGCACACACACCCACACACCACACACATCAACACACACACAAACACATAATTAGAGCACATTTAACACTCAAATAAAGCTTTACCTACTGATTCATAACTAGGGTATTTTTTTTAATAAGTATTGTGTCTTGGTCTCTACTGGGGAAACATGGTTCAATGTGAGTTCTCTGGTTTGTTGTAGGGCAGTGAACGTTCACTTGTTGGCAATGATATAGAAATGGGGAGTAAGAGTTTAAAAGTTTTTACAGTAGGTAGGCAGAGTCAGAGTATGGAATCTAAGAATAAGAAATTGGGGAATTTCCTCTTTGTTTCTTCATTTCAACCTCCTAATAATTCATGTATATTTTCCAAAAGTCTCCCAGAAAACAAGGACTAGGTCAATCCACATATCAGTGAACCATAGCAGAATGCGACTCTGAATTTCATATAAACAGTCATAAAATCAAAAAGACAGGTGCTGGGGTTTTGGCTCAGCACTAGAGTGCTGGCTTCACACTTTCAAAGGTCCTGAGTTGGATCCCCAACACCATACGTGAAAGGAATGAATGAACCAATGCATGAGTGTATGATGAATGAATTAAAGGTATAAGGAGGAGGAGGAAGAGGAGGAGGAGGAGGAGAAATAGAAGAAGATGATGAGAAATTTGACAGAAGGGAAAAAGGGGAGGAGAGTGAGTTTAAAGTGTGGTTTCCAATTCCCAAACGTTAAATTACAGCAGACGGGATAGAGAGAGAAGATGGGAGGGCAGGAGAGGGGGGATAGTAGAGGCTAGAAAAGGTAGCAGAATACAACAGTTACTAACATGGCATTTTGTAAAAACGTGGATGTGTAAACAATGTGATTGTGCAATCTGTATATGGGGTCAAAATGGGAGTTCATAACTCACTTGAATCTAATGTAGGAAATATGGTATCTCAAGAGCTATGTAAGGTTTTAAGCAACCAATATAAAAAAGAGGTCTTCATTTTTCTTTGTAGTTGAGATCTCCTGTTTCCTTGACATGTTTAGTTGTGTTCTCTCCTTAAGTCCTCCCATGCTCTAGTTATTCTGATATGGAAAAACTAGCTGAAATGCCCAACCAGTCTCTAAATCAGTGACACTTTTTCATTAAGCCTAAAGTCACTTTACAATTGCTACAGTCTTACTAAATACACTTCTTTGTTTGGAGTTTAAAAGATATTTCCACCAGCTAGATTACAAGGACCTAGAACTCCCATTCTTGTTTATGTAAGAGTGGCTTCATCAGATTAAATGCCGTTCTCTGGAATAACATAAAATAGGAATAATTTACTCATAAGATTCTTACGTAAACCATCTTTATTTACAAAATACCATCTTAAGAATTATTGTTTCATTGAGCTTCAATTGGAGCCAAAGTATAGTCAATTACTGAACTAAAAGCAGTTACTTAAAAACTAAAAATGAGAGATAAGTCAAATTACATTTGAAGAGAGAGCAACAGCATGAGGTTTCTTGTTTGGTTCTGGATGTTGAGTAACAGGCTCATTTGCAGGTGGAAGGAACCCTTCAGGCAACTCACTTGTACTTTCAGAATGGGGGTGAAAAGGGCTGAATTCCAGCTCTTGGGGGAAGATTTTGTGAGGAAAACCCCCTCCCTGCATAGACACTTCGCATTGGAAATGGAGTGGGTGGCGGGTCAGGTGGAAAATAATCTCCAGGTTCCCAGACAAGTTTCCTGGGAGAGGTGGAGGAAAAAAAAAGGTCCTCTTCTCATGAACTGACTCCTTGGGTCAACTGGAAACAAGGCACCTCTGACTGGAGGGAAAGGTGCCAACACAGAGCCAGAGCCAGTTGCTTGGTTTTCAGCATGGAGAGGTGAATCAGGCACATCAGAGTCCAAAGGAGGCATATTAGGAATTCTGTGTTCTGCTGGTCCCGATGCTCTACCACAATTTGAGTAAAACCTATCTTGCCTTTATAGAGGAAGACGTGCATCAGAAGAATATGGTTGGCCTGGCGGAGGGATCATCAGCCTGCTGGCCTGTTCCCCTGGAGGAGAGAGGGGCCCAGTCTGAGAAGGTGCTCTCTGAAAATCAGTGAACTTATGACAGCTGGATTCTCTTCCTTTACTGCTAGTCGCATGGTCCAGAGGATTCTCCAGGGCCCCTTGACCCTCTTCCTCCTCCCACTGGAGTGAAAGATGAGAGTGTGAGTGGACCACTCTTTTCAATATGAGGAGGTCTCCTTTCAGATGAAGGGTGACCTATTGGTGAGGGCCCATTTGAAGAAGGCTTTCTGCCCATTGCTGAGTTGGAAACATCCAGTGCATCATAGGGATCTTTCTCTACAAGTTCAAATCTAAGCTCCTTCTCAGTTAATTTCTGTCTGTTGCGTGCATTTTGTTTCCTGAAATAACTGAGGTTTCTTTCAGCAATCCGAGCTGCCAACTCACTAGCATCTGCTTCTTTCTCGGAGGAAGTAATCTTCCCCAGACAGGAACGAATGGTACTCTGCAATTGTTCTTCAAGATATTGGGCTCTCTTTCTGTAGGTCTCCAGCTCTTTTATTGTATGGCTCATCTTTTCTTCGACTTTGGAAAGTTTCTCCTTTTGCTCCACACGGCAGTTTTCCTCCACTCTTAATTTCCTGTGCAGTTTCATCATATTTTCTTGACAGCGTTCCATCATGACTTTAAAGTTCTTCTGTAGGGTCTCATTCTCACTTTGCAGCTGTGCATTTTCGGACTGCAAGGATGCCTGTTCAGTCTGCAGACTTTTAAGGTGTTCTGTAAGGTCTGCCGTGGTTTTCTCCACTTCAGATGAGAAAGTACATTTTTGATTTCTTCCTCCTTCCAAGATTTCTAAGGAGGCCTTTAGCTTATCACCATAAACCAGGTTCCTCAAAGCTCCTTTGGACTCATCCTCCAAGTGAGCACCAATTTCGGGTTCACTCGTCTTTCCCAGTTCCAGGTGACCACCATCCCTTTGGGCTCCCAGGCTTGGAGAAGATCTATCCTTCATCTTCAGCAAGCATTCACTCAGAGACTCCATGTGATTTTCTGTGTCCCTTAGAACTTGTTCTCCAGCTACTTTAGAGTCCTCTAATATGATTTTTGCTTTATATTGGACACCTCCTTGTTGCCTCTGTGCTTCAGCTTCTCCTTGTATTGTTGGTCTCTGCGTTGGCGGAAGTAGGGATCCTTCATTCAAAACCTCTTTGATTGCCAGCTTCAGTTCTTCCTCATTCACTTGAAAGAGTCTCCAGTTTGTTTTAGCTTCAGCTATTTGTGATCTGAGGGATTCAGATTCACCTTGGAGGGACTGTATCCTTCTTGATAGATGCGCCATCGTTTCATCCTGTTGACCATGTTGAGCCTTCTGTGCTTTGAGCTCTTGTTCTAGAAAGAGCATTTCAACGCCATGGCTGGATTCGGGCCTATGCAGCTTTTCGTCGGTTGCCTCCAGCTGTTGTGCTTCTCTTGAACCCTTCTCAAACCTGCAATCCTTTAAAGATGATTCTAAGCCTTCATGTTCTTTTTCAACAAGGCTCACTTTTTCAAGAAGTCCACATTTTGCCTCAATAAGTCCAGCAAGATTTAGAGCCAGCCTTTTTTCTCTTCCCACGTAAAGCCTGCTACGAACCGACTGAAAACCTCTCCAGAAAAGTGAGAGAACAGCAAAAAATCCAAGAGCTGTACACATCACCAACTCCCAAGGAAAGCCATAAGGAAGATGTCCTGGCTTCATGTCTTCGGACAATGCTGCCACAACCCTGGGTGCTTCTTCCAGAACCACCCACTAGGATGGCTGAGAGGCAGCCCTTGGCTCCTCCATCACGCCAAGACAGCTTTGGCTCTTGCCACCACAACCACAGCCTGCCCAGGCAGGCCAACACAGGCTGTGGACACTCAGGTGTTTGGTCAGGAACTCCAACCTGCACCAGGCAACGGAGCAGACCACTGTGATCCCCTACAGGGGCTGAGCGTATGGTGGGTGGTGGGCGTATGGCGGTGGGAGCCATGATCAAAGGCTCCCAGGAGCCTTGTTGTGCTCAACTGCCCATCAGGGGAGTCTTGTCCGCTTCCCTACCCAGTGCATCCTCATGTGCCACAGGTTTCGGTCCCTCCCACTCCAGCCAGAGAGAATTCCTCTCCATGCCACCCACCCCTTGATTTGGTTTAGGCCAGGCCAAGGCGGGGTTAGTAGGAAGATTCCATCCAGTCATAATAACATTCAGTTTGATGTCACTCAAATTCTAAAGCTGACTAAACTGTTCAAACAGCTTTTATGGCCTCTATTGGTCTTTGTGTCCCTTGCCTTTTGTTTGAGTGACTCAGTCCTTTCCCTGCCCTTGTGCTCTCCCTATTTCCTACCTTCCTTGCTTCCTTCCTCCCTTCCTGGGTTTTCCCCTTTTCTTCTTCCTTCTTTTCTACCTCCCTGCTTCCCGCCAACTTTGCCTTCCTCCCTTCCAACTTTCTCTCTCCCTTCCCTCCCTTTTCTTTTCTTGCAAGAGTTTGGGGTGAAAGTCCATGGCAGGCCAGCCCCAAGCTAGGCAAGGTCACTGCCACTGAGCTACAACATCCCCAGACCTGCTGCCACTTCCTATGCAAGTAACTTGAATTATCTCTAAAGAGAAACTCTCACATTAGTCTACTTTCAAAGTAATTTCAGAAGAGTTGCTAACATGGGCATAAATCAGTTATGACAGGTCATTTTTGAAAAGCACGGCACAGCTAATGTTCCTCCAAAGAAGGAGTGGAAAACTTAATTGGTTTTCAGGTCAGCATTTCTAGACTAGTACAAACCCTCCTAATCCTGATCTCTCCTTAGTCCTATGATTTCTTTAAGTGTCCCCTTTGCTCCTGTTCATGGAGTCATGTGTACAGAAATTATACCTGGTTCTATTGAACTCTACTTAATTCTTTCTCACCTCTGTGCTCCTTTGGCCAAGTCACTCCTCAACACTTACTGTAACCCTTTCAATTTTTTGTCCATTTTCATTTAAAAAACTCTTTCAAAAATTGAACCATTTCACATGCAGACACAGTCTTCTTGATCTGCTATTAATCCCCCACTACTGACATTGTAAGTTATTGAAATGTACACTTCCGGACCGTTTTCAGATTTTTGATTCCTGTATATCTATCTGTCTATCTATTTACAAACATAACATGGTATTCTGAAAGAATCGTTCTGCTTTTGGAGCTCTACATTGTGTTTTCCAGAGGCAGGCCTATTACACAGAGATGAATCCATGTTACCTAGATTGAGTTCAAACCGGAATGTGCACTCTGATTCCCATTATATTGTTCTACCTACTGATGGACAGTTCAGTTATATCCAGACCTCACCACCTCCCCCATTGAGTAAAACCCTTGTGAAGAGACATGTAGATGCCTTTTTGAACATATTGATAATTTTTCATGGCAGTGTTTTCCAAAAACCAGTTAGTAAAATCAATTGATTCCTTTGCAGCCTGAAATTACCTTCATTCCAGTTTACTGGTATAAGAACCGCAGTATATCAGCAACCATTCTCCAATAGTAGTTCAGGCAGAAGTCATTCTAGATAACAAGCAGTGCCGGATCCTCCATGTATTTTACACAGCCCATGACGGGGGACATCCGTCCATTCGTTTAGAACAACTGATGTTTTATGCTGGCAATTTAGGTTTATTTAAAGGAGTGATTAGAAAACAGGTGAGACAGACTGATTAGATTCAGTATGTATGTTGGCTTTGTTTTTCTAGGCCTGAAGTTTTCACATTTCAATTAATTGTAGGTTAAGTATCAGGCAGATTCTTCACTGGGCTTCAAATGTGATAAAGTTGCTTCTTATTTTTAAGAAGGCCGTTGCAATCCTGCATTTATTTTACACCTCAGTGCTTGTTTTACACACAAGCACACACACCCACACACCACACACATCAACACACACACAAACACATAATTAGAGCACATTTAACACTCAAATAAAGCTTTACCTACTGATTCATAACTAGGGTATTTTTTTTAATAAGTATTGTGTCTTGGTCTCTACTGGGGAAACATGGTTCAATGTGAGTTCTCTGGTTTGTTGTAGGGCAGTGAACGTTCACTTGTTGGCAATGATATAGAAATGGGGAGTAAGAGTTTAAAAGTTTTTACAGTAGGTAGGCAGAGTCAGAGTATGGAATCTAAGAATAAGAAATTGGGGAATTTCCTCTTTGTTTCTTCATTTCAACCTCCTAATAATTCATGTATATTTTCCAAAAGTCTCCCAGAAAACAAGGACTAGGTCAATCCACATATCAGTGAACCATAGCAGAATGCGACTCTGAATTTCATATAAACAGTCATAAAATCAAAAAGACAGGTGCTGGGGTTTTGGCTCAGCACTAGAGTGCTGGCTTCACACTTTCAAAGGTCCTGAGTTGGATCGCCAACACCATACGTGAAAGGAATGAATGAACCAATGCATGAGTGTATGATGAATGAATTAAAGGTATAAGGAGGAGGAGGAAGAGGAGGAGGAGGAGGAGAAATAGAAGAAGATGATGAGAAATTTGACAGAAGGGAAAAAGGGGAGGAGAGTGAGTTTAAAGTGTGGTTTCCAATTCCCAAACGTTAAATTACAGCAGACGGGATAGAGAGAGAAGATGGGAGGGCAGGAGAGGGGGGATAGTAGAGGCTAGAAAAGGTAGCAGAATACAACAGTTACTAACATGGCATTTTGTAAAAACGTGGATGTGTAAACAATGTGATTGTGCAATCTGTATATGGGGTCAAAATGGGAGTTCATAACTCACTTGAATCTAATGTAGGAAATATGGTATCTCAAGAGCTATGTAAGGTTTTAAGCAACCAATATAAAAAAGAGGTCTTCATTTTTCTTTGTAGTTGAGATCTCCTGTTTCCTTGACATGTTTAGTTGTGTTCTCTCCTTAAGTCCTCCCATGCTCTAGTTATTCTGATATGGAAAAACTAGCTGAAATGCCCAACCAGTCTCTAAATCAGTGACACTTTTTCATTAAGCCTAAAGTCACTTTACAATTGCTACAGTCTTACTAAATACACTTCTTTGTTTGGAGTTTAAAAGATATTTCCACCAGCTAGATTACAAGGACCTAGAACTCCCATTCTTGTTTATGTAAGAGTGGCTTCATCAGATTAAATGCCGTTCTCTGGAATAACATAAAATAGGAATAATTTACTCATAAGATTCTTACGTAAACCATCTTTATTTACAAAATACCATCTTAAGAATTATTGTTTCATTGAGCTTCAATTGGAGCCAAAGTATAGTCAATTACTGAACTAAAAGCAGTTACTTAAAAACTAAAAATGAGAGATAAGTCAAATTACATTTGAAGAGAGAGCAACAGCATGAGGTTTCTTGTTTGGTTCTGGATGTTGAGTAACAGGCTCATTTGCAGGTGGAAGGAACCCTTCAGGCAACTCACTTGTACTTTCAGAATGGGGGTGAAAAGGGCTGAATTCCAGCTCTTGGGGGAAGATTTTGTGAGGAAAACCCCCTCCCTGCATAGACACTTCGCATTGGAAATGGAGTGGGTGGCGGGTCAGGTGGAAAATAATCTCCAGGTTCCCAGACAAGTTTCCTGGGAGAGGTGGAGGAAAAAAAAAGGTCCTCTTCTCATGAACTGACTCCTTGGGTCAACTGGAAACAAGGCACCTCTGACTGGAGGGAAAGGTGCCAACACAGAGCCAGAGCCAGTTGCTTGGTTTTCAGCATGGAGAGGTGAATCAGGCACATCAGAGTCCAAAGGAGGCATATTAGGAATTCTGTGTTCTGCTGGTCCCGATGCTCTACCACAATTTGAGTAAAACCTATCTTGCCTTTATAGAGGAAGACGTGCATCAGAAGAATATGGTTGGCCTGGCGGAGGGATCATCAGCCTGCTGGCCTGTTCCCCTGGAGGAGAGAGGGGCCCAGTCTGAGAAGGTGCTCTCTGAAAATCAGTGAACTTATGACAGCTGGATTCTCTTCCTTTACTGCTAGTCGCATGGTCCAGAGGATTCTCCAGGGCCCCTTGACCCTCTTCCTCCTCCCACTGGAGTGAAAGATGAGAGTGTGAGTGGACCACTCTTTTCAATATGAGGAGGTCTCCTTTCAGATGAAGGGTGACCTATTGGTGAGGGCCCATTTGAAGAAGGCTTTCTGCCCATTGCTGAGTTGGAAACATCCAGTGCATCATAGGGATCTTTCTCTACAAGTTCAAATCTAAGCTCCTTCTCAGTTAATTTCTGTCTGTTGCGTGCATTTTGTTTCCTGAAATAACTGAGGTTTCTTTCAGCAATCCGAGCTGCCAACTCACTAGCATCTGCTTCTTTCTCGGAGGAAGTAATCTTCCCCAGACAGGAACGAATGGTACTCTGCAATTGTTCTTCAAGATATTGGGCTCTCTTTCTGTAGGTCTCCAGCTCTTTTATTGTATGGCTCATCTTTTCTTCGACTTTGGAAAGTTTCTCCTTTTGCTCCACACGGCAGTTTTCCTCCACTCTTAATTTCCTGTGCAGTTTCATCATATTTTCTTGACAGCGTTCCATCATGACTTTAAAGTTCTTCTGTAGGGTCTCATTCTCACTTTGCAGCTGTGCATTTTCGGACTGCAAGGATGCCTGTTCAGTCTGCAGACTTTTAAGGTGTTCTGTAAGGTCTGCCGTGGTTTTCTCCACTTCAGATGAGAAAGTACATTTTTGATTTCTTCCTCCTTCCAAGATTTCTAAGGAGGCCTTTAGCTTATCACCATAAACCAGGTTCCTCAAAGCTCCTTTGGACTCATCCTCCAAGTGAGCACCAATTTCGGGTTCACTCGTCTTTCCCAGTTCCAGGTGACCACCATCCCTTTGGGCTCCCAGGCTTGGAGAAGATCTATCCTTCATCTTCAGCAAGCATTCACTCAGAGACTCCATGTGATTTTCTGTGTCCCTTAGAACTTGTTCTCCAGCTACTTTAGAGTCCTCTAATATGATTTTTGCTTTATATTGGACACCTCCTTGTTGCCTCTGTGCTTCAGCTTCTCCTTGTATTGTTGGTCTCTGCGTTGGCGGAAGTAGGGATCCTTCATTCAAAACCTCTTTGATTGCCAGCTTCAGTTCTTCCTCATTCACTTGAAAGAGTCTCCAGTTTGTTTTAGCTTCAGCTATTTGTGATCTGAGGGATTCAGATTCACCTTGGAGGGACTGTATCCTTCTTGATAGATGCGCCATCGTTTCATCCTGTTGACCATGTTGAGCCTTCTGTGCTTTGAGCTCTTGTTCTAGAAAGAGCATTTCAACGCCATGGCTGGATTCGGGCCTATGCAGCTTTTCGTCGGTTGCCTCCAGCTGTTGTGCTTCTCTTGAACCCTTCTCAAACCTGCAATCCTTTAAAGATGATTCTAAGCCTTCATGTTCTTTTTCAACAAGGCTCACTTTTTCAAGAAGTCCACATTTTGCCTCAATAAGTCCAGCAAGATTTAGAGCCAGCCTTTTTTCTCTTCCCACGTAAAGCCTGCTACGAACCGACTGAAAACCTCTCCAGAAAAGTGAGAGAACAGCAAAAAATCCAAGAGCTGTACACATCACCAACTCCCAAGGAAAGCCATAAGGAAGATGTCCTGGCTTCATGTCTTCGGACAATGCTGCCACAACCCTGGGTGCTTCTTCCAGAACCACCCACTAGGATGGCTGAGAGGCAGCCCTTGGCTCCTCCATCACGCCAAGACAGCTTTGGCTCTTGCCACCACAACCACAGCCTGCCCAGGCAGGCCAACACAGGCTGTGGACACTCAGGTGTTTGGTCAGGAACTCCAACCTGCACCAGGCAACGGAGCAGACCACTGTGATCCCCTACAGGGGCTGAGCGTATGGTGGGTGGTGGGCGTATGGCGGTGGGAGCCATGATCAAAGGCTCCCAGGAGCCTTGTTGTGCTCAACTGCCCATCAGGGGAGTCTTGTCCGCTTCCCTACCCAGTGCATCCTCATGTGCCACAGGTTTCGGTCCCTCCCACTCCAGCCAGAGAGAATTCCTCTCCATGCCACCCACCCCTTGATTTGGTTTAGGCCAGGCCAAGGCGGGGTTAGTAGGAAGATTCCATCCAGTCATAATAACATTCAGTTTGATGTCACTCAAATTCTAAAGCTGACTAAACTGTTCAAACAGCTTTTATGGCCTCTATTGGTCTTTGTGTCCCTTGCCTTTTGTTTGAGTGACTCAGTCCTTTCCCTGCCCTTGTGCTCTCCCTATTTCCTACCTTCCTTGCTTCCTTCCTCCCTTCCTGGGTTTTCCCCTTTTCTTCTTCCTTCTTTTCTACCTCCCTGCTTCCCGCCAACTTTGCCTTCCTCCCTTCCAACTTTCTCTCTCCCTTCCCTCCCTTTTCTTTTCTTGCAAGAGTTTGGGGTGAAAGTCCATGGCAGGCCAGCCCCAAGCTAGGCAAGGTCACTGCCACTGAGCTACAACATCCCCAGACCTGCTGCCACTTCCTATGCAAGTAACTTGAATTATCTCTAAAGAGAAACTCTCACATTAGTCTACTTTCAAAGTAATTTCAGAAGAGTTGCTAACATGGGCATAAATCAGTTATGACAGGTCATTTTTGAAAAGCACGGCACAGCTAATGTTCCTCCAAAGAAGGAGTGGAAAACTTAATTGGTTTTCAGGTCAGCATTTCTAGACTAGTACAAACCCTCCTAATCCTGATCTCTCCTTAGTCCTATGATTTCTTTAAGTGTCCCCTTTGCTCCTGTTCATGGAGTCATGTGTACAGAAATTATACCTGGTTCTATTGAACTCTACTTAATTCTTTCTCACCTCTGTGCTCCTTTGGCCAAGTCACTCCTCAACACTTACTGTAACCCTTTCAATTTTTTGTCCATTTTCATTTAAAAAACTCTTTCAAAAATTGAACCATTTCACATGCAGACACAGTCTTCTTGATCTGCTATTAATCCCCCACTACTGACATTGTAAGTTATTGAAATGTACACTTCCGGACCGTTTTCAGATTTTTGATTCCTGTATATCTATCTGTCTATCTATTTACAAACATAACATGGTATTCTGAAAGAATCGTTCTGCTTTTGGAGCTCTACATTGTGTTTTCCAGAGGCAGGCCTATTACACAGAGATGAATCCATGTTACCTAGATTGAGTTCAAACCGGAATGTGCACTCTGATTCCCATTATATTGTTCTACCTACTGATGGACAGTTCAGTTATATCCAGACCTCACCACCTCCCCCATTGAGTAAAACCCTTGTGAAGAGACATGTAGATGCCTTTTTGAACATATTGATAATTTTTCATGGCAGTGTTTTCCAAAAACCAGTTAGTAAAATCAATTGATTCCTTTGCAGCCTGAAATTACCTTCATTCCAGTTTACTGGTATAAGAACCGCAGTATATCAGCAACCATTCTCCAATAGTAGTTCAGGCAGAAGTCATTCTAGATAACAAGCAGTGCCGGATCCTCCATGTATTTTACACAGCCCATGACGGGGGACATCCGTCCATTCGTTTAGAACAACTGATGTTTTATGCTGGCAATTTAGGTTTATTTAAAGGAGTGATTAGAAAACAGGTGAGACAGACTGATTAGATTCAGTATGTATGTTGGCTTTGTTTTTCTAGGCCTGAAGTTTTCACATTTCAATTAATTGTAGGTTAAGTATCAGGCAGATTCTTCACTGGGCTTCAAATGTGATAAAGTTGCTTCTTATTTTTAAGAAGGCCGTTGCAATCCTGCATTTATTTTACACCTCAGTGCTTGTTTTACACACAAGCACACACACCCACACACCACACACATCAACACACACACAAACACATAATTAGAGCACATTTAACACTCAAATAAAGCTTTACCTACTGATTCATAACTAGGGTATTTTTTTTAATAAGTATTGTGTCTTGGTCTCTACTGGGGAAACATGGTTCAATGTGAGTTCTCTGGTTTGTTGTAGGGCAGTGAACGTTCACTTGTTGGCAATGATATAGAAATGGGGAGTAAGAGTTTAAAAGTTTTTACAGTAGGTAGGCAGAGTCAGAGTATGGAATCTAAGAATAAGAAATTGGGGAATTTCCTCTTTGTTTCTTCATTTCAACCTCCTAATAATTCATGTATATTTTCCAAAAGTCTCCCAGAAAACAAGGACTAGGTCAATCCACATATCAGTGAACCATAGCAGAATGTGACTCTGAATTTCATATAAACAGTCATAAAATCAAAAAGACAGGTGCTGGGGTTTTGGCTCAGCACTAGAGTGCTGGCTTCACACTTTCAAAGGTCCTGAGTTGGATCGCCAACACCATACGTGAAAGGAATGAATGAACCAATGCATGAGTGTATGATGAATGAATTAAAGGTATAAGGAGGAGGAGGAAGAGGAGGAGGAGGAGGAGAAATAGAAGAAGATGATGAGAAATTTGACAGAAGGGAAAAAGGGGAGGAGAGTGAGTTTAAAGTGTGGTTTCCAATTCCCAAACGTTAAATTACAGCAGACGGGATAGAGAGAGAAGATGGGAGGGCAGGAGAGGGGGGATAGTAGAGGCTAGAAAAGGTAGCAGAATACAACAGTTACTAACATGGCATTTTGTAAAAACGTGGATGTGTAAACAATGTGATTGTGCAATCTGTATATGGGGTCAAAATGGGAGTTCATAACTCACTTGAATCTAATGTAGGAAATATGGTATCTCAAGAGCTATGTAAGGTTTTAAGCAACCAATATAAAAAAAGAGGTCTTCATTTTTCTTTGTAGTTGAGATCTCCTGTTTCCTTGACATGTTTAGTTGTGTTCTCTCCTTTAGTCCTCCCATGCTCTAGTTATTCTGATATGGAAAAACTAGCTGAAATGCCCAACCAGTCTCTAAATCAGTGACACTTTTTCATTAAGCCTAAAGTCACTTTACAATTGCTACAGTCATACTAAATACACTTCTTTGTTTGGAGTTTAAAAGATATTTCCACCAGCTAGATTACAAGGACCTAGAACTCCCATTCTTGTTTATGTAAGAGTGGCTTCATCAGATTAAATGCCGTTCTCTGGAATAACATAAAATAGGAATAATTTACTCATAGGATTCTTACGTAAACCATCTTTATTTACAAAATACTATCTTAAGAATTATTGTTTCATTGAGCTTCAATTGGAGCCAAAGTATAGTCAATTACTGAACTAAAAGCAGTTACTTAAAAACTAAAAATGAGAGATAAGTCAAATTACATTTGAAGAGAGAGCAACAGCATGAGGTTTCTTGTTTGGTTCTGGATGTTGAGTAACAGGCTCATTTGCAGGTGGAAGGAACCCTTCAGGCAACTCACTTGTACTTTCAGAATGGGGGTGAAGAGGGCTGAATTCCAGCTCTTGGGGGAAGATTTTGTGAGGAAAACCCCCTCCCTGCATAGACACTTCGCATTGGAAATGGAGTGGGTGGCGGGTCAGGTGGAAAATAATCTCCAGGTTCCCAGACAAGTTTCCTGGGAGAGGTGGAGGAAAAAAAAGGTCCTCTTCTCATGAACTGACTCCTTGGGTCAACTGGAAACAAGGCACCTCTGACTGGAGGGAAAGGTGCCAACACAGAGCCAGAGCCAGTTGCTTGGTTTTCAGCATGGAGAGGTGAATCAGGCACATCAGAGTCCAAAGGAGGCATATTAGGAATTCTGTGTTCTGCTGGTCCCGATGCTCTACCACAATTTGAGTAAAACCTATCTTGCCTTTGTAGAGGAAGACGTGCATCAGAAGAATATGGTTGGCCTGGCGGAGGGATCATCAGCCTGCTGGCCTGTTCCCCTAAAGGAGAGAGGGGCCCAGTCTGAGAAGGTGCTCTCTGAAAATCAGTGAACTTATGACAGCTGGATTCTCTTCCTTTACTGCTAGTCGCATGGTCCAGAGGATTCTCCAGGGCCCCTTGACCCTCTTCCTCCTCCCACTGGAGTGAAAGATGAGAGTGTGAGTGGACCAC
Source organism: Callospermophilus lateralis (assembly GCF_048772815.1). Taxonomy (NCBI): domain Eukaryota; kingdom Metazoa; phylum Chordata; class Mammalia; order Rodentia; family Sciuridae; genus Callospermophilus; species Callospermophilus lateralis. The sequence goes on from NW_027510154.1 coordinate 19,753, forward strand.
TCTTTTCAAAATGAGGAGGTCTCCTTTCAGATGAAGGGTGACCTATTGGTGAGGGCCCATTTGGAGAAGGCTTTCTGCCCATTGCTGAGTTGGAAACATCCAGTGCATCATAGGGATCTTTTTCTACAAGTTCAAATCTAAACTCCTTCTCAGTTAATTTCTGTCTGTTGCGTGCATTTTGTTTCCTGAAATAACTGAGGTTTCTTTCAGCAATCCGAGCTGCCAACTCACTAGCATCTGCTTCTTTCTCGGAGGAAGTAATCTTCCCCAGACAGGAACGAATGGTACTCTGCGATTGTTCTTCAAGATATTGGGCTCTCTTTCTGTAGGTCTCCAGCTCTTTTATTGTATGGCTCATCTTTTCTTCGACTTTGGAAAGTTTCTCCTTTTGCTCCACACGGCAGTTTTCCTCCACTCTTAATTTCCTGTGCAGTTTCATCATATTTTCTTGACAGCGTTCCATCATGACTTTAAAGTTCTTCTGTAGGGTCTCATTCTCACTTTGCAGCTGTGCATTTTCGGACTGCAAGGATGCCTGTTCAGTCTGCAGACTTTTAAGGTGTTCTGTAAGGTCTGCCGTAGTTTTCTCCACTTCAGATGAGAAAGTACATTTTTGATTTCATCCTCCTTCCAAGATTTCTAAGGAGGCCTTTAGCTTATCACCATAAACCAGGTTCCTCAAAGCTCCTTTGGACTCATCCTCCAAGTGAGCACCAATTTCGGGTTCACTCGTCTTTGCCAGTTCCAGGTGACCACCATCCCTTTGGGCTCCCAGGCTTGGAGAAGATCTATCCTTCATCTTCAGCAAGCATTCACTTAGAGACTCCATGTGATTTTCTGTGTCCCTTAGAACTTGTTCTCCAGCTACTTTAGAGTCCTCTAATATGATTTTTGCTTTATATTGGACACCTCCTTGTTGCCTCTGTGCTTCAGCTTCTCCTTGTATTGTTGTTCTCTGCGTTGGCGGAAGTAGGGATCCTTCATTCAAAACCTCTTTGATTGCCAGCTTCAGTTCTTCCTCATTCACTTGAAAGAGTCTCCAGTTTGTTTTAGCTTCAGCTATTTGTGATCTGAGGGATTCAGATTCACCTTGGAGGGACTGTATCCTTCTTGATAGATGCGCCATCGTTTCATCCTGTTGACCATGTTGAGCCTTCTGTGCTTTGAGCTCTTCTTCTAGAAAGAGCATTTCAACGCCATGGCTGGATTCGGGCCTATGCAGCTTTTCGTCGGTTGCCTCCAGCTGTTGTGCTTCTCTTGAACCCTTCTCAAACCTGCAATCCTTTAAAGATGATTCTAAGCCTTCATGTTCTTTTTCAACAAGGCTCACTTTTTCAAGAAGTCCACATTTTGCCTCAATAAGTCCAGCAAGATTTAGAGCCAGCCTTTTTTCTCTTCCCACGTAAAGCCTGCTACGAACCGACTGAAAACCTCTCCAGAAAAGTGAGAGAACAGCAAAAAATCCAAGAGCTGTACACATCACCAACTCCCAAGGAAAGCCATAAGGAAGATGGCCTGGCTTCATGTCTTCGGACAATGCTGCCACAACCCTGGGTGCTTCTTCCAGAACCACCCACTAGGATGGCTGAGAGGCAGCCCTTGGCTCCTCCATCACGCCAAGACAGCTTTGGCTCTTGCCACCACAACCACAGCCTGCCCAGGCAGGCCAACACAGGCTGTGGACACTCAGGTGTTTGGTCAGGAACTCCAACCTGCACCAGGCAACGGAGCAGACCACTGTGATCCCCTTCAGGGGCTGAGCGTATGGTGGGTGGTGGGCGTATGGCGGTGGGAGCCATGATCAAAGGCTCCCAGGAGCCTTGTTGTGCTCAACTGCCCATCAGGGGAGTCTTGTCCGCTTCCCTACCCAGTGCATCCTCATGTGCCACAGGTTTCGGTCCCTCCCACTCCAGCCAGAGAGAATTCCTCTCCATGCCACCCACCCCTTGATTTGGTTTAGGCCAGGCCAAGGCGGGGTTAGTAGGAAGATTCCATCCAGTCATAATAACATTCAGTTTGATGTCACTCAAATTCTAAAGCTGACTAAACTGTTCAAACAGCTTTTATGGCCTCTATTGGTCTTTGTGTCCCTTGCCTTTTGTTTGAGTGACTCAGTCCTTTCCCTGCCCTTGTGCTCTCCCTATTTCCTACCTTCCTTGCTTCCTTCCTCCCTTCCTGGGTTTTCCCCTTTTCTTCTTCCTGCTTTTCTACCTCCCTGCTTCCCGCCAACTTTGCCTTCCTCCCTTCCAACTTTCTCTCTCCCTTCCCTCCCTTTTCTTTTCTTGCAAGTGTTTGGGGTGAAAGTCCATGGCAGGCCAGCCCCAAGCTAGGCAAGGTCACTGCCACTGAGCTACAACATCCCCAGACCTGCTGCCACTTCCTATGCAAGTAACTTGAATTATCTCTAAAGAGAAACTCTCACATTATTCTACTTTCAAAGTAATTTCAGAAGAGTTGCTAACATGGGCATAAATCAGTTATGACAGGTCATTTTTGAAAAGCACGGCACAGCTAATATTCCTCCAAAGAAGGAGTGGAAAACTTAATTGGTTTTCAGGTCAGCATTTCTAGACTAGTACAAACCCTCCTAATCCTGATCTCTCCTTAGTCCTATGATTTCTTTAAGTGTCCCCTTTGCTCCTGTTCATGGAGTCATGTGTACAGAAATTATACCTGGTTCTATTGAACTCTACTTAATTCTTTCTCACCTCTGTGCTCCTTTGGCCAAGTCACTCCTCAACACTTACTGTAACCCTTTCAATTTTTTGTCCATTTTCATTTAAAAAACTCTTTCAAAAATTGAACCATTTCACATGCAGACACAGTCTTCTTGATCTGCTATTAATCCCCCACTACTGACATTGTAAGTTATTGAAATGTACACTTCCGGACCGTTTTCAGATTTTTGATTCCTGTATATCTATCTGTCTATCTATTTACAAACATAGCATGGTATTCTGAAAGAATCGTTCTGCTTTTGGAGCTCTACATTGTGTTTTCCAGAGGCAGGCCTATTACACAGAGATGAATCCATGTTACCTAGATTGAGTTCAAACCGGAATGTGCACTCTGATTCCCATTATATTGTTCTACCTACTGATGGACAGTTCAGTTATATCCAGACCTCACCACCTCCCCCATTGAGTAAAACCCTTGTGAAGAGACATGTAGATGCCTTTATGAACATATTGATAATTTTTCATGGCAGTGTTTTCCAAAAACCAGTTAGTAAAATCAATTGATTCCTTTGCAGCCTGAAATTACCCTCATTCCAGTTTACTGGTATAAGAACCGCAGTATATCAGCAACCATTCTCCAATAGTAGTTCAGGCAGAAGTCATTCTAGATAACAAGCAGTGCCGGATCCTCCATGTATTTTACACAGCCCATGACGGGGGACATCCGTCCATTCGTTTAGAACAACTGATGTTTTATGCTGGCAATTTAGGTTTATTTAAAGGAGTGATTAGAAAACAGGTGAGACAGACTGATTAGATTCAGTATGTATGTTGGCTTTGTTTTTCTAGGCCTGAAGTTTTCACATTTCAATTAATTGTAGGTTAAGTATCAGGCAGATTCTTCACTGGGCTTCAAATGTGATAAAGTTGCTTCTTATTTTTAAGAAGGCCGTTGCAATCCTGCATTTATTTTACACCTCAGTGCTTGTTTTACACACAAGCACACACACCCACACACCACACACATCAACACACACACAAACACATAATTAGAGCACATTTAACACTCAAATAAAGCTTTACCTACTGATTCATAACTAGGGTATTTTTTTAATAAGTATTGTGTCTTGGTCTCTACTGGGGAAACATGGTTCAATGTGAGTTCTCTGGTTTGTTGTAGGGCAGTGAACGTTCACTTGTTGGCAATGATATAGAAATGGGGAGTAAGAGTTTAAAAGTTTTTACAGTAGGTAGGCAGAGTCAGAGTATGGAATCTAAGAATAAGAAATTGGGGAATTTCCTCTTTGTTTCTTCATTTCAACCTCCTAATAATTCATGTATATTTTCCAAAAGTCTCCCAGAAAACAAGGACTAGGTCAATCCACATATCAGTGAACCATAGCAGAATGCGACTCTGAATTTCATATAAACAGTCATAAAATCAAAAAGACAGGTGCTGGGGTTTTGGCTCAGCACTAGAGTGCTGGCTTCACACTTTCAAAGGTCCTGAGTTGGATCGCCAACACCATACGTGAAAGGAATGAATGAACCAATGCATGAGTGTATGATGAATGAATTAAAGGTATAAGGAGGAGGAGGAAGAGGAGGAGGAGGAGGAGAAATAGAAGAAGATGATGAGAAATTTGACAGAAGGGAAAAAGGGGAGGAGAGTGAGTTTAAAGTGTGGTTTCCAATTCCCAAACGTTAAATTACAGCAGACGGGATAGAGAGAGAAGATGGGAGGGCAGGAGAGGGGGGATAGTAGAGGCTAGAAAAGGTAGCAGAATACAACAGTTACTAACATGGCATTTTGTAAAAACGTGGATGTGTAAACAATGTGATTGTGCAATCTGTATATGGGGTCAAAATGGGAGTTCATAACTCACTTGAATCTAATGTAGGAAATATGGTATCTCAAGAGCTATGTAAGGTTTTAAGCAACCAATATAAAAAAAGAGGTCTTCATTTTTCTTTGTAGTTTAGATCTCCTGTTTCCTTGACATGTTTAGTTGTGTTCTCTCCTTTAGTCCTCCCATGCTCTAGTTATTCTGATATGGAAAAACTAGCTGAAATGCCCAACCAGTCTCTAAATCAGTGACACTTTTTCATTAAGCCTAAAGTCACTTTACAATTGCTACAGTCATACTAAATACACTTCTTTGTTTGGAGTTTAAAAGATATTTCCACCAGCTAGATTACAAGGACCTAGAACTCCCATTCTTGTTTATGTAATAGTGGCTTCATCAGATTAAATGCCGTTCTCTGGAATAACATAAAATAGGAATAATTTACTCATAAGATTCTTACGTAAACCATCTTTATTTACAAAATACTATCTTAAGAATTATTGTTTCATTGAGCTTCAATTGGAGCCAAAGTATAGTCAATTACTGAACTAAAAGCAGTTACTTAAAAACTAAAAATGAGAGATAAGTCAAATTACATTTGAAGAGAGAGCAACAGCATGAGGTTTCTTGTTTGGTTCTGGATGTTGAGTAACAGGCTCATTTGCAGGTGGAAGGAACCCTTCAGGCAACTCACTTGTACTTTCAGAATGGGGGTGAAGAGGGCTGAATTCCAGCTCTTGGGGGAAGATTTTGTGAGGAAAACCCCCTCCCTGCATAGACACTTCGCATTGGAAATGGAGTGGGTGGCGGGTCAGGTGGAAAATAATCTCCAGGTTCCCAGACAAGTTTCCTGGGAGAGGTGGAGGAAAAAAAAGGTCCTCTTCTCATGAACTGACTCCTTGGGTCAACTGGAAACAAGGCACCTCTGACTGGAGGGAAAGGTGCCAACACAGAGCCAGAGCCACTTGCTTGGTTTTCAGCATGGAGAGGTGAATCAGGCACATCAGAGTCCAAAGGAGGCATATTAGGAATTCTGTGTTCTGCTGGTCCCGATGCTCTACCACAATTTGAGTAAAACCTATCTTGCCTTTGTAGAGGAAGACGTGCATCAGAAGAATATGGTTGGCCTGGCGGAGGGATCATCAGCCTGCTGGCCTGTTCCCCTGGAGGAGAGAGGGGCCCAGTCTGAGAAGGTGCTCTCTGAAAATCAGTGAACTTATGACAGCTGGATTCTCTTCCTTTACTGCTAGTCGCATGGTCCAGAGGATTCTCCAGGGCCCCTTGACCCTCTTCCTCCTCCCACTGGAGTGAAAGGTGAGAGTGTGAGTGGACCACTCTTTTCAAAATGAGGAGGTCTCCTTTCAGATGAAGGGTGACCTATTGGTGAGGGCCCATTTGGAGAAGGCTTTCTGCCCATTGCTGAGTTGGAAACATCCAGTGCATCATAGGGATCTTTTTCTACAAGTTCAAATCTAAGCTCCTTCTCAGTTAATTTCTGTCTGTTGCGTGCATTTTGTTTCCTGAAATAACTGAGGTTTCTTTCAGCAATCCGAGCTGCCAACTCACTAGCATCTGCTTCTTTCTCGGAGGAAGTAATCTTCCCCAGACAGGAACGAATGGTACTCTGCAATTGTTCTTGAAGATATTGGGCTCTCTTTCTGTAGGTCTCCAGCTCTTTTATTGTATGGCTCATCTTTTCTTCGACTTTGGAAAGTTTCTCCTTTTGCTCCACACGGCAGTTTTCCTCCACTCTTAATTTCCTGTGCAGTTTCATCATATTTTCTTGACAGCGTTCCATCATGACTTTAAAGTTCTTCTGTAGGGTCTCATTCTCACTTTGCAGCTGTGCATTTTCGGACTGCAAGGATGCCTGTTCAGTCTGCAGACTTTTAAGGTGTTCTGTAAGGTCTTCCGTGGTTTTCTCCACTTCAGATGAGAAAGTACATTTTTGATTTCTTCCTCCTTCCAAGATTTCTAAGGAGGCCTTTAGCTTATCACCATAAACCAGGTTCCTCAAAGCTCCTTTGGACTCATCCTCCAAGTGAGCACCAATTTCGGGTTCACTCGTCTTTCCCAGTTCCAGGTGACCACCATCCATTTGGGCTCCCAGGCTTGGAGAATATCTATCCTTCATCTTCAGCAAGCATTCACTCAGAGACTCCATGTGATTTTCTGTGTCCCTTAGAACTTGTTCTCCAGCTACTTTAGAGTCCTCTAATATGATTTTTGCTTTATATTGGACACCTCCTTGTTGCCTCTGTGCTTCAGCTTCTCCTTGTATTGTTGGTCTCTGCGTTGGCGGAAGTAGGGATCCTTCATTCAAAACCTCTTTGATTGCCAGCTTCAGTTCTTCCTCATTCACTTGAAAGAGTCTCCAGTTTGTTTTAGCTTCAGCTATTTGTGATCTGAGGGATTCAGATTCACCTCGGAGGGACTGTATCCTTCTTGATAGATGCGGCATCATTTCATCCTGTTGACCATGTTGAGCCTTCTGTGCTTTGAGCTCTTCTTCTAGAAAGAGCATTTCAACGCCATGGCTGGATTCGGGCCTATGCAGATTTTCGTCGGTTGGCTCCAGCTGTTGTGCTTCTCTTGAACCCTTCTCAAACCTGCAATCCTTTAAAGATGATTCTAAGCCTTCATGTTCTTTTTCAACAAGGCTCACTTTTTCAAGAAGTCCACATTTTGCCTCAATAAGTCCAGCAAGATTTAGAGCCAGCCTTTTTTCTCTTCCCACGTAAAGCCTGCTACGAACCGACTGAAAACCTCTCCAGAAAAGTGAGAGAACAGCAAAAAATCCAAGAGCTGTACACATCACCAACTCCCAAGGAAAGCCATAAGGAAGATGGCCTGGCTTCATGTCTTCGGACAATGCTGCCACAACCCTGGGTGCTTCTTCCAGAACCACCCACTAGGATGGCTGAGAGGCAGCCCTTGGCTCCTCCATCACGCCAAGACAGCTTTGGCTCTTGCCACCACAACCACAGCCTGCCCAGGCAGGCCAACACAGGCTGTGGACACTCAGGTGTTTGGTCAGGAACTCCAACCTGCACCAGGCAACGGAGCAGACCACTGTGATCCCCTTCAGGGGCTGAGCGTATGGTGGGTGGTGGGCGTATGGCGGTGGGAGCCATGATCAAAGGCTCCCAGGAGCCTTGTTGTGCTCAACTGCCCATCAGGGGAGTCTTGTCCGCTTCCCTACCCAGTGCATCCTCATGTGCCACAGGTTTCGGTCCCTCCCACTCCAGCCAGAGAGAATTCCTCTCCATGCCACCCACCCCTTGATTTGGTTTAGGCCAGGCCAAGGCGGGGTTAGTAGGAAGATTCCATCCAGTCATAATAACATTCAGTTTGATGTCACTCAAATTCTAAAGCTGACTAAACTGTTCAAACAGCTTTTATGGCCTCTATTGGTCTTTGTGTCCCTTGCCTTTTGTTTGAGTGACTCAGTCCTTTCCCTGCCCTTGTGCTCTCCCTATTTCCTACCTTCCTTGCTTCCTTCCTCCCTTCCTGGGTTTTCCCCTTTTCTTCTTCCTGCTTTTCTACCTCCCTGCTTCCCGCCAACTTTGCCTTCCTCCCTTCCAAATTTCTCTCTCCCTTCCCTCCCTTTTCTTTTCTTGCAAGTGTTTGGGGTGAAAGTCCATGGCAGGCCAGCCCCAAGCTAGGCAAGGTCACTGCCACTAAGCTACAACATCCCCAGACCTGCTGCCACTTCCTATGCAAGTAACTTGAATTATCTCTAAAGAGAAACTCTCACATTAGTCTACTTTCAAAGTAATTTCAGAAGAGTTGCTAACATGGGCATAAATCAGTTATGACAGGTCATTTTTGAAAAGCACGGCACAGCTAATGTTCCTCCAAAGGAGGAGTGGAAAACTTAATTGGTTTTCAGGTCAGCATTTCTAGACTAGTACAAACCCTCCTAATCCTGATCTCTCCTTAGTCCTATGATTTCTTTAAGTGTCCCCTTTGCTCCTGTTCATGGAGTCATGTGTACAGAAATTATACCTGGTTCTATTGAACTCTACTTAATTCTTTCTCACCTCTGTGCTCCTTTGGCCAAGTCACTCCTCAACACTTACTGTAACCCTTTCAATTTTTTGTGCATTTTCATTTAAAAAACTCTTTCAAAAATTGAACCATTTCACATGCAGACACAGTCTTCTTGATCTGCTATTAATCCCCCACTACTGACATTGTAAGTTATTGAAATGTACACTTCCGGACCGTTTTCAGATTTTTGATTCCTGTATATCTATCTGTCTATCTATTTACAAACATAACATGGTATTCTGAAAGAATCGTTCTGCTTTTGGAGCTCTACATTGTGTTTTCCAGAAGCAGGCCTATTACACAGAGATGAATCCATGTTACCTAGATTGAGTTCAAACCGGAATGTGCACTCTGATTCCCATTATATTGTTCTACCTACTGATGGACAGTTCAGTTATATCCAGACCTCACCACCTCCCCCATTGAGTAAAACCCTTGTGAAGAGACATGTAGATGCCTTTATGAACATATTGATAATTTTTCATGGCAGTGTTTTCCAAAAACCAGTTAGTAAAATCAATTGATTCCTTTGCAGCCTGAAATTACCTTCATTCCAGTTTACTGGTATAAGAACCGCAGTATATCAGCAACCATTCTCCAATAGTAGTTCAGGCAGAAGTCATTCTAGATAACCAGCAGTGCCGGATCCTCCATGTATTTTACACAGCCCATGACGGGGGACATCCGTCCATTCGTTTAGAACAACTGATGTTTTATGCTGGCAATTTAGGTTTATTTAAAGGAGTGATTAGAAAACAGGTGAGACAGACTGATTAGATTCAGTATGTATGTTGGCTTTGTTTTTCTAGGCCTGAAGTTTTCACATTTCAATTAATTGTAGGTTAAGTATCAGGCAGATTCTTCACTGGGCTTCAAATGTGATAAAGTTGCTTCTTATTTTTAAGAAGGCCGTTGCAATCCTGCATTTATTTTACACCTCAGTGCTTGTTTTACACACAAGCACACACACCCACACACCACGCACATCAACACACACACAAACACATAATTAGAGCACATTTAACACTCAAATAAAGCTTTACCTACTGATTCATAACTAGGGTATTTTTTTAATAAGTATTGTGTCTTGGTCTCTACTGGGGAAACATGGTTCAATGTGAGTTCTCTGGTTTGTTGTAGGGCAGTGAACGTTCACTTGTTGGCAATGATATAGAAATGGGGAGTAAGAGTTTAAAAGTTTTTACAGTAGGTAGGCAGAGTCAGAGTATGGAATCTAAGAATAAGAAATTGGGGAATTTCCTCTTTGTTTCTTCATTTCAACCTCCTAATAATTCATGTATATTTTCCAAAAGTCTCCCAGAAAACAAGGACTAGGTCAATCCACATATCAGTGAACCATAGCAGAATGCGACTCTGAATTTCATATAAACAGTCATAAAATCAAAAAGACAGGTGCTGGGGTTTTGGCTCAGCACTAGAGTGCTGGCTTCACACTTTAAAAGGTCCTGAGTTGGATCCCCAACACCATACGTGAAAGGAATGAATGAACCAATGCATGAGTGTATGATGAATGAATTAAAGGTATAAGGAGGAAGAGGAAGAGGAGGAGGAGGAGGAGAAATAGAAGAAGATGATGAGAAATTTGACAGAAGGGAAAAAGGGGAAGAGAGTGAGTTTAAAGTGTGGTTTCCAATTCCCAAACGTTAAATTACAGCAGACGGGATAGAGAGAGAAGATGGGAGGGCAGGAGAGGGGGGATAGTAGAGGCTAGAAAAGGTAGCAAAATACAACAGTTACTAACATGGCATTTTGTAAAAACGTGGATGTGTAAACAATGTGATTGTGCAATCTGTATATAGGGTCAAAATGGGAGTTCATAACTCACTTGAATCTAATGTAGGAAATATGGTATCTCAAGATCTATGTAAGGTTTTAAGCAACCAATATAAAAAAGAGGTCTTCATTTTTCTTTGTAGTTGAGATCTCCTGTTTCCTTGACATGTTTAGTTGTGTTCTCTCCTTTAGTCCTCCCATGCTCTAGTTATTCTGATATGGAAAAACTAGCTGAAATGCCCAACCAGTCTCTAAATCAGTGACACTTTTTCATTAAGCCTAAAGTCACTTTACAATTGCTACAGTCATACTAAATACACTTCTTTGTTTGGAGTTTAAAAGATATTTCCATCAGCTAGATTACAAGGACCTAGAACTCCCATTCTTGTTTATGTAAGAGTGGCTTCATCAGATTAAATGCCGTTCTCTGGAATAACATAAAATAGGAATAATTTACTCATAAGATTCTTACGTAAACCATCTTTATTTACAAAATACTATCTTAAGAATTATTGTTTCATTGAGCTTCAATTGGAGCCAAAGTATAGTCAATTACTGAACTAAAAGCAGTTACTTAAAATCTAAAAATGAGAGATAAGTCAAATTACATTTGAAGAGAGAGCAACAGCATGAGGTTTCTTGTTTGGTTCTGGATGTTGAGTAACAGGCTCATTTGCAGGTGGAAGGAACCCTTCAGGCAACTCACTTGTACTTTCAGAATGGGGGTGAAGAGGGCTGAATTCCAGCTCTTGGGGGAAGATTTTGTGAGGAAAACCCCCTCCCTGCATAGACACTTCGCATTGGAAATGGAGTGGGTGGCGGGTCAGGTGGAAAATAATCTCCAGGTTCCCAGACAAGTTTCCTGGGAGAGGTGGAGGAAAAAAAAGGTCCTCTTCTCATGAACGGACTCCTTGGGTCAACTGGAAACAAGGCACCTCTGACTGGAGGGAAAGGTGCCAACACAGAGCCAGAGCCACTTGCTTGGTTTTCAGCATGGAGAGGTGAATCAGGCACATCAGAGTCCAAAGGAGGCATATTAGGAATTCTGTGTTCTGCTGGTCCCGATGCTCTACCACAATTTGAGTAAAACCTATCTTGCCTTTGTAGAGGAAGACGTGCATCAGAAGAATATGGTTGGCCTGGCGGAGGGATCATCAGCCTGCTGGCCTGTTCCCCTGGAGGAGAGAGGGGCCCAGTCTGAGAAGGTGCTCTCTGAAAATCAGTGAACTTATGACAGCTGGATTCTCTTCCTTTACTGCTAGTCGCATGGTCCAGAGGATTCTCCAGGGCCCCTTGACCCTCTTCCTCCTCCCACTGGAGTGAAAGGTGAGAGTGTGAGTGGACCACTCTTTTCAAAATGAGGAGGTCTCCTTTCAGATGAAGGGTGACCTATTGGTGAGGGCCCATTTGGAGAAGGCTTTCTGCCCATTGCTGAGTTGGAAACATCCAGTGCATCATAGGGATCTTTTTCTACAAGTTCAAATCTAAGCTCCTTCTCAGTTAATTTCTGTCTGTTGCGTGCATTTTGTTTCCTGAAATAACTGAGGTTTCTTTCAGCAATCCGAGCTGCCAACTCACTAGCATCTGCTTCTTTCTCGGAGGAAGTAATCTTCCCCAGACAGGAACGAATGGTACTCTGCAATTGTTCTTGAAGATATTGGGCTCTCTTTCTGTAGGTCTCCAGCTCTTTTATTGTATGGCTCATCTTTTCTTCGACTTTGGAAAGTTTCTCCTTTTGCTCCACACGGCAGTTTTCCTCCACTCTTAATTTCCTGTGCAGTTTCATCATATTTTCTTGACAGCGTTCCATCATGACTTTAAAGTTCTTCTGTAGGGTCTCATTCTCACTTTGCAGCTGTGCATTTTCGGACTGCAAGGATGCCTGTTCAGTCTGCAGACTTTTAAGGTGTTCTGTAAGGTCTGCCGTGGTTTTCTCCACTTCAGATGAGAAAGTACATTTTTGATTTCTTCCTCCTTCCAAGATTTCTAAGGAGGCCTTTAGCTTATCACCATAAACCAGGTTCCTCAAAGCTCCTTTGGACTCATCCTCCAAGTGAGCACCAATTTCGGGTTCACTCGTCTTTCCCAGTTCCAGGTGACCACCATCCATTTGGGCTCCCAGGCTTGGAGAAGATCTATCCTTCATCTTCAGCAAGCATTCACTCAGAGACTCCATGTGATTTTCTGTGTCCCTTAGAACTTGTTCTCCAGCTACTTTAGAGTCCTCTAATATGATTTTTGCTTTATATTGGACACCTCCTTGTTGCCTCTGTGCTTCAGCTTCTCCTTGTATTGTTGGTCTCTGCGTTGGCGGAAGTAGGGATCCTTCATTCAAAACCTCTTTGATTGCCAGCTTCAGTTCTTCCTCATTCACTTGAAAGAGTCTCCAGTTTGTTTTAGCTTCAGCTATTTGTGATCTGAGGGATTCAGATTCACCTTGGAGGGACTGTATCCTTCTTGATAGATGCGCCATCGTTTCATCCTGTTGACCATGTTGAGCCTTCTGTGCTTTGAGCTCTTCTTCTAGAAAGAGCATTTCAACGCCATGGCTGGATTCGGGCCTATGCAGCTTTTCGTCGGTTGCCTCCAGCTGTTGTGCTTCTCTTGAACCCTTCTCAAACCTGCAATCCTTTAAAGATGATTCTAAGCCTTCATGTTCTTTTTCAACAAGGCTCACTTTTTCAAGAAGTCCACATTTTGCCTCAATAAGTCCAGCAAGATTTAGAGCCAGCCTTTTTTCTCTTCCCACGTAAAGCCTGCTACGAACCGACTGAAAACCTCTCCAGAAAAGTGAGAGAACAGCAAAAAATCCAAGAGCTGTACACATCACCAACTCCCAAGGAAAGCCATAAGGAAGATGGCCTGGCTTCATGTCTTCGGACAATGCTGCCACAACCCTGGGTGCTTCTTCCAGTACCACCCACTAGGATGGCTGAGAGGCAGCCCTTGGCTCCTCCATCACACCAAGACAGCTTTGGCTCTTGCCACCACAACCACAGCCTGCCCAGGCAGGCCAACACAGGCTGTGGACACTCAGGTGTTTGGTCAGGAACTCCAACCTGCACCAGGCAACGGAGCAGACCACTGTGATCCCCTTCAGTGGCTGAGCGTATGGTGGGTGGTGGGCGTATGGCGGTGGGAGCCATGATCAAAGGCTCCCAGGAGCCTTGTTGTGCTCAACTGCCCATCAGGGGAGTCTTGTCCGCTTCCCTACCCAGTGCATCCTCATGTGCCACAGGTTTCGGTCCCTCCCACTCCAGCCAGAGAGAATTCCTCTCCATGCCACCCACCCCTTGATTTGGTTTAGGCCAGGCCAAGGCGGGGTTAGTAGGAAGATTCCATCCAGTCATAATAACATTCAGTTTGATGTCACTCAAATTCTAAAGCTGACTAAACTGTTCAAACAGCTTTTATGGCCTCTATTGGTCTTTGTGTCCCTTGCCTTTTGTTTGAGTGACTCAGTCCTTTCCCTGCCCTTGTGCTCTCCCTATTTCCTACCTTCCTTGCTTCCTTCCTCCCTTCCTGGGTTTTCCCCTTTTCTTCTTCCTTCTTTTCTACCTCCCTGCATCCCTCCAACTTTGCCTTCCTCCCTTCCAACTTTCTCTCTCCCTTCCCTCCCTTTTCTTTTCTTGCAAGTGTTTGGGGTGAAAGTCCATGGCAGGCCAGCCCCAAGCTAGGCAAGGTCACTGCCACTGAGCTACAACATCCCCAGACCTGCTGCCACTTCCTATGCAAGTAACTTGAATTATCTCTAAAGAGAAACTCTCACATTAGTCTACTTTCAAAGTAATTTCAGAAGAGTTGCTAACATGGGCATAAATCAGTTATGACAAGTCATTTTTGAAAAGCACGGCACAGCTAATGTTCCTCCAAAGAAGGAGTGGAAAACTTAATTGGTTTTCAGGTCAGCATTTCTAGACTAGTACAAACCCTCCTAATCCTGATCTCTCCTTAGTCCTTTGATTTCTTTAAGTGTCCCCTTTGCTCCTGTTCATGGTTCATGTGTACAGAAATTATACCTGGTTCTATTGAACTCTACTTAATTCTTTCTCACCTCTGTGCTCCTTTGGCCAAGTCACTCCTCAACACTTACTGTAACCCTTTCAATTTTTTTGTCCATTTTCATTTAAAAAACTCTTTCAAAAATTGAACCATTTCGCATGCAGACACAGTCTTCTTGATCTGCTATTAATCCCCCACTACTGACATTGTAAGTTATTGAAATGTACACTTCCGGACCGTTTTCAGATTTTTGATTCCTGTATATCTATCTGTCTATCTATTTACAAACATAACATGGTATTCTGAAAGAATCGTTCTGCTTTTGGAGCTCTACATTGTGTTTTCCAGAAGCAGGCCTATTACACAGAGATGAATCCCTGTTACCTAGATTGAGTTCAAACCGGAATGTGCACTCTGATTCCCATTATATTGTTCTACCTACTGATGGACAGTTCAGTTATATCCAGACCTCACCACCTCCCCCATTGAGTAAAACCCTTGTGAAGAGACATGTAGATGCCTTTATGAACATATTGATAATTTTTCATGGCAGTGTTTTCCAAAAACCAGTTAGTAAAATCAATTGATTCCTTTGCAGCCTGAAATTACCTTCATTCCAGTTTACTGGTATAAGAACCGCAGTATATCAGCAACCATTCTCCAATAGTAGTTCAGGCAGAAGTCATTCTAGATAACAAGCAGTGCCGGATCCTCCATGTATTTTACACAGCCCATGACGGGGGACATCCGTCCATTCGTTTAGAACAACTGATGTTTTATGCTGGCAATTTAGGTTTATTTAAAGGAGTGATTAGAAAACAGGTGAGACAGACTGATTAGATTCAGTATGTATGTTGGCTTTGTTTTTCTAGGCCTGAAGTTTTCACATTTCAATTAATTGTAGGTTAAGTATCAGGCAGATTCTTCACTGGGCTTCAAATGTGATAAAGTTGCTTCTTATTTTTAAGAAGGCCGTTGCAATCCTGCATTTATTTTACACCTCAGTGCTTGTTTTACACACAAGCACACACACCCACACACCACGCACATCAACACACACACAAACACATAATTAGAGCACATTTAACACTCAAATAAAGCTTTACCTACTGATTCATAACTAGGGTATTTTTTTTAATAAGTATTGTGTCTTGGTCTCTACTGGGGAAACATGGTTCAATGTGAGTTCTCTGGTTTGTTGTAGGGCAGTGAACGTTCACTTGTTGGCAATGATATAGAAATGGGGAGTAAGAGTTTAAAAGTTTTTACAGTAGGTAGGCAGAGTCAGAGTATGGAATCTAAGAATAAGAAATTGGGGAATTTCCTCTTTGTTTCTTCATTTCAACCTCCTAATAATTCATGTATATTTTCCAAAAGTCTCCCAGAAAACAAGGACTAGGTCAATCCACATATCAGTGAACCATAGCAGAATGCGACTCTGAATTTCATATAAACAGTCATAAAATCAAAAAGACAGGTGCTGGGGTTTTGGCTCAGCACTAGAGTGCTGGCTTCACACTTTCAAAGGTCCTGAGTTGGATCCCCAACACCATACGTGAAAGGAATGAATGAACCAATGCATGAGTGTATGATGAATGAATTAAAGGTATAAGGAGGAGGAGGAAGAGGAGGAGGAGGAGGAGAAATAGAAGAAGATGATGAGAAATTTGACAGAAGGGAAAAAGGGGAGGAGAGTGAGTTTAAAGTGTGGTTTCCAATTCCCAAACGTTAAATTACAGCAGACGGGATAGAGAGAGAAGATGGGAGGGCAGGAGAGGGGGGATAGTAGAGGCTAGAAAAGGTAGCAGAATACAACAGTTACTAACATGGCATTTTGTAAAAACGTGGATGTGTAAAGAATGTGATTGTGCAATCTGTATATGGGGTCAAAATGGGAGTTCATAACTCACTTGAATCTAATGTAGGAAATATGGTATCTCAAGAGCTATGTAAGGTTTTAAGCAACCAATATAAAAAAGAGGTCTTCATTTTTCTTTGTAGTTGAGATCTCCTGTTTCCTTGACATGTTTAGTTGTGTTCTCTCCTTTAGTCCTCCCATGCTCTAGTTATTCTGATATGGAAAAACTAGCTGAAATGCCCAACCAGTCTCTAAATCAGTGACACTTTTTCATTAAGCCTAAAGTCACTTTACAATTGCTACAGTCATACTAAATACACTTCTTTGTTTGGAGTTTAAAAGATATTTCCACCAGCTAGATTACAAGGACCTAGAACTCCCATTCTTGTTTATGTAAGAGTGGCTTCATCAGATTAAATGCCGTTCTCTGGAATAACATAAAATAGGAATAATTTACTCATAAGATTCTTACATAAACCATCTTTATTTACAAAATACTATCTTAAGAATTATTGTTTCATTGAGCTTCAATTGGAGCCAAAGTATAGTCAATTACTGAACTAAAAGCAGTTACTTAAAAACTAAAAATGAGAGATAAGTCAAATTACATTTGAAGAGAGAGCAACAGCATGAGGTTTCTTGTTTGGTTCTGGATGTTGAGTAACAGGCTCATTTGCAGGTGGAAGGAACCCTTCAGGCAACTCACTTGTACTTTCAGAATGGGGGTGAACAGGGCTGAATTCCAGCTCTTGGGGGAAGATTTTGTGAGGAAAACCCCCTCCCTGCATAGACACTTCGCATTGGAAATGGAGTGGGTGGCGGGTCAGGTGGAAAATAATCTCCAGGTTCCCAGACAAGTTTCCTGGGAGAGGTGGAGGAAAAAAAAGGTCCTCTTCTCATGAACGGACTCCTTGGGTCAACTAGAAACAAGGCACCTCTGACTGGAGGGAAAGGTGCCAACACAGAGCCAGAGCCACTTGCTTGGTTTTCAGCATGGAGAGGTGAATCAGGCACATCAGAGTCCAAAGGAGGCATATTAGGAATTCTGTGTTCTGCTGGTCCCGATGCTCTACCACAATTTGAGTAAAACCTATCTTGCCTTTGTAGAGGAAGACGTGCATCAGAAGAATATGGTTGGCCTGGCGGAGGGATCATCAGCCTGCTGGCCTGTTCCCCTGGAGGAGAGAGGGGCCCAGTCTGAGAAGGTGCTCTCTGAAAATCAGTGAACTTATGACAGCTGGATTCTCTTCCTTTACTGCTAGTCGCATGGTCCAGAGGATTCTCCAGGGCCCCTTGACCCTCTTCCTCCTCCCACTGGAGTGAAAGGTGAGAGTGTGAGTGGACCACTCTTTTCAAAATGAGGAGGTCTCCTTTCAGATGAAGGGTGACCTATTGGTGAGGGCCCATTTGGAGAAGGCTTTCTGCCCATTGCTGAGTTGGAAACATCCAGTGCATCATAGGGATCTTTTTCTACAAGTTCAAATCTAAGCTCCTTCTCAGTTAATTTCTGTCTGTTGCGTGCATTTTGTTTCCTGAAATAACTGAGGTTTCTTTCAGCAATCCGAGCTGCCAACTCACTAGCATCTGCTTCTTTCTCGGAGGAAGTAATCTTCCCCAGACAGGAACGAATGGTACTCTGCAATTGTTCTTCAAGATATTGGGCTCTCTTTCTGTAGGTCTCCAGCTCTTTTATTGTATGGCTCATCTTTTCTTCGACTTTGGAAAGTTTCTCCTTTTGCTCCACACGGCAGTTTTCCTCCACTCTTAATTTCCTGTGCAGTTTCATCATATTTTCTTGACAGCGTTCCATCATGACTTTAAAGTTCTTCTGTAGGGTCTCATTCTCACTTTGCAGCTGTGCATTTTCGGACTGCAAGGATGCCTGTTCAGTCTGCAGACTTTTAAGGTGTTCTGTAAGGTCTGCCGTGGTTTTCTCCACTTCAGATGAGAAAGTACATTTTTGATTTCTTCCTCCTTCCAAGATTTCTAAGGAGGCCTTTAGCTTATCACCATAAACCAGGTTCCTCAAAGCTCCTTTGGACTCATCCTCCAAGTGAGCACCAATTTCGGGTTCACTCGTCTTTCCCAGTTCCAGGTGACCACCATCCCTTTGGGCTCCCAGGCTTGGAGAAGATCTATCCTTCATCTTCAGCAAGCATTCACTCAGAGACTCCATGTGATTTTCTGTGTCCCTTAGAACTTGTTCTCCAGCTACTTTAGAGTCCTCTAATATGATTTTTGCTTTATATTGGACACCTCCTTGTTGCCTCTGTGCTTCAGCTTCTCCTTGTATTGTTGGTCCCTGCGTTGTAGGAAGTAGGGATCCTTCATTCAAAACCTCTTTGATTGCCAGCTTCAGTTCTTCCTCATTCACTTGAAAGAGTCTCCAGTTTGTTTTAGCTTCAGCTATTTGTGATCTGAGGGATTCAGATTCACCTTGGAGGGACTGTATCCTTCTTGATAGATGCGCCATCGTTTCATCCTGTTGACCATGTTGAGCCTTCTGTGCTTTGAGCTCTTCTTCTAGAAAGAGCATTTCAACGCCATGGCTGGATTCGGGCCTATGCAGCTTTTCGTCGGTTGCCTCCAGCTGTTGTGCTTCTCTTGAACCCTTCTCAAACCTGCAATCCTTTAAAGATGATTCTAAGCCTTCATGTTCTTTTTCAACAAGGCTCACTTTTTCAAGAAGTCCACATTTTGCCTCAATAAGTCCAGCAAGATTTAGAGCCAGCCTTTTTTCTCTTCCCACGTAAAGCCTGCTACGAACCGACTGAAAACCTCTCCAGAAAAGTGAGAGAACAGCAAAAAATCCAAGAGCTGTACACATCACCAACTCCCAAGGAAAGCCATAAGGAAGATGGCCTGGCTTCATGTCTTCGGACAATGCTGCCACAACCCTGGGTGCTTCTTCCAGAACCACCCACTAGGATGGCTGAGAGGCAGCCCTTGGCTCCTCCATCCCGCCAAGACAGCTTTGGCTCTTGCCACCACAACCACAGCCTGCCCAGGCAGGCCAACACAGGCTGTGGACACTCAGGTGTTTGGTCAGGAACTCCAACCTGCACCAGGCAACGGAGCAGACCACTGTGATCCCCTTCAGGGGCTGAGCGTATGGTGGGTGGTGGGCGTATGGCGGTGGGAGCCATGATCAAAGGCTCCCAGGAGCCTTGTTGTGCTCAACTGCCCATCAGGGGAGTCTTGTCCGCTTCCCTACCCAGTGCATCCTCATGTGCCACAGGTGGATGGTCCCTCCCACTCCAGCCAGAGAGAATTCCTCTCCATGCCACCCACCCCTTGATTTGGTTTAGGCCAGGCCAAGGCGGGGTTAGTAGGAAGATTCCATCCAGTCATAATAACATTCAGTTTGATGTCACTCAAATTCTAAAGCTGACTAAACTGTTCAAACAGCTTTTATGGCCTCTATTGTTCTTTGTGTCCCTTGCCTTTTGTTTGAGTGACTCAGTCCTTTCCCTGCCCTTGTGCTCTCCCTATTTCCTACCTTCCTTGCTTCCTTCCTCCCTTCCTGGGTTTTCCCCTTTTCTTCTTCCTTCTTTTCTACCTCCCTGCATCCCTCCAACTTTGCCTTCCTCCCTTCCAACTTTCTCTCTCCCTTCCCTCCCTTTTCTTTTCTTGCAAGTGTTTGGGGTGAAAGTCCATGGCAGGCCAGCCCCAAGCTAGGCAAGGTCACTGCCACTGAGCTACAACATCCCCAGACCTGCTGCCACTTCCTATGCAAGTAACTTGAATTATCTCTAAAGAGAAACTCTCACATTAGTCTACTTTCAAAGTAATTTCAGAAGAGTTGCTAACATGGGCATAAATCAGTTATGACAAGTCATTTTTGAAAAGCACGGCACAGCTAATGTTCCTCCAAAGAAGGAGTGGAAAACTTAATTGGTTTTCAGGTCAGCATTTCTAGACTAGTACAAAACCTCCTAATCCTGATCTCTCCTTAGTCCTATGATTTCTTTAAGTGTCCCCTTTGCTCCTGTTCATGGAGTCATGTGTACAGAAATTATACCTGGTTCTATTGAACTCTACTTAATTCTTTCTCACCTCTGTGCTCCTTTGGCCAAGTCACTCCTCAACACTTACTGTAACCTTTTCAATTTTTTTGTCCATTTTCATTTAAAAAACTCTTTCAAAAATTGAACCATTTCGCATGCAGACACAGTCTTCTTGATCTGCTATTAATCCCCCACTACTGACATTGTAAGTTATTGAAATGTACACTTCCGGACCGTTTTCAGATTTTTGATTCCTGTATATCTATCTGTCTATCTATTTACAAACATAACATGGTATTCTGAAAGAATCGTTCTGCTTTTGGAGCTCTACATTGTGTTTTCCAGAAGCAGGCCTATTACACAGAGATGAATCCATGTTACCTAGATTGAGTTCAAACCGGAATGTGCACTCTGATTCCCATTATATTGTTCTACCTACTGATGGACAGTTCAGTTATATCCAGACCTCACCACCTCCCCCATTGAGTAAAACCCTTGTGAAGAGACATGTAGATGCCTTTATGAACATATTGATAATTTTTCATGGCAGTGTTTTCCAAAAACCAGTTAGTAAAATCAATTGATTCCTTTGCAGCCTGAAATTACCTTCATTCCAGTTTACTGGTATAAGAACCGCAGTATATCAGCAACCATTCTCCAATAGTAGTTCAGGCAGAAGTCATTCTAGATAACAAGCAGTGCCGGATCCTCCATGTATTTTACACAGCCCATGACGGGGGACATCCGTCCATTCGTTTAGAACAACTGATGTTTTATGCTGGCAATTTAGGTTTATTTAAAGGAGTGATTAGAAAACAGGTGAGACAGACTGATTAGATTCAGTATGTATGTTGGCTTTGTTTTTCTAGGCCTGAAGTTTTCACATTTCAATTAATTGTAGGTTAAGTATCAGGCAGATTCTTCACTGGGCTTCAAATGTGATAAAGTTGCTTCTTATTTTTAAGAAGGCCGTTGCAATCCTGCATTTATTTTACACCTCAGTGCTTGTTTTACACACAAGCACACACACCCACACACCACACACATCAACACACACACAAACACATAATTAGAGCACATTTAACACTCAAATAAAGCTTTACCTACTGATTCATAACTAGGGTATTTTTTTAATAAGTATTGTGTCTTGGTCTCTACTGGGGAAACATGGTTCAATGTGAGTTCTCTGGTTTGTTGTAGGGCAGTGAACGTTCACTTGTTGGCAATGATATAGAAATGGGGAGTAAGAGTTTAAAAGTTTTTACAGTAGGTAGGCAGAGTCAGAGTATGGAATCTAAGAATAAGAAATTGGGGAATTTCCTCTTTGTTTCTTCATTTCAACCTCCTAATAATTCATGTATATTTTCCAAAAGTCTCCCAGAAAACAAGGACTAGGTCAATCCACATATCAGTGAACCATAGCAGAATGCGACTCTGAATTTCATATAAACAGTCATAAAATCAAAAAGACAGGTGCTGGGGTTTTGGCTCAGCACTAGAGTGCTGGCTTCACACTTTCAAAGGTCCTGAGTTGGATCCCCAACACCATACGTGAAAGGAATGAATGAACCAATGCATGAGTGTATGATGAATGAATTAAAGGTATAAGGAGGAGGAGGAAGAGGAGGAGGAGGAGGAGAAATAGAAGAAGATGATGAGAAATTTGACAGAAGGGAAAAAGGGGAGGAGAGTGAGTTTAAAGTGTGGTTTCCAATTCCCAAACGTTAAATTACAGCAGACGGGATAGAGAGAGAAGATGGGAGGGCAGGAGAGGGGGGATAGTAGAGGCTAGAAAAGGTAGCAGAATACAACAGTTACTAACATGGCATTTTGTAAAAACGTGGATGTGTAAACAATGTGATTGTGCAATCTGTATATGGGGTCAAAATGGGAGTTCATAACTCACTTGAATCTAATATAGGAAATATGGTATCTCAAGAGCTATGTAAGGTTTTAAGGAACCAATATAAAAAAGAGGTCTTCATTTTTCTTTGTAGTTGAGATCTCCTGTTTCCTTGACATGTTTAGTTGTGTTCTCTCCTTTAGTCCTCCCATGCTCTAGTTATTCTGATATGGAAAAACTAGCTGAAATGCCCAACCAGTCTCTAAATCAGTGACACTTTTTCATTAAGCCTAAAGTCACTTTACAATTGCTACAGTCATACTAAATACACTTCTTTGTTTGGAGTTTAAAAGATATTTCCACCAGCTAGATTACAAGGACCTAGAACTCCCATTCTTGTTTATGTAAGAGTGGCTTCATCAGATTAAATGCCGTTCTCTGGAATAACATAAAATAGGAATAATTTACTCATAAGATTCTTACGTAAACCATCTTTATTTACAAAATACTATCTTAAGAATTATTGTTTCATTGAGCTTCAATTGGAGCCAAAGTATAGTCAATTACTGAACTAAAAGCAGTTACTTAAAAACTAAAAATGAGAGATAAGTCAAATTACATTTGAAGAGAGAGCAACAGCATGAGGTTTCTTGTTTGGTTCTGGATGTTGAGTAACAGGCTCATTTGCAGGTGGAAGGAACCCTTCAGGCAACTCACTTGTACTTTCAGAATGGGGGTGAAGAGGGCTGAATTCCAGCTCTTGGGGGAAGATTTTGTGAGGAAAACCCCCTCCCTGCATAGACACTTCGCATTGGAAATGGAGTGGGTGGCGGGTCAGGTGGAAAATAATCTCCAGGTTCCCAGACAAGTTTCCTGGGAGAGGTGGAGGAAAAAAAAGGTCCTCTTCTCATGAACTGACTCCTTGGGTCAACTGGAAACAAGGCACCTCTGACTGGAGGGAAAGGTGCCAACACAGAGCCAGAGCCAGTTGCTTGGTTTTCAGCATGGAGAGGTGAATCAGGCACATCAGAGTCCAAAGGAGGCATATTAGGAATTCTGTGTTCTGCTGGTCCCGATGCTCTACCACAATTTGAGTAAAACCTATCTTGCCTTTGTAGAGGAAGACGTGCATCAGAAGAATATGGTTGGCCTGGCGGAGGGATCATCAGCCTGCTGGTCTGTTCCCCTGGAGGAGAGAGGGGCCCAGTCTGAGAAGGTGCTCTCTGAAAATCAGTGAACTTATGACAGCTGGATTCTCTTCCTTTACTGCTAGTCGCATGGTCCAGAGGATTCTCCAGGGCCCCTTGACCCTCTTCCTCCTCCCACTGGAGTGAAAGGTGAGAGTGTGAGTGGACCACTCTTTTCAAAATGAGGAGGTCTCCTTTCAGATGAAGGGTGACCTATTGGTGAGGGCCCATTTGGAGAAGGCTTTCTGCCCATTGCTGAGTTGGAAACATCCAGTGCATCATAGGGATCTTTTTCTACAAGTTCAAATCTAAGCTCCTTCTCAGTTAATTTCTGTCTGTTGCGTGCATTTTGTTTCCTGAAATAACTGAGGTTTCTTTCAGCAATCTGAGCTGCCAACTCACTAGCATCTGCTTCTTTCTCGGAGGAAGTAATCTTCCCCAGACAGGAACGAATGGTACTCTGCGATTGTTCTTCAAGATATTGGGCTCTCTTTCTGTAGGTCTCCAGCTCTTTTATTGTATGGCTCATCTTTTCTTCGACTTTGGAAAGTTTCTCCTTTTGCTCCACACGGCAGTTTTCCTCCACTCTTAATTTCCTGTGCAGTTTCATCATATTTTCTTGACAGCGTTCCATCATGACTTTAAAGTTCTTCTGTAGGGTCTCATTCTCACTTTGCAGCTGTGCATTTTCGGACTGCAAGGATGCCTGTTCAGTCTGCAGATTTTTAAGGTGTTCTGTAAGGTCTGCCGTGGTTTTCTCCACTTCAGATGAGAAAGTACATTTTTGATTTCTTCCTCCTTCCAAGATTTCTAAGGAGGCCTTTAGCTTATCACCATAAACCAGGTTCCTCAAAGCTCCTTTGGACTCATCCTCCAAGTGAGCACCAATTTCTGGTTCACTCGTCTTTCCCAGTTCCAGGTGACCACCATCCCTTTGGGCTCCCAGGCTTGGAGAAGATCTATCCTTCATCTTCAGCAAGCATTCACTCAGAGACTCCATGTGATTTTCTGTGTCCCTTAGAACTTGTTCTCCAGCTACTTTAGAGTCCTCTAATATGATTTTTGCTTTATATTGGACACCTCCTTGTTGCCTCTGTGCTTCAGCTTCTCCTTGTATTGTTGGTCCCTGCGTTGTAGGAAGTAGGGATCCTTCATTCAAAACCTCTTTGATTGCCAGCTTCAGTTCTTCCTCATTCACTTGAAAGAGTCTCCAGTTTGTTTTAGCTTCAGCTATTTGTGATCTGAGGGATTCAGATTCACCTTGGAGGGACTGTATCCTTCTTGATAGATGCGCCATCGTTTCATCCTGTTGACCATGTTGAGCCTTCTGTGCTTTGAGCTCTTCTTCTAGAAAGAGCATTTCAACGCCATGGCTGGATTCGGGCCTATGCAGCTTTTCGTCGGTTGCCTCCAGCTGTTGTGCTTCTCTTGAACCCTTCTCAAACCTGCAATCCTTTAAAGATGATTCTAAGCCTTCATGTTCTTTTTCAACAAGGCTCACTTTTTCAAGAAGTCCACATTTTGCCTCAATAAGTCCAGCAAGATTTAGAGCCAGCCTTTTTTCTCTTCCCACGTAAAGCCTGCTACGAACCGACTGAAAACCTCTCCAGAAAAGTGAGAGAACAGCAAAAAATCCAAGAGCTGTACACATCACCAACTCCCAAGGAAAGCCATAAGGAAGATGGCCTGGCTTCATGTCTTCGGACAATGCTGCCACAACCCTGGGTGCTTCTTCCAGAACCACCCACTAGGATGGCTGAGAGGCAGCCCTTGGCTCCTCCATCCCGCCAAGACAGCTTTGGCTCTTGCCACCACAACCACAGCCTGCCCAGGCAGGCCAACACAGGCTGTGGACACTCAGGTGTTTGGTCAGGAACTCCAACCTGCACCAGGCAACGGAGCAGACCACTGTGATCCCCTTCAGGGGCTGAGCGTATGGTGGGTGGTGGGCGTATGGCGGTGGGAGCCATGATCAAAGGCTCCCAGGAGCCTTGTTGTGCTCAACTGCCCATCAGGGGAGTCTTGTCCGCTTCCCTACCCAGTGCATCCTCATGTGCCACAGGTTTCGGTCCCTCCCACTCCAGCCAGAGAGAATTCCTCTCCATGCCACCCACCCCTTGATTTGGTTTAGGCCAGGCCAAGGCGGGGTTAGTAGGAAGATTCCATCCAGTCATAATAACATTCAGTTTGATGTCACTCAAATTCTAAAGCTGACTAAACTGTTCAAACAGCTTTTATGGCCTCTATTGGT
Source organism: Callospermophilus lateralis (assembly GCF_048772815.1). Lineage (NCBI taxonomy): Eukaryota > Metazoa > Chordata > Mammalia > Rodentia > Sciuridae > Callospermophilus > Callospermophilus lateralis. The sequence continues at coordinate 45,273 of NW_027510154.1, forward strand.
CTTTGTGTCCCTTGCCTTTTGTTTGAGTGACTCAGTCCTTTCCCTGCCCTTGTGCTCTCCCTATTTCCTACCTTCCTTGCTTCCTTCCTCCCTTCCTGGGTTTTCCCCTTTTCTTCTTCCTTCTTTTCTACCTCCCTGCATCCCTCCAACTTTGCCTTCCTCCCTTCCAACTTTCTCTCTCCCTTCCCTCCCTTTTCTTTTCTTGCAAGTGTTTGGGGTGAAAGTCCATGGCAGGCCAGCCCCAAGCTAGGCAAGGTCACTGCCACTGAGCTACAACATCCCCAGACCTGCTGCCACTTCCTATGCAAGTAACTTGAATTATCTCCAAAGAGAAACTCTCACATTAGTCTACTTTCAAAGTAATTTCAGAAGAGTTGCTAACATGGGCATAAATCAGTTATGACAAGTCATTTTTGAAAAGCACGGCACAGCTAATGTTCCTCCAAAGAAGGAGTGGAAAACTTAATTGGTTTTCAGGTCAGCATTTCTAGACTAGTACAAAACCTCCTAATCCTGATCTCTCCTTAGTCCTATGATTTCTTTAAGTGTCCCCTTTGCTCCTGTTCATGGAGTCATGTGTACAGAAATTATACCTGGTTCTATTGAACTCTACTTAATTCTTTCTCACCTCTGTGCTCCTTTGGCCAAGTCACTCCTCAACACTTACTGTAACCTTTTCAATTTTTTTGTCCATTTTCATTTAAAAAACTCTTTCAAAAATTGAACCATTTCGCATGCAGACACAGTCTTCTTGATCTGCTATTAATCCCCCACTACTGACATTGTAAGTTATTGAAATGTACACTTCCGGACCGTTTTCAGATTTTTGATTCCTGTATATCTATCTGTCTATCTATTTACAAACATAACATGGTATTCTGAAAGAATCGTTCTGCTTTTGGAGCTCTACATTGTGTTTTCCAGAAGCAGGCCTATTACACAGAGATGAATCCATGTTACCTAGATTGAGTTCAAACCGGAATGTGCACTCTGATTCCCATTATATTGTTCTACCTACTGATGGACAGTTCAGTTATATCCAGACCTCACCACATCCCCCATTGAGTAAAACCCTTGTGAAGAGACATGTAGATGCCTTTATGAACATATTGATAATTTTTCATGGCAGTGTTTTCCAAAAACCAGTTAGTAAAATCAATTGATTCCTTTGCAGCCTGAAATTACCTTCATTCCAGTTTACTGGTATAAGAACCGCAGTATATCAGCAACCATTCTCCAATAGTAGTTCAGGCAGAAGTCATTCTAGATAACAAGCAGTGCCGGATCCTCCATGTATTTTACACAGCCCATGACGGGGGACATCCGTCCATTCGTTTAGAACAACTGATGTTTTATGCTGGCAATTTAGGTTTATTTAAAGGAGTGATTAGAAAACAGGTGAGACAGACTGATTAGATTCAGTATGTATGTTGGCTTTGTTTTTCTAGGCCTGAAGTTTTCACATTTCAATTAATTGTAGGTTAAGTATCAGGCAGATTCTTCACTGGGCTTCAAATGTGATAAAGTTGCTTCTTATTTTTAAGAAGGCCGTTGCAATCCTGCATTTATTTTACACCTCAGTGCTTGTTTTACACACAAGCACACACACCCACACACCACACACATCAACACACACACAAACACATAATTAGAGCACATTTAACACTCAAATAAAGCTTTACCTACTGATTCATAACTAGGGTATTTTTTTAATAAGTATTGTGTCTTGGTCTCTACTGGGGAAACATGGTTCAATGTGAGTTCTCTGGTTTGTTGTAGGGCAGTGAACGTTCACTTGTTGGCAATGATATAGAAATGGGGAGTAAGAGTTTAAAAGTTTTTACAGTAGGTAGGCAGAGTCAGAGTATGGAATCTAAGAATAAGAAATTGGGGAATTTCCTCTTTGTTTCTTCATTTCAACCTCCTAATAATTCATGTATATTTTCCAAAAGTCTCCCAGAAAACAAGGACTAGGTCAATCCACATATCAGTGAACCATAGCAGAATGCGACTCTGAATTTCATATAAACAGTCATAAAATCAAAAAGACAGGTGCTGGGGTTTTGGCTCAGCACTAGAGTGCTGGCTTCACACTTTCAAAGGTCCTGAGTTGGATCCCCAACACCATACGTGAAAGGAATGAATGAACCAATGCATGAGTGTATGATGAATGAATTAAAGGTATAAGGAGGAGGAGGAAGAGGAGGAGGAGGAGGAGAAATAGAAGAAGATGATGAGAAATTTGACAGAAGGGAAAAAGGGGAGGAGAGTGAGTTTAAAGTGTGGTTTCCAATTCCCAAACGTTAAATTACAGCAGACGGGATAGAGAGAGAAGATGGGAGGGCAGGAGAGGGGGGATAGTAGAGGCTAGAAAAGGTAGCAGAATACAACAGTTACTAACATGGCATTTTGTAAAAACGTGGATGTGTAAACAATGTGATTGTGCAATCTGTATATGGGGTCAAAATGGGAGTTCATAACTCACTTGAATCTAATGTAGGAAATATGGTATCTCAAGAGCTATGTAAGGTTTTAAGGAACCAATATAAAAAAGAGGTCTTCATTTTTCTTTGTAGTTGAGATCTCCTGTTTCCTTGACATGTTTAGTTGTGTTCTCTCCTTTAGTCCTCCCATGCTCTAGTTATTCTGATATGGAAAAACTAGCTGAAATGCCCAACCAGTCTCTAAATCAGTGACACTTTTTCATTAAGCCTAAAGTCACTTTACAATTGCTACAGTCATACTAAATACACTTCTTTGTTTGGAGTTTAAAAGATATTTCCACCAGCTAGATTACAAGGACCTAGAACTCCCATTCTTGTTTATGTAAGAGTGGCTTCATCAGATTAAATGCCGTTCTCTGGAATAACATAAAATAGGAATAATTTACTCATAAGATTCTTACGTAAACCATCTTTATTTACAAAATACTATCTTAAGAATTATTGTTTCATTGAGCTTCAATTGGAGCCAAAGTATAGTCAATTACTGAACTAAAAGCAGTTACTTAAAAACTAAAAATGAGAGATAAGTGAAATTACATTTGAAGAGAGAGCAACAGCATGAGGTTTCTTGTTTGGTTCTGGATGTTGAGTAACAGGCTCATTTGCAGGTGGAAGGAACCCTTCAGGCAACTCACTTGTACTTTCAGAATGGGGGTGAAGAGGGCTGAATTCCAGCTCTTGGGGGAAGATTTTGTGAGGAAAACCCCCTCCCTGCATAGACACTTCGCATTGGAAATGGAGTGGGTGGCGGGTCAGGTGGAAAATAATCTCCAGGTTCCCAGACAAGTTTCCTGGGAGAGGTGGAGGAAAAAAAAGTTCCTCTTCTCATGAACTGACTCCTTGGGTCAACTGGAAACAAGGCACCTCTGACTGGAGGGAAAGGTGCCAACACAGAGCCAGAGCCAGTTGCTTGGTTTTCAGCATGGAGAGGTGAATCAGGCACATCAGAGTCCAAAGGAGGCATATTAGGAATTCTGTGTTCTGCTGGTCCCGATGCTCTACCACAATTTGAGTAAAACCTATCTTGCCTTTGTAGAGGAAGACGTGCATCAGAAGAATATGGTTGGCCTGGCGGAGGGATCATCAGCCTGCTGGCCTGTTCCCCTGGAGGAGAGAGGGGCCCAGTCTGAGAAGGTGCTCTCTGAAAATCAGTGAACTTATGACAGCTGGATTCTCTTCCTTTACTGCTAGTCGCATGGTCCAGAGGATTCTCCAGGGCCCCTTGACCCTCTTCCTCCTCCCACTGGAGTGAAAGGTGAGAGTGTGAGTGGACCACTCTTTTCAAAATGAGGAGGTCTCCTTTCAGATGAAGGGTGACCTATTGGTGAGGGCCCATTTGGAGAAGGCTTTCTGCCCATTGCTGAGTTGGAAACATCCAGTGCATCATAGGGATCTTTTTCTACAAGTTCAAATCTAAGCTCCTTCTCAGTTAATTTCTGTCTGTTGCGTGCATTTTGTTTCCTGAAATAACTGAGGTTTCTTTCAGCAATCCGAGCTGCCAACTCACTAGCATCTGCTTCTTTCTCGGAGGAAGTAATCTTCCCCAGACAGGAACGAATGGTACTCTGCGATTGTTCTTCAAGATATTGGGCTCTCTTTCTGTAGGTCTCCAGCTCTTTTATTGTATGGCTCATCTTTTCTTCGACTTTGGAAAGTTTCTCCTTTTGCTCCACACGGCAGTTTTCCTCCACTCTTAATTTCCTGTGCAGTTTCATCATATTTTCTTGACAGCGTTCCATCATGACTTTAAAGTTCTTCTGTAGGGTCTCATTCTCACTTTGCAGCTGTGCATTTTCGGACTGCAAGGATGCCTGTTCAGTCTGCAGACTTTTAAGGTGTTCTGTAAGGTCTGCCGTGGTTTTCTCCACTTCAGATGAGAAAGTACATTTTTGATTTCTTCCTCCTTCCAAGATTTCTAAGGAGGCCTTTAGCTTATCACCATAAACCAGGTTCCTCAAAGCTCCTTTGGACTCATCCTCCAAGTGAGCACCAATTTCGGGTTCACTCGTCTTTCCCAGTTCCAGGTGACCACCATCCCTTTGGGCTCCCAGGCTTGGAGAAGATCTATCCTTCATCTTCAGCAAGCATTCACTCAGAGACTCCATGTGATTTTCTGTGTCCCTTAGAACTTGTTCTCCAGCTACTTTAGAGTCCTCTAATATGATTTTTGCTTTATATTGGACACCTCCTTGTTGCCTCTGTGCTTCAGCTTCTCCTTGTATTGTTGGTCCCTGCGTTGTAGGAAGTAGGGATCCTTCATTCAAAACCTCTTTGATTGCCAGCTTCAGTTCTTCCTCATTCACTTGAAAGAGTCTCCAGTTTGTTTTAGCTTCAGCTATTTGTGATCTGAGGGATTCAGATTCACCTTGGAGGCACTGTATCCTTCTTGATAGATGTGCCATCGTTTCATCCTGTTGACCATGTTGAGCCTTCTGTGCTTTGAGCTCTTCTTCTAGAAAGAGCATTTCAACGCCATGGCTGGATTCGGGCCTATGCAGCTTTTCGTCGGTTGCCTCCAGCTGTTGTGCTTCTCTTGAACCCTTCTCAAACCTGCAATCCTTTAAAGATGATTCTAAGCCTTCATGTTCTTTTTCAACAAGGCTCACTTTTTCAAGAAGTCCACATTTTGCCTCAATAAGTCCAGCAAGATTTAGAGCCAGCCTTTTTTCTCTTCCCACGTAAAGCCTGCTACGAACCGACTGAAAACCTCTCTAGAAAAGTGAGAGAACAGCAAAAAATCCAAGAGCTGTACACATCACCAACTCCCAAGGAAAGCCATAAGGAAGATGGCCTGGCTTCATGTCTTCGGACAATGCTGCCACAACCCTGGGTGCTTCTTCCAGAACCACCCACTTGGATGGCTGAGAGGCAGCCCTTGGCTCCTCCATCCCGCCAAGACAGCTTTGGCTCTTGCCACCACAACCACAGCCTGCCCAGGCAGGCCAACACAGGCTGTGGACACTCAGGTGTTTAGTCAGGAACTCCAACCTGCACCAGGCAACGGAGCAGACCACTGTGATCCCCTTCAGGGGCTGAGCGTATGGTGGGTGGTGGGCGTATGGCGGTGGGAGCCATGATCAAAGGCTCCCAGGAGCCTTGTTGTGCTCAACTGCCCATCAGGGGAGTCTTGTCCGCTTCCCTACCCAGTGCATCCTCATGTGCCACAGGTTTCGGTCCCTCCCACTCCAGCCAGAGAGAATTCCTCTCCATGCCACCCACCCCTTGATTTGGTTTAGGCCAGGCCAAGGCGGGGTTAGTAGGAAGATTCCATCCAGTCATAATAACATTCAGTTTGATGTCACTCAAATTCTAAAGCTGACTAAACTGTTCAAACAGCTTTTATGGCCTCTATTGGTCTTTGTGTCCCTTGCCTTTTGTTTGAGTGACTCAGTCCTTTCCCTGCCCTTGTGCTCTCCCTATTTCCTACCTTCCTTGCTTCCTTCCTCCCTTCCTGGGTTTTCCCCTTTTCTTCTTCCTTCTTTTCTACCTCCCTGCATCCCTCCAACTTTGCCTTCCTCCCTTCCAACTTTCTCTCTCCCTTCCCTCCCTTTTCTTTTCTTGCAAGTGTTTGGGGTGAAAGTCCATGGCAGGCCAGCCCCAGGCTAGGCAAGGTCACTTCCACTGAGCTACAACATCCCCAGACCTGCTGCCACTTCCTATGCAAGTAACTTGAATTATCTCTAAAGAGAAACTCTCACATTAGTCTACTTTCAAAGTAATTTCAGAAGAGTTGCTAACATGGGCATAAATCAGTTATGACAAGTCATTTTTGAAAAGCATGGCACAGCTAATGTTCCTCCAAAGAAGGAGTGGAAAACTTAATTGGTTTTCAGGTCAGCATTTCTAGACTAGTACAAAACCTCCTAATCCTGATCTCTCCTTAGTCCTATGATTTCTTTAAGTGTCCCCTTTGCTCCTGTTCATGGAGTCATGTGTACAGAAATTATACCTGGTTCTATTGAACTCTACTTAATTCTTTCTCACCTCTGTGCTCCTTTGGCCAAGTCACTCCTCAACACTTACTGTAACCCTTTCAATTTTTTTGTCCATTTTCATTTAAAAAACTCTTTCAAAAATTGAACCATTTCGCATGCAGACACAGTCTTCTTGATCTGCTATTAATCCCCCACTACTGACATTGTAAGTTATTGAAATCTACACTTCCGAACCGTTTTCAGATTTTTGATTCCTGTATATCTATCTGTCTATCTATTTACAAACATAACATGGTATTCTGAAAGAATCATTCTGCTTTTGGAGCTCTACATTGTGTTTTCCAGAAGCAGGCCTATTACACAGAGATGAATCCATGTTACCTAGATTGAGTTCAAACCGGAATGTGCACTCTGATTCCCATTGTATTGTTCTACCTACTGATGGACAGTTCAGTTATATCCAGACCTCACCACCTCCCCCATTGAGTAAAACCCTTGTGAAGAGACATGTAGATGCCTTTATGAACATATTGATAATTTTTCATGGCAGTGTTTTCCAAAAACCAGTTAGTAAAATCAATTGATTCCTTTGCAGCCTGAAATTACCTTCATTCCAGTTTACTGGTATAAGAACCGCAGTATATCAGCAACCATTCTCCAATAGTAGTTCAGGCAGAAGTCATTCTAGATAACAAGCAGTGCCGGATCCTCCATGTATTTTACACAGCCCATGACGGGGGACATCCGTCCATTCGTTTAGAACAACTGATGTTTTATGCTGGCAATTTAGGTTTATTTAAAGGAGTGATTAGAAAACAGGTGAGACAGACTGATTAGATTCAGTATGTATGTTGGCTTTGTTTTTCTAGGCCTGAAGTTTTCACATTTCAATTAATTGTAGGTTAAGTATCAGGCAGATTCTTCACTGGGCTTCAAATGTGATAAAGTTGCTTCTTATTTTTAAGAAGGCCGTTGCAATCCTGCATTTATTTTACACCTCAGTGCTTGTTTTACACACAAGCACACACACCCACACACCACACACATCAACACACACACAAACACATAATTAGAGCACATTTAACACTCAAATAAAGCTTTACCTACTGATTCATAACTAGGGTATTTTTTTTAATAAGTATTGTGTCTTGGTCTCTACTGGGGAAACATGGTTCAATGTGAGTTCTCTGGTTTGTTGTAGGGCAGTGAACGTTCACTTGTTGGCAATGATATAGAAATGGGGAGTAAGAGTTTAAAAGTTTTTACAGTAGGTAGGCAGAGTCAGAGTATGGAATCTAAGAATAAGAAATTGGGGAATTTCCTCTTTCTTTCTTCATTTCAACCTCCTAATAATTCATGTATATTTTCCAAAAGTCTCCCAGAAAACAAGGACTAGGTCAATCCACATATCAGTGAACCATAGCAGAATGTGACTCTGAATTTCATATAAACAGTCATAAAATCAAAAAGACAGGTGCTGGGGTTTTGGCTCAGCACTAGAGTGCTGGCTTCACACTTTCAAAGGTCCTGAGTTGGATCGCCAACACCATACGTGAAAGGAATGAATGAACCAATGCATGAGTGTATGATGAATGAATTAAAGGTATAAGGAGGAGGAGGAAGAGGAGGAGGAGGAGGAGAAATAGAAGAAGATGATGAGAAATTTGACGGAAGGGAAAAAGGGGAGGAGAGTGAGTTTAAAGTGTGGTTTCCAATTCCCAAACGTTAAATTACAGCAGACGGGATAGAGAGAGAAGATGGGAGGGCAGGAGAGGGGGGATAGTAGAGGCTAGAAAAGGTAGCAGAATACAACAGTTACTAACATGGCATTTTGTAAAAACGTGGATGTGTAAACAATGTGATTGTGCAATCTGTATATGGGGTCAAAATGGGAGTTCATAACTCACTTGAATCTAATGTAGGAAATATGGTATCTCAAGAGCTATGTAAGGTTTTAAGCAACCAATATAAAAAAGAGGTCTTCATTTTTCTTTGTAGTTGAGATCTCCTGTTTCCTTGACATGTTTAGTTGTGTTCTCTCCTTTAGTCCTCCCATGCTCTAGTTATTCTGATATGGAAAAACTAGCTGAAATGCCCAACCAGTCTCTAAATCAGTGACACTTTTTCATTAAGCCTAAAGTCACTTTACAATTGCTACAGTCATACTAAATACACTTCTTTGTTTGGAGTTTAAAAGATATTTCCACCAGCTAGATTACAAGGACCTAGAACTCCCATTCTTGTTTATGTAAGAGTGGCTTCATCAGATTAAATGCCGTTCTCTGGAATAACATAAAATAGGAATAATTTACTCATAAGATTCTTACGTAAACCATCTTTATTTACAAAATACTATCTTAAGAATTATTGTTTCATTGAGCTTCAATTGGAGCCAAAGTATAGTCAATTACTGAACTAAAAGCAGTTACTTAAAAACTAAAAATGAGAGATAAGTCAAATTACATTTGAAGAGAGAGCAACAGCATGAGGTTTCTTGTTTGGTTCTGGATGTTGAGTAACAGGCTCATTTGCAGGTGGAAGGAACCCTTCAGGCAACTCACTTGTACTTTCAGAATGGGGGTGAAGAGGGCTGAATTCCAGCTCTTGGGGGAAGATTTTGTGAGGAAAACCCCCTCCCTGCATAGACACTTCGCATTGGAAATGGAGTGGGTGGCGGGTCAGGTGGAAAATAATCTCCAGGTTCCCAGACAAGTTTCCTGGGAGAGGTGGAGGAAAAAAAAGGTCCTCTTCTCATGAACTGACTCCTTGGGTCAACTGGAAACAAGGCACCTCTGACTGGAGGGAAAGGTGCCAACACAGAGCCAGAGCCAGTTGCTTGGTTTTCAGCATGGAGAGGTGAATCAGGCACATCAGAGTCCAAAGGAGGCATATTAGGAATTCTGTGTTCTGCTGGTCCCGATGCTCTACCACAATTTGAGTAAAACCTATCTTGCCTTTGTAGAGGAAGACGTGCATCAGAAGAATATGGTTGGCCTGGCGGAGGGATCATCAGCCTGCTGGCCTGTTCCCCTGGAGGAGAGAGGGGCCCAGTCTGAGAAGGTGCTCTCTGAAAATCAGTGAACTTATGACAGCTGGATTCTCTTCCTTTACTGCTAGTCGCATGGTCCAGAGGATTCTCCAGGGCCCCTTGACCCTCTTCCTCCTCCCACTGGAGTGAAAGGTGAGAGTGTGAGTGGACCACTCTTTTCAAAATGAGGAGGTCTCCTTTCAGATGAAGGGTGACCTATTGGTGAGGGCCCATTTGGAGAAGGCTTTCTGCCCATTGCTGAGTTGGAAACATCCAGTGCATCATAGGGATCTTTTTCTACAAGTTCAAATCTAAGCTCCTTCTCAGTTAATTTCTGTCTGTTGCGTGCATTTTGTTTCCTGAAATAACTGAGGTTTCTTTCAGCAATCCGAGCTGCCAACTCACTAGCATCTGCTTCTTTCTCGGAGGAAGTAATCTTCCCCAGACAGGAACGAATGGTACTCTGCGATTGTTCTTCAAGATATTGGGCTCTCTTTCTGTAGGTCTCCAGCTCTTTTATTGTATGGCTCATCTTTTCTTCGACTTTGGAAAGTTTCTCCTTTTGCTCCACACGGCAGTTTTCCTCCACTCTTAATTTCCTGTGCAGTTTCATCATATTTTCTTGACAGCGTTCCATCATGACTTTAAAGTTCTTCTGTAGGGTCTCATTCTCACTTTGCAGCTGTGCATTTTCGGACTGCAAGGATGCCTGTTCAGTCTGCAGACTTTTAAGGTGTTCTGTAAGGTCTGCTGTGGTTTTCTCCACTTCAGATGAGAAAGTACATTTTTGATTTCTTCCTCCTTCCAAGATTTCTAAGGAGGCCTTTAGCTTATCACCATAAACCAGGTTCCTCAAAGCTCCTTTGGACTCATCCTCCAAGTGAGCACCAATTTCGGGTTCACTCGTCTTTCCCAGTTCCAGGTGACCACCATCCCTTTGGGCTCCCAGGCTTGGAGAAGATCTATCCTTCATCTTCAGCAAGCATTCACTCAGAGACTCCATGTGATTTTCTGTGTCCCTTAGAACTTGTTCTCCAGCTACTTTAGAGTCCTCTAATATGATTTTTGCTTTATATTGGACACCTCCTTGTTGCCTCTGTGCTTCAGCTTCTCCTTGTATTGTTGGTCCCTGCGTTGTAGGAAGTAGGGATCCTTCATTCAAAACCTCTTTGATTGCCAGCTTCAGTTCTTCCTCATTCACTTGAAAGAGTCTCCAGTTTGTTTTAGCTTCAGCTATTTGTGATCTGAGGGATTCAGATTCACCTTGGAGGCACTGTATCCTTCTTGATAGATGTGCCATCGTTTCATCCTGTTGACCATGTTGAGCCTTCTGTGCTTTGAGCTCTTCTTCTAGAAAGAGCATTTCAACGCCATGGCTGGATTCGGGCCTATGCAGCTTTTCGTCGGTTGCCTCCAGCTCTTGTGCTTCTCTTGAACCCTTCTCAAACCTGCAATCCTTTAAAGATGATTCTAAGCCTTCATGTTCTTTTTCAACAAGGCTCACTTTTTCAAGAAGTCCACATTTTGCCTCAATAAGTCCAGCAAGATTTAGAGCCAGCCTTTTTTCTCTTCCCAGGTAAAGCCTGCTACGAACCGACTGAAAACCTCTCTAGAAAAGTGAGAGAACAGCAAAAAATCCAAGAGCTGTACACATCACCAACTCCCAAGGAAAGCCATAAGGAAGATGGCCTGGCTTCATGTCTTCGGACAATGCTGCCACAACCCTGGGTGCTTCTTCCAGAACCACCCACTAGGATGGCTGAGAGGCAGCCCTTGGCTCCTCCATCACGCCAAGACAGCTTTGGCTCTTGCCACCACAACCACAGCCTGCCCAGGCAGGCCAACACAGGCTGTGGACACTCAGGTGTTTGGTCAGGAACTCCAACCTGCACCAGGCAACGGAGTAGACCACTGTGATCCCCTTCAGGGGCTGAGCGTATGGTGGGTGGTGGGCGTATGGCGGTGGGAGCCATGATCAAAGGCTCCCAGGAGCCTTGTTGTGCTCAACTGCCCATCAGGGGAGTCTTGTCCGCTTCCCTACCCAGTGCATCCTCATGTGCCACAGGTGGAAGGTCCCTCCCACTCCAGCCAGAGAGAATTCCTCTCCATGCCACCCACCCCTTGATTTGGTTTAGGCCAGGCCAAGGCGGGGTTAGTAGGAAGATTCCATCCAGTCATAATAACATTCAGTTTGATGTCACTCAAATTCTAAAGCTGACTAAACTGTTCAAACAGCTTTTATGGCCTCTATTGGTCTTTGTGTCCCTTGCCTTTTGTTTGAGTGACTCAGTCCTTTCCCTGCCCTTGTGCTCTCCCTATTTCCTACCTTCCTTGCTTCCTTCCTCCCTTCCTGGGTTTTCCCCTTTTCTTCTTCCTTCTTTTCTACCTCCCTGCATCCCTCCAACTTTGCCTTCCTCCCTTCCAACTTTCTCTCTCCCTTCCCTCCCTTTTCTTTTCTTGCAAGTGTTTGGGGTGAAAGTCCATGGCAGGCCAGCCCCAGGCTAGGCAAGGTCACTGCCACTGAGCTACAACATCCCCAGACCTGCTGCCACTTCCTATGCAAGTAACTTGAATTATCTCTAAAGAGAAACTCTCACATTAGTCTACTTTCAAAGTAATTTCAGAAGAGTTGCTAACATGGGCATAAATCAGTTATGACAAGTCATTTTTGAAAAGCATGGCACAGCTAATGTTCCTCCAAAGAAGGAGTGGAAAACTTAATTGGTTTTCAGGTCAGCATTTCTAGACTAGTACAAAACCTCCTAATCCTGATCTCTCCTTAGTCCTATGATTTCTTTAAGTGTCCCCTTTGCTCCTGTTCATGGAGTCATGTGTACAGAAATTATACCTGGTTCTATTGAACTCTACTTAATTCTTTCTCACCTCTGTGCTCCTTTGGCCAAGTCACTCCTCAACACTTACTGTAACCCTTTCAATTTTTTTGTCCATTTTCATTTAAAAAACTCTTTCAAAAATTGAACCATTTCGCATGCAGACACAGTCTTCTTGATCTGCTATTAATCCCCCACTACTGACATTGTAAGTTATTGAAATGTACACTTCCGGACCGTTTTCAGATTTTTGATTCCTGTATATCTATCTGTCTATCTATTTACAAACATAACATGGTATTCTGAAAGAATCGTTCTGCTTTTGGAGCTCTACATTGTGTTTTCCAGAAGCAGGCCTATTACACAGAGATGAATCCATGTTACCTAGATTGAGTTCAAACCGGAATGTGCACTCTGATTCCCATTATATTGTTCTACCTACTGATGGACAGTTCAGTTATATCCAGACCTCACCACCTCCCACATTGAGTAAAACCCTTGTGAAGAGACATGTAGATGCCTTTATGAACATATTGATAATTTTTCATGGCAGTGTTTTCCAAAAACCAGTTAGTAAAATCAATTGATTCCTTTGCAGCCTGAAATTACCTTCATTCCAGTTTACTGGTATAAGAACCGCAGTATATCAGCAACCATTCTCCAATAGTAGTTCAGGCAGAAGTCATTCTAGATAACAAGCAGTGCCGGATCCTCCATGTATTTTACACAGCCCATGACGGGGGACATCCGTCCATTCGTTTAGAACAACTGATGTTTTATGCTGGCAATTTAGGTTTATTTAAAGGAGTGATTAGAAAACAGGTGAGACAGACTGATTAGATTCAGTATGTATGTTGGCTTTGTTTTTCTAGGCCTGAAGTTTTCACATTTCAATTAATTGTAGGTTAAGTATCAGGCAGATTCTTCACTGGGCTTCAAATGTGATAAAGTTGCTTCTTATTTTTAAGAAGGCCGTTGCAATCCTGCATTTATTTTACACCTCAGTGCTTGTTTTACACACAAGCACACACACCCACACACCACACACATCAACACACACACAAACACATAATTAGAGCACATTTAACACTCAAATAAAGCTTTACCTACTGATTCATAACTAGGGTATTTTTTTTAATAAGTATTGTGTCTTGGTCTCTACTGGGGAAACATGGTTCAATGTGAGTTCTCTGGTTTGTTGTAGGGCAGTGAACGTTCACTTGTTGGCAATGATATAGAAATGGGGAGTAAGAGTTTAAAAGTTTTTACAGTAGGTAGGCAGAGTCAGAGTATGGAATCTAAGAATAAGAAATTGGGGAATTTCCTCTTTGTTTCTTCATTTCAACCTCCTAATAATTCATGTATATTTTCCAAAAGTCTCCCAGAAAACAAGGACTAGGTCAATCCACATATCAGTGAACCATAGCAGAATGCGACTCTGAATTTCATATAAACAGTCATAAAATCAAAAAGACAGGTGCTGGGGTTTTGGCTCAGCACTAGAGTGCTGGCTTCACACTTTCAAAGGTCCTGAGTTGGATCCCCAACACCATACGTGAAAGGAATGAATGAACCAATGCATGAGTGTATGATGAATGAATTAAAGGTATAAGGAGGAGGAGGAAGAGGAGGAGGAGGAGGAGGAGAAATAGAAGAAGATGATGAGAAATTTGACAGAAGGGAAAAAGGGGAGGAGAGTGAGTTTAAAGTGTGGTTTCCAATTCCCAAACGTTAAATTACAGCAGACGGGATAGAGAGAGAAGATGGGAGGGCAGGAGAGGGGGGATAGTAGAGGCTAGAAAAGGTAGCAGAATACAACAGTTACTAACATGGCATTTTGTAAAAACGTGGATGTGTAAACAATGTGATTGTGCAATCTGTATATGGGGTCAAAATGGGAGTTCATAACTCACTTGAATCTAATGTAGGAAATATGGTATCTCAAGAGCTATGTAAGGTTTTAAGCAACCAATATAAAAAAGAGGTCTTCATTTTTCTTTGTAGTTGAGATCTCCTGTTTCCTTGACATGTTTAGTTGTGTTCTCTTTTTAAGTCCTCCCATGCTCTAGTTATTCTGATATGGAAAACTAGCTGAAATGCCCAACCAGTCTCTAAATCAGTGACACTTTTTCATTAAGCCTAAAGTCACTTTACAATTGCTACAGTCATACTAAATACACTTCTTTGTTTGGAGTTTAAAAGATATTTCCACCAGCTAGATTACAAGGACCTAGAACTCCCATTCTTGTTTATGTAAGAGTGGCTTCATCAGATTAAATGCCGTTCTCTGGAATAACATAAAATAGGAATAATTTACTCATAAGATTCTTACGTAAACCATCTTTATTTACAAAATACCATCTTAAGAATTATTGTTTCATTGAGCTTCAATTGGAGCCAAAGTATAGTCAATTACTGAACTAAAAGCAGTTACTTAAAAACTAAAAATGAGAGATAAGTCAAATTACATTTGAAGAGAGAGCAACAGCATGAGGTTTCTTGTTTGGTTCTGGATGTTGAGTAACAGGCTCATTTGCAGGTGGAAGGAACCCTTCAGGCAACTCACTTGTACTTTCAGAATGGGGGTGAAGAGGGCTGAATTCCAGCTCTTGGGGGAAGATTTTGTGAGGAAAACCCCCTCCCTGCATAGACACTTCGCATTGGAAATGGAGTGGGTGGCGGGTCAGGTGGAAAATAATCTCCAGGTTCCCAGACAAGTTTCCTGGGAGAGGTGGAGGAAAAAAAAGGTCCTCTTCTCATGAACTGACTCCTTGGGTCAACTGGAAACAAGGCACCTCTGACTGGAGGGAAAGGTGCCAACACAGAGCCAGAGCCAGTTGCTTGGTTTTCAGCATGGAGAGGTGAATCAGGCACATCAGAGTCCAAAGGAGGCATATTAGGAATTCTGTGTTCTGCTGGTCCCGATGCTCTACCACAATTTGAGTAAAACCTATCTTGCCTTTGTAGAGGAAGACGTGCATCAGAAGAATATGGTTGGCCTGGCGGAGGGATCATCAGCCTGCTGGCCTGTTCCCCTGGAGGAGAGAGGGGCCCAGTCTGAGAAGGTGCTCTCTGAAAATCAGTGAACTTATGACAGCTGGATTCTCTTCCTTTACTGCTAGTCGCATGGTCCAGAGGATTCTCCAGGGCCCCTTGACCCTCTTCCTCCTCCCACTGGAGTGAAAGGTGAGAGTGTGAGTGGACCACTCTTTTCAAAATGAGGAGGTCTCCTTTCAGATGAAGGGTGACCTATTGGTGAGGGCCCATTTGGAGAAGGCTTTCTGCCCATTGCTGAGTTGGAAACATCCAGTGCATCATAGGGATCTTTTTCTACAAGTTCAAATCTAAGCTCCTTCTCAGTTAATTTCTGTCTGTTGCGTGCATTTTGTGTCCTGAAATAACTGAGGTTTCTTTCAGCAATCCGAGCTGCCAACTCACTAGCATCTGCTTCATTCTCGGAGGAAGTAATCTTCCCCAGACAGGAACGAATGGTACTCTGCAATTGTTCTTCAAGATATTGGGCTCTCTTTCTGTAGGTCTCCAGCTCTTTTATTGTATGGCTCATCTTTTCTTCGACTTTGGAAAGTTTCTCCTTTTGCTCCACACGGCAGTTTTCCTCCACTCTTAATTTCCTGTGCAGTTTCATCATATTTTCTTGACAGCGTTCCATCATGACTTTAAAGTTCTTCTGTAGGGTCTCATTCTCACTTTGCAGCTGTGCATTTTCGGACTGCAAGGATGCCTGTTCAGTCTGCAGACTTTTAAGGTGTTCTGTAAGGTCTGCCGTGGTTTTCTCCACTTCAGATGAGAAAGTACATTTTTGATTTCTTCCTCCTTCCAAGATTTCTAAGGAGGCCTTTAGCTTATCACCATAAACCAGGTTCCTCAAAGCTCCTTTGGACTCATCCTCCAAGTGAGCACCAATTTCGGGTTCACTCGTCTTTCCCAGTTCCAGGTGACCACCATCCCTTTGGGCTCCCAGGCTTGGAGAAGATCTATCCTTCATCTTCAGCAAGCATTCACTCAGAGACTCCATGTGATTTTCTGTGTCCCTTAGAACTTGTTCTCCAGCTACTTTAGAGTCCTCTAATATGATTTTTGCTTTATATTGGACACCTCCTTGTTGCCTCTGTGCTTCAGCTTCTCCTTGTATTGTTGGTCTCTGCGTTGGCGGAAGTAGGGATCCTTCATTCAAAACCTCTTTGATTGCCAGCTTCAGTTCTTCCTCATTCACTTGAAAGAGTCTCCAGTTTGTTTTAGCTTCAGCTATTTGTGATCTGAGGGATTCAGATTCACCTCGGAGGGACTGTATCCTTCTTGATAGATGCGCCATCATTTCATCCTGTTGACCATGTTGAGCCTTCTGTGCTTTGAGCTCTTCTTCTAGAAAGAGCATTTCAACGCCATGGCTGGATTCGGGCCTATGCAGCTTTTCGTCGGTTGCCTCCAGCTGTTGTGCTTCTCTTGAACCCTTCTCAAACCTGCAATCCTTTAAAGATGATTCTAAGCCTTCATGTTCTTTTTCAACAAGGCTCACTTTTTCAAGAAGTCCACATTTTGCCTCAATAAGTCCAGCAAGATTTAGAGCCAGCCTTTTTTCTCTTCCCACGTAAAGCCTGCTACGAACCGACTGAAAACCTCTCCAGAAAAGTGAGAGAACAGCAAAAAATCCAAGAGCTGTACACATCACCAACTCCCAAGGAAAGCCATAAGGAAGATGGCCTGGCTTCATGTCTTCGGACAATGCTGCCACAACCCTGGGTGCTTCTTCCAGAACCACCCACTAGGATGGCTGAGAGGCAGCCCTTGGCTCCTCCATCACGCCAAGACAGCTTTGGCTCTTGCCACCACAACCACAGCCTGCCCAGGCAGGCCAACACAGGCTGTGGACACTCAGGTGTTTGGTCAGGAACTCCAACCTGCACCAGGCAACGGAGCAGACCACTGTGATCCCCTTCAGGGGCTGAGCGTATGGTGGGTGGTGGGCGTATGGCGGTGGGAGCCATGATCAAAGGCTCCCAGGAGCCTTGCTGTGCTCAACTGCCCATCAGGGGAGTCTTGTCCGCTTCCCTACCCAGTGCATCCTCATGTGCCACAGGTTTCGGTCCCTCCCACTCCAGCCAGAGAGAATTCCTCTCCATGCCACCCACCCCTTGATTTGGTTTAGGCCAGGCCAAGGCGGGGTTAGTAGGAAGATTCCATCCAGTCATAATAACATTCAGTTTGATGTCACTCAAATTCTAAAGCTGACTAAACTGTTCAAACAGCTTTTATGGCCTCTATTGGTCTTTGTGTCCCTTGCCTTTTGTTTGAGTGACTCAGTCCTTTCCCTGCCCTTGTGCTCTCCCTATTTCCTACCTTCCTTGCTTCCTTCCTCCCTTCCTGGGTTTTCCCCTTTTCTTCTTCCTGCTTTTCTACCTCCCTGCTTCCCGCCAACTTTGCCTTCCTCCCTTCCAACTTTCTCTCTCCCTTCCCTCCCTTTTCTTTTCTTGCAAGTGTTTGGGGTGAAAGTCCATGGCAGGCCAGCCCCAAGCTAGGCAAGGTCACTGCCACTGAGCTACAACATCCCCAGACCTGCTGCCACTTCCTATGCAAGTAACTTGAATTATCTCTAAAGAGAAACTCTCACATTAGTCTACTTTCAAAGTAATTTCAGAAGAGTTGCTAACATGGGCATAAATCAGTTATGACAGGTCATTTTTGAAAAGCACGGCACAGCTAATGTTCCTCCAAAGGAGGAGTGGAAAACTTAATTGGTTTTCAGGTCAGCATTTCTAGACTAGTACAAACCCTCCTAATCCTGATCTCTCCTTAGTCCTATGATTTCTTTAAGTGTCCCCTTTGCTCCTGTTCATGGAGTCATGTGTACAGAAATTATACCTGGTTCTATTGAACTCTACTTAATTCTTTCTCACCTCTGTGCTCCTTTGGCCAAGTCACTCCTCAACACTTACTGTAACCCTTTCAATTTTTTGTCCATTTTCATTTAAAAAACTCTTTCAAAAATTGAACCATTTCACATGCAGACACAGTCTTCTTGATCTGCTATTAATCCCCCACTACTGACATTGTAAGTTATTGAAATGTACACTTCCGGACCGTTTTCAGATTTTTGATTCCTGTATATCTATCTGTCTATCTATTTACAAACATAACATGGTATTCTGAAAGAATCGTTCTGCTTTTGGAGCTCTACATTGTGTTTTCCAGAAGCAGGCCTATTACACAGAGATGAATCCATGTTACCTAGATTGAGTTCAAACCGGAATGTGCACTCTGATTCCCATTATATTGTTCTACCTACTGATGGACAGTTCAGTTATATCCAGACCTCACCACCTCCCCCATTGAGTAAAACCCTTGTGAAGAGACATGTAGATGCCTTTATGAACATATTGATAATTTTTCATGGCAGTGTTTTCCAAAAACCAGTTAGTAAAATCAATTGATTCCTTTGCAGCCTGAAATTACCTTCATTCCAGTTTACTGGTATAAGAACCGCAGTATATCAGCAACCATTCTCCAATAGTAGTTCAGGCAGAAGTCATTCTAGATAACAAGCAGTGCCGGATCCTCCATGTATTTTACACAGCCCATGACGGGGGACATCCGTCCATTCGTTTAGAACAACTGATGTTTTATGCTGGCAATTTAGGTTTATTTAAAGGAGTGATTAGAAAACAGGTGAGACAGACTGATTAGATTCAGTATGTATGTTGGCTTTGTTTTTCTAGGCCTGAAGTTTTCACATTTCAATTAATTGTAGGTTAAGTATCAGGCAGATTCTTCACTGGGCTTCAAATGTGATAAAGTTGCTTCTTATTTTTAAGAAGGCCGTTGCAATCCTGCATTTATTTTACACCTCAGTGCTTGTTTTACACACAAGCACACACACCCACACACCACGCACATCAACACACACACAAACACATAATTAGAGCACATTTAACACTCAAATAAAGCTTTACCTACTGATTCATAACTAGGGTATTTTTTTTAATAAGTATTGTGTCTTGGTCTCTACTGGGGAAACATGGTTCAATGTGAGTTCTCTGGTTTGTTGTAGGGCAGTGAACGTTCACTTGTTGGCAATGATATAGAAATGGGGAGTAAGAGTTTAAAAGTTTTTACAGTAGGTAGGCAGAGTCAGAGTATGGAATCTAAGAATAAGAAATTGGGGAATTTCCTCTTTGTTTCTTCATTTCAACCTCCTAATAATTCATGTATATTTTCCAAAAGTCTCCCAGAAAACAAGGACTAGGTCAATCCACATATCAGTGAACCATAGCAGAATGCGACTCTGAATTTCATATAAACAGTCATAAAATCAAAAAGACAGGTGCTGGGGTTTTGGCTCAGCACTAGAGTGCTGGCTTCACACTTTCAAAGGTCCTGAGTTGGATCCCCAACACCATACGTGAAAGGAATGAATGAACCAATGCATGAGTGTATGATGAATGAATTAAAGGTATAAGGAGGAGGAGGAAGAGGAGGAGGAGGAGGAGAAATAGAAGAAGATGATGAGAAATTTGACAGAAGGGAAAAAGGGGAGGAGAGTGAGTTTAAAGTGTGGTTTCCAATTCCCAAACGTTAAATTACAGCAGACGGGATAGAGAGAGAAGATGGGAGGGCAGGAGAGGGGGGATAGTAGAGGCTAGAAAAGGTAGCAGAATACAACAGTTACTAACATGGCATTTTGTACAAACGTGGATGTGTAAACAATGTGATTGTGCAATCTGTATATGGGGTCAAAATGGGAGTTCATAACTCACTTGAATCTAATGTAGGAAATATGGTATCTCAAGAGCTATGTAAGGTTTTAAGCAACCAATATAAAAAAAGAGGTCTTCATTTTTCTTTGTAGTTGAGATCTCCTGTTTCCTTGACATGTTTAGTTGTGTTCTCTCCTTTAGTCCTCCCATGCTCTAGTTATTCTGATATGGAAAAACTAGCTGAAATGCCCAACCAGTCTCTAAATCAGTGACACTTTTTCATTAAGCCTAAAGTCACTTTACAATTGCTACAGTCATACTAAATACACTTCTTTGTTTGGAGTTTAAAAGATATTTCCACCAGCTAGATTACAAGGACCTAGAACTCCCATTCTTGTTTATGTAAGAGTGGCTTCATCAGATTAAATGCCGTTCTCTGGAATAACATAAAATAGGAATAATTTACTCATAAGATTCTTACGTAAACCATCTTTATTTACAAAATACTATCTTAAGAATTATTGTTTCATTGAGCTTCAATTGGAGCCAAAGTATAGTCAATTACTGAACTAAAAGCAGTTACTTAAAAACTAAAAATGAGAGATAAGTCAAATTACATTTGAAGAGAGAGCAACAGCATGAGGTTTCTTGTTTGGTTCTGGATGTTGAGTAACAGGCTCATTTGCAGGTGGAAGGAACCCTTCAGGCAACTCACTTGTACTTTCAGAATGGGGGTGAAGAGGGCTGAATTCCAGCTCTTGGGGGAAGATTTTGTGAGGAAAACCCCCTCCCTGCATAGACACTTCGCATTGGAAATGGAGTGGGTGGCGGGTCAGGTGGAAAATAATCTCCAGGTTCCCAGACAAGTTTCCTGGGAGAGGTGGAGGAAAAAAAAGGTCCTCTTCTCATGAACTGACTCCTTGGGTCAACTGGAAACAAGGCACCTCTGACTGGAGGGAAAGGTGCCAACACAGAGCCAGAGCCAGTTGCTTGGTTTTCAGCATGGAGAGGTGAATCAGGCACATCAGAGTCCAAAGGAGGCATATTAGGAATTCTGTGTTCTGCTGGTCCCGATGCTCTACCACAATTTGAGTAAAACCTATCTTGCCTTTGTAGAGGAAGACGTGCATCAGAAGAATATGGTTGGCCTGGCGGAGGGATCATCAGCCTGCTGGCCTGTTCCCCTGGAGGAGAGAGGGGCCCAGTCTGAGAAGGTGCTCTCTGAAAATCAGTGAACTTATGACAGCTGGATTCTCTTCCTTTACTGCTAGTCGCATGGTCCAGAGGATTCTCCAGGGCCCCTTGACCCTCTTCCTCCTCCCACTGGAGTGAAAGGTGAGAGTGTGAGTGGACCACTCTTTTCAAAATGAGGAGGTCTCCTTTCAGATGAAGGGTGACCTATTGGTGAGGGCCCATTTGGAGAAGGCTTTCTGCCCATTGCTGAGTTGGAAACATCCAGTGCATCATAGGGATCTTTTTCTACAAGTTCAAATCTAAGCTCCTTCTCAGTTAATTTCTGTCTGTTGAGTGCATTTTGTTTCCTGAAATAACTGAGGTTTCTTTCAGCAATCCGAGCTGCCAACTCACTAGCATCTGCTTCTTTCTCGGAGGAAGTAATCTTCCCCAGACAGGAACGAATGGTACTCTGCAATTGTTCTTCAAGATATTGGGCTCTCTTCCTGTAGGTCTCCAGCTCTTTTATTGTATGGCTCATCTTTTCTTCGACTTTGGAAAGTTTCTCCTTTTGCTCCACACGGCAGTTTTCCTCCACTCTTAATTTCCTGTGCAGTTTCATCATATTTTCTTGACAGCGTTCCATCATGACTTTAAAGTTCTTCTGTAGGGTCTCATTCTCACTTTGCAGCTGTGCATTTTCGGACTGCAAGGATGCCTGTTCAGTCTGCAGACTTTTAAGGTGTTCTGTAAGGTCTGCCGTGGTTTTCTCCACTTCAGATGAGAAAGTACATTTTTGATTTCTTCCTCCTTCCAAGATTTCTAAGGAGGCCTTTAGCTTATCACCATAAACCAGGTTCCTCAAAGCTCCTTTGGACTCATCCTCCAAGTGAGCACCAATTTCGGGTTCACTCGTCTTTCCCAGTTCCAGGTGACCACCATCCCTTTGGGCTCCCAGGCTTGGAGAAGATCTATCCTTCATCTTCAGCAAGCATTCACTCAGAGACTCCATGTGATTTTCTGTGTCCCTTAGAACTTGTTCTCCAGCTACTTTAGAGTCCTCTAATATGATTTTTGCTTTATATTGGACACCTCCTTGTTGCCTCTGTGCTTCAGCTTCTCCTTGTATTGTTGGTCTCTGCGTTGGCGGAAGTAGGGATCCTTCATTCAAAACCTCTTTGATTGCCAGCTTCAGTTCTTCCTCATTCACTTGAAAGAGTCTCCAGTTTGTTTTAGCTTCAGCTATTTGTGATCTGAGGGATTCAGATTCACCTTGGAGGGACTGTATCCTTCTTGATAGATGCGCCATCGTTTCATCCTGTTGACCATGTTGAGCCTTCTGTGCTTTGAGCTCTTCTTCTAGAAAGAGCATTTCAACGCCATGGCTGGATTCGGGCCTATGCAGCTTTTCGTCGGTTGCCTCCAGCTGTTGTGCTTCTCTTGAACCCTTCTCAAACCTGCAATCCTTTAAAGATGATTCTAAGCCTTCATGTTCTTTTTCAACAAGGCTCACTTTTTCAAGAAGTCCACATTTTGCCTCAGTAAGTCCAGCAAGATTTAGAGCCAGCCTTTTTTCTCCTCCCACGTAAAGCCTGCTACGAACCGACTGAAAACCTCTCCAGAAAAGTGAGAGAACAGCAAAAAATCCAAGAGCTGTACACATCACCAACTCCCAAGGAAAGCCATAAGGAAGATGGCCTGGCTTCATGTCTTCGGACAATGCTGCCACAACCCTGGGTGCTTCTTCCAGAACCACCCACTAGGATGGCTGAGAGGCAGCCCTTGGCTCCTCCATCACGCCAAGACAGCTTTGGCTCTTGCCACCACAACCACAGCCTGCCCAGGCAGGCCAACACAGGCTGTGGACACTCAGGTGTTTGGTCAGGAACTCCAACCTGCACCAGGCAACGGAGCAGACCACTGTGATCCCCTTCAGGGGCTGAGCGTATGGTGGGTGGTGGGCGTATGGCGGTGGGAGCCATGATCAAAGGCTCCCAGGAGCCTTGTTGTGCTCAACTGCCCATCAGGGGAGTCTTGTCCGCTTCCCTACCCAGTGCATCCTCATGTGCCACAGGTGGATGGTCCCTCCCACTCCAGCCAGAGAGAATTCCTCTCCATGCCACCCACCCCTTGATTTGGTTTAGGCCAGGCCAAGGCGGGGTTAGTAGGAAGATTCCATCCAGTCATAATAACATTCAGTTTGATGTCACTCAAATTCTAAAGCTGACTAAACTGTTCAAACAGCTTTTATGGCCTCTATTGGTCTTTGTGTCCCTTGCCTTTTGTTTGAGTGACTCAGTCCTTTCCCTGCCCTTGTGCTCTCCCTATTTCCTACCTTCCTTGCTTCCTTCCTCCCTTCCTGGGTTTTCCCCTTTTCTTCTTCCTTCTTTTCTACCTCCCTGCATCCCTCCAACTTTGCCTTCCTCCCTTCCAACTTTCTCTCTCCCTTCCCTCCCTTTTCTTTTCTTGCAAGTGTTTGGGGTGAAAGTCCATGGCAGGCCAGCCCCAAGCTAGGCAAGGTCACTGCCACTGAGCTACAACATCCCCAGACCTGCTGCCACTTCCTATGCAAGTAACTTGAATTATCTCTAAAGAGAAACTCTCACATTAGTCTACTTTCAAAGTAATTTCAGAAGAGTTGCTAACATGGGCATAAATCAGTTATGACAGGTCATTTTTGAAAAGCACGGCACAGCTAATGTTCCTCCAAAGAAGGAGTGGAAAACTTAATTGGTTTTCAGGTCAGCATTTCTAGACTAGTACAAACCCTCCTAATCCTGATCTCTCCTTAGTCCTATGATTTCGTTAAGTGTCCCCTTTGCTCCTGTTCATGGAGTCATGTGTACAGAAATTATACCTGGTTCTATTGAACTCTACTTAATTCTTTCTCACCTCTGTGCTCCTTTGGCCAAGTCACTCCTCAACACTTACTGTAACCCTTTCAATTTTTTTGTCCATTTTCATTTAAAAAACTCTTTCAAAAATTGAACCATTTCACATGCAGACACAGTCTTCTTGATCTGCTATTAATCCCCCACTACTGACATTGTAAGTTATTGAAATGTACACTTCCGGACCGTTTTCAGATTTTTGATTCCTGTATATCTATCTGTCTATCTATTTACAAACATAGCATGGTATTCTGAAAGAATCGTTCTGCTTTTGGAGCTCTACATTGTGTTTTCCAGAAGCAGGCCTATTACACAGAGATGAATCCATGTTACCTAGATTGAGTTCAAACCGGAATGTGCACTCTGATTCCCATTATATTGTTCTACCTACTGATGGACAGTTCAGTTATATCCAGACCTCACCACCTCCCCCATTGAGTAAAACCCTTGTGAAGAGACATGTAGATGCCTTTATGAACATATTGATAATTTTTCATGGCAGTGTTTTCCAAAAACCAGTTAGTAAAATCAATTGATTCCTTTGCAGCCTGAAATTACCTTCATTCCAGTTTACTGGTATAAGAACCGCAGTATATCAGCAACCATTCTCCAATAGTAGTTCAGGCAGAAGTCATTCTAGATAACAAGCAGTGCCGGATCCTCCATGTATTTTACACAGCCCATGACGGGGGACATCCGTCCATTCGTTTAGAACAACTGATGTTTTATGCTGGCAATTTAGGTTTATTTAAAGGAGTGATTAGAAAACAGGTGAGACAGACTGATTAGATTCAGTATGTATGTTGGCTTTGTTTTTCTAGGCCTGAAGTTTTCACATTTCAATTAATTGTAGGTTAAGTATCAGGCAGATTCTTCACTGGGCTTCAAATGTGATAAAGTTGCTTCTTATTTTTAAGAAGGCCGTTGCAATCCTGCATTTATTTTACACCTCAGTGCTTGTTTTACACACAAGCACACACACCCACACACCACACACATCAACACACACACAAACACATAATTAGAGCACATTTAACACTCAAATAAAGCTTTACCTACTGATTCATAACTAGGGTATTTTTTTAATAAGTATTGTGTCTTGGTCTCTACTGGGGAAACATGGTTCAATGTGAGTTCTCTGGTTTGTTGTAGGGCAGTGAAGGTTCACTTGTTGGCAATGATATAGAAATGGGGAGTAAGAGTTTAAAAGTTTTTACAGTAGGTAGGCAGAGTCAGAGTATGGAATCTAAGAATAAGAAATTGGGGAATTTCCTCTTTGTTTCTTCATTTCAACCTCCTAATAATTCATGTATATTTTCCAAAAGTCTCCAGGAAAACAAGGACTAGGTCAATCCACATATCAGTGAACCATAGCAGAATGCGACTCTGAATTTCATATAAACAGTCATAAAATCAAAAAGACAGGTGCTGGGGTTTTGGCTCAGCACTAGAGTGCTGGCTTCACACTTTCAAAGGTCCTGAGTTGGATCCCCAACACCATACGTGAAAGGAATGAATGAACCAATGCATGAGTGTATGATGAATGAATTAAAGGTATAAGGAGGAGGAGGAAGAGGAGGAGGAGGAGGAGAAATAGAAGAAGATGATGAGAAATTTGACAGAAGGGAAAAAGGGGAGGAGAGTGAGTTTAAAGTGTGGTTTCCAATTCCCAAACGTTAAATTACAGCAGACGGGATAGAGAGAGAAGATGGGAGGGCAGGAGAGGGGGGATAGTAGAGGCTAGAAAAGGTAGCAGAATACAACAGTTACTAACATGGCATTTTGTAAAAACGTGGATGTGTAAACAATGTGATTGTGCAATCTGTATATGGGGTCAAAATGGGAGTTCATAACTCACTTGAATCTAATGTAGGAAATATGGTATCTCAAGAGCTATGTAAGGTTTTAAGCAACCAATATAAAAAAGAGGTCTTCATTTTTCTTTGTAGTTGAGATCTCCTGTTTCCTTGACATGTTTAGTTGTGTTCTCTCCTTTAGTCCTCCCATGCTCTAGTTATTCTGATATGGAAAAACTAGCTGAAATGCCCAACCAGTCTCTAAATCAGTGACACTTTTTCATTAAGCCTAAAGTCACTTTACAATTGCTACAGTCATACTAAATACACTTCTTTGTTTGGAGTTTAAAAGATATTTCCACCAGCTAGATTACAAGGACCTAGAACTCCCATTCTTGTTTATGTAAGAGTGGCTTCATCAGATTAAATGCCGTTCTCTGGAATAACATAAAATAGGAATAATTTACTCATAAGATTCTTACGTAAACCATCTTTATTTACAAAATACCATCTTAAGAATTATTGTTTCATTGAGCTTCAATTGGAGCCAAAGTATAGTCAATTACTGAACTAAAAGCAGTTACTTAAAAACTAAAAATGAGAGATAAGTCAAATTACATTTGAAGAGAGAGCAACAGCATGAGGTTTCTTGTTTGGTTCTGGATGTTGAGTAACAGGCTCATTTGCAGGTGGAAGGAACCCTTCAGGCAACTCACTTGTACTTTCAGAATGGGGGTGAAAAGGGCTGAATTCCAGCTCTTGGGGGAAGATTTTGTGAGGAAAACCCCCTCCCTGCATAGACACTTCGCATTGGAAATGGAGTGGGTGGCGGGTCAGGTGGAAAATAATCTCCAGGTTCCCAGACAAGTTTCCTGGGAGAGGTGGAGGAAAAAAAAGGTCCTCTTCTCATGAACTGACTCCTTGGGTCAACTGGAAACAAGGCACCTCTGACTGGAGGGAAAGGTGCCAACACAGAGCCAGAGCCAGTTGCTTGGTTTTCAGCATGGAGAGGTGAATCAGGCACATCAGAGTCCAAAGGAGGCATATTAGGAATTCTGTGTTCTGCTGGTCCCGATGCTCTACCACAATTTGAGTAAAACCTATCTTGCCTCTGTAGAGGAAGACGTGCATCAGAAGAATATGGTTGGCCTGGCGGAGGGATCATCAGCCTGCTGGCCTGTTCCCCTGGAGGAGAGAGGGGCCCAGTCTGAGAAGGTGCTCTCTGAAAATCAGTGAACTTATGACAGCTGGATTCTCTTCCTTTACTGCTAGTCGCATGGTCCAGAGGATTCTCCAGGGCCCCTTGACCCTCTTCCTCCTCCCACTGGAGTGAAAGGTGAGAGTGTGAGTGGACCACTCTTTTCAAAATGAGGAGGTCTCCTTTCAGATGAAGGGTGACCTATTGGTGAGGGCCCATTTGGAGAAGGCTTTCTGCCCATTGCTGAGTTGGAAACATCCAGTGCATCATAGGGATCTTTTTCTACAAGTTCAAATCTAAGCTCCTTCTCAGTTAATTTCTGTCTGTTGCGTGCATTTTGTTTCCTGAAATAACTGAGGTTTCTTTCAGCAATCCGAGCTGCCAACTCACTAGCATCTGCTTCTTTCTCGGAGGAAGTAATCTTCCCCAGACAGGAACGAATGGTACTCTGCAATTGTTCTTCAAGATATTGGGCTCTCTTCCTGTAGGTCTCCAGCTCTTTTATTGTATGGCTCATCTTTTCTTCGACTTTGGAAAGTTTCTCCTTTTGCTCCACACGGCAGTTTTCCTCCACTCTTAATTTCCTGTGCAGTTTCATCATATTTTCTTGACAGCGTTCCATCATGACTTTAAAGTTCTTCTGTAGGGTCTCATTCTCACTTTGCAGCTGTGCATTTTCGGACTGCAAGGATGCCTGTTCAGTCTGCAGACTTTTAAGGTGTTCTGTAAGGTCTGCCGTGGTTTTCTCCACTTCAGATGAGAAAGTACATTTTTGATTTCTTCCTCCTTCCAAGATTTCTAAGGAGGCCTTTAGCTTATCACCATAAACCAGGTTCCTCAAAGCTCCTTTGGACTCATCCTCCAAGTGAGCACCAATTTCGGGTTCACTCGTCTTTCCCAGTTCCAGGTGACCACCATCCCTTTGGGCTCCCAGGCTTGGAGAAGATCTATCCTTCATCTTCAGCAAGCATTCACTCAGAGACTCCATGTGATTTTCTGTGTCCCTTAGAACTTGTTCTCCAGCTACTTTAGAGTCCTCTAATATGATTTTTGCTTTATATTGGACACCTCCTTGTTGCCTCTGTGCTTCAGCTTCTCCTTGTATTGTTGGTCTCTGCATTGGCGGAAGTAGGGATCCTTCATTCAAAACCTCTTTGATTGCCAGCTTCAGTTCTTCCTCATTCACTTGAAAGAGTCTCCAGTTTGTTTTAGCTTCAGCTATTTGTGATCTGAGGGATTCAGATTCACCTTGGAGGGACTGTATCCTTCTTGATAGATGCGCCATCGTTTCATCCTGTTGACCATGTTGAGCCTTCTGTGCTTTGAGCTCTTCTTCTAGAAAGAGCATTTCAACGCCATGGCTGGATTCGGGCCTATGCAGCTTTTCGTCGGTTGCCTCCAGCTGTTGTGCTTCTCTTGAACCCTTCTCAAACCTGCAATCCTTTAAAGATGATTCTAAGCCTTCATGTTCTTTTTCAACAAGGCTCACTTTTTCAAGAAGTCCACATTTTGCCTCAATAAGTCCAGCAAGATTTAGAGCCAGCCTTTTTTCTCTTCCCACGTAAAGCCTGCTACGAACCGACTGAAAACCTCTCCAGAAAAGTGAGAGAACAGCAAAAAATCCAAGAGCTGTACACATCACCAACTCCCAAGGAAAGCCATAAGGAAGATGGCCTGGCTTCATGTCTTCGGACAATGCTGCCACAACCCTGGGTGCTTCTTCCAGAACCACCCACTAGGATGGCTGAGAGGCAGCCCTTGGCTCCTCCATCACGCCAAGACAGCTTTGGCTCTTGCCACCACAACCACAGCCTGCCCAGGCAGGCCAACACAGGCTGTGGACACTCAGGTGTTTGGTCAGGAACTCCAACCTGCACCAGGCAACGGAGCAGACCACTGTGATCCCCTTCAGGGGCTGAGCGTATGGTGGGTGGTGGGCGTATGGCGGTGGGAGCCATGATCAAAGGCTCCCAGGAGCCTTGTTGTGCTCAACTGCCCATCAGGGGAGTCTTGTCCGCTTCCCTACCCAGTGCATCCTCATGTGCCACAGGTTTCGGTCCCTCCCACTCCAGCCAGAGAGAATTCCTCTCCATGCCACCCACCCCTTGATTTGGTTTAGGCCAGGCCAAGGCGGGGTTAGTAGGAAGATTCCATCCAGTCATAATAACATTCAGTTTGATGTCACTCAAATTCTAAAGCTGACTAAACTGTTCAAACAGCTTTTATGGCCTCTATTGGTCTTTGTGTCCCTTGCCTTTTGTTTGAGTGACTCAGTCCTTTCCCTGCCCTTGTGCTCTCCCTATTTCCTACCTTCCTTGCTTCCTTCCTCCCTTCCTGGGTTTTCCCCTTTTCTTCTTCCTTCTTTTCTACCTCCCTGCATCCCTCCAACTTTGCCTTCCTCCCTTCCAACTTTCTCTCTCCCTTCCCTCCCTTTTCTTTTCTTGCAAGTGTTTGGGGTGAAAGTCCATGGCAGGCCAGCCCCAAGCTAGGCAAGGTCACTGCCACTGAGCTACAACATCCCCAGACCTGCTGCCACTTCCTATGCAAGTAACTTGAATTATCTCTAAAGAGAAACTCTCACATTAGTCTACTTTCAAAGTAATTTCAGAAGAGTTGCTAACATGGGCATAAATCAGTTATGACAGGTCATTTTTGAAAAGCATGGCACAGCTAATGTTCCTCCAAAGAAGGAGTGGAAAACTTAATTGGTTTTCAGGTCAGCATTTCTAGACTAGTACAAACCCTCCTAATCCTGATCTCTCCTTAGTCCTATGATTTCTTTAAGTGTCCCCTTTGCTCCTGTTCATGGAGTCATGTGTACAGAAATTATACCTGGTTCTATTGAACTCTACTTAATTCTTTCTCACCTCTGTGCTCCTTTGGCCAAGTCACTCCTCAACACTTACTGTAACCCTTTCAATTTTTTGTCCATTTTCATTTAAAAAACTCTTTCAAAAATTGAACCATTTCACATGCAGACACAGTCTTCTTGATCTGCTATTAATCCCCCACTACTGACATTGTAAGTTATTGAAATGTACACTTCCGGACCGTTTTCAGAATTTTGATTCCTGTATATCTATCTGTCTATCTATTTACAAACATAACATGGTATTCTGAAAGAATCGTTCTGCTTTTGGAGCTCTACATTGTGTTTTCCAGAAGCAGGCCTATTACACAGAGATGAATCCATGTTACCTAGATTGAGTTCAAACCGGAATGTGCACTCTGATTCCCATTATATTGTTCTACCTACTGATGGACAGTTCAGTTATATCCAGACCTCACCACCTCCCCCATTGAGTAAAACCCTTGTGAAGAGACATGTAGATGCCTTTATGAACATATTGATAATTTTTCATGGCAGTGTTTTCCAAAAACCAGTTAGTAAAATCAATTGATTCCTTTGCAGCCTGAAATTACCTTCATTCCAGTTTACTGGTATAAGAACCGCAGTATATCAGCAACCATTCTCCAATAGTAGTTCAGGCAGAAGTCATTCTAGATAACAAGCAGTGCCGGATCCTCCATGTATTTTACACAGCCCATGACGGGGGACATCCGTCCATTCGTTTAGAACAACTGATGTTTTATGCTGGCAATTTAGGTTTATTTAAAGGAGTGATTAGAAAACAGGTGAGACAGACTGATTAGATTCAGTATGTATGTTGGCTTTGTTTTTCTAGGCCTGAAGTTTTCACATTTCAATTAATTGTAGGTTAAGTATCAGGCAGATTCTTCACTGGGCTTCAAATGTGATAAAGTTGCTTCTTATTTTTAAGAAGGCCGTTGCAATCCTGCATTTATTTTACACCTCAGTGCTTGTTTTACACACAAGCACACACACCCACACACCACACACATCAACACACACACAAACACATAATTAGAGCACATTTAACACTCAAATAAAGCTTTACCTACTGATTCATAACTAGGGTATTTTTTTAATAAGTATTGTGTCTTGGTCTCTACTGGGGAAACATGGTTCAATGTGAGTTCTCTGGTTTGTTGTAGGGCAGTGAAGGTTCACTTGTTGGCAATGATATAGAAATGGGGAGTAAGAGTTTAAAAGTTTTTACAGTAGGTAGGCAGAGTCAGAGTATGGAATCTAAGAATAAGAAATTGGGGAATTTCCTCTTTGTTTCTTCATTTCAACCTCCTAATAATTCATGTATATTTTCCAAAAGTCTCTAGGAAAACAAGGACTAGGTCAATCCACATATCAGTGAACCATAGCAGAATGCGACTCTGAATTTCATATAAACAGTCATAAAATCAAAAAGACAGGTGCTGGGGTTTTGGCTCAGCACTAGAGTGCTGGCTTCACACTTTCAAAGGTCCTGAGTTGGATCCCCAACACCATACGTGAAAGGAATGAATGAACCAATGCATGAGTGTATGATGAATGAATTAAAGGTATAAGGAGGAGGAGGAAGAGGAGGAGGAGGAGGAGAAATAGAAGAAGATGATGAGAAATTTGACAGAAGGGAAAAAGGGGAGGAGAGTGAGTTTAAAGTGTGGTTTCCAATTCCCAAACGTTAAATTACAGCAGACGGGATAGAGAGAGAAGATGGGAGGGCAGGAGAGGGGGGATAGTAGAGGCTAGAAAAGGTAGCAGAATACAACAGTTACTAACATGGCATTTTGTAAAAACGTGGATGTGTAAACAATGTGATTGTGCAATCTGTATATGGGGTCAAAATGGGAGTTCATAACTCACTTGAATCTAATGTAGGAAATATGGTATCTCAAGAGCTATGTAAGGTTTTAAGCAACCAATATAAAAAAGAGGTCTTCATTTTTCTTTGTAGTTGAGATCTCCTGTTTCCTTGACATGTTTAGTTGTGTTCTCTCCTTTAGTCCTCCCATGCTCTAGTTATTCTGATATGGAAAAACTAGCTGAAATGCCCAACCAGTCTCTAAATCAGTGACACTTTTTCATTAAGCCTAAAGTCACTTTACAATTGCTACAGTCATACTAAATACACTTCTTTGTTTGGAGTTTAAAAGATATTTCCACCAGCTAGATTACAAGGACCTAGAACTCCCATTCTTGTTTATGTAAGAGTGGCTTCATCAGATTAAATGCCGTTCTCTGGAATAACATAAAATAGGAATAATTTACTCATAAGATTCTTACGTAAACCATCTTTATTTACAAAATACCATCTTAAGAATTATTGTTTCATTGAGCTTCAATTGGAGCCAAAGTATAGTCAATTACTGAACTAAAAGCAG
The DNA here is from genome assembly GCF_048772815.1 of Callospermophilus lateralis. Classification (NCBI taxonomy): domain Eukaryota; kingdom Metazoa; phylum Chordata; class Mammalia; order Rodentia; family Sciuridae; genus Callospermophilus; species Callospermophilus lateralis. The sequence goes on from NW_027510154.1 coordinate 77,582, forward strand.
TTACTTAAAAACTAAAAATGAGAGATAAGTCAAATTACATTTGAAGAGAGAGCAACAGCATGAGGTTTCTTGTTTGGTTCTGGATGTTGAGTAACAGGCTCATTTGCAGGTGGAAGGAACCCTTCAGGCAACTCACTTGTACTTTCAGAATGGGGGTGAAGAGGGCTGAATTCCAGCTCTTGGGGGAAGATTTTGTGAGGAAAACCCCCTCCCTGCATAGACACTTCGCATTAAAAATGGAGTGGGTGGCGGGTCAGGTGGAAAATAATCTCCAGGTGCCCAGACAAGTTTCCTGGGAGAGGTGGAGGAAAAAAAAGGTCCTCTTCTCATGAACGGACTCCTTGGGTCAACTGGAAACAAGGCACCTCTGACTGGAGGGAAAGGTGCCAACACAGAGCCAGAGCCACTTGCTTGGTTTTCAGCATGGAGAGGTGAATCAGGCACATCAGAGTCCAAAGGAGGCATATTAGGAATTCTGTGTTCTGCTGGTCCCGATGCTCTACCACAATTTGAGTAAAACCTATCTTGCCTTTGTAGAGGAAGACGTGCATCAGAAGAATATGGTTGGCCTGGCGGAGGGATCATCAGCCTGCTGGCCTGTTCCCCTGGAGGAGAGAGGGGCCCAGTCTGAGAAGGTGCTCTCTGAAAATCAGTGAACTTATGACAGCTGGATTCTCTTCCTTTAATGCTAGTCGCATGGTCCAGAGGATTCTCCAGGGCCCCTTGACCCTCTTCCTCCTCCCACTGGAGTGAAAGGTGAGAGTGTGAGTGGACCACTCTTTTCAAAATGAGGAGGTCTCCTTTCAGATGAAGGGTGACCTATTGGTGAGGGCCCATTTGGAGAAGGCTTTCTGCCCATTGCTGAGTTGGAAACATCCAGTGCATCATAGGGATCTTTTTCTACAAGTTCAAATCTAAGCTCCTTCTCAGTTAATTTCTGTCTGTTGCGTGCATTTTGTTTCCTGAAATAACTGAGGTTTCTATCAGCAATCCGAGCTGCCAACTCACTAGCATCTGCTTCTTTCTCGGAGGAAGTAATCTTCCCCAGACAGGAACGAATGGTACTCTGCAATTGTTCTTCAAGATATTGGGCTCTCTTTCTGTAGGTCTCCAGCTCTTTTATTGTATGGCTCATCTTTTCTTCGACTTTGGAAAGTTTCTCCTTTTGCTCCACACGGCAGTTTTCCTCCACTCTTAATTTCCTGTGCAGTTTCATCATATTTTCTTGACAGCGTTCCATCATGACTTTAAAGTTCTTCTGTAGGGTCTCATTCTCACTTTGCAGCTGTGCATTTTCGGACTGCAAGGATGCCTGTTCAGTCTGCAGACTTTTAAGGTGTTCTGTAAGGTCTGCCGTGGTTTTCTCCACTTCAGATGAGAAAGTACATTTTTGATTTCTTCCTCCTTCCAAGATTTCTAAGGAGGCCTTTAGCTTATCACCATAAACCAGGTTCCTCAAAGCTCCTTTGGACTCATCCTCCAAGTGAGCACCAATTTCGGGTTCACTCGTCTTTGCCAGTTCCAGGTGACCACCATCCCTTTGGGCTCCCAGGCTTGGAGAAGATCTATCCTTCATCTTCAGCAAGCATTCACTCAGAGACTCCATGTGATTTTCTGTGTCCCTTAGAACTTGTTCTCCAGCTACTTTAGAGTCCTCTAATATGATTTTTGCTTTATATTGGACACCTCCTTGTTGCCTCTGTGCTTCAGCTTCTCCTTGTATTGTTGTTCTCTGCGTTGGCGGAAGTAGGGATCCTTCATTCAAAACCTCTTTGATTGCCAGCTTCAGTTCTTCCTCATTCACTTGAAAGAGTCTCCAGTTTGTTTTAGCTTCAGCTATTTGTGATCTGAGGGATTCAGGTTCACCTTGGAGGGACTGTATCCTTCTTGATAGATGCGCCATCGTTTCATCCTGTTGACCATGTTGAGCCTTCTGTGCTTTGAGCTCTTCTTCTAGAAAGAGCATTTCAACGCCATGGCTGGATTCGGGCCTATGCAGCTTTTCGTCGGTTGCCTCCAGCTGTTGTGCTTCTCCTGAACCCTTCTCAAACCTGCAATCCTTTAAAGAAGATTCTAAGCCTTCATGTTCTTTTTCAACAAGGCTCACTTTTTCAAGAAGTCCACATTTTGCCTCAATAAGTCCAGCAAGATTTAGAGCCAGCCTTTTTTCTCTTCCCACGTAAAGCCTGCTACGAACCGACTGAAAACCTCTCCAGAAAAGTGAGAGAACAGCAAAAAATCCAAGAGCTGTACACATCACCAACTCCCAAGGAAAGCCATAAGGAAGATGGCCTGGCTTCATGTCTTCGGACAATGCTGCCACAACCCTGGGTGCTTCTTCCAGAACCACCCACTAGGATGTCTGAGAGGCAGCCCTTGGCTCCTCCATCACGCCAAGACAGCTTTGGCTCTTGCCACCACAACCACAGCCTGCCCAGGCAGGCCAACACAGGCTGTGGACACTCAGGTGTTTGGTCAGGAACTCCATCCTGCACCAGGCAACGGAGCAGACCACTGTGATCCCCTTCAGGGGCTGAGCGTATGGTGGGTGGTGGGCGTATGGCGGTGGGAGCCATGATCAAAGGCTCCCAGGAGCCTTGTTGTGCTCAACTGCCCATCAGGGGAGTCTTGTCCGCTTCCCTACCCAGTGCATCCTCATGTGCCACAGGTTTCGGTCCCTCCCACTCCAGCCAGAGAGAATTCCTCTCCATGCCACCCACCCCTTGATTTGGTTTAGGCCAGGCCAAGGCGGGGTTAGTAGGAAGATTCCATCCAGTCATAATAACATTCAGTTTGATGTCACTCAAATTCTAAAGCTGACTAAACTGTTCAAACAGCTTTTATGGCCTCTATTGGTCTTTGTGTCCCTTGCCTTTTGTTTGAGTGACTCAGTCCTTTCCCTGCCCTTGTGCTCTCCCTATTTCCTACCTTCCTTGCTTCCTTCCTCCCTTCCTGGGTTTTCCCCTTTTCTTCTTCCTTCTTTTCTACCTCCCTGCATCCCTCCAACTTTGCCTTCCTCCCTTCCAACTTTCTCTCTCCCTTCCCTCCCTTTTCTTTTCTTGCAAGTGTTTGGGGTGAAAGTCCATGGCAGGCCAGCCCCAAGCTAGGCAAGGTCACTGCCACTGAGCTACAACATCCCCAGACCTGCTGCCACTTCCTATGCAAGTAACTTGAATTATCTCTAAAGAGAAACTCTCACATTAGTCTACTTTCAAAGTAATTTCAGAAGAGTTGCTAACATGGGCATAAATCAGTTATGACAAGTCATTTTTGAAAAGCACGGCACAGCTAATGTTCCTCCAAAGAAGGAGTGGAAAACTTAATTGGTTTTCAGGTCAGCATTTCTAGACTAGTACAAACCCTCCTAATCCTGATCTCTCCTTAGTCCTATGATTTCTTTAAGTGTCCCCTTTGCTCCTGTTCATGGAGTCATGTCTACAGAAATTATACCTGGTTCTATTGAACTCTACTTAATTCTTTCTCACCTCTGTGCTCCTTTGGCCAAGTCACTCCTCAACACTTACTGTAACCCTTTCAATTTTTTTGTCCATTTTCATTTAAAAAACTCTTTCAAAAATTGAACCATTTCGCATGCAGACACAGTCTTCTTGATCTGCTATTAATCCCCCACTACTGACATTGTAAGTTATTGAAATGTACACTTCCCGACCGTTTTCAGATTTTTGATTCCTGTATATCTATCTGTCTATCTATTTACAAACATAACATGGTATTCTGAAAGAATCGTTCTGCTTTTGGAGCTCTACATTGTGTTTTCCAGAAGCAGGCCTATTACACAGAGATGAATCCATGTTACCTAGATTGAGTTCAAACCGGAATGTGCACTCTGATTCCCATTATATTGTTCTACCTACTGATGGACAGTTCAGTTATATCCAGACCTCACCACCTCCCCCATTGAGTAAAACCCTTGTGAAGAGACATGTAGATGCCTTTATGAACATATTGATAATTTTTCATGGCAGTGTTTTCCAAAAACCAGTTAGTAAAATCAATTGATTCCTTTGCAGCCTGAAATTACCTTCATTCCAGTTTACTGGTATAAGAACCGCAGTATATCAGCAACCATTCTCCAATAGTAGTTCAGGCAGAAGTCATTCTAGATAACAAGCAGTGCCGGATCCTCCATGTATTTTACACAGCCCATGACGGGGGACATCCGTCCATTCGTTTAGAACAACTGATGTTTTATGCTGGCAATTTAGGTTTATTTAAAGGAGTGATTAGAAAACAGGTGAGACAGACTGATTAGATTCAGTATGTATGTTGGCTTTGTTTTTCTAGGCCTGAAGTTTTCACATTTCAATTAATTGTAGGTTAAGTATCAGGCAGATTCTTCACTGGGCTTCAAATGTGATAAAGTTGCTTCTTATTTTTAAGAAGGCCGTTGCAATCCTGCATTTATTTTACACCTCAGTGCTTGTTTTACACACAAGCACACACACCCACACACCACACACATCAACACACACACAAACACATAATTAGAGCACATTTAACACTCAAATAAAGCTTTACCTACTGATTCATAACTAGGGTATTTTTTTTAATAAGTATTGTGTCTTGGTCTCTACTGGGGAAACATGGTTCAATGTGAGTTCTCTGGTTTGTTGTAGGGCAGTGAAGGTTCACTTGTTGGCAATGATATAGAAATGGGGAGTAAGAGTTTAAAAGTTTTTACAGTAGGTAGGCAGAGTCAGAGTATGGAATCTAAGAATAAGAAATTGGGGAATTTCCTCTTTGTTTCTTCATTTCAACCTCCTAATAATACATGTATATTTTCCAAAAGTCTCCAGGAAAACAAGGACTAGGTCAATCCACATATCAGTGAACCATAGCAGAATGCGACTCTGAATTTCATATAAACAGTCATAAAATCAAAAAGACAGGTGCTGGGGTTTTGGCTCAGCACTAGAGTGCTGGCTTCACACTTTCAAAGGTCCTGAGTTGGATCCCCAACACCATACGTGAAAGGAATGAATGAACCAATGCATGAGTGTATGATGAATGAATTAAAGGTATAAGGAGGAGGAGGAGGAAGAGGAGGAGGAGGAGGAGAAATAGAAGAAGATGATGAGAAATTTGACAGAAGGGAAAAAGGGGAGGAGAGTGAGTTTAAAGTGTGGTTTCCAATTCCCAAACGTTAAATTACAGCAGACGGGATAGAGAGAGAAGATGGGAGGGCAGGAGAGGGGGGATAGTAGAGGCTAGAAAAGGTAGCAGAATACAACAGTTACTAACATGGCATTTTGTAAAAACGTGGATGTGTAAACAATGTGATTGTGCAATCTGTATATGGGGTCAAAATGGGAGTTCATAACTCACTTGAATCTAATGTAGGAAATATGGTATCTCAAGAGCTATGTAAGGTTTTAAGCAACCAATATAAAAAAGAGGTCTTCATTTTTCTTTGTAGTTGAGATCTCCTGTTTCCTTGACATGTTTAGTTGTGTTCTCTCCTTTAGTCCTCCCATGCTCTAGTTATTCTGATATGGAAAAACTAGCTGAAATGCCCAACCAGTCTCTAAATCAGTGACACTTTTTCATTAAGCCTAAAGTCACTTTACAATTGCTACAGTCATACTAAATACACTTCTTTGTTTGGAGTTTAAAAGATATTTCCACCAGCTAGATTACAAGGACCTAGAACTCCCATTCTTGTTTATGTAAGAGTGGCTTCATCAGATTAAATGCCGTTCTCTGGAATAACATAAAATAGGAATAATTTACTCATAAGATTCTTACGTAAACCATCTTTATTTACAAAATACTATCTTAAGAATTATTGTTTCATTGAGCTTCAATTGGAGCCAAAGTATAGTCAATTACTGAACTAAAAGCAGTTACTTAAAAACTAAAAATGAGAGATAAGTCAAATTACATTTGAAGAGAGAGCAACAGCATGAGGTTTCTTGTTTGGTTCTGGATGTTGAGTAACAGGCTCATTTGCAGGTGGAAGGAACCCTTCAGGCAACTCACTTGTACTTTCAGAATGGGGGTGAAGAGGGCTGAATTCCAGCTCTTGGGGGAAGATTTTGTGAGGAAAACCCCCTCCCTGCATAGACACTTCGCATTGGAAATGGAGTGGGTGGCGGGTCAGGTGGAAAATAATCTCCAGGTTCCCAGACAAGTTTCCTGGGAGAGGTGGAGGAAAAAAAAGGTCCTCTTCTCATGAACGGACTCCTTGGGTCAACTGGAAACAAGGCACCTCTGACTGGAGGGAAAGGTGCCAACACAGAGCCAGAGCCACTTGCTTGGTTTTCAGCATGGAGAGGTGAATCAGGCACATCAGAGTCCAAAGGAGGCATATTAGGAATTCTGTGTTCTGCTGGTCCCGATGCTCTACCACAATTTGAGTAAAACCTACCTATCTTGCCTTTGTAGAGGAAGACGTGCATCAGAAGAGTATGGTTGGCCTGGCGGAGGGATCATCAGCCTGCTGGCCTGTTCTCCTGGAGGAGAGAGGGGCCCAGTCTGAGAAGGTGCTCTCTGAAAATCAGTGAACTTATGACAGCTGGATTCTCTTCCTTTACTGCTAGTCGCATGGTCCAGAGGATTCTCCAGGGCCCCTTGACCCTCTTCCTCCTCCCACTGGAGTGAAAGGTGAGAGTGTGAGTGGACCACTCTTTTCAAAATGAGGAGGTCTCCTTTCAGATGAAGGGTGACCTATTGGTGAGGGCCCATTTGGAGAAGGCTTTCTGCCCATTGCTGAGTTGGAAACATCCAGTGCATCATAGGGATCTTTTTCTACAAGTTCAAATCTAAGCTCCTTCTCAGTTAATTTCTGTCTGTTGCGTGCATTTTGTTTCCTGAAATAACTGAGGTTTCTTTCAGCAATCCGAGCTGCCAACTCACTAGCATCTGCTTCTTTCTCGGAGGAAGTAATCTTCCCCAGACAGGAACGAATGGTACTCTGCAATTGTTCTTCAAGATATTGGGCTCTCTTTCTGTAGGTCTCCAGCTCTTTTATTGTATGGCTCATCTTTTCTTCGACTTTGGAAAGTTTCTCCTTTTGCTCCACACGGCAGTTTTCCTCCACTCTTAATTTCCTGTGCAGTTTCATCATATTTTCTTGACAGCGTTCCATCATGACTTTAAAGTTCTTCTGTAGGGTCTCATTCTCACTTTGCAGCTGTGCATTTTCGGACTGCAAGGATGCCTGTTCAGTCTGCAGACTTTTAAGGTGTTCTGTAAGGTCTTCCATGGTTTTCTCCACTTCAGATGAGAAAGTACATTTTTGATTTCTTCCTCCTTCCAAGATTTCTAAGGAGGCCTTTAGCTTATCACCATAAACCAGGTTCCTCAAAGCTCCTTTGGACTCATCCTCCAAGTGAGCACCAATTTCGGGTTCACTCGTCTTTCCCAGTTCCAGGTGACCACCATCCCTTTGGGCTCCCAGGCTTGGAGAAGATCTATCCTTCATCTTCAGCAAGCATTCACTCAGAGACTCCATGTGATTTTCTGTGTCCCTTAGAACTTGTTCTCCAGCTACTTTAGAGTCCTCTAATATGATTTTTGCTTTATATTGGACACCTCCTTGTTGCGTCTGTGCTTCAGCTTCTCCTTGTATTGTTGGTCTCTGCGTTGGCGGAAGTAGGGATCCTTCATTCAAAACCTCTTTGATTGCCAGCTTCAGTTCTTCCTCATTCACTTGAAAGAGTCTCCAGTTTGTTTTAGCTTCAGCTATTTGTGATCTGAGGGATTCAGATTCACCTTGGAGGGACTGTATCCTTCTTGATAGATGCGCCATCGTTTCATCCTGTTGACCATGTTGAGCCTTCTGTGCTTTGAGCTCTTCTTCTAGAAAGAGCATTTCAACGCCATGGCTGGATTCGGGCCTATGCAGCTTTTCGTCGGTTGCCTCCAGCTCTTGTGCTTCTCTTGAACCCTTCTCAAACCTGCAATCCTTTAAAGATGATTCTAAGCCTTCATGTTCTTTTTCAACAAGGCTCACTTTTTCAAGAAGTCCACATTTTGCCTCAATAAGTCCAGCAAGATTTAGAGCCAGCCTTTTTTCTCTTCCCACGTAAAGCCTGCTACGAACCGACTGAAAACCTCTCCAGAAAAGTGAGAGAACAGCAAAAAATCCAAGAGCTGTACACATCACCAACTCCCAAGGAAAGCCATAAGGAAGATGGCCTGGCTTCATGTCTTCGGACAATGCTGCCACAACCCTGGGTGCTTCTTCCAGAACCACCCACTAGGATGGCTGAGAGGCAGCCCTTGGCTCCTCCATCACGCCAAGACAGCTTTGGCTCTTGCCACCACAACCACAGCCTGCCCAGGCAGGCCAACACAGGCTGTGGACACTCAGGTGTTTGGTCAGGAACTCCAACCTGCACCAGGCAACGGAGCAGACCACTGTGATCCCCTTCAGGGGCTGAGCGTATGGTGGGTGGTGGGCGTATGGCGGTGGGAGCCATGATCAAAGGCTCCCAGGAGCCTTGTTGTGCTCAACTGCCCATCAGGGGAGTCTTGTCCGCTTCCCTACCCAGTGCATCCTCATGTGCCACAGGTTTCGGTCCCTCCCACTCCAGCCAGAGAGAATTCCTCTCCATGCCACCCACCCCTTGATTTGGTTTAGGCCAGGCCAAGGCGGGGTTAGTAGGAAGATTCCATCCAGTCATAATAACATTCAGTTTGATGTCACTCAAATTCTAAAGCTGACTAAACTGTTCAAACAGCTTTTATGGCCTCTATTGGTCTTTGTGTCCCTTGCCTTTTGTTTGAGTGACTCAGTCCTTTCCCTGCCCTTGTGCTCTCCCTATTTCCTACCTTCCTTGCTTCCTTCCTCCCTTCCTGGGTTTTCCCCTTTTCTTTTTCCTTCTTTTCTACCTCCCTGCATCCCTCCAACTTTGCCTTCCTCCCTTCCAACTTTCTCTCTCCCTTCCCTCCCTTTTCTTTTCTTGCAAGTGTTTGGGGTGAAAGTCCATGGCAGGCCAGCCCCAAGCTAGGCAAGGTCACTGCCACTGAGCTACAACATCCCCAGACCTGCTGCCACTTCCTATGCAAGTAACTTGAATTATCTCTAAAGAGAAACTCTCACATTAGTCTACTTTCAAAGTAATTTCAGAAGAGTTGCTAACATGGGCATAAATCAGTTATGACAGGTCATTTTTGAAAAGCACGGCACAGCTAATGTTCCTCCAAAGAAGGAGTGGAAAACTTAATTGGTTTTCAGGTCAGCATTTCTAGACTAGTACAAACCCTCCTAATCCTGATCTCTCCTTAGTCCTATGATTTCTTTAAGTGTCCCCTTTGCTCCTGTTCATGGAGTCATGTGTACAGAAATTATACCTGGTTCTATTGAACTCTACTTAATTCTTTCTCACCTCTGTGCTCCTTTGGCCAAGTCACTCCTCAACACTTACTGTAACCCTTTCAATTTTTTGTCCATTTTCATTTAAAAAACTCTTTCAAAAATTGAACCATTTCGCATGCAGACACAGTCTTCTTGATCTGCTATTAATCCCCCACTACTGACATTGTAAGTTATTGAAATGTACACTTCCGGACCGTTTTCAGATTTTTGATTCCTGTATATCTATCTGTCTATCTATTTACAAACATAACATGGTATTCTGAAAGAATCGTTCTGCTTTTGGAGCTCTACATTGTGTTTTCCAGAAGCAGGCCTATTAAACAGAGATGAATCCATGTTACCTAGATTGAGTTCAAACCGGAATGTGCACTCTGATTCCCATTATATTGTTCTACCTACTGATGGACAGTTCAGTTATATCCAGACCTCACCACCTCCCCCATTGAGTAAAACCCTTGTGAAGAGACATGTAGATGCCTTTATGAACATATTGATAATTTTTCATGGCAGTGTTTTTAAAAAACCAGTTAGTAAAATCAATTGATTCCTTTGCAGCCTGAAATTACCTTCATTCCAGTTTACTGGTATAAGAACCGCAGTATATCAGCAACCATTCTCCAATAGTAGTTCAGGCAGAAGTCATTCTAGATAACAAGCAGTGCCGGATCCTCCATGTATTTTACACAGCCCATGACGGGGGACATCCGTCCATTCGTTTAGAACAACTGATGTTTTATGCTGGCAATTTAGGCTTATTTAAAGGAGTGATTAGAAAACAGGTGAGACAGACTGATTAGATTCAGTATGTATGTTGGCTTTGTTTTTCTAGGCCTGAAGTTTTCACATTTCAATTAATTGTAGGTTAAGTATCAGGCAGATTCTTCACTGGGCTTCAAATGTGATAAAGTTGCTTCTTATTTTTAAGAAGGCCGTTGCAATCCTGCATTTATTTTACACCTCAGTGCTTGTTTTACACACAAGCACACACACCCACACACCACACACATCAACACACACACAAACACATAATTAGAGCACATTTAACACTCAAATAAAGCTTTACCTACTGATTCATAACTAGGGTATTTTTTTTAATAAGTATTGTGTCTTGGTCTCTACTGGGGAAACATGGTTCAATGTGAGTTCTCTGGTTTGTTGTAGGGCAGTGAACGTTCACTTGTTGGCAATGATATAGAAATGGGGAGTAAGAGTTTAAAAGTTTTTACAGTAGGTAGGCAGAGTCAGAGTATGGAATCTAAGAATAAGAAATTGGGGAATTTCCTCTTTGTTTCTTCATTTCAACCTCCTAATAATTCATGTATATTTTCCAAAAGTCTCCCAGAAAACAAGGACTAGGTCAATCCACATATCAGTGAACCATAGCAGAATGCGACTCTGAATTTCATATAAACAGTCATAAAATCAAAAAGACAGGTGCTGGGGTTTTGGCTCAGCACTAGAGTGCTGGCTTCACACTTTCAAAGGTCCTGAGTTGGATCCCCAACACCATACGTGAAAGGAATGAATGAACCAATGCATGAGTGTATGATGAATGAATTAAAGGTATAAGGAGGAGGAGGAAGAGGAGGAGGAGGAGGAGAAATAGAAGAAGATGATGAGAAATTTGACAGAAGGGAAAAAGGGGAGGAGAGTGAGTTTAAAGTGTGGTTTCCAATTCCCAAACGTTAAATTACAGCAGACGGGATAGAGAGAGAAGATGGGAGGGCAGGAGAGGGGGGATAGTAGAGGCTAGAAAAGGTAGCAGAATACAACAGTTACTAACATGGCATTTTGTAAAAACGTGGATGTGTAAACAATGTGATTGTGCAATCTGTATATGGGGTCAAAATGGGAGTTCATAACTCACTTGAATCTAATGTAGGAAATATGGTATCTCAAGAGCTATGTAAGGTTTTAAGCAACCAATATAAAAAAGAGGTCTTCATTTTTCTTTGTAGTTGAGATCTCCTGTTTCCTTGACATGTTTAGTTGTGTTCTCTCCTTTAGTCCTCCCATGCTCTAGTTATTCTGATATGGAAAAACTAGCTGAAATGCCCAACCAGTCTCTAAATCAGTGACACTTTTTCATTAAGCCTAAAGTCACTTTACAATTGCTACAGTCATACTAAATACACTTCTTTGTTTGGAGTTTAAAAGATATTTCCACCAGCTAGATTACAAGGACCTAGAACTCCCATTCTTGTTTATGTAAGAGTGGCTTCATCAGATTAAATGCCGTTCTCTGGAATAACATAAAATAGGAATAATTTACTCATAAGATTCTTACGTAAACCATCTTTATTTACAAAATACTATCTTAAGAATTATTGTTTCATTGAGCTTCAATTGGAGCCAAAGTATAGTCAATTACTGAACTAAAAGCAGTTACTTAAAAACTAAAAATGAGAGATAAGTCAAATTACATTTGAAGAGAGAGCAACAGCATGAGGTTTCTTGTTTGGTTCTGGATGTTGAGTAACAGGCTCATTTGCAGGTGGAAGGAACCCTTCAGGCAACTCACTTGTACTTTCAGAATGGGGGTGAAGAGGGCTGAATTCCAGCTCTTGGGGGAAGATTTTGTGAGGAAAACCCCCTCCCTGCATAGACACTTCGCATTGGAAATGGAGTGGGTGGCGGGTCAGGTGGAAAATAATCTCCAGGTTCCCAGACAAGTTTCCTGGGAGAGGTGGAGGAAAAAAAAGGTCCTCTTCTCATGAACTGACTCCTTGGGTCAACTGGAAACAAGGCACCTCTGACTGGAGGGAAAGGTGCCAACACAGAGCCAGAGCCACTTGCTTGGTTTTCAGCATGGAGAGGTGAATCAGGCACATCAGAGTCCAAAGGAGGCATATTAGGAATTCTGTGTTCTGCTGGTCCCGATGCTCTACCACAATTTGTGTAAAACCTATCTTGCCTTTGTAGAGGAAGACGTGCATCAGAAGAATATGGTTGGCCTGGCGGAGGGATCATCAGCCTGCTGGCCTGTTCCCCTGGAGGAGAGAGGGGCCCAGTCTGAGAAGGTGCTCTCTGAAAATCAGTGAACTTATGACAGCTGGATTCTCTTCCTTTACTGCTAGTCGCATGGTCCAGAGGATTCTCCAGGGCCCCTTGACCCTCTTCCTCTTCCCACTGGAGTGAAAGGTGAGAGTGTGAGTGGACCCCTCTTTTCAAAATGAGGAGGTCTCCTTTCAGATGAAGGGTGACCTAATGGTGAGGGCCCATTTGGAGAAGACTTTCTGCCCATTGCTGAGTTGGAAACATCCAGTGCATCATAGGGATCTTTTTCTACAAGTTCAAATCTAAGCTCCTTCTCAGTTAATTTCTGTCTGTTGCGTGCATTTTGTGTCCTGAAATAACTGAGGTTTCTTTCAGCAATCCGAGCTGCCAACTCACTAGCATCTGCTTCTTTCTCGGAGGAAGTAAACTTCCCCAGACAGGAACGAATGGTACTCTGCAATTGTTCTTCAAGATATTGGGCTCTCTTTCTGTAGGTCTCCAGCTCTTTTATTGTATGGCTCATCTTTTCTTCGACTTTGGAAAGTTTCTCCTTTTGCTCCACACGGCAGTTTTCCTCCACTCTTAATTTCCTGTGCAGTTTCATCATATTTTCTTGACAGCGTTCCATCATGACTTTAAAGTTCTTCTGTAGGGTCTCATTCTCACTTTGCAGCTGTGCATTTTCGGACTGCAAGGATGCCTGTTCAGTCTGCAGACTTTTAAGGTGTTCTGTAAGGTCTGCCGTGGTTTTCTCCACTTCAGATGAGAAAGTACATTTTTGATTTCTTCCTCCTTCCAAGATTTCTAAGGAGGCCTTTAGCTTATCACCATAAACCAGGTTCCTCAAAGCTCCTTTGGACTCATCCTCCAAGTGAGCACCAATTTCGGGTTCACTCGTCTTTCCCAGTTCCAGGTGACCACCATCCCTTTGGGCTCCCAGGCTTGGAGAAGATCTATCCTTCATCTTCAGCAAGCATTCACTCAGAGACTCCATGTGATTTTCTGTGTCCCTTAGAACTTGTTCTCCAGCTACTTTAGAGTCCTCTAATATGATTTTTGCTTTATATTGGACACCTCCTTGTTGCCTCTGTGCTTCAGCTTCTCCTTGTATTGTTGGTCTCTGCGTTGGCGGAAGTAGGGATCCTTCATTCAAAACCTCTTTGATTGCTAGCTTCAGTTCTTCCTCATTCACTTGAAAGAGTCTCCAGTTTGTTTTAGCTTCAGCTATTTGTGATCTGAGGGATTCAGATTCACCTTGGAGGGACTGTATCCTTCTTGATAGATGCGCCATCGTTTCATCCTGTTGACCATGTTGAGCCTTCTGTGCTTTGAGCTCTTCTTCTAGAAAGAGCATTTCAACGCCATGGCTGGATTCGGGCCTATGCAGCTTTTCGTCGGTTGCCTCCAGCTGTTGTGCTTCTCTTGAACCCTTCTCAAACCTGCAATCCTTTAAAGATGATTCTAAGCCTTCATGTTCTTTTTCAACAAGGCTCACTTTTTCAAGAAGTCCACATTTTGCCTCAATCAGTCCAGCAAGATTTAGAGCCAGCCTTTTTTCTCTTCCCACGTAAAGCCTGCTACGAACCGACTGAAAACCTCTCCAGAAAAGTGAGAGAACAGCAAAAAATCCAAGAGCTGTACACATCACCAACTCCCAAGGAAAGCCATAAGGAAGATGGCCTGGCTTCATGTCTTCGGACAATGCTGCCACAACCCTGGGTGCTTCTTCCAGAACCACCCACTAGGATGGCTGAGAGGCAGCCCTTGGCTCCTCCATCACGCCAAGACAGCTTTGGCTCTTGCCACCACAACCACAGCCTGCCCAGGCAGGCCAACACAGGCTGTGGACACTCAGGTGTTTGGTCAGGAACTCCAACCTGCACCAGGCAACGGAGCAGACCACTGTGATCCCCTTCAGGGGCTGAGCGTATGGTGGGTGGTGGGCGTATGGCGGTGGGAGCCATGATCAAAGGCTCCCAGGAGCCTTGTTGTGCTCAACTGCCCATCAGGGGAGTCTTGTCCGCTTCCCTACCCAGTGCATCCTCATGTGCCACAGGTTTCGGTCCCTCCCACTCCAGCCAGAGAGAATTCCTCTCCATGCCACCCACCCCTTGATTTGGTTTAGGCCAGGCCAAGGCGGGGTTAGTAGGAAGATTCCATCCAGTCATAATAACATTCAGTTTGATGTCACTCAAATTCTAAAGCTGACTAAACTGTTCAAACAGCTTTTATGGCCTCTATTGGTCTTTGTGTCCCTTGCCTTTTGTTTGAGTGACTCAGTTCTTTCCCTGCCCTTGTGCTCTCCCTATTTCCTACCTTCCTTGCTTCCTTCCTCCCTTCCTGGGTTTTCCCCTTTTCTTCTTCCTTCTTTTCTACCTCCCTGCATCCCTCCAACTTTGCCTTCCTCCCTTCCAACTTTCTCTCTCCCTTCCCTCCCTTTTCTTTTCTTGCAAGTGTTTGGGGTGAAAGTCCATGGCAGGCCAGCCCCAAGCTAGGCAAGGTCACTGCCACTGAGCTACAACATCCCCAGACCTGCTGCCACTTCCTATGCAAGTAACTTGAATTATCTCTAAAGAGAAACTCTCACATTAGTCTACTTTCAAAGTAATTTCAGAAGAGTTGCTAACATGGGCATAAATCAGTTATGACAGGTCATTTTTGAAAAGCACGGCACAGCTAATGTTCCTCCAAAGAAGGAGTGGAAAACTTAATTGGTTTTCAGGTCAGCATTTCTAGACTAGTACAAACCCTCCTAATCCTGATCTCTCCTTAGTCCTATGATTTCTTTAAGTGTCCCCTTTGCTCCTGTTCATGGAGTCATGTGTACAGAAATTATACCTGGTTCTATTGAACTCTACTTAATTCTTTCTCACCTCTGTGCTCCTTTGGCCAAGTCACTCCTCAACACTTACTGTAACCCTTTCAATTTTTTGTCCATTTTCATTTAAAAAACTCTTTCAAAAATTGAACCATTTCACATGCAGACACAGTCTTCTTGATCTGCTATTAATCCCCCACTACTGACATTGTAAGTTATTGAAATGTACACTTCCGGACCGTTTTCAGATTTTTGATTCCTGTATATCTATCTGTCTATCTATTTACAAACATAACATGGTATTCTGAAAGAATCGTTCTGCTTTTGGAGCTCTACATTGTGTTTTCCAGAAGCAGGCCTATTACACAGAGATGAATCCATGTTACCTAGATTGAGTTCAAACCGGAATGTGCACTCTGATTCCCATTATATTGTTCTACCTACTGATGGACAGTTCAGTTATATCCAGACCTCACCACCTCCCCCATTGAGTAAAACCCTTGTGAAGAGACATGTAGATGCCTTTATGAACATATTGATAATTTTTCATGGCAGTGTTTTCCAAAAACCAGTTAGTAAAATCAATTGATTCCTTTGCAGCCTGAAATTACCTTCATTCCAGTTTACTGGTATAAGAACCGCAGTATATCAGCAACCATTCTCCAATAGTAGTTCAGGCAGAAGTCATTCTAGATAACAAGCAGTGCCGGATCCTCCATGTATTTTACACAGCCCATGACGGGGGACATCCGTCCATTCGTTTAGAACAACTGATGTTTTATGCTGGCAATTTAGGCTTATTTAAAGGAGTGATTAGAAAACAGGTGAGACAGACTGATTAGATTCAGTATGTATGTTGGCTTTGTTTTTCTAGGCCTGAAGTTTTCACATTTCAATTAATTGTAGGTTAAGTATCAGGCAGATTCTTCACTGGGCTTCAAATGTGATAAAGTTGCTTCTTATTTTTAAGAAGGCCGTTGCAATCCTGCATTTATTTTACACCTCAGTGCTTGTTTTACACACAAGCACACACACCCACACACCACACACATCAACACACACACAAACACATAATTAGAGCACATTTAACACTCAAATAAAGCTTTACCTACTGATTCATAACTAGGGTATTTTTTTAATAAGTATTGTGTCTTGGTCTCTACTGGGGAAACATGGTTCAATGTGAGTTCTCTGGTTTGTTGTAGGGCAGTGAACGTTCACTTGTTGGCAATGATTTAGAAATGGGGAGTAAGAGTTTAAAAGTTTTTACAGTAGGTAGGCAGAGTCAGAGTATGGAATCTAAGAATAAGAAATTGGGGAATTTCCTCTTTGTTTCTTCATTTCAACCTCCTAATAATTCATGTATATTTTCCAAAAGTCTCCAGGAAAACAAGGACTAGGTCAATCCACATATCAGTGAACCATAGCACAATGCGACTCTGAATTTCATATAAACAGTCATAAAATCAAAAAGACAGGTGCTGGGGTTTTGGCTCAGCACTAGAGTGCTGGCTTCACACTTTCAAAGGTCCTGAGTTGGATCCCAAACACCATACGTGAAAGGAATGAATGAACCAATGCATGAGTGTATGATGAATGAATTAAAGGTATAAGGAGGAGGAGGAAGAGGAGGAGGAGGAGGAGAAATAGAAGAAGATGATGAGAAATTTGACAGAAGGGAAAAAGGGGAGGAGAGTGAGTTTAAAGTGTGGTTTCCAATTCCCAAACGTTAAATTACAGCAGACGGGATAGAGAGAGAAGATGGGAGGGCAGGAGAGGGGGGATAGTAGAGGGTAGAAAAGGTAGCAGAATACAACAGTTACTAACATGGCATTTTGTAAAAACGTGGATGTGTAAACAATGTGATTGTGCAATCTGTATATGGGGTCAAAATGGGAGTTCATAACTCACTTGAATCTAATGTAGGAAATATGGTATCTCAAGAGCTATGTAAGGTTTTAAGCAACCAATATAAAAAAGAGGTCTTCATTTTTCTTTGTAGTTGAGATCTCCTGTTTCCTTGACATGTTTAGTTGTGTTCTCTCCTTTAGTCCTCCCATGCTCTAGTTATTCTGATATGGAAAAACTAGCTGAAATGCCCAACCAGTCTCTAAATCAGTGACACTTTTTCATTAAGCCTAAAGTCACTTTACAATTGCTACAGTCATACTAAATACACTTCTTTGTTTGGAGTTTAAAAGATATTTCCACCAGCTAGATTACAAGGACCTAGAACTCCCATTCTTGTTTATGTAAGAGTGGCTTCATCAGATTAAATGCCGTTCTCTGGAATAACATAAAATAGGAATAATTTACTCATAAGATTCTTACGTAAACCATCTTTATTTACAAAATACTATCTTAAGAATTATTGTTTCATTGAGCTTCAATTGGAGCCAAAGTATAGTCAATTACTGAACTAAAAGCAGTTACTTAAAAACTAAAAATGAGAGATAAGTCAAATTACATTTGAAGAGAGAGCAACAGCATGAGGTTTCTTGTTTGGTTCTGGATGTTGAGTAACAGGCTCATTTGCAGGTGGAAGGAACCCTTCAGGCAACTCACTTGTACTTTCAGAATGGGGGTGAAGAGGGCTGAATTCCAGCTCTTGGGGGAAGATTTTGTGAGGAAAACCCCCTCCCTGCATAGACACTTCGCATTGGAAATGGAGTGGGTGGCGGGTCAGGTGGAAAATAATCTCCAGGTTCCCAGACAAGTTTCCTGGGAGAGGTGGAGGAAAAAAAAGGTCCTCTTCTCATGAACTGACTCCTTGGGTCAACTGGAAACAAGGCACCTCTGACTGGAGGGAAAGGTGCCAACACAGAGCCAGAGCCACTTGCTTGGTTTTCAGCATGGAGAGGTGAATCAGGCACATCAGAGTCCAAAGGAGGCATATTAGGAATTCTGTGTTCTGCTGGTCCCGATGCTCTACCACAATTTGTGTAAAACCTATCTTGCCTTTGTAGAGGAAGACGTGCATCAGAAGAATATGGTTGGCCTGGCGGAGGGATCATCAGCCTGCTGGCCTGTTCCCCTGGAGGAGAGAGGGGCCCAGTCTGAGAAGGTGCTCTCTGAAAATCAGTGAACTTATGACAGCTGGATTCTCTTCCTTTACTGCTAGTCGCATGGTCCAGAGGATTCTCCAGGGCCCCTTGACCCTCTTCCTCTTCCCACTGGAGTGAAAGGTGAGAGAGTGAGTGGACCCCTCTTTTCAAAATGAGGAGGTCTCCTTTCAGATGAAGGGTGACCTAATGGTGAGGGCCCATTTGGAGAAGACTTTCTGCCCATTGCTGAGTTGGAAACATCCAGTGCATCATAGGGATCTTTTTCTACAAGTTCAAATCTAAGCTCCTTCTCAGTTAATTTCTGTCTGTTGCGTGCATTTTGTGTCCTGAAATAACTGAGGTTTCTTTCAGCAATCCGAGCTGCCAACTCACTAGCATCTGCTTCTTTCTCGGAGGAAGTAAACTTCCCCAGACAGGAACGAATGGTACTCTGCAATTGTTCTTCAAGATATTGGGCTCTCTTTCTGTAGGTCTCCAGCTCTTTTATTGTATGGCTCATCTTTTCTTCGACTTTGGAAAGTTTCTCCTTTTGCTCCACACGGCAGTTTTCCTCCACTCTTAATTTCCTGTGCAGTTTCATCATATTTTCTTGACAGCGTTCCATCATGACTTTAAAGTTCTTCTGTAGGGTCTCATTCTCACTTTGCAGCTGTGCATTTTCGGACTGCAAGGATGCCTGTTCAGTCTGCAGACTTTTAAGGTGTTCTGTAAGGTCTGCCGTGGTTTTCTCCACTTCAGATGAGAAAGTACATTTTTGATTTCTTCCTCCTTCCAAGATTTCTAAGGAGGCCTTTAGCTTATCACCATAAACCAGGTTCCTCAAAGCTCCTTTGGACTCATCCTCCAAGTGAGCACCAATTTCGGGTTCACTCGTCTTTCCCAGTTCCAGGTGACCACCATCCCTTTGGGCTCCCAGGCTTGGAGAAGATCTATCCTTCATCTTCAGCAAGCATTCACTCAGAGACTCCATGTGATTTTCTGTGTCCCTTAGAACTTGTTCTCCAGCTAATTTAGAGTCCTCTAATATGATTTTTGCTTTATATTGGACACCTCCTTGTTGCCTCTGTGCTTCAGCTTCTCCTTGTATTGTTGGTCTCTGCGTTGGCGGAAGTAGGGATCCTTCATTCAAAACCTCTTTGATTGCTAGCTTCAGTTCTTCCTCATTCACTTGAAAGAGTCTCCAGTTTGTTTTAGCTTCAGCTATTTGTGATCTGAGGGATTCAGATTCACCTTGGAGGGACTGTATCCTTCTTGATAGATGCGCCATCGTTTCATCCTGTTGACCATGTTGAGCCTTCTGTGCTTTGAGCTCTTCTTCTAGAAAGAGCATTTCAACGCCATGGCTGGATTCGGGCCTATGCAGCTTTTCGTCGGTTGCCTCCAGCTGTTGTGCTTCTCTTGAACCCTTCTCAAACCTGCAATCCTTTAAAGATGATTCTAAGCCTTCATGTTCTTTTTCAACAAGGCTCACTTTTTCAAGAAGTCCACATTTTGCCTCAATCAGTCCAGCAAGATTTAGAGCCAGCCTTTTTTCTCTTCCCACGTAAAGCCTGCTACGAACCGACTGAAAACCTCTCCAGAAAAGTGAGAGAACAGCAAAAAATCCAAGAGCTGTACACATCACCAACTCCCAAGGAAAGCCATAAGGAAGATGGCCTGGCTTCATGTCTTCGGACAATGCTGCCACAACCCTGGGTGCTTCTTCCAGAACCACCCACTAGGATGGCTGAGAGGCAGCCCTTGGCTCCTCCATCACGCCAAGACAGCTTTGGCTCTTGCCACCACAACCACAGCCTGCCCAGGCAGGCCAACACAGGCTGTGGACACTCAGGTGTTTGGTCAGGAACTCCAACCTGCACCAGGCAACGGAGCAGACCACTGTGATCCCCTTCAGGGGCTGAGCGTATGGTGGGTGGTGGGCGTATGGCGGTGGGAGCCATGATCAAAGGCTCCCAGGAGCCTTGTTGTGCTCAACTGCCCATCAGGGGAGTCTTGTCCGCTTCCCTACCCAGTGCATCCTCATGTGCCACAGGTTTCGGTCCCTCCCACTCCAGCCAGAGAGAATTCCTCTCCATGCCACCCACCCCTTGATTTGGTTTAGGCCAGGCCAAGGCGGGGTTAGTAGGAAGATTCCATCCAGTCATAATAACATTCAGTTTGATGTCACTCAAATTCTAAAGCTGACTAAACTGTTCAAACAGCTTTTATGGCCTCTATTGGTCTTTGTGTCCCTTGCCTTTTGTTTGAGTGACTCAGTTCTTTCCCTGCCCTTGTGCTCTCCCTATTTCCTACCTTCCTTGCTTCCTTCCTCCCTTCCTGGGTTTTCCCCTTTTCTTCTTCCTTCTTTTCTACCTCCCTGCATCCCTCCAACTTTGCCTTCCTCCCTTCCAACTTTCTCTCTCCCTTCCCTCCCTTTTCTTTTCTTGCAAGTGTTTGGGGTGAAAGTCCATGGCAGGCCAGCCCCAAGCTAGGCAAGGTCACTGCCACTGAGCTACAACATCCCCAGACCTGCTGCCACTTCCTATGCAAGTAACTTGAATTATCTCTAAAGAGAAACTCTCACATTAGTCTACTTTCAAAGTAATTTCAGAAGAGTTGCTAACATGGGCATAAATCAGTTATGACAGGTCATTTTTGAAAAGCACGGCACAGCTAATGTTCCTCCAAAGAAGGAGTGGAAAACTTAATTGGTTTTCAGGTCAGCATTTCTAGACTAGTACAAACCCTCCTAATCCTGATCTCTCCTTAGTCCTATGATTTCTTTAAGTGTCCCCTTTGCTCCTGTTCATGGAGTCATGTGTACAGAAATTATACCTGGTTCTATTGAACTCTACTTAATTCTTTCTCACCTCTGTGCTCCTTTGGCCAAGTCACTCCTCAACACTTACTGTAACCCTTTCAATTTTTTGTCCATTTTCATTTAAAAAACTCTTTCAAAAATTGAACCATTTCACATGCAGACACAGTCTTCTTGATCTGCTATTAATCCCCCACTACTGACATTGTAAGTTATTGAAATGTACACTTCCGGACCGTTTTCAGATTTTTGATTCCTGTATATCTATCTGTCTATCTATTTACAAACATAACATGGTATTCTGAAAGAATCGTTCTGCTTTTGGAGCTCTACATTGTGTTTTCCAGAAGCAGGCCTATTACACAGAGATGAATCCATGTTACCTAGATTGAGTTCAAACCGGAATGTGCACTCTGATTCCCATTATATTGTTCTACCTACTGATGGACAGTTCAGTTATATCCAGACCTCACCACCTCCCCCATTGAGTAAAACCCTTGTGAAGAGACATGTAGATGCCTTTATGAACATATTGATAATTTTTCATGGCAGTGTTTTCCAAAAACCAGTTAGTAAAATCAATTGATTCCTTTGCAGCCTGAAATTACCTTCATTCCAGTTTACTGGTATAAGAACCGCAGTATATCAGCAACCATTCTCCAATAGTAGTTCAGGCAGAAGTCATTCTAGATAACAAGCAGTGCCGGATCCTCCATGTATTTTACACAGCCCATGACGGGGGACATCCGTCCATTCGTTTAGAACAACTGATGTTTTATGCTGGCAATTTAGGCTTATTTAAAGGAGTGATTAGAAAACAGGTGAGACAGACTGATTAGATTCAGTATGTATGTTGGCTTTGTTTTTCTAGGCCTGAAGTTTTCACATTTCAATTAATTGTAGGTTAAGTATCAGGCAGATTCTTCACTGGGCTTCAAATGTGATAAAGTTGCTTCTTATTTTTAAGAAGGCCGTTGCAATCCTGCATTTATTTTACACCTCAGTGCTTGTTTTACACACAAGCACACACACCCACACACCACACACATCAACACACACACAAACACATAATTAGAGCACATTTAACACTCAAATAAAGCTTTACCTACTGATTCATAACTAGGGTATTTTTTTAATAAGTATTGTGTCTTGGTCTCTACTGGGGAAACATGGTTCAATGTGAGTTCTCTGGTTTGTTGTAGGGCAGTGAACGTTCACTTGTTGGCAATGATTTAGAAATGGGGAGTAAGAGTTTAAAAGTTTTTACAGTAGGTAGGCAGAGTCAGAGTATGGAATCTAAGAATAAGAAATTGGGGAATTTCCTCTTTGTTTCTTCATTTCAACCTCCTAATAATTCATGTATATTTTCCAAAAGTCTCCAGGAAAACAAGGACTAGGTCAATCCACATATCAGTGAACCATAGCACAATGCGACTCTGAATTTCATATAAACAGTCATAAAATCAAAAAGACAGGTGCTGGGGTTTTGGCTCAGCACTAGAGTGCTGGCTTCACACTTTCAAAGGTCCTGAGTTGGATCCCAAACACCATACGTGAAAGGAATGAATGAACCAATGCATGAGTGTATGATGAATGAATTAAAGGTATAAGGAGGAGGAGGAAGAGGAGGAGGAGGAGGAGAAATAGAAGAAGATGATGAGAAATTTGACAGAAGGGAAAAAGGGGAGGAGAGTGAGTTTAAAGTGTGGTTTCCAATTCCCAAACGTTAAATTACAGCAGACGGGATAGAGAGAGAAGATGGGAGGGCAGGAGAGGGGGGATAGTAGAGGGTAGAAAAGGTAGCAGAATACAACAGTTACTAACATGGCATTTTGTAAAAACGTGGATGTGTAAACAATGTGATTGTGCAATCTGTATATGGGGTCAAAATGGGAGTTCATAACTCACTTGAATCTAATGTAGGAAATATGGTATCTCAAGAGCTATGTAAGGTTTTAAGCAACCAATATAAAAAAGAGGTCTTCATTTTTCTTTGTAGTTGAGATCTCCTGTTTCCTTGACATGTTTAGTTGTGTTCTCTCCTTTAGTCCTCCCATGCTCTAGTTATTCTGATATGGAAAAACTAGCTGAAATGCCCAACCAGTCTCTAAATCAGTGACACTTTTTCATTAAGCCTAAAGTCACTTTACAATTGCTACAGTCATACTAAATACACTTCTTTGTTTGGAGTTTAAAAGATATTTCCACCAGCTAGATTACAAGGACCTAGAACTCCCATTCTTGTTTATGTAAGAGTGGCTTCATCAGATTAAATGCCGTTCTCTGGAATAACATAAAATAGGAATAATTTACTCATAAGATTCTTACGTAAACCATCTTTATTTACAAAATACTATCTTAAGAATTATTGTTTCATTGAGCTTCAATTGGAGCCAAAGTATAGTCAATTACTGAACTAAAAGCAGTTACTTAAAAACTAAAAATGAGAGATAAGTCAAATTACATTTGAAGAGAGAGCAACAGCATGAGGTTTCTTGTTTGGTTCTGGATGTTGAGTAACAGGCTCATTTGCAGGTGGAAGGAACCCTTCAGGCAACTCACTTGTACTTTCAGAATGGGGGTGAAGAGGGCTGAATTCCAGCTCTTGGGGGAAGATTTTGTGAGGAAAACCCCCTCCCTGCATAGACACTTTGCATTGGAAATGGAGTGGGTGGCGGGTCAGGTGGAAAATAATCTCCAGGTTCCCAGACAAGTTTCCTGGGAGAGGTGGAGGAAAAAAAAGGTCCTCTTCTCATGAACTGACTCCTTGGGTCAACTGGAAACAAGGCACCTCTGACTGGAGGGAAAGGTGCCAACACAGAGCCAGAGCCACTTGCTTGGTTTTCAGCATGAAGAGGTGAATCAGGCACATCAGAGTCCAAAGGAGGCATATTAGGTATTCTTTGTTCTGCTGGTCCCTATGCTCTACCACAATTTGAGTAAAACCTATCTTGCCTTTGTAAAGGAAGACGTGCATCAGAAGAATATGGTTGGCCTGGCGGAGGGATCATCAGCCTGCTGGCCTGTTCCCCTGGAGGAGAGAGGGGCCCAGTCTGAGAAGGTGCTCTCTGAAAATCAGTGAACTTATGACAGCTGGATTCTCTTCCTTTACTGCTAGTCGCATGGTCCAGAGGATTCTCCAGGGCCCCTTGACCCTCTTCCTCCTCCCACTGGAGTGAAAGGTGAGAGTGTGAGTGGACCACTCTTTTCAAAATGAGGAGGTCTCCTTTCAGATGAAGGGTGACCTATTGGTGAGGGCCCATTTGGAGAAGGCTTTCTGCCCATTGCTGAGTTGGAAACATCCAGTGCATCATAGGGATCTTTTTCTACAAGTTCAAATCTAAGCTCCTTCTCAGTTAATTTCTGTCTGTTGCGTGCATTTTGTTTCCTGAAATAACTGAGGTTTCTTTCAGCAATCCGAGCTGCCAACTCACTAGCATCTGCTTCTTTCTCGGAGGAAGTAATCTTCCCCAGACAGGAACGAATGGTACTCTGCAATTGTTCTTCAAGATATTGGGCTCTCTTTCTGTAGGTCTCCAGCTCTTTTATTGTATGGCTCATCTTTTCTTCGACTTTGGAAAGTTTCTCCTTTTGCTCCACACGGCAGTTTTCCTCCACTCTTAATTTCCTGTGCAGTTTCATCATATTTTCTTGACAGCGTTCCATCATGACTTTAAAGTTCTTGTGTAGGGTCTCATTCTCACTTTGCAGCTGTGCATTTTTGGACTGCAAGGATGCCTGTTCAGTCTGCAGACTTTTAAGGTGTTCTGTAAGGTCTTCCGTGGTTTTCTCCACTTCAGATGAGAAAGTACATTTTTGATTTCTTCCTCCTTCCAAGATTTCTAAGGAGGCCTTTAGCTTATCACCATAAACCAGGTTCCTCAAAGCTCCTTTGGACTCATCCTCCAAGTGAGCACCAATTTCGGGTTCACTCGTCTTTCCCAGTTCCAGGTGACCACCATCCCTTTGGGCTCCCAGGCTTGGAGAAGATCTATCCTTCATCTTCAGCAAGCATTCACTCAGAGACTCCATGTGACTTTCTGTGTCCCTTAGAACTTGTTCTCCAGCTACTTTAGAGTCCTCTAATATGATTTTTGCTTTATATTGGACACCTCCTTGTTGCCTCTGTGCTTCAGCTTCTCCTTGTATTGTTGGTCTCTGCGTTGGCGGAAGTAGGGATCCTTCATTCAAAACCTCTTTGATTGCCAGCTTCAGTTCTTCCTCATTCACTTGAAAGAGTCTCCAGTTTGTTTTAGCTTCAGCTATTTGTGATCTGAGGGATTCAGATTCACCTTGGAGGGACTGTATCCTTCTTGATAGATGCGCCATCGTTTCATCCTGTTGACCATGTTGAGCCTTCTGTGCTTTGAGCTCTTCTTCTAGAAAGAGCATTTCAACGCCATGGCTGGATTCGGGCCTATGCAGCTTTTCGTCGGTTGCCTCCAGCTGTTGTGCTTCTCTTGAACCCTTCTCAAACCTGCAATCCTTTAAAGATGATTCTAAGCCTTCATGTTCTTTTTCAACAAGGCTCACTTTTTCAAGAAGTCCACATTTTGCCTCAATAAGTCCAGCAAGATTTAGAGCCAGCCTTTTTTCTCTTCCCACGTAAAGCCTGCTACGAACCGACTGAAAACCTCTCCAGAAAAGTGAGAGAACAGCAAAAAATCCAAGAGCTGTACACATCACCAACTCCCAAGGAAAGCCATAAGGAAGATGGCCTGGCTTCATGTCTTCGGACAATGCTGCCACAACCCTGGGTGCTTCTTCCAGAACCACCCACTAGGATGGCTGAGAGGCAGCCCTTGGCTCCTCCATCACGCCAAGACAGCTTTGGCTCTTGCCACCACAACCACAGCCTGCCCAGGCAGGCCAACACAGGCTGTGGACACTCAGGTGTTTGGTCAGGAACTCCAACCTGCACCAGGCAACGGAGCAGACCACTGTGATCCCCTTCAGGGGCTGAGCGTATGGTGGGTGGTGGGCGTATGGCGGTGGGAGCCATGATCAAAGGCTCCCAGGAGCCTTGTTGTGCTCAACTGCCCATCAGGGGAGTCTTGTCCGCTTCCCTACCCAGTGCATCCTCATGTGCCACAGGTTTCGGTCCCTCCCACTCCAGCCAGAGAGAATTCCTCTCCATGCCACCCACCCCTTGATTTGGTTTAGGCCAGGCCAAGGCGGGGTTAGTAGGAAGATTCCATCCAGTCATAATAACATTCAGTTTGATGTCACTCAAATTCTAAAGCTGACTAAACTGTTCAAACAGCTTTTATGGCCTCTATTGGTCTTTGTGTCCCTTGCCTTTTGTTTGAGTGACTCAGTCCTTTCCCTGCCCTTGTGCTCTCCCTATTTCCTACCTTCCTTGCTTCCTTCCTCCCTTCCTGGGTTTTCCCCTTTTCTTCTTCCTTCTTTTCTACCTCCCTGCATCCCTCCAACTTTGCCTTCCTCCCTTCCAACTTTCTCTCTCCCTTCCCTCCCTTTTCTTTTCTTGCAAGTGTTTGGGGTGAAAGTCCATGGCAGGCCAGCCCCAAGCTAGGCAAGGTCACTGCCACTGAGCTACAACATCCCCAGACCTGCTGCCACTTCCTATGCAAGTAACTTGAATTATCTCTAAAGAGAAACTCTCACATTAGTCTACTTTCAAAGTAATTTCAGAAGAGTTGCTAACATGGGCATAAATCAGTTATGACAAGTCATTTTTGAAAAGCACGGCACAGCTAATGTTCCTCCAAAGAAGGAGTGGAAAACTTAATTGGTTTTCAGGTCAGCATTTCTAGACTAGTACAAACCCTCCTAATCCTGATCTCTCCTTAGTCCTATGATTTCTTTAAGTGTCCCCTTTGCTCCTGTTCATGGAGTCATGTCTACAGAAATTATACCTGGTTCTATTGAACTCTACTTAATTCTTTCTCACCTCTGTGCTCCTTTGGCCAAGTCACTCCTCAAACTTACTGTAACCCTTTCAATTTTTTGTCCATTTTCATTTAAAAAACTCTTTCAAAAATTGAACCATTTCACATGCAGACACAGTCTTCTTGATCTGCTATTAATCCCCCACTACTGACATTGTAAGTTATTGAAATGTACACTTCCGGACCGTTTTCAGATTTTTGATTCCTGTATATCTATCTGTCTATCTATTTACAAACATAACATGGTATTCTGAAAGAATCGTTCTGCTTTTGGAGCTCTACATTGTGTTTTCCAGAAGCAGGCCTATTACACAGAGATGAATCCATGTTACCTAGATTGAGTTCAAACCGGAATGTGCACTCTGATTCCCATTATATTGTTCTACCTACTGATGGACAGTTCAGTTATATCCAGACCTCACCACCTCCCCCATTGAGTAAAACCCTTGTGAAGAGACATGTAGATGCCTTTATGAACATATTGATAATTTTTCATGGCAGTGTTTTCCAAAAACCAGTTAGTAAAATCAATTGATTCCTTTGCAGCCTGGAATTACCTTCTTTCCAGTTTACTGGTATAAGAACCGCAGTATATCAGCAACCATTCTCCAATAGTAGTTCAGGCAGAAGTCATTCTAGATAACAAGCAGTGCCGGATCCTCCATGTATTTTACACAGCCCATGACGGGGGACATCCGTCCATTCGTTTAGAACAACTGATGTTTTATGCTGGCAATTTAGGTTTATTTAAAGGAGTGATTAGAAAACAGGTGAGACAGACTGATTAGATTCAGTATGTATGTTGGCTTTGTTTTTCTAGGCCTGAAGTTTTCACATTTCAATTAATTGTAGGTTAAGTATCAGGCAGATTCTTCACTGGGCTTCAAATGTGATAAAGTTGCTTCTTATTTTTAAGAAGGCCGTTGCAATCCTGCATTTATTTTACACCTCAGTGCTTGTTTTACACACAAGCACACACACCCACACACCACACACATCAACACACACACAAACACATAATTAGAGCACATTTAACACTCAAATAAAGCTTTACCTACTGATTCATAACTAGGGTATTTTTTTAATAAGTATTGTGTCTTGGTCTCTACTGGGGAAACATGGTTCAATGTGAGTTCTCTGGTTTGTTGTAGGGCAGTGAACGTTCACTTGTTGGCAATGATATAGAAATGGGGAGTAAGAGTTTAAAAGTTTTTACAGTAGGTAGGCAGAGTCAGAATATGGAATCTAAGAATAAGAAATTGGGGAATTTCCTCTTTGTTTCTTCATTTCAACCTCCTAATAATTCATGTATATTTTCCAAAAGTCTCCCAGAAAACAAGGACTAGGTCAATCCACATATCAGTGAACCATAGCAGAATGCGACTCTGAATTTCATATAAACAGTCATAAAATCAAAAAGACAGGTGCTGGGGTTTTGGCTCAGCACTAGAGTGCTGGCTTCACACTTTCAAAGGTCCTGAGTTGGATCCCCAACACCATACGTGAGGGGAATGAATGAACCAATGCATGAGTGTATGATGAATGAATTAAAGGTATAAGGAGGAGGAGGAAGAGGAGGAGGAGGAGGAGAAATAGAAGAAGATGATGAGAAATTTGACAGAAGGGAAAAAGGGGAGGAGAGTGGGTTTAAAGTGTGGTTTCCAATTCCCAAACGTTAAATTACAGCAGACGGGATAGAGAGAGAAGATGGGAGGGCAGGAGAGGGGGGATAGTAGAGGCTAGAAAAGGTAGCAGAATACAACAGTTACTAACATGGCATTTTGTAAAAACGTGGATGTGTAAACAATGTGATTGTGCAATCTGTATATGGGGTCAAAATGGGAGTTCATAACTCACTTGAATCTAATGTAGGAAATATGGTATCTCAAGAGCTATGTAAGGTTTTAAGCAACCAATATAAAAAAAGAGGTCTTCATTTTTCTTTGTAGTTGAGATCTCCTGTTTCCTTGACATGTTTAGTTGTGTTCTCTCCTTTAGTCCTCCCATGCTCTAGTTATTCTGATATGGAAAAACTAGCTGAAATGCCCAACCAGTCTCTAAATCAGTGACACTTTTTCATTAAGCCTAAAGTCACTTTACAATTGCTACAGTCATACTAAATACACTTCTTTGTTTGGAGTTTAAAAGATATTTCCATCAGCTAGATTACAAGGACCTAGAACTCCCATTCTTGTTTATGTAAGAGTGGCTTCATCAGATTAAATGCCGTTCTCTGGAATAACATAAAATAGGAATAATTTACTCATAAGATTCTTACGTAAACCATCTTTATTTACAAAATACTATCTTAAGAATTATTGTTTCATTGAGCTTCAATTGGAGCCAAAGTATAGTCAATTACTGAACTAAAAGCTGTTACTTAAAAACTAAAAATGAGAGATAAGTCAAATTACATTTGAAGAGAGAGCAACAGCATGAGGTTTCTTGTTTGGTTCTGGATGTTGAGTAACAGGCTCATTTGCAGGTGGAAGGAACCCTTCAGGCAACTCACTTGTACTTTCAGAATGGGGGTGAAGAGGGCTGAATTCCAGCTCTTGGGGGAAGATTTTGTGAGGAAAACCCCCTCCCTGCATAGACACTTCGCATTGGAAATGGAGTGGGTGGCGGGTCAGGTGGAAAATAATCTCCAGGTTCCCAGACAAGTTTCCTGGGAGAGGTGGAGGAAAAAAAAGGTCCTCTTCTCATGAACTGACTCCTTGGGTCAACTGGAAACAAGGCACCTCTGACTGGAGGGAAAGGTGCCAACACAGAGCCAGAGCCAGTTGCTTGGTTTTCAGCATGGAGAGGTGAATCAGGCACATCAGAGTCCAAAGGAGGCATATTAGGAATTCTGTGTTCTGCTGGTCCCGATGCTCTACCACAATTTGAGTAAAACCTATCTTGCCTTTGTAGAGGAAGACGTGCATCAGAAGAATATGGTTGGCCTGGCGGAGGGATCATCAGCCTGCTGGCCTGTTCCCCTGGAGGAGAGAGGGGCCCAGTCTGAGAAGGTGCTCTCTGAAAATCAGTGAACTTATGACAGCTGGATTCTCTTCCTTTACTGCTAGTCGCATGGTCCAGAGGATTCTCCAGGGCCCCTTGACCCTCTTCCTCCTCCCACTGGAGTGAAAGGTGAGAGTGTGAGTGGACCACTCTTTTCAAAATGAGGAGGTCTCCTTTCAGATGAAGGGTGACCTATTGGTGAGGGCCCATTTGGAGAAGGCTTTCTGCCCATTGCTGAGTTGGAAACATCCAGTGCATCATAGGGATCTTTTTCTACAAGTTCAAATCTAAGCTCCTTCTCAGTTAATTTCTGTCTGTTGCGTGCATTTTGTGTCCTGAAATAACTGAGGTTTCTTTCAGCAATCCGAGCTGCCAACTCACTAGCATCTGCTTCTTTCTCGGAGGAAGTAATCTTCCCCAGACAGGAACGAATGGTACTCTGCAATTGTTCTTCAAGATATTGGGCTCTCTTTCTGTAGGTCTCCAGCTCTTTTATTGTATGGCTCATCTTTTCTTCGACTTTGGAAAGTTTCTCCTTTTGCTCCACACGGCAGTTTTCCTCCACTCTTAATTTCCTGTGCAGTTTCATCATATTTTCTTGACAGCGTTCCATCATGACTTTAAAGTTCTTCTGTAGGGTCTCATTCTCACTTTGCAGCTGTGCATTTTCGGACTGCAAGGATGCCTGTTCAGTCTGCAGACTTTTAAGGTGTTCTGTAAGGTCTGCCGTGGTTTTCTCCACTTCAGATGAGAAAGTACATTTTTGATTTCTTCCTCCTTCCAAGATTTCTAAGGAGGCCTTTAGCTTATCACCATAAACCAGGTTCCTCAAAGCTCCTTTGGACTCATCCTCCAAGTGAGCACCAATTTCGGGTTCACTCGTCTTTCCCAGTTCCAGGTGACCACCATCCCTTTGGGCTCCCAGGCTTGGAGAAGATCTATCCTTCATCTTCAGCAAGCATTCACTCAGAGACTCCATGTGATTTTGTGTGTCCCTTAGAACTTGTTCTCCAGCTACTTTAGAGTCCTCTAATATGATTTTTGCTTTATATTGGACACCTCCTTGTTGCCTCTGTGCTTCAGCTTCTCCTTGTATTGTTGGTCTCTGCGTTGGCGGAAGTAGGGATCCTTCATTCAAAACCTCTTTGATTGCCATGTTCAGTTCTTCCTCATTCACTTGAAAGAGTCTCCAGTTTGTTTTAGCTTCAGCTATGTGTGATCTGAGGGATTCAGATTCACCTTGGAGGGACTGTATCCTTCTTGATAGATGCGCCATCGTTTCATCCTGTTGACCATGTTGAGCCTTCTGTGCTTTGAGCTCTTCTTCTAGAAAGAGCATTTCAACGCCATGGCTGGATTCGGGCCTATGCAGCTTTTCGTCGGTTGCCTCCAGCTGTTGTGCTTCTCTTGGACCCTTCTCAAACCTGCAATCCTTTAAAGATGATTCTAAGCCTTCATGTTCTTTTTCAACAAGGCTCACTTTTTCAAGAAGTCCACATTTTGCCTCAATAAGTCCAGCAAGATTTAGAGCCAGCCTTTTTTCTCTTCCCACGTAAAGCCTGCTACGAACCGACTGAAAACCTCTCCAGAAAAGTGAGAGAACAGCAAAAAATCCAAGAGCTGTACACATCACCAACTCCCAAGGAAAGCCATAAGGAAGATGGCCTGGCTTCATGTCTTCGGACAATGCTGCCACAACCCTGGGTGCTGCTTCCAGAACCACCCACTAGGATGGCTGAGAGGCAGCCCTTGGCTCCTCCATCACGCCAAGACAGCTTTGGCTCTTGCCACCACAACCACAGCCTGCCCAGGCAGGCCAACACAGGCTGTGGACACTCAGGTGTTTGGTCAGGAACTCCAACCTGCACCAGGCAACGGAGCAGACCACTGTGATCCCCTTCAGGGGCTGAGCGTATGGTGGGTGGTGGGCGTATGGCGGTGGGAGCCATGATCAAAGGCTCCCAGGAGCCTTGTTGTGCTCAACTGCCCATCAGGGGAGTCTTGTCCGCTTCCCTACCCAGTGCATCCTCATGTGCCACAGGTTTCGGTCCCTCCCACTCCAGCCAGAGAGAATTCCTCTCCATGCCACCCACCCCTTGATTTGGTTTAGGCCAGGCCAAGGCGGGGTTAGTAGGAAGATTCCATCCAGTCATAATAACATTCAGTTTGATGTCACTCAAATTCTAAAGCTGACTAAACTGTTCAAACAGCTTTTATGGCCTCTATTGGTCTTTGTGTCCCTTGCCTTTTGTTTGAGTGACTCAGTCCTTTCCCTGCCCTTGTGCTCTCCCTATTTCCTACCTTCCTTGCTTCCTTCCTCCCTTCCTGGGTTTTCCCCTTTTCTTCTTCCTTCTTTTCTACCTCCCTGCATCCCTCCAACTTTGCCTTCCTCCCTTCCAACTTTCTCTCTCCCTTCCCTCCCTTTTCTTTTCTTGCAAGTGTTTGGGGTGAAAGTCCATGGCAGGCCAGCCCCAAGCTAGGCAAGGTCACTGCCACTGAGCTACAACATCCCCAGACCTGCTGCCACTTCCTATGCAAGTAACTTGAATTATCTCTAAAGAGAAACTCTCACATTAGTCTACTTTCAAAGTAATTTCAGAAGAGTTGCTAACATGGGCATAAATCAGTTATGACAAGTCATTTTTGAAAAGCACGGCACAGCTAATGTTCCTCCAAAGAAGGAGTGGAAAACTTAATTGGTTTTCAGGTCAGCATTTCGGGACTAGTACAAACCCTCCTAATCCTGATCTCTCCTTAGTCCTATGATTTCTTTAAGTGTCCCCTTTGCTCCTGTTCATGGAGTCATGTGTACAGAAATTATACCTGGTTCTATTGAACTCTACTTAATTCTTTCTCACCTCTGTGCTCCTTTGGCCAAGTCACTCCTCAAACTTACTGTAACCCTTTCAATTTTTTTGTCCATTTTCATTTAAAAAACTCTTTCAAAAATTGAACCATTTCGCATGCAGACACAGTCTTCTTGATCTGCTATTAATCCCCCACTACTGACATTGTAAGTTATTGAAATCTACACTTCCGCACCGTTTTCAGATTTTTGATTCCTGTATATCTATCTGTCTATCTATTTACAAACATAACATGGTATTCTGAAAGAATCGTTCTGCTTTTGGAGCTCTACATTGTGTTTTCCAGAAGCAGGCCTATTACACAGAGATGAATCCATGTTACCTAGATTGAGTTCAAACCGGAATGTGCACTCTGATTCCCATTATATTGTTCTACCTACTGATGGACAGTTCAGTTATATCCAGACCTCACCACCTCCCCCATTGAGTAAAACCCTTGTGAAGAGACATGTAGATGCCTTTATGAACATATTGATAATTTTTCATGGCAGTGTTTTCCAAAAACCAGTTAGTAAAATCAATTGATTCCTTTGCAGCCTGAAATTACCTTCATTCCAGTTTACTGGTATAAGAACCGCAGTATATCAGCAACCATTCTCCAATAGTAGTTCAGGCAGAAGTCATTCTAGATAACAAGCAGTGCCGGATCCTCCATGTATTTTACACAGCCCATGACGGGGGACATCCGTCCATTCGTTTAGAACAACTGATGTTTTATGCTGGCAATTTAGGTTTATTTAAAGGAGTGATTAGAAAACAGGTGAGACAGACTGATTAGATTCAGTATGTATGTTGGCTTTGTTTTTCTAGGCCTGAAGTTTTCACATTTCAATTAATTGTAGGTTAAGTATCAGGCAGATTCTTCACTGGGCTTCAAATGTGATAAAGTTGCTTCTTATTTTTAAGAAGGCCGTTGCAATCCTGCATTTATTTTACACCTCAGTGCTTGTTTTACACACAAGCACACACACCCACACACCACACACATCAACACACACACAAACACATAATTAGAGCACATTTAACACTCAAATAAAGCTTTACCTACTGATTCATAACTAGGGTATTTTTTTAATAAGTATTGTGTCTTGGTCTCTACTGGGGAAACATGGTTCAATGTGAGTTCTCTGGTTTGTTGTAGGGCAGTGAACGTTCACTTGTTGGCAATGATATAGAAATGGGGAGTAAGAGTTTAAAAGTTTTTACAGTAGGTAGGCAGAGTCAGAGTATGGAATCTAAGAATAAGAAATTGGGGAATTTCCTCTTTGTTTCTTCATTTCAACCTCCTAATAATTCATGTATATTTTCCAAAAGTCTCCCGGAAAACAAGGACTAGGTCAATCCACATATCAGTGAACCATAGCAGAATGCGACTCTGAATTTCATATAAACAGTCATAAAATCAAAAAGACAGGTGCTGGGGTTTTGGCTCAGCACTAGGGTGCTGGCATCACACTTTCAAAGGTCCTGAGTTGGATCGCCAACACCATACGTGAAAGGAATGAATGAACCAATGCATGAGTGTATGATGAATGAATTAAAGGTATAAGGAGGAGGAGGAAGAGGAGGAGGAGGAGGAGAAATAGAAGAAGATGATGAGAAATTTGACAGAAGGGAAAAAGGGGAGGAGAGTGAGTTTAAAGTGTGGTTTCCAATTCCCAAACGTTAAATTACAGCAGACGGGATAGAGAGAGAAGATGGGAGGGCAGGAGAGAGGGGATAGTAGAGGCTAGAAAAGATAGCAGAATACAACAGTTACTAACATGGCATTTTGTAAAAACGTGGATGTGTAACCAATGTGATTGTGCAATCTGTATATGGGGTCAAAATGGGAGTTCATAACTCACTTGAATCTAATGTAGGAAATATGGTATCTCAAGAGCTATGTAAGGTTTTAAGCAACCAATATAAAAAAAGAGGTCTTCATTTTTCTTTGTAGTTGAGATCTCCTGTTTCCTTGACATGTTTAGTTGTGTTCTCTCCTTTAGTCCTCCCATGCTCTAGTTATTCTGATATGGAAAAACTAGCTGAAATGCCCAACCAGTCTCTAAATCAGTGACACTTTTTCATTAAGCCTAAAGTCACTTTACAATTGCTACAGTCATACTAAATACACTTCTTTGTTTGGAGTTTAAAAGATATTTCCACCAGCTAGATTACAAGGACCTAGAACTCCCATTCTTGTTTATGTAAGAGTGGCTTCATCAGATTAAATGCCGTTCTCTGGAATAACATAAAATAGGAATAATTTACTCATAAGATTCTTACGTAAACCATCTTTATTTACAAAATACTATCTTAAGAATTATTGTTTCATTGAGCTTCAATTGGAGCCAAAGTATAGTCAATTACTGAACTAAAAGCAGTTACTTAAAAACTAAAAATGAGAGATAAGTCAAATTACATTTGAAGAGAGAGCAACAGCATGAGGTTTCTTGTTTGGTTCTAGATGTTGAGTAACAGGCTCATTTGCAGGTGGAAGGAACCCTTCAGGCAACTCACTTGTACTTTCAGAATGGGGGTGAAGAGGGCTGAATTCCAGCTCTTGGGGGAAGATTTTGTGAGGAAAACCCCCTCCCTGCATAGACACTTCGCATTGGAAATGGAGTGGGTGGCGGGTCAGGTGGAAAATAATCTCCAGGTTCCCAGACAAGTTTCCTGGGAGAGGTGGAGGAAAAAAAAGGTCCTCTTCTCATGAACTGACTCCTTGGGTCAACTGGAAACAAGGCACCTCTGACTGGAGGGAAAGGTGCCAACACAGAGCCAGAGCCAGTTGCTTGGTTTTCAGCATGGAGAGGTGAATCAGGCACATCAGAGTCCAAAGGAGGCATATTAGGAATTCTGTGTTCTGCTGGTCCCGATGCTCTACCACAATTTGAGTAAAACCTATCTTGCCTTTGTAGAGGAAGACGTGCATCAGAAGAATATGGTTGGCCTGGCGGAGGGATCATCAGCCTGCTGGCCTGTTCCCCTGGAGGAGAGAGGGGCCCAGTCTGAGAAGGTGCTCTCTGAAAATCAGTGAACTTATGACAGCTGGATTCTCTTCCTTTACTGCTAGTCGCATGGTCCAGAGGATTCTCCAGGGCCCCTTGACCCTCTTCCTCCTCCCACTGGAGTGAAAGGTGAGAGTGTGAGTGGACCACTCTTTTCAAAATGAGGAGGTCTCCTTTCAGATGAAGGGTGACCTATTGGTGAGGGCCCATTTGGAGAAGGCTTTCTGCCCATTGCTGAGTTGGAAACATCCAGTGCATCATAGGGATCTTTTTCTACAAGTTCAAATCTAAGCTCCTTCTCAGTTAATTTCTGTCTGTTGCGTGCATTTTGTTTCCTGAAATAACTGAGGTTTCTTTCAGCAATCCGAGCTGCCAACTCACTAGCATCTGCTTCTTTCTCGGAGGAAGTAATCTTCCCCAGACAGGAACGAATGGTACTCTGCGATTGTTCTTCAAGATATTGGGCTCTCTTTCTGTAGGTCTCCAGCTCTTTTATTGTATGGCTCATCTTTTCTTCGACTTTGGAAAGTTTCTCCTTTTGCTCCACACGGCAGTTTTCCTCCACTCTTAATTTCCTGTGCAGTTTCATCATATTTTCTTGACAGCGTTCCATCATGACTTTAAAGTTCTTCTGTAGAGTCTCATTCTCACTTTGCAGCTGTGCATTTTCGGACTGCAAGGATGCCTGTTCAGTCTGCAGACTTTTAAGGTGTTCTGTAAGGTCTGCCGTGGTTTTCTCCACTTCAGATGAGAAAGTACATTTTTGATTTCTTCCTCCTTCCAAGATTTCTAAGGAGGCCTTTAGCTTATCACCATAAACCAGGTTCCTCAAAGCTCCTTTGGACTCATCCTCCAAGTGAGCACCAATTTCGGGTTCACTCGTCTTTCCCAGTTCCAGGTGACCACCATCCCTTTGGGCTCCCAGGCTTGGAGAAGATCTATCCTTCATCTTCAGCAAGCATTCACTCAGAGACTCCATGTGATTTTCTGTGTCCCTTAGAACTTGTTCTCCAGCTACTTTAGAGTCCTCTAATATGATTTTTGCTTTATATTGGACACCTCCTTGTTGCCTCTGTGCTTCAGCTTCTCCTTGTATTGTTGGTCTCTGCGTTGGCGGAAGTAGGGATCCTTCATTCAAAACCTCTTTGATTGCCAGCTTCAGTTCTTCCTCATTCACTTGAAAGAGTCTCCAGTTTGTTTTAGCTTCAGCTATTTGTGATCTGAGGGATTCAGATTCACCTTGGAGGGACTGTATCCTTCTTGATAGATGCGCCATCGTTTCATCCTGTTGACCATGTTGAGCCTTCTGTGCTTTGAGCTCTTCTTCTAGAAAGAGCATTTCAACGCCATGGCTGGATTCGGGCCTATGCAGCTTTTCGTCGGTTGCCTCCAGCTGTTGTGCTTCTCTTGAACCCTTCTCAAACCTGCAATCCTTTAAAGATGATTCTAAGCCTTCATGTTCTTTTTCAACAAGGCTCACTTTTTCAAGAAGTCCACATTTTGCCTCAATAAGTCCAGCAAGATTTAGAGCCAGCCTTTTTTCTCTTCCCACATAAAGCCTGCTAAGAACCGACTGAAAACCTCTCCAGAAAAGTGAGAGAACAGCAAAAAATCCAAGAGCTGTACACATCACCAACTCCCAAGGAAAGCCATAAGGAAGATGGCCTGGCTTCATGTCTTCGGACAATGCTGCCACAACCCTGGGTGCTTCTTCCAGAACCACCCACTAGGATGGCTGAGAGGCAGCCCTTGGCTCCTCCATCACGCCAAGACAGCTTTGGCTCTTGCCACCACAACCACAGCCTGCCCAGGCAGGCCAACACAGGCTGTGGACACTCAGGTGTTTGGTCAGGAACTCCAACCTGCACCAGGCAATGGAGCAGACCACTGTGATCCCCTTCAGGGGCTGAGCGTATGGTGGTTGGTGGGCGTATGGCGGTGGGAGCCATGATCAAAGGCTCCCAGGAGCCTTGTTGTGCTCAACTGCCCATCAGGGGAGTCTTGTCCGCTTCCCTACCCAGTGCATCCTCATGTGCCACAGGTTTCGGTCCCTCCCACTCCAGCCAGAGAGAATTCCTCTCCATGCCACCCACCCCTTGATTTGGTTTAGGCCAGGCCAAGGCGGGGTTAGTAGGAAGATTCCATCCAGTCATAATAACATTCAGTTTGATGTCACTCAAATTCTAAAGCTGACTAAACTGTTCAAACAGCTTTTATGGCCTC
This sequence comes from Callospermophilus lateralis, assembly GCF_048772815.1. Taxonomy (NCBI): domain Eukaryota; kingdom Metazoa; phylum Chordata; class Mammalia; order Rodentia; family Sciuridae; genus Callospermophilus; species Callospermophilus lateralis. The sequence goes on from NW_027510154.1 coordinate 115,597, forward strand.
TATTGGTCTTTGTGTCCCTTGCCTTTTGTTTGAGTGACTCAGTCCTTTCCCTGCCCTTGTGCTCTCCCTATTTCCTACCTTCCTTGCTTCCTTCCTCCCTTCCTGGGTTTTCCCCTTTTCTTCTTCCTTCTTTTCTACCTCCCTGCATCCCTCCAACTTTGCCTTCCTCCCTTCCAACTTTCTCTCTCCCTTCCCTCCCTTTTCTTTTCTTGCAAGTGTTTGGGGTGAAAGTCCATGGCAGGCCAGCCCCAAGCTAGGCAAGGTCACTGCCACTGAGCTACAACATCCCCACACCTGCTGCCACTTCCTATGCAAGTAACTTGAATTATCTCTAAAGAGAAACTCTCACATTAGTCTACTTTCAAAGTAATTTCAGAAGAGTTGGTAACATGGGCATAAATCAGTTATGACAAGTCATTTTTGAAAAGCACGGCACAGCTAATGTTCCTCCAAAGAAGGAGTGGAAAACTTAATTGGTTTTCAGGTCAGCATTTCTAGACTAGTACAAACCCTCCTAATCCTGATCTCTCCTTAGTCCTATGATTTCTTTAAGTGTCCCCTTTGCTCCTGTTCATGGAATCATGTGTACAGAAATTATACCTGGTTCTATTGAACTCTACTTAATTCTTTCTCACCTCTGTGCTCCTTTGGCCAAGTCACTCCTCAACACTTACTGTAACCCTTTCAATTTTTTGTCCATTTTCATTTAAAAAACTCTTTCAAAAATTGAACCATTTCGCATGCAGACACAGTCTTCTTGATCTGCTATTAATCCCCCACTACTGACATTGTAAGTTATTGAAATGTACACTTCCGGACGTTTTCAGATTTTTGATTCCTGTATATCTATCTGTCTATCTATTTACAAACATAACATGGTATTCTGAAAGAATCGTTCTGCTTTTGGAGCTCTACATTGTGTTTTCCAGAAGCAGGCCTATTACACAGAGATGAATCCATGTTACCTAGATTGAGTTCAAACCGGAATGTGCACTCTGATTCCCATTATATTGTTCTACCTACTGATGGACAGTTCAGTTATATCCAGACCTCACCACCTCCCCCATTGAGTAAAACCCTTGTGAAGAGACATGTAGATGCCTTTATGAACATATTGATAATTTTTCATGGCAGTGTTTTCCAAAAACCAGTTAGTAAAATCAATTGATTCCTTTGCAGCCTGAAATTACCTTCATTCCAGTTTACTGGTATAAGAACCGCAGTATATCAGCAACCATTCTCCAATAGTAGTTCAGGCAGAAGTCATTCTAGATAACAAGCAGTGCCGGATCCTCCATGTATTTTACACAGCCCATGACGGGGGACATCCGTCCATTCGTTTAGAACAACTGATGTTTTATGCTGGCAATTTAGGTTTATTTAAAGGAGTGATTAGAAAACAGGTGAGACAGACTGATTAGATTCAGTATGTATGTTGGCTTTGTTTTTCTAGGCCTGAAGTTTTCACATTTCAATTAATTGTAGGTTAAGTATCAGGCAGATTCTTCACTGGGCTTCAAATGTGATAAAGTTGCTTCTTATTTTTAAGAAGGCGGTTGCAATCCTGCATTTATTTTACACCTCAGTGCTTGTTTTACACACAAGCACACACACCCACACACCACACACATCAACACACACACAAACACATAATTAGAGCACATTTAACACTCAAATAAAGCTTTACCTACTGATTCATAACTAGGGTATTTTTTTTAATAAGTATTGTGTCTTGGTCTCTACTGGGGAAACATGGTTCAATGTGAGTTCTCTGGTTTGTTGTAGGGCAGTGAACGTTCACTTGTTGGCAATGATATAGAAATGGGGAGTAAGAGTTTAAAAGTTTTTACAGTAGGTAGGCAGAGTCAGAGTATGGAATCTAAGAATAAGAAATTGGGGAATTTCCTCTTTGTTTCTTCATTTCAACCTCCTAATAATTCATGTATATTTTCCAAAAGTCTCCCAGAAAACAAGGACTAGGTCAATCCACATATCGGTGAACCATAGCAGAATGCGACTCTGAATTTCATATAAACAGTCATAAAATCAAAAAGACAGGTGCTGGGGTTTTGGCTCAGCACTAGAGTGCTGGCTTCACACTTTCAAAGGTCCTGAGTTGGATCCCCAACACCATACGTGAAAGGAATGAATGAACCAATGCATGAGTGTATGATGAATGAATTAAAGGTATAAGGAGGAAGAGGAAGAGGAGGAGGAGGAGGAGAAATAGAAGAAGATGATGAGAAATTTGACAGAAGGGAAAAAGGGGAAGAGAGTGAGTTTAAAGTGTGGTTTCCAATTCCCAAACGTTAAATTACAGCAGACGGGATAGAGAGAGAAGATGGGAGGGCAGGAGAGGGGGGATAGTAGAGGCTAGAAAAGGTAGCAAAATACAACAGTTACTAACATGGCATTTTGTAAAAACGTGGATGTGTAAACAATGTGATTGTGCAATCTGTATATAGGGTCAAAATGGGAGTTCATAACTCACTTGAATCTAATGTAGGAAATATGGTATCTCAAGAGCTATGTAAGGTTTTAAGCAACCAATATAAAAAAGAGGTCTTCATTTTTCTTTGTAGTTGAGATCTCCTGTTTCCTTGACATGTTTAGTTGTGTTCTCTCCTTTAGTCCTCCCATGCTCTAGTTATTCTGATATGGAAAAACTAGCTGAAATGCCCAACCAGTCTCTAAATCAGTGACACTTTTTCATTAAGCCTAAAGTCACTTTACAATTGCTACAGTCATACTAAATACACTTCTTTGTTTGGAGTTTAAAAGATATTTCCACCAGCTAGATTACAAGGACCTAGAACTCCCATTCTTGTTTATGTAAGAGTGGCTTCATCAGATTAAATGCCGTTCTCTGGAATAACATAAAATAGGAATAATTTACTCATAAGATTCTTACGTAAACCATCTTTATTTACAAAATACTATCTTAAGAATTATTGTTTCATTGAGCTTCGATTGGAGCTAAAGTATAGTCAATTACTGAACTAAAAGCAGTTACTTAAAAACTAAAAATGAGAGATAAGTCAAATTACATTTGAAGAGAGAGCAACAGCATGAGGTTTCTTGTTTGGTTCTGGATGTTGAGTAACAGGCTCATTTGCAGGTGGAAGGAACCCTTCAGGCAACTCACTTGTACTTTCAGAATGGGGGTGAAGAGGGCTGAATTCCAGCTCTTGGGGGAAGATTTTGTGAGGAAAACCCCCTCCCTGCATAGACACTTCGCATTGGAAATGGAGTGGGTGGCGGGTCAGGTGGAAAATAATCTCCAGGTTCCCAGACAAGTTTCCTGGGAGAGGTGGAGGAAAAAAAAGGTCCTCTTCTCATGAACTGACTCCTTGGGTCAACTGGAAACAAGGCACCTCTGACTGGAGGGAAAGGTGCCAACACAGAGCCAGAGCCAGTTGCTTGGTTTTCAGCATGGAGAGGTGAATCAGGCACATCAGAGTCCAAAGGAGGCATATTAGGAATTCTGTGTTCTGCTGGTCCCGATGCTCTACCACAATTTGAGTAAAACCTATCTTGCCTTTGTAGAGGAAGACGTGCATCAGAAGAATATGGTTGGCCTGGCGGAGGGATCATCAGCCTGCTGGCCTGTTCCCCTGGAGGAGAGAGGGGCCCAGTCTGAGAAGGTGCTCTCTGAAAATCAGTGAACTTATGACAGCTGGATTCTCTTCCTTTACTGCTAGTCGCATGGTCCAGAGGATTCTCCAGGGCCCCTTGACCCTCTTCCTCCTCCCACTGGAGTGAAAGGTGAGAGTGTGAGTGGACCACTCTTTTCAAAATGAGGAGGTCTCCTTTCAGATGAAGGGTGACCTATTGGTGAGGGCCCATTTGGAGAAGGCTTTCTGCCCATTGCTGAGTTGGAAACATCCAGTGCATCATAGGGATCTTTTTCTACAAGTTCAAATCTAAGCTCCTTCTCAGTTAATTTCTGTCTGTTGCGTGCATTTTGTGTCCTGAAATAACTGAGGTTTCTTTCAGCAATCCGAGCTGCCAACTCACTAGCATCTGCTTCTTTCTCGGAGGAAGTAATCTTCCCCAGACAGGAACGAATGGTACTCTGCAATTGTTCTTCAAGATATTGGGCTCTCTTTCTGTAGGTCTCCAGCTCTTTTATTGTATGGCTCATCTTTTCTTCGACTTTGGAAAGTTTCTCCTTTTGCTCCACACGGCAGTTTTCCTCCACTCTTAATTTCCTGTGCAGTTTCATCATATTTTCTTGACAGCGTTCCATCATGACTTTAAAGTTCTTCTGTAGGGTCTCATTCTCACTTTGCAGCTGTGCATTTTCGGACTGCAAGGATGCCTGTTCAGTCTGCAGACTTTTAAGGTGTTCTGTAAGGTCTGCCGTGGTTTTCTCCACTTCAGATGAGAAAGTACATTTTTGATTTCTTCCTCCTTCCAAGATTTCTAAGGAGGCCTTTAGCTTATCACCATAAACCAGGTTCCTCAACGCTCCTTTGGACTCATCCTCCAAGTGAGCACCAATTTCGGGTTCACTCGTCTTTCCCAGTTCCAGGTGACCACCATCCCTTTGGGCTCCCAGGCTTGGAGAAGATCTATCCTTCATCTTCAGCAAGCATTCACTCAGAGACTCCATGTGATTTTCTGTGTCCCTTAGAACTTGTTCTCCAGCTACTTTAGAGTCCTCTAATATGATTTTTGCTTTATATTGGACACCTCCTTGTTGCCTCTGTGCTTCAGCTTCTCCTTGTATTGTTGGTCTCTGCGTTGGCGGAAGTAGGGATCCTTCATTCAAAACCTCTTTGATTGCCAGCTTCAGTTCTTCCTCATTCACTTGAAAGAGTCTCCAGTTTGTTTTAGCTTCAGCTATTTGTGATCTGAGGGATTCAGATTCACCTTGGAGGGACTGTATCCTTCTTGATAGATGCGCCATCGTTTCATCCTGTTGACCATGTTGAGCCTTCTGTGCTTTGAGCTCTTCTTCTAGAAAGAGCATTTCAACGCCATGGCTGGATTCGGGCCTATGCAGCTTTTCGTCGGTTGCCTCCAGCTGTTGTGCTTCTCTTGAACCCTTCTCAAACCTGCAATCCTTTAAAGATGATTCTAAGCCTTCATGTTCTTTTTCAACAAGGCTCACTTTTTCAAGAAGTCCACATTTTGCCTCAATAAGTCCAGCAAGATTTAGAGCCAGCCTTTTTTCTCTTCCCACATAAAGCCTGCTAAGAACCGACTGAAAACCTCTCCAGAAAAGTGAGAGAACAGCAAAAAATCCAAGAGCTGTACACATCACCAACTCCCAAGGAAAGCCATAAGGAAGATGGCCTGGCTTCATGTCTTCGGACAATGCTGCCACAACCCTGGGTGCTTCTTCCAGAACCACCCACTAGGATGGCTGAGAGGCAGCCCTTGGCTCCTCCATCACGCCAAGACAGCTTTGGCTCTTGCCACCACAACCACAGCCTGCCCAGGCAGGCCAACACAGGCTGTGGACACTCAGGTGTTTGGTCAGGAACTCCAACCTGCACCAGGCAATGGAGCAGACCACTGTGATCCCCTTCAGGGGCTGAGCGTATGGTGGTTGGTGGGCGTATGGCGGTGGGAGCCATGATCAAAGGCTCCCAGGAGCCTTGTTGTGCTCAACTGCCCATCAGGGGAGTCTTGTCCGCTTCCCTACCCAGTGCATCCTCATGTGCCACAGGTTTCGGTCCCTCCCACTCCAGCCAGAGAGAATTCCTCTCCATGCCACCCACCCCTTGATTTGGTTTAGGCCAGGCCAAGGCGGGGTTAGTAGGAAGATTCCATCCAGTCATAATAACATTCAGTTTGATGTCACTCAAATTCTAAAGCTGACTAAACTGTTCAAACAGCTTTTATGGCCTCTATTGGTCTTTGTGTCCCTTGCCTTTTGTTTGAGTGACTCAGTCCTTTCCCTGCCCTTGTGCTCTCCCTATTTCCTACCTTCCTTGCTTCCTTCCTCCCTTCCTGGGTTTTCCCCTTTTCTTCTTCCTTCTTTTCTACCTCCCTGCATCCCTCCAACTTTGCCTTCCTCCCTTCCAACTTTCTCTCTCCCTTCCCTCCCTTTTCTTTTCTTGCAAGTGTTTGGGGTGAAAGTCCATGGCAGGCCAGCCCCAAGCTAGGCAAGGTCACTGCCACTGAGCTACAACATCCCCACACCTGCTGCCACTTCCTATGCAAGTAACTTGAATTATCTCTAAAGAGAAACTCTCACATTAGTCTACTTTCAAAGTAATTTCAGAAGAGTTGGTAACATGGGCATAAATCAGTTATGACAAGTCATTTTTGAAAAGCACGGCACAGCTAATGTTCCTCCAAAGAAGGAGTGGAAAACTTAATTGGTTTTCAGGTCAGCATTTCTAGACTAGTACAAACCCTCCTAATCCTGATCTCTCCTTAGTCCTATGATTTCTTTAAGTGTCCCCTTTGCTCCTGTTCATGGAGTCATGTGTACAGAAATTATACCTGGTTCTATTGAACTCTACTTAATTCTTTCTCACCTCTGTGCTCCTTTGGCCAAGTCACTCCTCAACACTTACTGTAACCCTTTCAATTTTTTGTCCATTTTCATTTAAAAAACTCTTTCAAAAATTGAACCATTTCGCATGCAGACACAGTCTTCTTGATCTGCTATTAATCCCCCACTACTGACATTGTAAGTTATTGAAATGTACACTTCCGGACGTTTTCAGATTTTTGATTCCTGTATATCTATCTGTCTATCTATTTACAAACATAACATGGTATTCTGAAAGAATCGTTCTGCTTTTGGAGCTCTACATTGTGTTTTCCAGAAGCAGGCCTATTACACAGAGATGAATCCATGTTACCTAGATTGAGTTCAAACCGGAATGTGCACTCTGATTCCCATTATATTGTTCTACCTACTGATGGACAGTTCAGTTATATCCAGACCTCACCACCTCCCCCATTGAGTAAAACCCTTGTGAAGAGACATGTAGATGCCTTTATGAACATATTGATAATTTTTCATGGCAGTGTTTTCCAAAAACCAGTTAGTAAAATCAATTGATTCCTTTGCAGCCTGAAATTACCTTCATTCCAGTTTACTGGTATAAGAACCGCAGTATATCAGCAACCATTCTCCAATAGTAGTTCAGGCAGAAGTCATTCTAGATAACAAGCAGTGCCGGATCCTCCATGTATTTTACACAGCCCATGACGGGGGACATCCGTCCATTCGTTTAGAACAACTGATGTTTTATGCTGGCAATTTAGGTTTATTTAAAGGAGTGATTAGAAAACAGGTGAGACAGACTGATTAGATTCAGTATGTATGTTGGCTTTGTTTTTCTAGGCCTGAAGTTTTCACATTTCAATTAATTGTAGGTTAAGTATCAGGCAGATTCTTCACTGGGCTTCAAATGTGATAAAGTTGCTTCTTATTTTTAAGAAGGCGGTTGCAATCCTGCATTTATTTTACACCTCAGTGCTTGTTTTACACACAAGCACACACACCCACACACCACACACATCAACACACACACAAACACATAATTAGAGCACATTTAACACTCAAATAAAGCTTTACCTACTGATTCATAACTAGGGTATTTTTTTTAATAAGTATTGTGTCTTGGTCTCTACTGGGGAAACATGGTTCAATGTGAGTTCTCTGGTTTGTTGTAGGGCAGTGAACGTTCACTTGTTGGCAATGATATAGAAATGGGGAGTAAGAGTTTAAAAGTTTTTACAGTAGGTAGGCAGAGTCAGAGTATGGAATCTAAGAATAAGAAATTGGGGAATTTCCTCTTTGTTTCTTCATTTCAACCTCCTAATAATTCATGTATATTTTCCAAAAGTCTCCCAGAAAACAAGGACTAGGTCAATCCACATATCGGTGAACCATAGCAGAATGCGACTCTGAATTTCATATAAACAGTCATAAAATCAAAAAGACAGGTGCTGGGGTTTTGGCTCAGCACTAGAGTGCTGGCTTCACACTTTCAAAGGTCCTGAGTTGGATCCCCAACACCATACGTGAAAGGAATGAATGAACCAATGCATGAGTGTATGATGAATGAATTAAAGGTATAAGGAGGAAGAGGAAGAGGAGGAGGAGGAGGAGAAATAGAAGAAGATGATGAGAAATTTGACAGAAGGGAAAAAGGGGAAGAGAGTGAGTTTAAAGTGTGGTTTCCAATTCCCAAACGTTAAATTACAGCAGACGGGATAGAGAGAGAAGATGGGAGGGCAGGAGAGGGGGGATAGTAGAGGCTAGAAAAGGTAGCAAAATACAACAGTTACTAACATGGCATTTTGTAAAAACTTTTGGATGTGTAAACAATGTGATTGTGCAATCTGTATATAGGGTCAAAATGGGAGTTCATAACTCACTTGAATCTAATGTAGGAAATATGGTATCTCAAGAGCTATGTAAGGTTTTAAGCAACCAATATAAAAAAGAGGTCTTCATTTTTCTTTGTAGTTGAGATCTCCTGTTTCCTTGACATGTTTAGTTGTGTTCTCTCCTTTAGTCCTCCCATGCTCTAGTTATTCTGATATGGAAAAACTAGCTGAAATGCCCAACCAGTCTCTAAATCAGTGACACTTTTTCATTAAGCCTAAAGTCACTTTACAATTGCTACAGTCATACTAAATACACTTCTTTGTTTGGAGTTTAAAAGATATTTCCATCAGCTAGATTACAAGGACCTAGAACTCCCATTCTTGTTTATGTAAGAGTGGCTTCATCAGATTAAATGCCGTTCTCTGGAATAACATAAAATAGGAATAATTTACTCATAAGATTCTTACGTAAACCATCTTTATTTACAAAATACTATCTTAAGAATTATTGTTTCATTGAGCTTCAATTGGAGCCAAAGTATAGTCAATTACTGAACTAAAAGCAGTTACTTAAAAACTAAAAATGAGAGATAAGTCAAATTACATTTGAAGAGAGAGCAACAGCATGAGGTTTCTTGTTTGGTTCTGGATGTTGAGTAACAGGCTCATTTGCAGGTGGAAGGAACCCTTCAGGCAACTCACTTGTACTTTCAGAATGGGGGTGAAGAGGGCTGAATTCCAGCTCTTGGGGGAAGATTTTGTGAGGAAAACCCCCTCCCTGCATAGACACTTCGCATTGGAAATGGAGTGGGTGGCGGGTCAGGTGGAAAATAATCTCCAGGTTCCCAGACAAGTTTCCTGGGAGAGGTGGAGGAAAACAAAGGTCCTCTTCTCATGAACGGACTCCTTGGGTCAACTGGAAACAAGGCACCTCTGACTGGAGGGAAAGGTGCCAACACAGAGCCAGAGCCACTTGCTTGGTTTTCAGCATGGAGAGGTGAATCAGGCACATCAGAGTCCAAAGGAGGCATATTAGGAATTCTGTGTTCTGCTGGTCCCGATGCTCTACCACAATTTGAGTAAAACCTATCTTGCCTTTGTAGAGGAAGACGTGCATCAGAAGAATATGGTTGGCCTGGCGGAGGGATCATCAGCCTGCTGGCCTGTTCCCCTGGAGGAGAGAGGGGCCCAGTCTGAGAAGGTGCTCTCTGAAAATCAGTGAACTTATTACAGCTGGATTCTCTTCCTTTACTGCTAGTCGCATGGTCCAGAGGATTCTCCAGGGCCCCTTGACCCTCTTCCTCCTCCCACTGGAGTGAAAGGTGAGAGTGTGAGTGGACCACTCTTTTCAAAATGAGGAGGTCTCCTTTCAGATGAAGGGTGACCTATTGGTGAGGGCCCATTTGGAGAAGGCTTTCTGCCCATTGCTGAGTTGGAAACATCCAGTGCATCATAGGGATCTTTTTCTACAAGTTCAAATCTAAGCTCCTTCTCAGTTAATTTCTGTCTGTTGCGTGCATTTTGTTTCCTGAAATAACTGAGGTTTCTTTCAGCAATCCGAGCTGCCAACTCACTAGCATCTGCTTCTTTCTCGGAGGAAGTAATCTTCCCCAGACAGGAACGAATGGTACTCTGCGATTGTTCTTCAAGATATTGGGCTCTCTTTCTGTAGGTCTCCAGCTCTTTTATTGTATGGCTCATCTTTTCTTCGACTTTGGAAAGTTTCTCCTTTTGCTCCACACGGCAGTTTTCCTCCACTCTTAATTTCCTGTGCAGTTTCATCATATTTTCTTGACAGCGTTCCATCATGATTTTAAAGTTCTTCTGTAGGGTCTCATTCTCACTTTGCAGCTGTGCATTTTCGGACTGCAAGGATGCCTGTTCAGTCTGCAGACTTTTAAGGTGTTCTGTAAGGTCTGCCATGGTTTTCTCCACTTCAGATGAGAAAGTACATTTTTGATTTCTTCCTCCTTCCAAGATTTCTAAGGAGGCCTTTAGCTTATCACCATAAACCAGGTTCCTCAAAGCTCCTTTGGACTCATCCTCCAAGTGAGCACCAATTTCGGGTTCACTCGTCTTTCCCAGTTCCAGGTGACCACCATCCCTTTGGGCTCCCAGGCTTGGAGAAGATCTATCCTTCATCTTCAGCAAGCATTCACTCAGAGACTCCATGTGATTTTCTGTGTCCCTTAGAACTTGTTCTCCAGCTACTTTAGAGTCCTCTAATATGATTTTTGCTTTATATTGGACACCTCCTTGTTGCCTCTGTGCTTCAGCTTCTCCTTGTATTGTTGGTCTCTGCGTTGGCGGAAGTAGGGATCCTTCATTCAAAACCTCTTTGATTGCCAGCTTCAGTTCTTCCTCATTCACTTGAAAGAGTCTCCAGTTTGTTTTAGCTTCAGCTATTTGTGATCTGAGGGATTCAGATTCACCTTGGAGGGACTGTATCCTTCTTGATAGATGCGCCATCGTTTCATCCTGTTGACCATGTTGAGCCTTCTGTGCTTTGAGCTCTTCTTCTAGAAAGAGCATTTCAACGCCATGGCTGGATTCGGGCCTATGCAGCTTTTCGTCGGTTGCCTCCAGCTGTTGTGCTTCTCTTGAACCCTTCTCAAACCTGCAATCCTTTAAAGATGATTCTAAGCCTTCATGTTCTTTTTCAACAAGGCTCACTTTTTCAAGAAGTCCACATTTTGCCTCAATAAGTCCAGCAAGATTTAGAGCCAGCCTTTTTTCTCTTCCCACGTAAAGCCTGCTACGAACCGACTGAAAACCTCTCCAGAAAAGTGAGAGAACAGCAAAAAATCCAAGAGCTGTACACATCACCAACTCCCAAGGAAAGCCATAAGGAAGATGGCCTGGCTTCATGTCTTCGGACAATGCTGCCACAACCCTGGGTGCTTCTTCCAGAACCACCCACTAGGATGGCTGAGAGGCAGCCCTTGGCTCCTCCATCACGCCAAGACAGCTTTGGCTCTTGCCACCACAACCACAGCCTGCCCAGGCAGGCCAACACAGGCTGTGGACACTCAGGTGTTTGGTCAGGAACTCCAACCTGCACCAGGCAACGGAGCAGACCACTGTGATCCCCTTCAGGGGCTGAGCGTATGGTGGGTGGTGGGCGTATGGCGGTGGGAGCCATGATCAAAGGCTCCCAGGAGCCTTGTTGTGCTCAACTGCCCATCAGGGGAGTCTTGTCCGCTTCCCTACCCAGTGCATCCTCATGTGCCACAGGTTTCGGTCCCTCCCACTCCAGCCAGAGAGAATTCCTCTCCATGCCACCCACCCCTTGATTTGGTTTAGGCCAGGCCAAGGCGGGGTTAGTAGGAAGATTCCATCCAGTCATAATAACATTCAGTTTGATGTCACTCAAATTCTAAAGCTGACTAAACTGTTCAAACAGCTTTTATGGCCTCTATTGGTCTTTGTGTCCCTTGCCTTTTGTTTGAGTGACTCAGTCCTTTCCCTGCCCTTGTGCTCTCCCTATTTCCTACCTTCCTTGCTTCCTTCCTCCCTTCCTGGGTTTTCCCCTTTTCTTCTTCCTTCTTTTCTACCTCCCTGCATCCCTCCAACTTTGCCTTCCTCCCTTCCAACTTTCTCTCTCCCTTCCCTCCCTTTTCTTTTCTTGCAAGTGTTTGGGGTGAAAGTCCATGGCAGGCCAGCCCCAAGCTAGGCAAGGTCACTGCCACTGAGCTACAACATCCCCAGACCTGCTGCCACTTCCTATGCAAGTAACTTGAATTATCTCTAAAGAGAAACTCTCACATTAGTCTACTTTCAAAGTAATTTCAGAAGAGTTGCTAACATGGGCATAAATCAGTTATGACAGGTCATTTTTGAAAAGCACGGCACAGCTAATGTTCCTCCAAAGAAGGAGTGGAAAACTTAATTGGTTTTCAGGTCAGCATTTCTAGACTAGTACAAACCCTCCTAATCCTGATCTCTCCTTAGTCCTATGATTTCTTTAAGTGTCCCCTTTGCTCCTGTTCATGGAGTCATGTGTACAGAAATTATACCTGGTTCTATTGAACTCTACTTAATTCTTTCTCACCTCTGTGCTCCTTTGGCCAAGTCACTCCTCAACACTTACTGTAACCCTTTCAATTTTTTGTCCATTTTCATTTAAAAAACTCTTTCAAAAATTGAACCATTTCGCATGCAGACACAGTCTTCTTGATCTGCTATTAATCCCCCACTACTGACATTGTAAGTTATTGAAATGTACACTTCCGGACCGTTTTCAGATTTTTGATTCCTGTATATCTATCTGTCTATCTATTTACAAACATAACATGGTATTCTGAAAGAATCGTTCTGCTTTTGGAGCTCTACATTGTGTTTTCCAGAAGCAGGCCTATTACACAGAGATGAATCCATGTTACCTAGATTGAGTTCAAACCGGAATGTGCACTCTGATTCCCATTATATTGTTCTACCTACTGATGGACAGTTCAGTTATATCCAGACCTCACCACCTCCCCCATTGAGTAAAACCCTTGTGAAGAGACATGTAGATGCCTTTATGAACATATTGATAATTTTTCATGGCAGTGTTTTCCAAAAACCAGTTAGTAAAATCAATTGATTCCTTTGCAGCCTGAAATTACCTTCATTCCAGTTTACTGGTATAAGAACCGCAGTATATCAGCAACCATTCTCCAATAGTAGTTCAGGCAGAAGTCATTCTAGATAACAAGCAGTGCCGGATCCTCCATGTATTTTACACAGCCCATGACGGGGGACATCCGTCCATTCGTTTAGAACAACTGATGTTTTATGCTGGCAATTTAGGTTTATTTAAAGGAGTGATTAGAAAACAGGTGAGACAGACTGATTAGATTCAGTATGTATGTTGGCTTTGTTTTTCTAGGCCTGAAGTTTTCACATTTCAATTAATTGTAGGTTAAGTATCAGGCAGATTCTTCACTGGGCTTCAAATGTGATAAAGTTGCTTCTTATTTTTAAGAAGGCCGTTGCAATCCTGCATTTATTTTACACCTCAGTGCTTGTTTTACACACAAGCACACACACCCACACACCACACACATCAACACACACACAAACACATAATTAGAGCACATTTAACACTCAAATAAAGCTTTACCTACTGATTCATAACTAGGGTATTTTTTTTAATAAGTATTGTGTCTTGGTCTCTACTGGGGAAACATGGTTCAATGTGAGTTCTCTGGTTTGTTGTAGGGCAGTGAACGTTCACTTGTTGGCAATGATATAGAAATGGGGAGTAAGAGTTTAAAAGTTTTTACAGTAGGTAGGCAGAGTCAGAGTATGGAATCTAAGAATAAGAAATTGGGGAATTTCCTCTTTGTTTCTTCATTTCAACCTCCTAATAATTCATGTATATTTTCCAAAAGTCTCCCAGAAAACAAGGACTAGGTCAATCCACATATCAGTGAACCATAGCAGAATGCGACTCTGAATTTCATATAAACAGTCATAAAATCAAAAAGACAGGTGCTGGGGTTTTGGCTCAGCACTAGAGTGCTGGCTTCACACTTTCAAAGGTCCTGAGTTGGATCCCCAACACCATACGTGAAAGGAATGAATGAACCAATGCATGAGTGTATGATGAATGAATTAAAGGTATAAGGAGGAGGAGGAAGAGGAGGAGGAGGAGGAGAAATAGAAGAAGATGATGAGAAATTTGACAGAAGGGAAAAAGGGGAAGAGAGTGAGTTTAAAGTGTGGTTTCCAATTCCCAAACGTTAAATTACAGCAGACGGGATAGAGAGAGAAGATGGGAGGGCAGGAGAGGGGGGATAGTAGAGGCTAGAAAAGGTAGCAAAATACAACAGTTACTAACATGGCATTTTGTAAAAACGTGGATGTGTAAACAATGTGATTGTGCAATCTGTATATAGGGTCAAAATGGGAGTTCATAACTCACTTGAATCTAATGTAGGAAATATGGTATCTCAAGAGCTATGTAAGGTTTTAAGCAACCAATATAAAAAAGAGGTCTTCATTTTTCTTTGTAGTTGAGATCTCCTGTTTCCTTGACATGTTTAGTTGTGTTCTCTCCTTTAGTCCTCCCATGCTCTAGTTATTCTGATATGGAAAAACTAGCTGAAATGCCCAACCAGTCTCTAAATCAGTGACACTTTTTCATTAAGCCTAAAGTCACTTTACAATTGCTACAGTCATACTAAATACACTTCTTTGTTTGGAGTTTAAAAGATATTTCCATCAGCTAGATTACAAGGACCTAGAACTCCCATTCTTGTTTATGTAAGAGTGGCTTCATCAGATTAAATGCCGTTCTCTGGAATAACATAAAATAGGAATAATTTACTCATAAGATTCTTACGTAAACCATCTTTATTTACAAAATACTATCTTAAGAATTATTGTTTCATTGAGCTTCAATTGGAGCCAAAGTATAGTCAATTACTGAACTAAAAGCAGTTACTTAAAAACTAAAAATGAGAGATAAGTCAAATTACATTTGAAGAGAGAGCAACAGCATGAGGTTTCTTGTTTGGTTCTGGATGTTGAGTAACAGGCTCATTTGCAGGTGGAAGGAACCCTTCAGGCAACTCACTTGTACTTTCAGAATGGGGGTGAAGAGGGCTGAATTCCAGCTCTTGGGGGAAGATTTTGTGAGGAAAACCCCCTCCCTGCATAGACACTTCGCATTGGAAATGGAGTGGGTGGCGGGTCAGGTGGAAAATAATCTCCAGGTTCCCAGACAAGTTTCCTGGGAGAGGTGGAGGAAAAAAAAGGTCCTCTTCTCATGAACGGACTCCTTGGGTCAACTGGAAACAAGGCACCTCTGACTGGAGGGAAAGGTGCCAACACAGAGCCAGAGCCACTTGCTTGGTTTTCAGCATGGAGAGGTGAATCAGGCACATCAGAGTCCAAAGGAGGCATATTAGGAATTCTGTGTTCTGCTGGTCCCGATGCTCTACCACAATTTGAGTAAAACCTATCTTGCCTTTGTAGAGGAAGACGTGCATCAGAAGAATATGGTTGGCCTGGCGGAGGGATCATCAGCCTGCTGGCCTGTTCCCCTGGAGGAGAGAGGGGCCCAGTCTGAGAAGGTGCTCTCTGAAAATCAGTGAACTTATGACAGCTGGATTCTCTTCCTTTACTGCTAGTCGCATGGTCCAGAGGATTCTCCAGGGCCCCTTGACCCTCTTCCTCCTCCCACTGGAGTGAAAGGTGAGAGTGTGAGTGGACCACTCTTTTCAAAATGAGGAGGTCTCCTTTCAGATGAAGGGTGACCTATTGGTGAGGGCCCATTTGGAGAAGGCTTTCTGCCCATTGCTGAGTTGGAAACATCCAGTGCATCATAGGGATCTTTTTCTACAAGTTCAAATCTAAGCTCCTTCTCAGTTAATTTCTGTCTGTTGCGTGCATTTTGTTTCCTGAAATAACTGAGGTTTCTTTCAGCAATCCGAGCTGCCAACTCACTAGCATCTGCTTCTTTCTCGGAGGAAGTAATCTTCCCCAGACAGGAACGAATGGTACTCTGCAATTGTTCTTCAAGATATTGGGCTCTCTTCCTGTAGGTCTCCAGCTCTTTTATTGTATGGCTCATCTTTTCTTCGACTTTGGAAAGTTTCTCCTTTTGCTCCACACGGCAGTTTTCCTCCACTCTTAATTTCCTGTGCAGTTTCATCATATTTTCTTGACAGCGTTCCATCATGACTTTAAAGTTCTTCTGTAGGGTCTCATTCTCACTTTGCAGCTGTGCATTTTCGGACTGCAAGGATGCCTGTTCAGTCTGCAGACTTTTAAGGTGTTCTGTAAGGTCTGCCGTGGTTTTCTCCACTTCAGTTGAGAAAGTGCAGTTTTGATTTCTTCCTCCTTCCAAGATTTCTAAGGAGGCCTTTAGCTTATCACCATAAACCAGGTTCCTCAAAGCTCCTTTGGACTCATCCTCCAAGTGAGCACCAATTTCGGGTTCACTCGTCTTTCCCAGTTCCAGGTGACCACCATCCCTTTGGGCTCCCAGGCTTGGAGAAGATCTATCCTTCATCTTCAGCAAGCATTCACTCAGAGACTCCATGTGATTTTCTGTGTCCCTTAGAACTTGTTCTCCAGCTACTTTAGAGTCCTCTAATATGATTTTTGCTTTATATTGGACACCTCCTTGTTGCCTCTGTGCTTCAGCTTCTCCTTGTATTGTTGGTCTCTGCGTTGGCGGAAGTAGGGATTCTTCATTCAAAACCTCTTTGATTGCCAGCTTCAGTTCTTCCTCATTCACTTGAAAGAGTCTCCAGTTTGTTTTAGCTTCAGCTATTTGTGATCTGAGGGATTCAGATTCACCTTGGAGGGACTGTATCCTTCTTGATAGATGCGCCATCGTTTCATCCTGTTGACCATGTTGAGCCTTCTGTGCTTTGAGCTCTTCTTCTAGAAAGAGCATTTCAACGCCATGGCTGGATTCGGGCCTATGCAGCTTTTCGTCGGTTGCCTCCAGCTGTTGTGCTTCTCTTGAACCCTTCTCAAACCTGCAATCCTTTAAAGATGATTCTAAGCCTTCATGTTCTTTTTCAACAAGGCTCACTTTTTCAAGAAGTCCACATTTTGCCTCAATAAGTCCAGCAAGATTTAGAGCCAGCCTTTTTTCTCTTCCCACGTAAAGCCTGCTACGAACCGACTGAAAACCTCTCCAGAAAAGTGAGAGAACAGCAAAAAATCCAAGAGCTGTACACATCACCAACTCCCAAGGAAAGCCATAAGGAAGATGGCCTGGCTTCATGTCTTCGGACAATGATGCCACAACCCTGGGTGCTTCTTCCACAACCACAGCCTGCCCAGGCAGGCCAACACAGGCTGTGGACACTCAGGTGTTTGGTCAGGAACTCCAACCTGCACCAGGCAAAGGAGCAGACCACTGTGATCCCCTTCAGGGGCTGAGCGTATGGTGGGTGGTGGGCGTATGGCGGTGGGAGCCATGATCAAAGGCTCCCAGGAGCCTTGTTGTGCTCAACTGCCCATCAGGGGAGTCTTGTCCGCTTCCCTACCCAGTGCATCCTCATGTGCCACAGGTTTCGGTCCCTCCCACTCCAGCCAGAGAGAATTCCTCTCCATGCCACCCACCCCTTGATTTGGTTTAGGCCAGGCCAAGGCGGGGTTAGTAGGAAGATTCCATCCAGTCATAATAACATTCAGTTTGATGTCACTCAAATTCTAAAGCTGACTAAACTGTTCAAACAGCTTTTATGGCCTCTATTGGTCTTTGTGTCCCTTGCCTTTTGTTTGAGTGACTCAGTCCTTTCCCTGCCCTTGTGCTCTCCCTATTTCCTACCTTCCTTGCTTCCTTCCTCCCTTCCTGGGTTTTCCCCTTTTCTTCTTCCTTCTTTTCTACCTCCCTGCATCCCTCCAACTTTGCCTTCCTCCCTTCCAACTTTCTCTCTCCCTTCCCTCCCTTTTCTTTTCTTGCAAGTGTTTGGGGTGAAAGTCCATGGCAGGCCAGCCCCAAGCTAGGCAAGGTCACTGCCACTGAGCTACAACATCCCCAGACCTGCTGCCACTTCCTATGCAAGTAACTTGAATTATCTCTAAAGAGAAACTCTCACATTAGCCTACTTTCAAAGTAATTTCAGAAGAGTTGCTAACATGGGCATAAATCAGTTATGACAAGTCATTTTTGAAAAGCACGGCACAGCTAATGTTCCTCCAAAGAAGGAGTGGAAAACTTAATTGGTTTTCAGGTCAGCATTTCTAGACTAGTACAAACCCTCCTAATCCTGATCTCTCCTTAGTCCTATGATTTCTTTAAGTGTCCCCTTTGCTCCTCTTCATGGAGTCATGTGTACAGAAATTATACCTGGTTCTATTGAACTCTACTTAATTCTTTCTCACCTCTGTGCTAATTTGGCCAAGTCACTCCTCAACACTGACTGTAACCCTTTCAATTTTTTGTCCATTTTCATTTAAAAAACTCTTTCAAAAATTGAACCATTTCGCATGCAGACACAGTCTTCTTGATCTGCTATTAATCCCCCACTACTGACATTGTAAGTTATTGAAATGTACACTTCCGGACCGTTTTCAGATTTTTGATTCCTGTATATCTATCTGTCTATCTATTTACAAACATAACATGGTATTCTGAAAGAATCGTTCTGCTTTTGGAGCTCTACATTGTGTTTTCCAGAAGCAGGCCTATTACACAGAGATGAATCCATGTTACCTAGATTGAGTTCAAACCGGAATGTGCACTCTGATTCCCATTATATTGTTCTACCTACTAATGGACAGTTCAGTTATATCCAGACCTCACCACCTCCCCCATTGAGTAAAACCCTTGTGAAGAGACATGTAGATGCCTTTATGAACATATTGATAATTTTTCATGGCAGTGTTTTCCAAAAACCAGTTAGTAAAATCAATTGATTCCTTTGCAGCCTGAAATTACCTTCATTCCAGTTTACTGGTATAAGAACCGCAGTATATCAGCAACCATTCTCCAACAGTAGTTCAGGCAGAAGTCATTCTAGATAACAAGCAGTGCCGGATCCTCCATGTATTTTACACAGCCCATGACGGGGGACATCCGTCCATTCGTTTAGAACAACTGATGTTTTATGCTGGCAATTTAGGTTTATTTAAAGGAGTGATTAGAAAACAGGTGAGACAGACTGATTAGATTCAGTATGTATGTTGGCTTTGTTTTTCTAGGCCTGACGTTTTCACATTTCAATTAATTGTAGGTTAAGTATCAGGCAGATTCTTCACTGGGCTTCAAATGTGATAAAGTTGCTTCTTATTTTTAAGAAGGCCGTTGCAATCCTGCATTTATTTTACACCTCAGTGCTTGTTTTACACACAAGCACACACACCCACACACCACACACATCAACACACACACAAACACATAATTAGAGCACATTTAACACTCAAATAAAGCTTTACCTACTGATTCATAACTAGGGTATTTTTTTTAATAAGTATTGTGTCTTGGTCTCTACTGGGGAAACATGGTTCAATGTGAGTTCTCTGGTTTGTTGTAGGGCAGTGAAAGTTCACTTGTTGGCAATGATATAGAAATGGGGAGTAAGAGTTTAAACGTTTTTACAGTAGGTAGGCAGAGTCAGAGTATGGAATCTAAGAATAAGAAATTGGGGAATTTCCTCTTTGTTTCTTCATTTCAACCTCCTAATAATTCATGTATATTTTCCAAAAGTCTCCCAGAAAACAAGGACTAGGTCAATCCACATATCAGTGAACCATAGCAGAATGCGACTCTGAATTTCATATAAACAGTCATAAAATCAAAAAGACAGGTGCTGGGGTTTTGGCTCAGCACTAGAGTGCTGGCTTCACACTTTCAAAGGTCCTGAGTTGGATCCCCAACACCATACGTGAAAGGAATGAATGAACCAATGCATGAGTGTATGATGAATGAATTAAAGGTATAAGGAGGAGGAGGAAGAGGAGGAGGAGGAGGAGAAATAGAAGAAGATGATGAGAAATTTGACAGAAGGGAAAAAGGGGAGGAGAGTGAGTTTAAAGTGTGGTTTCCAATTCCCAAACGTTAAATTACAGCAGACGGGATAGAGAGAGAAGATGGGAGGGCAGGAGAGGGGGGATAGTAGAGGCTAGAAAAGGTAGCAGAATACAACAGTTACTAACATGGCATTTTGTAAAAACGTGGATGTGTAAACAATGTGATTGTGCAATCTGTATATGGGGTCAAAATGGGAGTTCATAACTCACTTGAATCTAATGTAGGAAATATGGTATCTCAAGAGCTATGTAAGGTTTTAAGCAACCAATATAAAAAAGAGGTCCTCATTTTTCTTTGTAGTTGAGATCTCCTGTTTCCTTGACATGTTTAGTTGTGTTCTCTCCTTTAGTCCTCCCATGCTCTAGTTATTCTGATATGGAAAAACTAGCTGAAATGCCCAACCAGTCTCTAAATCAGTGACACTTTTTCATTAAGCCTAAAGTCACTTTACAATTGCTACAGTCATACTAAATACACTTCTTTGTTTGGAGTTTAAAAGATATTTCCATCAGCTAGATTACAAGGACCTAGAACTCCCATTCTTGTTTATGTAAGAGTGGCTTCATCAGATTAAATGCCGTTCTCTGTAATAACATAAAATAGGAATAATTTACTCATAAGATTCTTACGTAAACCATCTTTATTTACAAAATACTATCTTAAGAATTATTGTTTCATTGAGCTTCAATTGGAGCCAAAGTATAGTCAATTACTGAACTAAAAGCAGTTACTTAAAAACTAAAAATGAGAGATAAGTCAAATTACATTTGAAGAGAGAGCAACAGCATGAGGTTTCTTGTTTGGTTCTGGATGTTGAGTAACAGGCTCATTTGCAGGTGGAAGGAACCCTTCAGGCAACTCACTTGTACTTTCAGAATGGGGGTGAAGAGGGCTGAATTCCAGCTCTTGGGGGAAGATTTTGTGAGGAAAACCCCCTCCCTGCATAGACACTTCGCATTGGAAATGGAGTGGGTGGCGGGTCAGGTGGAAAATAATCTCCAGGTTCCCCGACAAGTTTCCTGGGAGAGGTGGAGGAAAAAAAAGGTCCTCTTCTCATGAACTGACTCCTTGGGTCATCTGGAAACAAGGCACCTCTGACTGGAGGGAAAGGTGCCAACACAGAGCCAGAGCCAGTTGCTTGGTTTTCAGCATGGAGAGGTGAATCAGGCACATCAGAGTCCAAAGGAGGCATATTAGGAATTCTGTGTTCTGCTGGTCCCGATGCTCTACCACAATTTGAGTAAAACCTATCTTGCCTTTGTAGAGGAAGACGTGCATCAGAAGAATATGGTTGGCCTGGCGGAGGGATCATCAGCCTGCTGGCCTGTTCCCCTGGAGGAGAGAGGGGCCCAGTCTGAGAAGGTGCTCTCTGAAAATCAGTGAACTTATGACAGCTGGATTCTCTTCCTTTACTGCTAGTCGCATGGTCCAGAGGATTCTCCAGGGCCCCTTGACCCTCTTCCTCCTCCCACTGGAGTGAAAGGTGAGAGTGTGAGTGGACCACTCTTTTCAAAATGAGGAGGTCTCCTTTCAGATGAAGGGTGACCTATTGGTGAGGGCCCATTTGGAGAAGGCTCTCTGCCCATTGCTGAGTTGGAAACATCCAGTGCATCATAGGGATCTTTTTCTACAAGTTCAAATCTAAGCTCCTTCTCAGTTAATTTCTGTCTGTTGCGTGCATTTTGTTTCCTGAAATAACTGAGGTTTCTTTCAGCAATCCGAGCTGCCAACTCACTAGCATCTGCTTCTTTCTCGGAGGAAGTAATCTTCCCCAGACAGGAACGAATGGTACTCTGCAATTGTTCTTCAAGATATTGGGCTCTCTTTCTGTAGGTCTCCAGCTCTTTTATTGTATGGCTCATCTTTTCTTCGACTTTGGAAAGTTTCTCCTGTTGCTCCACAAGGCAGTTTTCCTCCACTCTTAATTTCCTGTGCAGTTTCATCATATTTTCTTGACAGCGTTCCATCATGACTTTAAAGTTCTTCTGTAGGGTCTCATTCTCACTTTGCAGGTGTGCATTTTCGGACTGCAAGGATGCCTGTTCAGTCTGCAGACTTTTAAGGTGTTCTGTAAGGTCTTCCGTGGTTTTCTCCACTTCAGATGAGAAAGTACATTTTTGATTTCTTCCTCCTTCCAAGATTTCTAAGGAGGCCTTTAGCTTATCACCATAAACCAGGTTCCTCAAAGCTCCTTTGGACTCATCCTCCAAGTGAGCACCAATTTCGGGTTCACTCGTCTTTCCCAGTTCCAGGTGACCACCATCCCTTTGGGCTCCCAGGCTTGGAGAAGATCTATCCTTCATCTTCAGCAAGCATTCACTCAGAGACTCCATGTGATTTTCTGTGTCCCTTAGAACTTGTTCTCCAGCTACTTTAGAGTCCTCTAATATGATTTTTGCTTTATATTGGACACCTCCTTGTTGCCTCTGTGCTTCAGCTTCTCCTTGTATTGTTGGTCCCTGCGTTGTAGGAAGTAGGGATCCTTCATTCAAAACCTCTTTGATTGCCAGCTTCAGTTCTTCCTCATTCACTTGAAAGAGTCTCCAGTTTGTTTTAGCTTCAGCTATTTGTGATCTGAGGGATTCAGATTCACCTTGGAGGGACTGTATCCTTCTTGATAGATGCGCCATCGTTTCATCCTGTTGACCATGTTGAGCCTTCTGTGCTTTGAGCTCTTGTTCTAGAAAGAGCATTTCAACGCCATGGCTGGATTCGGGCCTATGCAGCTTTTCGTCGGTTGCCTCCAGCTGTTGTGCTTCTCTTGAACCCTTCTCAAACCTGCAATCCTTTAAAGATGATTCTAAGCCTTCATGTTCTTTTTCAACAAGGCTCACTTTTTCAAGAAGTCCACATTTTGCCTCAATAAGTCCAGCAAGATTTAGAGCCAGCCTTTTTTCTCTTCCCACGTAAAGCCTGCTACGAACCGACTGAAAACCTCTCCAGAAAAGTGAGAGAACAGCAAAAAATCCAAGAGCTGTACACATCACCAACTCCCAAGGAAAGCCATAAGGAAGATGGCCTGGCTTCATGTCTTCGGACAATGCTGCCACAACCCTGGGTGCTTCTTCCAGAACCACCCACTAGGATGGCTGAGAGGCAGCCCTTGGCTCCTCCATCACGCCAAGACAGCTTTGGCTCTTGCCACCACAACCACAGCCTGCCCAGGCAGGCCAACACAGGCTGTGGACACTCAGGTGTTTGGTCAGGAACTCCAACCTGCACCAGGCAACGGAGCAGTCCACTGTGATCCCCTTCAGGGGCTGAGCGTATGGTGGGTGGTGGGCGTATGGCGGTGGGAGCCATGATCAAAGGCTCCCAGGAGCCTTGTTGTGCTCAACTGCCCATCAGGGGAGTCTTGTCCGCTTCCCTACCCAGTGCATCCTCATGTGCCACAGGTTTCGGTCCCTCCCACTCCAGCCAGAGAGAATTCCTCTCCATGCCACCCACCCCTTGATTTGGTTTAGGCCAGGCCAAGGCGGGGTTAGTAGGAAGATTCCATCCAGTCATAATAACATTCAGTTTGATGTCACTCAAATTCTAAAGCTGACTAAACTGTTCAAACAGCTTTTATGGCCTCTATTGGTCTTTGTGTCCCTTGCCTTTTGTTTGAGTGACTCAGTCCTTTCCCTGCCCTTGTGCTCTCCCTATTTCCTACCTTCCTTGCTTCCTTCCTCCCTTCCTGGGTTTTCCCCTTTTCTTCTTCCTTCTTTTCTACCTCCCTGCATCCCTCCAACTTTGCCTTCCTCCCTTCCAACTTTCTCTCTCCCTTCCCTCCCTTTTCTTTTCTTGCAAGTGTTTGGGGTGAAAGTCCATGGCAGGCCAGCCCCAAGCTAGGCAAGGTCACTGCCACTGAGCTACAACATCCCCAGACCTGCTGCCACTTCCTATGCAAGTAACTTGAATTATCTCTAAAGAGAAACTCTCACATTAGTCTACTTTCAAAGTAATTTCAGAAGAGTTGCTAACATGGGCATAAATCAGTTATGACAAGTCATTTTTGAAAAGCACGGCACAGCTAATGTTCCTCCAAAGAAGGAGTGGAAAACTTAATTGGTTTTCAGGTCAGCATTTCTAGACTAGTACAAACCCTCCTAATCCTTATCTCTCCTTAGTCCTATGATTTCTTTAAGTGTCCCCTTTGCTCCTGTTCATGGAGTCATGTGTACAGAAATTATACCTGGTTCTATTGAACTCTACTTAATTCTTTCTCACCTCTGTGCTCCTTTGGCCAAGTCACTCCTCAACAGTTACTGTAACCCTTTCAATTTTTTGTCCATTTTCATTTAAAAAACTCTTTCAACAATTGAACCATTTCGCATGCAGACACAGTCTTCTTGATCTGCTATTAATCCCCCACTACTGACATTGTAAGTTATTGAAATGTACACTTCCGGACCGTTTTCAGATTTTTGATTCCTGTATATCTATCTATCTATTTACAAAAATAACATGGTATTCTGAAAGAATCATTCTGCTTTTGGAGCTCTACATTGTGTTTTCCAGAAGCAGGCCTATTACACAGAGATGAATCCATGTTACCTAGATTGAGTTCAAACCGGAATGTGCACTCTGATTCCCATTATATTGTTCTACCTACTAATGGACAGTTCAGTTATATCCAGACCTCACCACCTCCCCCATTGAGTAAAACCCTTGTGAAGAGACATGTAGATGCCTTTATGAACATATTGATAATTTTTCATGGCAGTGTTTTCCAAAAACCAGTTAGTAAAATCAATTGATTCCTTTGCAGCCTGAAATTACCTTCATTCCAGTTTACTGGTATAAGAACCGCAGTATATCAGCAACCATTCTCCAACAGTAGTTCAGGCAGAAGTCATTCTAGATAACAAGCAGTGCCGGATCCTCCATGTATTTTACACAGCCCATGACGGTGGACATCCGTCCATTCGCTTAGAACAACTGATGTTTTATGCTGGCAATTTAGGTTTATTTAAAGGAGTGATTAGAAAACAGGTGAGACAGACTGATTAGATTCAGTATGTATGTTGGTTTTGTTTTTCTAGGCCTGAAGTTTTCACATTTCAATTAATTGTAGGTTAAGTATCAGGCAGATTCTTCACTGGGCTTCAAATGTGATAAAGTTGCTTCTTATTTTTAAGAAGGCGGTTGCAATCCTGCATTTATTTTACACCTCAGTGCTTGTTTTACACACAAGCACACGCACCCACAAACCACACACATCAACACACACACAAACACATAATTAGAGCACATTTAACACTCAAATAAAGCTTTACCTACTAATTCATAACTAGGGTATTTTTTTAATAAGTATTGTGTCTTGGTCTCTACTGGGGAAACATGGTTCAATTTGAGTTCTCTGGTTTGTTGTAGGGCAGTGAACGTTCACTTGTTGGCAATGATATAGAAATGGGGAGTAAGAGTTTAAAAGTTTTTACAGTAGGTGGGCAGAGTCAGAGTATGGAATCTAAGAATAAGAAATTGGGGAATTTCCTCTTTGTTTCTTCATTTCAACCTCCTAATAATTCATGTATATTTTAGAAAAGTCTCCCAGAAAACAAGGACTAGGTCAATCCACATATCAGTGAACCATAGCAGAATGCGACTCTGAATTTCATATAAACAGTCATAAAATCAAAAAGACAGGTGCTGGGGTTTTGGCTCAGCACTAGAGTGCTGGCTTCACACTTTCAAAGGTCCTGAGTTGGATCCCCAACACCATACGTGAAAGGAATGAATGAACCAATGCATGAGTGTATGATGAATGAATTAAAGGTATAAGGAGGAGGAGGAAGAGGAGGAGGAGGAGGAGAAATAGAAGAAGATGATGAGAGATTTGACAGAAGGGAAAAAGGGGAGGAAAGTGAGTTTAAAGTGTGGTTTCCAATTCCCAAACGTTAAATTACAGCAGACGGGATAGAGAGAGAAGATGGGAGGGCAGGAGAGGGGGGATAGTAGAGGCTAGAAAAGGTAGCAGAATACAACAGTTACTAACATGGCATTTTGTAAAAACGTGGATGTGTAAACAATGTGATTGTGCAATCTGTATATGGGGTCAAAATGGGAGTTCATAACTCACTTGAATCTAATGTAGGAAATATGGTATCTCAAGAGCTATGTAAGGTTTTAAGCAACCAATATAAAAAAGAGGTCTTCATTTTTCTTTATAGTTGAGATCTCCTGTTTCCTTGACATGTTTAGTTGTGTTCTCTCCTTTAGTCCTCCCATGCTCTAGTTATTCTGATATGGAAAAACTAGCTGAAATGCCCAACCAGTCTCTAAATCAGTGACACTTTTTCATTAAGCCTAAAGTCACTTTACAATTGCTACAGTCATACTAAATACACTTCTTTGTTTGGAGTTTAAAAGATATTTCCAACAGCTAGATTACAAGGACCTAGAACTCCCATTCTTGTTTATGTAAGAGTGGCTTCATCAGATTAAATGCCGTTCTCTGGAATAACATAAAATAGGAATAATTTACTCATAAGATTCTTACGTAAACCATCTTTATTTACAAAATACTATCTTAAGAATTATTGTTTCATTGAGCTTCAATTGGAGCCAAAGTATAGTCAATTACTGAACTAAAAGCAGTTACTTAAAAACTAAAAATGAGAGATAAGTCAAATTACATTTGAAGAGAGAGCAACAGCATGAGGTTTCTTGTTTGGTTCTGGATGTTGAGTAACAGGCTCATTTGCAGGTGGAAGGAACCCTTCAGGCAAGTCACTTGTACTTTCAGATGGGGATGAAGAGGGCTGAATTCCAGCTCTTGGGGGAAGATTTTGTGAGGAAAACCCCCTCCCTGCATAGACACTTTGCATTGGAAATGGAGTGGGTGGCGGGTCAGGTGGAAAATAATCTCCAGGTTCCTAGACAAGTTTCCTGGGAGAGGTGGAGGAAAAAAAAGGTCCTCTTCTCATGAACTGACTCCTTGGGTCAACTGGAAACAAGGCACCTCTGACTGGAGGGAAAGGTGCCAACACAGAGCCAGAGCCACTTGCTTGGTTTTCAGCATGGAGAGGTGAATCAGGCACATCAGAGTCCAAAGGAGGCATATTAGGAATTCTGTGTTCTGCTGGTCCCGATGCTCTACCACAATTTGAGTAAAACCTATCTTGCCTTTGTAGAGGAAGACGTGCATCAGAAGAATATGGTTGGCCTGGCGGAGGGATCATCAGCCTGCTGGCCTGTTCCCCTGGAGGAGAGAGGGGCCCAGTCTGAGAAGGTGCTCTCTGAAAATCAGTGAACTTATGACAGCTGGATTCTCTTCCTTTACTGCTAGTCGCATGGTCCAGAGGATTCTCCAGGGCCCCTTGACCCTCTTCCTCCGCCCACTGGAGTGAAAGGTGAGAGTGTGAGTGGACCACTCTTTTCAAAATGAGGAGGTCTCCTTTCAGATGAAGGGTGACCTATTGGTGAGGGCCCATTTGGAGAAGGCTTTCTGCCCATTGCTGAGTTGGAAACATCCAGTGCATCATAGGGATCTTTTTCTACAAGTTCAAATCTAAGCTCCTTCTCAGTTAATTTCTGTCTGTTGCGTGCATTTTGTTTCCTGAAATAACTGAGGTTTCTTTCAGCAATCCGAGCTGCCAACTCACTAGCATCTGCTTCTTTCTCGGAGGAAGTAATCTTCCCCAGACAGGAACGAATGGTACTCTGCAATTGTTCTTCAAGATATTGGGCTCTCTTTCTGTAGGTCTCCAGCTCTTTTATTGTATGGCTCATCTTTTCTTCGACTTTGGAAAGTTTCTCCTTTTGCTCCACACGGCAGTTTTCCTCCACTCTTAATTTCCTGTGCAGTTTCATCATATTTTCTTGACAGCGTTCCATCATGACTTTAAAGTTCTTCTGTAGGGTCTCATTCTCACTTTGCAGCTGTGCATTTTCGGACTGCAAGGATGCCTGTTCAGTCTGCAGACTTTAAGGTGTTCTGTAAGGTCTTCCGTGGTTTTCTCCACTTCAGATGAGAAAGTACATTTTTGATTTCTTCCTCCTTCCAAGATTTCTAAGGAGGCCTTTAGCTTATCACCATAAACCAGGTTCCTCAAAGCTCCTTTGGACTCATCCTCCAAGTGAGCACCAATTTCGGGTTCACTCGTCTTTCCCAGTTCCAGGTGACCACCATCCCTTTGGGCTCCCAGGCTTGGAGAAGTTCTATCCTTCATCTTCAGCAAGCATTCACTCAGAGACTCCATGTGATTTTCTGTGTCCCTTAGAACTTGTTCTCCAGCTACTTTAGAGTCCTCTAATATGATTTTGCTTTATATTGGACACCTCCTTGTTGCCTCTGTGCTTCAGCTTCTCCTTGTATTGTTGGTCTCTGCGTTGGCGGAAGTAGGGATCCTTCATTCAAAACCTCTTTGATTGCCATCTTCAGTTCTTTCTCATTCACTTGAAAGAGTCTCCAGTTTGTTTTAGCTTCAGCTATTTGTGATCTGAGGGATTCAGATTCACCTTGGAGGCACTGTATCCTTCTTGATAGATGCGCCATCGTTTCATCCTGTTGACCATGTTGAGCCTTCTGTGCTTTGAGCTCTTCTTCTAGAAAGAGCATTTCAACGCCATGGCTGGATTCGGGCCTATGCAGCTTTTCGTCGGTTGCCTCCAGCTGTTGTGCTTCTCTTGAACCCTTCTCAAACCTGCAATCCTTTAAAGATGATTCTAAGCCTTCATGTTCTTTTTCAACAAGGCTCACTTTTTCAAGAAGTCCACATTTTGCCTCAATAAGTCCAGCAAGATTTAGAGCCAGCCTTTTTTCTCTTCCCACGTAAAGCCTGCTACGAACCGACTGAAAACCTCTCCAGAAAAGTGAGAGAACAGCAAAAAATCCAAGAGCTGTACACATCACCAACTCCCAAGGAAAGCCATAAGGAAGATGGCCTGGCTTCATGTCTTCGGACAATGCTGCCACAACCCTGGGTGCTTCTTCCAGAACCACCCACTAGGATGGCTGAGAGGCAGCCCTTGGCTCCTCCATCACGCCAAGACAGCTTTGGCTCTTACCACCACAACCACAGCCTGCCCAGGCAGGCCAACACAGGCTGTGGACACTCAGGTGTTTGGTCAGGAACTCCAACCTGCACCAGGCAACGGAGCAGACCACTGTGATCCCCTTCAGGGGCTGAGCGTATGGTGGGTGGTGGGCGTATGGCGGTGGGAGGCATGATCAAAGGCTCCCAGGAGCCTTGTTGTGCTCAGCTGAACATCAGGGGAGTCTTGTCCGCTTCCCTACCCAGTGCATCCTCATGTGCCACAGGTTTCGGTCCCTCCCACTCCAGCCAGAGAGAATTCCTCTCCATGCCACCCACCCCTTGATTTGGTTTAGGCCAGGCCAAGGCGGGGTTAGTAGGAAGATTCCATCCAGTCATAATAACATTCAGTTTGATGTCACTCAAATTCTAAAGCTGACTAAACTGTTCAAACAGCTTTTATGGCCTCTATTGGTCTTTGTGTCCCTTGCCTTTTGTTTGAGTGACTCAGTCCTTTCCCTGCCCTTGTGCTCTCCCTATTTCCTACCTTCCTTGCTTCCTTCCTCCCTTCCTGGGTTTTCCCCTTTTCTTCTTCCTTCTTTTCTACCTCCCTGCATCCCTCCAACTTTGCCTTCCTCCCTTCCAACTTTCTCTCTCCCTTCCCTCCCTTTTCTTTTCTTGCAAGTGTTTGGGGTGAAAGTCCATGGCAGGCCAGCCCCAAGCTAGGCAAGGTCACTGCCACTGAGCTACAACATCCCCAGACCTGCTGCCACTTCCTATGCAAGTAACTTGAATTATCTCTAAAGAGAAACTCTCACATTAGTCTACTTTCAAAGTAATTTCAGAAGAGTTGCTAACATGGGCATAAATCAGTTATGACAAGTCATTTTTGAAAAGCACGGCACAGCTAATGTTCCTCCAAAGAAGGAGTGGAAAACTTAATTGGTTTTCAGGTCAGCATTTCTAGACTAGTACAAACCCTCCTAATCCTGATCTCTCCTTAGTCCTATGATTTCTTTAAGTGTCCCCTTTGCTCCTGTTCATGGAGTCATGTGTACAGAAATTATACCTGGTTCTATTGAACTCTACTTAATTCTTTCTCACCTCTGTGCTCCTTTGGCCAAGTCACTCCTCAACACTTACTGTAACCCTTTCAATTTTTTTGTCCATTTTCATTTAAAAAACTCTTTCAAAAATTGAACCATTTCGCATGCAGACACAGTCTTCTTGATCTGCTATTAATCCCCCACTACTGACATTGTAAGTTATTGAAATGTACACTTCCGGACCCTTTTCAGATTTTTGATTCCTGTATATCTATCTGTCTATCTATTTACAAACATAACATGGTATTCTGAAAGAATCGTTCTGCTTTT
Organism: Callospermophilus lateralis; assembly: GCF_048772815.1. Classification (NCBI taxonomy): domain Eukaryota; kingdom Metazoa; phylum Chordata; class Mammalia; order Rodentia; family Sciuridae; genus Callospermophilus; species Callospermophilus lateralis. The sequence continues at coordinate 145,719 of NW_027510154.1, forward strand.
GGAGCTCTATATTGTGTTTTCCAGAAGCAGGCCTATTACACAGAGATGAATCCATGTTACCTAGATTGAGTTCAAACCGGAATGTGCACTCTGATTCCCGTTATATTGTTCTACCTACTGATGGACAGTTCAGTTATATCCAGACCTCACCACCTCCCCCATTGAGTAAAACCCTTGTGAAGAGACATGTAGATGCCTTTATGAACATATTGATAATTTTTCATGGCAGTGTTTTCCAAAAACCAGTTAGTAAAATCAATTGATTCCTTTGCAGCCTGAAATTACCTTCATTCCAGTTTACTGGTATAAGAACCGCAGTATATCAGCAACCATTCTCCAATAGTAGTTCAGGCAGAAGTCATTCTAGATAACAAGCAGTGCCGGATCCTCCCTGTATTTTACACAGCCCATGACGGAGGACATCCGTCCATTCGTTTAGAACAACTGATGTTTTATGCTGGCAATTTAGGTTTATTTAAAGGAGTGATTAGAAAACAGGTAGACAGACTGATTAGATTCAGTATGTATGTTGGCTTTGTTTTTCTAGGCCTGAAGTTTTCACATTTCAATTAATTGTAGGTTAAGTATCAGGCAGATTCTTCACTGGGCTTCAAATGTGATAAAGTTGCTTCTTATTTTTAAGAAGGCCGTTGCAATCCTGCATTTATTTTACACCTCAGTGCTTGTTTTACACACAAGCACACACACCCACAAACCACACACATCAACACACACACAAACACATAATTAGAGCACATTTAACACTCAAATAAAGCTTTACCTACTAATTCATAACTAGGGTATTTTTTTAATAAGTATTGTGTCTTGGTCTCTACTGGGGAAACATGGTTCAATGTGAGTTCTCTGGTTTGTTGTAGGGCAGTGAACGTTCACTTGTTGGCAATGATATAGAAATGGGGAGTAAGAGTTTAAAAGTTTTTACAGTAGGTAGGCAGAGTCAGAGTATGGAATCTAAGAATAAGAAATTGGGGAATTTCCTCTTTGTTTCTTCATTTCAACCTCCTAATAATTCATGTATATTTTCCAAAAGTCTCCCAGAAAACAAGAACTAGGTCAATCCACATATCAGTGAACCATAGCAGAATGCGACTCTGAATTTCATATAAACAGTCATAAAATCAAAAAGACAGGTGCTGGGGTTTTGGCTCAGCACTAGAGTGCTGGCTTCACACTTTCAAAGGTCCTGAGTTGGATCCCCAACACCATACGTGAAAGGAATGAATGAACCAATGCATGAGTGTATGATGAATGAATTAAAGGTATAAGGAGGAGGAGGAAGAGGAGGAGGAGGAGGAGAAATAGAAGAAGATGATGAGAAATTTGACAGAAGGGAAAAAGGGGAGGAGAGTGAGTTTAAAGTGTGGTTTCCAATTCCCAAACGTTAAATTACAGCAGACGGGATAGAGAGAGAAGATGGGAGGGCAGGAGAGGGGGGATAGTAGAGGCTAGAAAAGGTAGCAGAATACAACAGTTACTAACATGGCATTTTGTAAAAACGTGGATGTGTAAACAATGTGATTGTGCAATCTGTATATGGGGTCAAAATGGGAGTTCATAACTCACTTGAATCTAATGTAGGAAATATGGTATCTCAAGAGCTATGTAAGGTTTTAAGCAACCAATATAAAAAAGAGGTCTTCATTTTTCTTTATAGTTGAGATCTCCTGTTTCCTTGACATGTTTAGTTGTGTTCTCTCCTTTAGTCCTCCCATGATCTAGTTATTCTGATATGGAAAAACTAGCTGAAATGCCCAACCAGTCTCTAAATCAGTGACACTTTTTCATTAAGCCTAAAGTCACTTTACAATTGCTACAGTCATACTAAATACACTTCTTTGTTTGGAGTTTAAAAGATATTTCCAACAGCTAGATTACAAGGACCTAGAACTCCCATTCTTGTTTATGTAAGAGTGGCTTCATCAGATTAAATGCCGTTCTCTGGAATAACATAAAATAGGAATAATTTACTCATAAGATTCTTACGTTAACCATCTTTATTTACAAAATACTATCTTAAGAATTATTGTTTCATTTAGCTTCAATTGGAGCCAAAGTATAGTCAATTACTGAACTAAAAGCAGTTACTTAAAAACTAAAAATGAGAGATAAGTCAAATTACATTTGAAGAGAGAGCAACAGCATGAGGTTTCTTGTTTGGTTCTGGATGTTGAGTAACAGGCTCATTTGCAGGTGGAAGGAACCCTTCAGGCAAGTCACTTGTACTTTCAGATGGGGGTGAAGAGGGCTGAATTCCAGCTCTTGGGGGAAGATTTTGTGAGGAAAACCCCCTCCCTGCATAGACACTTCGCATTGGAAATGGAGTGGGTGGCGGGTCAGGTGGAAAATAATCTCCAGGTTCCTAGACAAGTTTCCTGGGAGAGGTGGAGGAAAAAAAAGGTCCTCTTCTCATGAACTGACTCCTTGGGTCAACTGGAAACAAGGCACCTCTGACTGGAGGGAAAGGTGCCAACACAGAGCCAGAGCCAGTTGCTTGGTTTTCAGCATGGAGAGGTGAATCAGGCACATCAGAGTCCAAAGGAGGCATATTAGGAATTCTGTGTTCTGCTGGTCCCGATGCTCTACCACAATTTGAGTAAAACCTATCTTGCCTTTGTAGAGGAAGACGTGCATCAGAAGAATATGGTTGGCCTGGCGGAGGGATCATCAGCCTGCTGGCCTGTTCCCCTGGAGGAGAGAGGGGCCCAGTCTGAGAAGGTGCTCTCTGAAAATCAGTGAACTTATGACAGCTGGATTCTCTTCCTTTACTGCTAGTCGCATGGTCCAGAGGATTCTCCAGGGCCCCTTGACCCTCTTCCTCCTCCCACTGGAGTGAAAGGTGAGAGTGTGAGTGGACCACTCTTTTCAAAATGAGGAGGTCTCCTTTCAGATGAAGGGTGACCTATTGGTGAGGGCCCATTTGGAGAAGGCTTTCTGCCCATTGCTGAGTTGGAAACATCCAGTGCATCATAGGGATCTTTTTCTACAAGTTCAAATCTAAGCTCCTTCTCAGTTAATTTCTGTCTGTTGCGTGCATTTTGTTTCCTGAAATAACTGAGGTTTCTTTCAGCAATCCGAGCTGCCAACTCACTAGCATCTGCTTCTTTCTCGGAGGAAGTAATCTTCCCCAGACAGGAACGAATGGTACTCTGCAATTGTTCTTCAAGATATTGGGCTCTCTTTCTGTAGGTCTCCAGCTCTTTTATTGTATGGCTCATCTTTTCTTCGACTTTGGAAAGTTTCTCCTTTTGCTCCACACGGCAGTTTTCCTCCACTCTTAATTTCCTGTGCAGTTTCATCATATTTTCTTGACAGCGTTCCATCATGACTTTAAAGTTCTTCTGTAGGGTCTCATTCTCACTTTGCAGCTGTGCATTTTCGGACTGCAAGGATGCCTGTTCAGTCTGCAGACTTTTAAGGTGTTCTGTAAGGTCTTCCGTGGTTTTCTCCACTTCAGATGAGAAAGTACATTTTTGATTTCTTCCTCCTTCCAAGATTTCTAAGGAGGCCTTTAGCTTATCACCATAAACCAGGTTCCTCAAAGATCCTTTGGACTCATCCTCCAAGTGAGCACCAATTTCGGGTTCACTCGTCTTTCCCAGTTCCAGGTGACCACCATCCCTTTGGGCTCCCAGGCTTGGAGAAGTTCTATCCTTCATCTTCAGCAAGCATTCACTCAGAGACTCCATGTGATTTTCTGTGTCCCTTAGAACTTGTTCTCCAGCTACTTTAGAGTCCTCTAATATGATTTTTGCTTTATATTGGACACCTCCTTGTTGCCTCTGTGCTTCAGCTTCTCCTTGTATTGTTGGTCTCTGCGTTGGCGGAAGTAGGGATCCTTCATTCAAAACCTCTTTGATTGCCAGCTTCAGTTCTTCCTCATTCACTTGAAAGAGTCTCCAGTTTGTTTTAGCTTCAGCTATTTGTGATCTGAGGGATTCAGATTCACCTTGGAGGGACTGTATCCTTCTTGATAGATGCGCCATCGTTTCATCCTGTTGACCATGTTGAGCCTTCTGTGCTTTGAGCTCTTCTTCTAGAAAGAGCATTTCAACGCCATGGCTGGATTCGGGCCTATGCAGCTTTTCGCCGGTTGCCTCCAGCTGTTGTGCTTCTCTTGAACCCTTCTCAAACCTGCAATCCTTTAAAGATGATTCCAAGCCTTCATGTTCTTTTTCAACAAGGCTCACTTTTTCAAGAAGTCCACATTTTGCCTCAATAAGTCCAGCAAGATTTAGAGCCAGCCTTTTTTCTCTTCCCACGTAAAGCCTGCTACGAACCGACTGAAAACCTCTCCAGAAAAGTGAGAGAACAGCAAAAAATCCAAGAGCTGTACACATCACCAACTCCCAAGGAAAGCCATAAGGAAGATGGCCTGGCTTCATGTCTTCGGACAATGCTGCCACAACCCTGGGTGCTTCTTCCAGAACCACCCACTAGGATGGCTGAGAGGCAGCCCTTGGCTCCTCCATCACGCCAAGACAGCTTTGGCTCTTGCCACCACAACCACAGCCTGCCCAGGCAGGCCAACACAGGCTGTGGACACTCAGGTGTTTGGTCAGGAACTCCAACCTGCACCAGGCAACGGAGCAGACCACTGTGATCCCCTTTAGGGGCTGAGCGTATGGTGGGTGGTGGGCGTATGGCGGTGGGAGCCATGATCAAAGGCTCCCAGGAGCCTTGTTGTGCTCAACTGCCCATCAGGGGAGTCTTGTCCGCTTCCCTACCCAGTGCATCCTCATGTGCCACAGGTTTCGGTCCCTCCCACTCCAGTCAGAGAGAATTCCTCTCCATGCCACCCACCCCTTGATTTGGTTTAGGCCAGGCCAAGGCGGGGTTAGTAGGAAGATTCCATCCAGTCATAATAACATTCAGTTTGATGTCACTCAAATTCTAAAGCTGACTAAACTGTTCAAACAGCTTTTATGGCCTCTATTGGTCTTTGTGTCCCTTGCCTTTTGTTTGAGTGACTCAGTCCTTTCCCTGCCCTTGTGCTCTCCCTATTTCCTACCTTCCTTGCTTCCTTCCTCCCTTCCTGGGTTTTCTCCTTTTCTTCTTCCTTCTTTTCTACCTCCCTGCATCCCTCCAACTTTGCCTTCCTCCCTTCCAACTTTCTCTCTCCCTTCCCTCCCTTTTCTTTTCTTGCAAGTGTTTGCGGTGAAAGTCCATGGCAGGCCAGCCCCAAGCTAGGCAAGGTCACTGCCACTGAGCTACAACATCCCCAGACCTGCTGCCACTTCCTATGCAAGTAACTTGAATTATCTCTAAAGAGAAACTCTCACATTAGTCTACTTTCAAAGTAATTTCTGAAGAGTTGCTAACATGGGCATAAATCAGGTATGACAAGTCATTTTTGAAAAGCACGGCACAGCTAATGTTCCTCCAAAGAAGGAGTGGAAAACTTAATTGGTTTTCAGGTCAGCATTTCTAGACTAGTACAAACCCTCCTAATCCTGATCTCTCCTTAGTCCTATGATTTCTTTAAGTGTCCCCTTTGCTCCTGTTCATGGAGTCATGTGTACAGAAATTATACCTGGTTCTATTGAACTCTACTTAATTCTTTCTCACCTCTGTGCTCCTTTTGCCAAGTCACTCCTCAACACTTACTGTAACCCTTTCAATTTTTTGTCCATTTTCATTTAAAAAACTCTTTCAAAAATTGAACCATTTCACATGCAGACACAGTCTTCTTGATCTGCTATTAATCCCCCACTACTGACATTGTAAGTTATTGAAATGTACACTTCCGGACCGTTTTCAGATTTTTGATTCCTGTATATCTATCTGTCTATCTATTTACAAACATCACATGGTATTCTGAAAGAATCGTTCTGCTTTTGGAGCTCTACATTGTGTTTTCCAGAAGCAGGCCTATTACACAGAGATGAATCCATGTTACCTAGATTGAGTTCAAACCGGAATGTGCACTCTGATTCCCGTTATATTGTTCTACCTACTAATGGACAGTTCAGTTATATCCAGACCTCACCACCTCCCCCATTGAGTAAAACCCTTGTGAAGAGACATGTAGATGCCTTTATGAACATATTGATAATTTTTCATGGCAGTGTTTTCCAAAAACCAGTTAGTAAAATCAATTGATTCCTTTGCAGCCTGAAATTACCTTCATTCCAGTTTACTGGTATAAGAACCGCAGTATATCAGCAACCATTCTCCAATAGTAGTTCAGGCAGAAGTCATTCTAGATAACAAGCAGTGCCGGATCCTCCATGTATTTTACACAGCCCATGACGGGGGACATCCGTCCATTCGTTTAGAACAACTGATGTTTTATGCTGGCAATTTAGGTTTATTTAAAGGAGTGATTAGAAAACAGGTGAGACAGACTGATTAGATTCAGTATGTATGTTGGCTTTGTTTTTCTAGGCCTGAAGTTTTCACATTTCAATTAATTGTAGGTTAAGTATCAGGCAGATTCTTCACTGGGCTTCAAATGTGATAAAGCTGCTTCTTATTTTTAAGAAGGCCGTTGCAATCCTGCATTTATTTTACACCTCAGTGCTTGTTTTACACACAAGCACACACACCCACACACCACACACATCAACACACACACAAACACATAATTAGAGCACATTTAACTCTCAAATAAAGCTTTACCTACTAATTCATAACTAGGGTATTTTTTTAATAAGTATTGTGTCTTGGTCTCTACTGGGGAAACATGGTTCAATGTGAGTTCTCTGGTTTGTTGTAGGGCAGTGAACGTTCACTTGTTGGCAATGATATAGAAATGGGGAGTAAGAGTTTAAAAGTTTTTACAGTAGGTAGGCAGAGTCAGAGTATGGAATCTAAGAATAAGAAATTGCGGAATTTCCTTTTTGTTTCTTCATTTCAACCTCCTAATAATTGATGTATATTTTCCAAAAGTCTCCCAGAAAACAAGGACTAGGTCAATCCACATATCAGTGAACCATAGCAGAATGCGACTCTGAATTTCATATAAACAGTCATAAAATCAAAAAGACAGGTGCTGGGGTTTTGGCTCAGCACTAGAGTGCTGGCTTCACACTTTCAAAGGTCCTGAGTTGGATCCCCAACACCATATGTGAAAGGAATGAATGAGCCAAAGCATAAGTGTATGATGAATGAATTAAAGGTATTAGGAGGAGGAGGAAGAGGAGGAGCAGGAGGAGAAATAGAATAAGATGATGAGTAATTTGACAGAAGGGAAAAAAGGGAGGAGAGTGAGTTTAAAGTGTGGTTTCCAATTCCCAAACGTTAAATTACAGCAGACAGGATAGAGAGAGAAGAAGGGAGGGCAGGAGAGGGGGGATAGTAGAGGCTAGAAAACGTAGCAGAATACAATAGTTACTAATATGGCATTTTGTAAAAACGTGGATGTGTAAACAATGTGATTGTGCAATCTGTATATGGGGTCAAAATGGGAGTTCATAACTCACTTGAATCTAATGTAGGAAATATGGTATCTCAAGAGCTATGTAAGGTTTTAAGCAACCAATATAAAAAAGAGGTCTTCATTTTTCTTTGTAGTTGAGATCTCCTGTTTCCGTGACATGTTTAGTTGTGTTCTCTCCTTTAGTCCTCCCATGCTCTAGTTATTCTGATTTAAAAAAAATAGGTGAAATGCCCAACCAGTCTCTAAATCAGTGACACTTTTTCATTAAGCCTAAAGTCACTTTACATTTGCTACAGTCATACTAAATACACTTTTTGTTGGGAGTTTAAAAGATATTTCCATCATCTAGATTACAAGTACTTAGAACTCCCATTCTTGTTTATGTAATAGTCGCTTCATCAGATTAACTGCTGTTCTCTGGAATAAAGTAAAATAGGAATAATTTACTCATGAGATTCCTACGTAAACCATCTTTATTTACAAAATACAGTCTTAAGAATTATTGTTTCATTGAGCTTCAATTGGAGCCAAAGTATAGTCAATTACTGAAGTAAAAACAGTTACTTAAAAACTAAAAATGAGAGATAAGTCAAATTACATTTGAAGAGAGAGCAACAGCATGAGGTTTCTTGTTTGGTTCTGGATGTTGAGTAACAGGCTCATTTGCAGGTGGAAGGAACCCTTCAGGGAACTCACTTGTACTTTCAGAATGGGGGTGTAGAGGACTGAATTCCAGCTCTTGGGGGAAGATTGTGAGGAAAACCCCCTCCCTGCATAGACACTTCGCATTGGAAATGGAGTGTGTGGCGGGTCAGGTGGAAAATAATCTCCAGGTTCCCAGACAAGTTTCCTGGGAGAGGTGGAGGAAAAAAAAGGTCCTCTTCTCATGAACTGACTCCTTGGGTCAACTGGATACAAGGCACCTCTGACTGGAGGGAAAGGTGCCATCACAGAGACAGAACCAGTTGCTTGGTTTTCAGCATGGAGAGGTGAATCAGGCACACCAGAGTCCAAAGGAGGCATATTAGGAATTCTGTGTTCTGCTGGTCCCAATGCTCTACCACAATTTGAGTAAAACCTATCTTGCCTTTGTAGAGGAAGACGTGCATCAGAAGAATATGGATGGCCTGGCGGAAGGATCATCAGCCTGCTGGCCTGTTCCCCTGAGGAGAGAGGGGCCCAGTCTGAGAAGGTGCTCTCTGAAAATCAGTGAACTTATGACAGCTGGATTCTCTTCCTTTACTGCTAGTCGCATTGTCCAGAGTATTCTCCAGGGCCCCTTGACCCTCTTCCTCCTTCCACTGGAGTGAAAGTTGAGAGTGTGAGTGGACCACTCTTTTCAAAATGAGGAGGTCTCAGTTCAGATGAAGGGTGACCTATTGGTGAGAGCCCATTTGGAGAAGGCTTTCTGCCCATTGCTGAGTTGGAAACATCCAGTGCATCATAGGGATCTTTTTCTTCAATTTCAAATCTAAGCTCCTTCTCAGTTAATTTCTGTCTGTTGCGTGCATTTTGTTTCCTGAAATAACTGAGGTTTCTTTCAGCAATCCGAGCTGCCAACTCACTAGCATGTGCTTCTTTTTCAGAGGAAATAATCTTCCCCAGACAGGAACGAATGGTACACTGCAATTGTTCTTCAAGATACTGGGCTTTCTTTCTGTAGGTCTCCAGGTCTTTTATTGTATGGCTCATCTTTTCTTCGACTTTGGAAAGTTTCTCCTTTTGCTCCACACGGCAGTTTTCCTCCACTCTTAATTTCCTGTGCCGTTTCATCATATTTTCTTGATAGCGTTCCATCATGACTTGAAAGTTCTTCTGTAGGGTCTCATTCTCACTTTGCAGCTGTGCATTTTCTGACTGCAAGGATGCCTGTTCAGTCTGCAGACTTTTAAGGTGTTCTGTAAGGTCTTCTGTGGTTTTCTCCACTTCAGATGAGAAAGTACATTTTTGATTTCTTCCACCTTCCAAGATTTCTAAGGAGGCCTTTAGCTTATCACCATAAACCAGATTCCTCAAAGCTCTTTTGGACTCATCCTCCAAGTGAGCACCAATTTTGGGTTCACTCGTCTTTCCCAGTTCCAGGTGACCACCATCCCTTTGGGCTCCCAGGCTTGGAGAAGATCTATCCTTCATCTTCAGCAAGCATTCACTCAGAGACTCCATGTGATTTTCTGTGTCCCTTAGAACTTGTGCTCCAGCTCTTTAGAGTCTTCTAATATGATTTTTGCTTTATATTGGACACCTCCTTGTTCCCTCTGTGCTTCAGGTTGTCCTTGTATTGTTGGTCTCTGTGTTGGCGGAAGTAGGGATCCTTCATTCAAAACCTCTTTGATTGCCAGCTTCAGTTTTTCCTCATTCACTTGAAAGAGTCTCCAGTTTGTTTTAGCTTCAGCTATTTGTGATCTGAGGGATTCAGATTCACCTTGGAGGGACTGTATCCTTCTTGATAGATGCGCCATCGTTTCATCCTGTTGACCATGTTGAGCCTTCTGTGCTTTGAGCTCTTCTTCTAGAAAGAGCATTTCAACGCCATGGCTGGATTCGGGCCTATGCAGCTTTTCGCCGGTTGCCTCCAGCTGTTGTGCTTCTCTTGAACCCTTCTCAAACCTGCAATCCTTTAAAGATGATTCCATGCCTTCATGTTCTTTTTCAACAAGGCTCACTTTTTCAAGAAGTCCACATTTTGCCTCAATAAGTCCAGCAAGATTTAGAGCCAGCCTTTTTTCTCTTCCCACGTAAAGCCTGCTACGAACCGACTGAAAACCTCTCCAGAAAAGTGAGAGAACAGCAAAAAATCCAAGAGCTGTACACATCACCAACTCCCAAGGAAAGCCATCAGGAAGATGGCCTGGCTTCATGTCTTCGGAAAATGGTGGCACAACCCTGGGTGCTTCTTCTAGAACCACCCACTAGGATGGCTGAGAGGCAGCCCTTGGCTCCTCCATCACGCCAAGACAGCTTTGGCTCTTGCCACCACAACCACAGCCTGCCCAGGCAGGCCAACACAGGCTGTGGACACTCAGGTGTTTGGTCAGGAACTCCAACCTGCACCAGGCAACGGAGCAGACCACTGTGATCCCCTTCAGGGGCTGAGCGTATGGTGGGTGGTGGGCGTATGGCGGTGGGAGCCATGATCAAAGGCTCCCAGGAGCCTTGTTGTGCTCAACTGCCCATCAGGGGAGTCTTGTCCGCTTCCCTACCCAATGCATCCTCAAGTGCCACAGGTATAGGTCCCTCCCACTCCAGCCAGAGAGAATTCCTCTCCATGCCACCCACCCCTTGATTTGGTTTAGGCCAGGCCAAGGCGGGGTTAGTAGGAAGATTCCATCCAGTCATAATAACATTCAGTTTGATGTCACTCAAATTCTAAAGCTGACTAAACTGTTCAAACAGCTTTTATGGCCTCTATTGGTCTTTGTGTCCCTTGCCTTTTGTTTGAGTGACTCAGTCCTTTCCCTGCCCTTGTGCTCTCCCTATTTCCTACCTTCCTTGCTTCCTTCCTCCCTTCCTGGGTTTTCTCTTTTTCTTCTTCCTTCTTTTCTACCTCCCTGCATTCCTCCAACTTTGCCTTCCTCCCTTCCAACTTTCTCTCTCCCTTCCCTCCCTTTTCTTTTCTTCCAAGTGTTTGGGGTGAAAGTCCATGGCAGGCCCGCCCCAAGCTAAGCAAGGTCACTGCCACTGAGCTACAACATCCCCAGACCTGCTGCCACTTCCTATGCAAGTAACTTGAATTATCTCTAAAGAGAAACTCTCACATTAGTCTACTTTCAAAGTAATTTCAGAAGAGTTGCTAACATGGGCATAAATCAGTTATGACAAGTCATTTTTGAAAAGCACGGCACAGCTAATGTTCCTCCAAAGAAGGAGTGGAAAACTTAATTGGTTTTCAGGTCAGCATTTCTAGACTAGTACAAACCCTCCTAATCCTGATCTCTCCTTAGTCCTATGATTTCTTTAAGTGTCCCCTTTGCTCCTGTTCATGGAGTCATGTGTACAGAAATTATACCTGGTTCTATTGAACTCTACTTAATTCTTTCTCACCTCTGTGCTCCTTTGGCCAAGTCACTCCTCAACACTTACTGTAACCCTTTCAATTTTTTGTCCATTTTCATTTAAAAAACTCTTTCAAAAATTGAACCATTTCGCATGCAGACACAGTCTTCTTGATCTGCTATTAATCCCCCACTACTGACATTGTAAGTTATTGAAATGTACACTTCCAGACCGTTTTCAGATTTTTGATTCCTGTATATCTATCTGTCTATCTATTTACAAACATCACATGGTATTCTGAAAGAATCGTTCTGCTTTTGGAGCTCTACATTGTGTTTTCCAGAAGCAGGCCTATTACACAGAGATGAATCCATGTTACCTAGATTGAGTTCAAACCGGAATGTGCACTCTGATTCCCATTATATTGTTCTACCTACTAATGGACAGTTCAGTTATATCCAGACCTCACCACCTCCCCCATTGGTAAAACCCTTGTGAAGAGACATGTAGATGCCTTTATGAACATATTGATAATTTTTCATGGCAGTGTTTTCCAAAAACCAGTTAGTAAAATCAATTGATTCCTGTGCAGCCTGAAATTACCTTCATTCCAGTTTACTGGTATAAGAACCGCAGTATATCAGCAACAATTCTCCAATAGTAGTTCAGGCAGAAGTCATTCTAGATAACAAGCAGTGCCGGATCCTCCATGTATTTTACACAGCCCATGACGGGGGACATCCGTCCATTCATTTAGAACAACTGATGTTTTATGCTGGCAATTTAGGTTTATTTAAAGGAGTGATTAGAAAACAGGTGAGACAGACTGATTAGATTCAGTATGTATGTTGGCTTTGTTTTTCTAGGCCTGAAGTTTTCACATTTCAATTAATTGTAGGTTAAGTATCAGGCAGATTCTTCACTGGGCTTCAAATGTGATAAAGTTGCTTCTTATTTTTAAGAAGGCCGTTGCAATCCTGCATTTCTTTTATACCTCAGTGCTTGTTTTACACACAACCACACACACCCACACACCGCACACATCAACACACACACAAACACATAATTAGAGCACATTTAACACTCAAATAAAGCTTTACCTACTGATTCATAACTAGGGTATTTTTTTAATAAGTATTGTGTCTTGGTCTCTACTGGGGAAACATGGTTCAATGTGAGTTCTCTGGTTTGTTGTAGGGCAGTGAACGTTCACTTGTTGGCAATGATATAGAAATGGGGAGTAAGAGTTTAAAAGTTTTTACAGTAGGTAGGCAGAGTCAGAGTATGGAATCTAAGAATAAGAAATTGGGGAATTTCCTCTTTGTTTCTTCATTTCAACCTCCTAATAATTCATGTATATTTTCCAAAAGTCTCCCAGAAAACAAGGACTAGGTCAATCCACATATCAGTGAACCATAGCAGAATGCGATTCTGAATTTCATATAAACAGTAATAAAATCAAAAAGACAGGTGCTGGGGTTTTGGCTCAGCACTAGAGTGCTGGCTTCACACTTTCAAAGGTCCTGAGTTGGATCCCCAACACCATACGTGAAAGGAATGAATGAACCAATGCATGAGTGTATGATGAATGAATTAAAGGTATAAGGAGGAGGAGGAAGAGGAGGAGGAGGAGGAGAAATAGAAGAAGATGATGAGAAATTTGACAGAAAGGAAAAAGGGGAGGAGAGTGAGTTTAAAGTGTGGTTTCCAATTCCCAAACGTTAAATTACAGCAGACGGGATAGAGAGAGAAGATGGGAGGGCAGGAGAGGGGGGATAGTAGAGGCTAGAAAAGGTAGCAGAATACAACAGTTACTAACATGGCATTTTGTAAAAACGTGGATGTGTAAACAATGTGATTGTGCAATCTGTATATGGGGTCAAAATGGGAGTTCATAACTCACTTGAATCTAATGTAGGAAATATGGTATCTCAAGAGCTATGTAAGGTTTTAAGCAACCAATATAAAAAAAGAGGTCTTCATTTTTCTTTGTAGTTGAGATCTCCTGTTTCCTTGACATGTTTAGTTGTGTTCTCTCCTTTAGTCCTCCCATGCTCTAGTTATTCTGATATGGAAAAACTAGCTGAAATGCCCAACCAGTCTCTAAATCAGTGACACATTTTCATTAAGCCTAAAGTCACTTTACAATTGCTACAGTCATACTAAATACACTTCTTTGTTTGGAGTTTAAAAGATATTTCCATCAGCTAGATTACAAGGACCTAGAACTCCCATTCTTGTTTATGTAAGAGTGGCTTCATCAGATTAAATGCCGTTCTCTGGAATAACATAAAATAGGAATAATTTACTCATAAGATTCTTACGTAAACCATCTTTATTTACAAAATACTATCTTAAGAATTATTGTTTCATTGAGCTTCAATTGGAGCCAAAGTATAGTCAATTACTGAACTAAAAGCAGTTACTTAAAAACTAAAAATGAGAGATAAGTCAAATTACATTTGAAGAGAGAGCAACAGCATGAGGTTTCTTGTTTGGTTCTGGATGTTGAGTAACAGGCTCATTTGCAGGTGGAAGGAACCCTTCAGGCAACTCACTTGTACTTTCAGAATGGGGGTGAAGAGGGCTGAATTCCAGCTCTTGGGGGAAGATTTTGTGAGGAAAACCCCCTCCCTGCATAGACACTTCGCATTGGAAATGGAGTGGGTGGCGGGTCAGGTGGAAAATAATCTCCAGGTTCCCAGACAAGTTTCCTGGGAGAGGTGGAGGATGAAGGGTGACCTATTGGTGAGGGTCTCCAGCTCTTTTATTGTATTGCTCATCTTGTCTTCGACTTTGGAAAGTTTCTCCTCTTGCTCCACACGGTAGTTTTCCTCCACTCTTAATTTCCTGTGCAGTTTCATCATATTTTCTGGATTGCTTTCCATCACGACTTTAAAGTTCTTCTGTAGGGTCTCATTCTCACTTTGCAGCTGTGCATTTTCTGACTGAAAGGATGCCTGTTCAGTCTGCAGACTTTTAAGGTGTTCTGTAAGGACTTCTGTGGTATTCTCCACTTCAGATGAGAGAGTACATTTTTGATTTCTTCCTCTTTGCAAGATTTCTAAGGAGGCCTTTAGCTCATCACCATAAACCAGGTTCCTCAAAGCTCCTTTGGACTCATCCACCAAATGAGCACCAATTTCGGGTTTACTCGTCTTTTCCAGTTCCTGGTGACCACCATCCCTTTGGGCTCCCAGGCTTGGAGAAGATCTATCCTTCATCTTCAGCAAGCATTCACTCAGAGACTCCATGTGATTTTCTGAGTCCCTTAGAACTTGTTCTCCAGCTACTTCAGAGTCCTCTAATATGATTTTTGCTTTATATTGGACACCTCCTTGTTCCCTCTGTGCTTCAGCTTCTCTTTGTATTGTTGGTCTCTGCGTTGGCGGAAGTAGGGATTCTTCATTCAAAACCTCTTTGATTGCCAGCTTCAGTTCTTCCTCATTCACTTGAAAGAGTCTCCAGTTTGTTTTAGCTTCAGCTATTTGTGATCTGAGGGATTCAGATTCACCTTGGAGGGACTGTATCCTTCTTGATAGATGCGCCATCGTTTCATCCTGTTGACCATGTTGAGCCTTCTGTGCTTTGAGCTCTTCTTCTAGAAAGAGCATTTCAACGCCATGGCTGGATTCGGGCCTATGCACCTTTTCGTCGGTTGCCTCCAGCTGTTGTGCTTCTCTTGAACCCTTCTCAAACCTGCAATCCTTTAAAGATGATTCCAAGCCTTCATGTTCTTTTTCAACAAGGCTCACTTTTTCAAGAAGTCCACATTTTGCCTCAATAAGAGTTCATGGCTTGATGTACAATAAGGACATGTACAATAAGGAAATGGATGTAAATCCTTAACGTGAATTATATTGTTGATGTTAAGAGAAAGAGTTCATGGCTTGATGTACAATAAGGACATCCTTCTTTATTTACAAAATACTATCTTAAGAATTATAGTTTCATTGAGCTTCAATTGGAGCCAAAGTATAGTCAATTCTGAAGTAAAAGCAGTTACTTAAAAACTAAAAATGAGAGATAAGTCAAATTACATTTGAAGAGAGAGCAACAGCATGAGGTTTCTTGTTTGGTTCTGGATGTTGAGTAACAGGCTCATTTGCAGTTGGAAGGAACCCTTCAGGGAACTCACTTGTACTTTCAGAATGGGGGTGTAGAGGTCTGAATTCCTGCTCCTGGGGGAAAATTGTGAGGAAAACGCCCTCCCTGCATAGACACTTCACTTTGGAAATGGAGTGGGTTGGGGGCCAGGTGGAGCGTAATCTCCAAGTTCCCAGACAAGTTTCCTGGGAGAGGTGGAGGAAAAAAAAGGTCCTCTTCTCATGAACTGACTCCTTGGGTCAACTGGAACAAGGCACCTTTGACTGGAGGGAAAGGTGCCAACACAGAGCCAGAGCCAATTGCTTGGTTTTCAGCATGGAGTGGTGAATCAGGCACATCAGAGTCCAAAGGAGGCATATTAGGAATTCTGAATTCTGCTTGTCCTGATGCTCTACCACAATTTGAATAAAACCTATCTAGCCTTTGTAGAGGAAGACGTGCATGAGAAAAATATGTTTGGCCTGGTGGAGGGATCATCAGCCTGCTGGCCTGTTCCCCTGGAGGAGAGAGGGGCCCAGTCTGAGAAGGTGCTCTCTGAAAATCAGTGAACTTATGACAGCTGGATTCTCTTCCTTTACTGCTAGTCGCATGGTCCAGAGGATTCTCCAGGGCCCCTTGACCCTCTTCCTCCTCCCACTGGAGTGAAAGGTGAGAGTGTGAGTGTACCACTGTTTTCAAAATGAGGAGGTCTCCTTTCAGATGAAGGGTGACCTATTGGTGAGGGCCCATTTGGAGAAGGCTGTCTGCCCATTGCTGAGTTGGAAACATCCAGTGCATCATAGGGATCTTTTTCTACAAGTTCAAATCTAAGCTCCTTCTCAGTTAATTTTTGTCTGTTGTGCGCATTTTGTTTCCTGAAATAACTGAGGTTTCTTTCAGCAATCCGAGCTGCCAACTCACTAGCATGTGCTCCCTTCTCAGAGGAAATAATCTTCCCCAGACAGGAATGAATGGTTCTCTGCAATTCTTCTTCAATATATTGGGCTCTCTTTCTTTAGGTCTCCAGCTCTTTTATTGTATGGCTCATCTTTTCTTCGACTTTGGAATGTTTCTCCTCTTGCTCCACCCAGTAGTTTTCCTCCACTCTTAATTTCCTGTGCAGTTTCATCATGTTTTCTTGATAGCATTCCATCATGACTTTAAAGTTCTTTTGTTGGGTCTCATTCTCACTTTGTAGCTGTGCATTTTCACATTAATGTTTATAGCAGTTCAGTTCACAATAGGAACTAACTTAGATGCCCTTCAATAGAAGAATGGATAAATAAACTGTAGCATTTTACATAATGGAATATTACTCAGCAATAAAGAGAAGTGAAATTATGAAATTTGCTGGTAAATGGATGAAGTTGGAAAATATCGTGCTAAGCAATGTAAGCAAATAAAAAAAAAGGCTGAAATGTTGTCTCTGATAATTGGATGCTGATCCTTAATGTGGCGAGTGTCACGGGGAGAATGGAGAAACTTTAATTGCGCAATGGGCAGGGAGGAATTTTGAGGGGGTATGTGGGCAAGAAAGATGGTGGAATGAGATGAACATCATTACCATAGGTACATGTGTGACTGCATATATGGTGAGGTTCTACATCCTGTACAACCAGAGAAAAGAAATGTTGTGCTCCATTATATATTTGGAACCAGGCACTATGGCAAACTCTTGCAATCCCAGTGGCTCAGAATACTAAGCCATAATGTTGTTGATATCCTCAAAGCCAGCCTCAGCAACTTAGACCCTAAGCAACTTAGTGAGACCTTCTCTCAAAATAAAAAAGGCTTGGGGATGTGGCTCAGTAGTTGAGAGTATCCCCAGATTCATTTCTAGGTACAAAAATAAATAAATAAAGTATATATCATACACATACTTAATGTTATAATGAAAAGAGATAACTAGAATTAAAGAATGGAGGTGAAAGAGGAAATTTAAAATAATAGAAGTATTACATATGCATATATCTAGTATCCATATATATATAAATATAAAACTTCAACAGTGGGAGGAAAAGTTATAATTATTTCTTATACTTCAGCATTGCTTGAAATATTATAATAAACATGCACTGCTTAAAAATATGAAAACAACTTTATGACATAAAATATACATGGTATTATGATATTGAAAACGTTTTCAGTATAACAAGTATTGGCACATATGAGAAACAGAAAGCTATTTCATTCTGATCTTTTAGTTTATGCATTTGGTACTGAGTGATTTTTTTTTGGTTGTTTCAGAAGAAAAGGGACAGAGAATAGAGCAGAAGAAACTAGATAACCTTCAAACACTTTGGAGCTGCAATGAGAACATACTCTAAAATATTCACTCATTGTGGAATTGAATAACATCCATTTCACAAACCACAGACTTTTCCTATCTCACAAATCAATTTCATTCTATTATATTGGTGAATTAGTTTCTTTTAGTGAATTGGTTGTTCCATTTTAACTGTTGGCCTTCTAATAAAAGGGAAAGACATGTATTAGAAGTATAGAAAATAGTCAAGATAATAGCCCAGCAATACTTCTTACTTATCATCTAACCTCTTCTTTTCAGATTTCCCCATGCTTCAGTGACCACGAGCTGTTACCATTGAATTAGGCATGACAAGCCTCTCCAGGGCCCCTATTCTTTCAAGGAGTGGTTTGTTGGGGGTACAGTTATGAACAATGGTAATGAAACTATCACCATTTGTTTGAAATCTCATGTAGAGATTTTGAAATTCAAATGAGATATCACTATTCTTCTTATATTTCAGTCATAGGAAAATTAAATTTGATGCATCCTTTAAATTTGTTTTTGCTCTTATAAATCTATGATCGTTACACAGCTTTGAAGTGAAAATAAATCATGAAGTTGAAAAAAAGTTACCCTCTATCAATATTGTTGTTGTTCCTATAAATAAGATGGAATACAATTCTATACTTTCGTGTTGGAGAACACACCCATACACTCACATACATATGGTATACACATGTATGTAATCATGAATATATGAAAATATACATCCAGAGAGAGAGAGAGAGAGAGAGAGAGAGAGAGAGAGAGAGAGAAGCCTTGTAAGCATGAAATTAATTATCTTTTTTTCAAAGATCTAATGTTATCATTTCATACGTAATTTGTGAATTATAACTTATATAAATTTTGGCATCAAGGAGGTCTTAGATTTGATTTCATTTTTTAAAATTTTTTTTTAATATTTATTTTTTAGTTACTGGCGGACACAACATCTTTGTTTTGTATGTGGTGCTGAGGATCAAACCCGGGTCGCACGCATGCCAGGCAAGCGCGCTACCACTTGAGCCACATCCCCAGCCCCTTGGATTTGATTTCTGATACTAGTATATTATATATACATTATATCCCCTGCACAATAAGAAATGAAGCAATGTTAGACTGATATTCCAAACTAGATGAAATTTATTTATAGACAATAGGTTAAAAATAGAATATACACTTGTCAATTTAACTTATGTCTGTGAAGGAATTTTTTTTAAGTTTATGTGAAATAAATGTCAACATGAAATAAATATGAGTTTAATTTAGATCATAGATCCAATCTATAATGAAATGACAGATTCACAATGAATGAAAATTGTGAAACAAAGAATGTTCTTAGAGCAACAATATTTTCTGTCAAACTATTAATAATCTAGAATACAATATCATATACACACATTTATTCTTATCCACATATAATCTTATGGTTGGGATTTGGAAAGTCTCCCAAAGTTTCTTTTGTCTGTTAAGAGCTTGTTCCCCAAATAAAGGTAAGTTGGGAGGTTTGGCCCTTGGGAAGTGATTGTATAATGAGGGCTCTGACCTCATTACTGGATTAATCCATTGAAGGAAACATAATTTGATTGGACTATTGGGAGCTAGTAGAAACTCTATGCAGTGGGTATGGTTGAAAGTAGGTTATTGGAAGCATGCCCTAGGAGAGGATTTCTTTCCTTGTCTGCTTATTCTATCTCTCTCATTCTCTCTCCCTCCCTTTCTCCTTCCTTCTTGGCTGCCTTGTGCTGAAGTGTTTTCCTCCACCTGGAATTTCCACCATGATGCTCTGCTCAGGCCCAAAGCAATGCAGCCAACTGAATATGGCCTGAAACCTTGAATAAATAAAATAAATTGCATCAAAATAAATCTTTCCTCCTCCACCTTGTTTGTGCCACGTATTTTGGTCACAGTGATGAAAATCTGACTAACACATATAGGTATTAAAGAACGCATGTATCTCTGTGTCAGAACAATAACATCCTTTGAAACTAGTTGACAGTTGGTGAAATGCTTTTACTTCATCTCACTTTACTATGAAGATGTGAGAAGACGTGGTTGACTTGTTTATTTTATATGACTTTGCTTATGAAGTAGGTCATAGGTACATTATACAATATACCTCTTTCACAAAAATTCAATAAAACTATCAAAAAGACAGATGCAGATTTTTTCTTTTCTCTGCCTTTGTCCCAATCATTTCACTTATCTCTAGTTTGTTATCTCAGCCTTAGTTTAACAACAAGTACTGTCAGTGCCTTAAGCAAATCTTCCTCCTGAAAACTACCCTGTGGAAAGGTTCAAATTAAAGCAAATATTAAACTTTGCTCTTACCAGTACCTTAAATACTTTCTTAGCCTCAAGGATCAGTCCAAGACTTTGTACTTTCAATGGCTCCTCTCCTCTCTCTATTAAAGTTCTCTATCAACTCTCTCTTTATTGTGCAGTGTTCTGGTCACAGACATACACACATATTTATTTCAAATTATCTGTTTTTTGTTGTGTGTGTGTGTGTGTGTGTGTGTTTGCGTCTGTGTGTGTGTGTGAACCCTCCTTTATTTCAAACTTCCATAGCAGTCATTGTTAATGTCAGTCATTTGGACATTTAATCACATACAACATGATAGAGTAGAAATAATGCTGGAATTTAGTTTCAAAGTACAAGTCCAAAAATTTACAGTGATAATAACAACATGTAGGAGGAGACGGAAATGAGATATAATAAAAATATAGACTTGAGATGGATGCTGAGAGGAGAAAAGAATGAGTTTGGGTTCTAGTCATTGGTAACTGGCAAATAATGGTGGTGTCATCTAAGACTGAGCTGAATGAACAAAAGCAATGTTTTATATGACCCTATTTCTATAAAATCTTAGTTAACAGAGTTTTAGTGTTTACTTATCATTATTTCTAGATTCTTTAATGGCTAAGTACACATTTCCAATCTCCCTAACTCCTCAATGTATTAATGCATGAATACCAAGAATGAACAGGAGCTTGGTCATTAATACTGTGCTCATCTAACAACTGAAATTATATAGATTCACATTTTATAACGTATAGATTTAAAATAGCAATGTGAATTTCCACTTATCCTTCAGATACTTGACATTAGCATTGTCCTTTTCTAACAAAAAATTATTTCTAATGTTAATATATTAGATGTATAAATTGAGGACATCTGTGAAAACTCACCTATTCTGACAGAATCCCAGGAGCATTCCTTCACTCTACCTTGAAATTTCAACAGGTGTGTAACTATACAAAATACTATTTCAAGATGTTGCTTTTGATAATATATTAGTTCCTTTTGAAACTGCACACTCAGTTCCAAATTTCATATGCCTTTATAATTTCTCATCCTTCTAAGGTGGTATTTCTTAACATATTGCAATGAAAGAAGCTGCATTTTAATGGCATGCTTTATGCATGTGAATACTTTGAATAATTCTCACTTGCCTTGATTCCTTTTTAAAAAAGTGAGATTCTACGCTTAAAAGAAAATTTTTTATTTAAATAAGCAATTTTCTGGTAGAACTTAAAGTTACTTATGTATAATATGGTCTATGAAATGGAATTTTTAAGCAACTGAGGATTGTGATATTTTTAAAGTTATATTTAAGTAAAAGTTTCATATATGCCTGTAGATAAAAAGTGGACATATGTGTACTGTATTAATTATATGAATGATATATATATATATATATATATATATATATATATATATATATATATATATAAAGTTTATATGTGTTTTTGAATAAAATATGAATGTATGCATGTGTTGAGTAATCTCAAAATAAAAAATGCTATCTCTAGAGAATGTTCTGTGCACCAGTATAAGGAATTACTTTGATTCTTTCTTTATATTTCACATATCACCAATGTTTTATTGTTATCAATAAGTTTACCCCAGTATGGAGAATCACCAATATATCTAAGAATCTTAGAATAGGCTTCAAATTTTTAAAAGCATCCCTTTTCTAAAAGCCACTCATCAAGTGTAAATAAAATGATTAAAATTGCTTTAATTTACTGGTGAACATAAATATTTCTTACTTTTGAAAGATCACGTAATTCCACAGAAGTAAATATCCCATCCAAAACTATTGGTTTATTAAGAATCACTCCAGTTCAATAACCTAAATCTAGTTATTATAGAAAAATGAAGAAATTTGGAACTCAAGGGTTTAGAATAGTGAAATATACACATTAATTTTTGAGGGGATACCAAGGATTGAACTCAGGAGCCCTCAACCACCAAGCCACATCTATAGCCCTATTTTGCATTTTATTTAAAGACAGGGGATCACTGAGTTGCTTAGCACCTCACTTTTGCTGAGGTTGGCTTTAAACTTGAGATCCTCCTGACTCAGTCTCCCGAGCCTCTGGGATTACAGGCATGTGCCACCAGCTCATATTATTTTTATACTTTATTCATTTCTGGATTTATGAGGCCTTAAAACCATAACACTTTCTAAAGAAACTGGCATCCATTCTTTCCCTGTTGTTTTTGAAACTAGATGGTACTTAAACATTGGTCCAAATGGAATAAAATTTCCATTTGTGGAATTCCAGCTCCTTAAATCAAGAGGTGTAGAGGCAGGGAAATGTACTCTGAAGTCACATATATTTAGTGTGAAGCCCAGCACTTTTATCTGTGCCTCAGTTTCCTTAGCTGTAAAATAGGAATAACACACATAGTACCTTCACCGTGTCTTGAGAACTAAAGGAAATAATGTACATTAAGCATTTTTTGGTTCCTCCCAGAGACAGTGATCACTTGACTACTTCCTGCCAATGGGCATTAGTGCTCTTTGATTATTAACTAGAATTTTACTTCTATAGTTTATCTGTTTCTGTCTTCTACATATTTTAGAGGTTTTGAAACAGAAAATAAGCCAGAAAAAAATAAGGTCAGAAGGAGAATATTATAACAGCTTTATAAAAAAATCCAAAAGGTGCAATAACTTGCCATCTCTACAGTAGGCCTAATGTAATATGCCATAAAAATAGTTTTAAAATAACAAGATGAGAGAGTTATTTATAGAAAAATAGATAAAGCTTTTAATGGTAAGTTGGTACTCTGAATTTCTAAGAAAATGATTGTTATCTCTTTGTTATTATATGTAATATATGCAGTGCATCTATGTATTTTTCAGGCTTTTCCTATGAAAGAAATGTAGTTTCCCATCATTGTGATTTAACCCTGAACTTACAGAGATTCAAGAGCATGCACTCTAATAAGTTATACAATATCTGTAATGGTTCATACTTAGGGGTCAAGATCGTACTTGATGATAATGGTGAATAACATTTTTCAAAAAATCGTGAACGACCACATGGTTGGTATTTTTTCAAGCTAAGTAAAAAATATCAATTAGGCATTTTGTTGTTTAAACTGTCAGTTTTTTCCTTTGACCTACTTTTTAGCACTGGCAATAACACCAATTTAGGAAAAGGAGTGTTTCATCAGCAAAGGGTCAAGTTAAGGGAGTAAATTATGGCATCCCTCCCAAGTATGTTTCAGTTTGCCAGAGTGGATGATTGCCTATTCATGGGGAATAAACGCTATGTGAGAATTCCAGGGCTCTTTGTGTTTTGGCAGCTTTTTTTCACTGTAAGACAAGGAATCACAGGCTTTAATGAACAGACCTGTGGAGATGGGTGGAAGGAGAGAGGGAACTGGATAAATGGCTTTGAAATGAGATTTATTTAATCTTTTCTTCTTCAAAGAACATGAGGTATAGTTATATTAATTGTTTGGTGTCTATTTTATAGCTTTTAAAAACAGAGAATAATTCATCTTGATTCTGTAATTACCAGCTATACAAACAGCATATGACAAGTCTTGACAAGTAGACTTTTTTAACATGGAATAGCTATGACAATGGCCAAAGTGTTAGATTAAAATATCAAGGTTGTGCCATTTGATAAATTCTTTCCTTTCTTAATAGGAGGTGTTATGTACGTTTGTATGCTAATTCTAAAATGTCTGTACTGTGTATGAAACTAAATATCAAACAGATCACTAAATTCAATGAACCAATAAACAGTAGTGTTCCAAAACATTCTGAAGGAACTGGTTACATATTTTCTTCTGGATACGAAGTTGGTTTTGTTCTTGGAATACAATCGATTTTTTATTGATTATTTTTTTTTATTGGTTGTTCAAAATATTACAAAGCTCTTGACATCTCGTATTACATATATTAGATTCAAGTGAATTTTGAACTCCCATTTTTACCCAAAATACAGATTGCAGAATCACATCGGTTACACCTCCACATTTTTACATAATGCCATATTAGTAACTGTTGTATTCTGCTACCTTTCCTATCCTCTGCTATCCCCCCTCCCCTCCCATCTTCTCTCTCTTCCCCATCTACTGTAATTCATTTCCCTCCTTGTTTATTTTCCCCTTCCCCTCACAACTTCTTATATGTAATTTTGTATAACATTGAGGGTCTCCCTCCATTTCCATGCAATTTCCCTTTTCTCTCCCTTTCCCTCCCACCTCATGTCTCTGATTGATGTTGATCTTTACTTCTTGCTCTTCCTCCCTGCTCTGCTCTTAGTTGCTCTCATTATATCAAAGAAGACATTATTGATTATAAGTCTATAAAATTATAAATCAAGAGTTTTATCGATCACATGAAGGTCATGCCTCCATGACAACATTGTTGTAGACTGAAGTCTGGGTTAAAAAGCATCCGTTTAACTCCCATGAGGCACTGACAAAGATAAAGTAAAGGAATTCATAAACCCATTTATGCCACATACATGGATCAAAGAAATTATTACAACCTTATATCTGAGTTTCACTCTCTGGGTGAGACAATGTCCTGGAAATGACCCCAGTTGAAACTGGCAGGAGATGATTATCTTTCTCCCCTTTCCACTTTAGCCTGGGGTCAGGAAAATCCAAGTTGTAGTTTGTTGTAGTTTGGATCCGGAATGTTCCTCCCTTGGTGTTATGTTTTGAAGACAGAGGTGGGGCTTTTAGTAAGTGAATGTGTCTTGAGGTTCTGACCTCATGAGTGGTTAAATCTTTGACTGCTGAATGGACTATAGGGAGGCTGGGAAACTGTAGATGACGGGGCATCATTGGAAGAAGTGTATACCTGAGGAGGTCTCTCATCTACCTGGCTGCCATGAACTGAGCAGCTTTCCTCCATCCTGCATTTCCATGATGATATTCTGCCTTACCTCAGGTCCAAAGCAATGGAACCAGTCAAGAAAGAAATACCTGAAACCAGGAGCTAAAATATATCTTTTCACCTCCAACATATAAAAGCTGACAAACTGCCTTATCAAAATTATCAAATATATAAGTTAATATATTTTATGTGAAAAATGTATATCAAAGAAAATTTTCACAAAATCTATAGCATTTTTAACATTTCCTAATGAATATGACCATTAGTTATTCATTGATAACATAGTTTTTTTTTGTTTTGATCCTATTGTGTGGCATGCAAACTTCATCTTTTATGTCCTGATTATTTATGTAACTATGAATTCACCATTATGTTTCCATTCCTTCATTGAAAGTAGACTTCAAAAATTACACTGAAAAAAAAAAGCATTCTAGCAAAATATTCAATATTTTAACAGTATATCTTTTCATATCAATGTAAAATATGGGCTACTTCCAACATTTTACCTAAAATCGTTTCAAATGGGAATTCCAGATAATTATTTCATTGTCTTCCTGACTAGGTAGAATATTACATTTGAGTATTTGAAAAATGAAAAGAACATTGAAACCGTTAGTTATGACATTGGAGCTCATTTATTTGGAAAAACATAACCCTTTTTTTTCTAATTTGGTATAATACAAATAGAACTACAGCTTTGAAAAACATCACCCAACTTTTTTTTTTTAATCACAGGTGGTAAGAAACCAAGAAATACTGTGAGGTCAAAGACTAAGTAAATGCAAGAAACGGAGAATTAAAGAGAACACTATATCATGCTTACATCTGGTGGATATTTGCTGACACAAGGTGAGATTGGCTTCTGTTTCAAAGGCCTTCTGGGAGTAGACCTCAAGAGAGAAAATCATAGGCCTGCATAAGGAGACTACTTAACCCCCATATAGTGACAGTACCAAAGGACCACATTGTGAGCATCAAGTATGAACAAAACATAAATCCCAATTGCACAGAGATCGAGAGGGATAATGGCTCTTGAAAAAATTTACAACCAATACCTGACCTGATATGATGTTTGGTCCTGTATATTTAATAGTGTGGACAAAATGTAAGTTTTAAAAAGGGCAACAAGGGTTGAGGTTGTAGCTCAGTGGTAGAGTGCTTGCCTAGCATGTGTGAGGCACTAGGTTCAATTCTCAGCACCACATATAAATAAATAAAATAAAGGTTCATCAACATCTTAAAACAAAACAAAACAAAAACAAAATACTCAAGCTAACAATGTAATTTAATATATCTCTAAGTTGTAATTGCCATGTTACAAGGTCTGCAAATCTTCCCTGGTTTTACCCTAGATTCCAAGTCTTAAAGAATTCCACAGATAAATTTATAAATAACATGATCTTATACATAAAAAATCAATCAGTAATTGCATAATAAATCAAGTTGTCATGAGTAAGAGCCGACAGAAATAAGAACTATGAGAATCAGAGCTATAAATATAAAAACTTCAGATAGTGAAATTATCTGGCATAAAATAAAAACTGATATTTTGTATATTGAGATAAATAGAAGGGAATTGGAAAGTCAAAAAAGGCAATTAATTACAAAATAGCCCATAATGCTTGAAAAAAAATGTTATTTTCTAGAAGTAAAAAAAATGTTCCTGTTAATATAATAAACCTAATGTCAGGTTAGCATTGAATAGAAGTAGTAGCTGGAGAATAAATCTAAGTGAATAATACAGAATATATGGAGAAAAGAGAAAAATATAGAAAATATGAAAGAAATATAAGAGCAATAAAGGCTAGACTGATGACAAAAAATTTAATTAAATTAAGGATAAATAGTAGATATACCAAAAGCAATGTTTATACATAATGATTGAATACTCCATACCTGCCAAAATATACCAAACTATAGAATTAATATGATAAAGCAAATCTGAGGAGGACAAAAATATTTAAAAAATAATACTTATGCACATATAATGTAACTGTACAACCAATTAAAATATTGTTTCAAAATTTTTGAAACATTTGAGCAGAAAAATATCCAGAATACCACTTATGGAAAGATAACCTAATTTATTATAAAAAAGCATGAACTTGAGGAGAGAAAATGAGAATATTCTTCCTTCAAGACAACTGACATAAAATGGGACTGTCCTAGGAAAGGAGGGTTCTGTGATGATTCCATATATAAAATAAATGAAAATAAGACAAATTCTGTACTATGAAAATGGAAGCAAAAGAGAATGGAATCCCATCCTTAGGGTATAGTGAAAATAAAACTATTAGTCTAAAAGATTGAATTATTGTAATCCCTGGGACTAAGGAAACTGAGGGATAAGGACCACAAGGTGAAGGCCAACCTGGACAATTCAGTGAGAGCAGAGTCCCAAAAATAAAAAAGTGGGCCAGGGGTCAGATGGTAGCTCAGTGGTAAAGAGCCCTTTTATTCAACCTCCAGTAACTCTCTCTCTCTCTCTCTCTCTCTCTCTCTCACACACACACACACACACACACACACACACACACACACATATATATATATATATATATATATATATATATATATATATATAAAACATAAAGTGTTAAAAATACTTAAAAGTTCATATGGGGAAAGAAAAAATAAAGACATTTTAGGACAAAGAAAACTAAACATCAGTGTATCCTTACTAAAAAAATTGATAACTGATGATTTCACAAATAATAATAAGTTATAAGGTTATTAAAAATAAAAACTAAAATGTGTGATCAAACAATATAAAAGATAAAGTAGAGTTGCTGTAGTTACTGTTCTAAATACTTCATTATTTAGAAGGAAATTAAGAATATAGTTAAATTTTGACATTTAAAAATTTCTAAGAGAAGCATTAAAGTTACAAAATTATATAATTTTCAATACATGAGAAATAAAAAAAATATTAAATAAAGGCATATAAAAGGTGAAATTCATAAAGTACAAAATAAGATGGAACAACAAAACAGGATTTATAAGTATTTAAAATCAAAGTACAAATAAAAAATAATGATACACTTACATAACAAAGAAAATCAGAATAGACTTTATAAAAGCTAGATATCTCCTCTTATTTAAAAAGAAATATCCAAAACTGTAGGATGAAAAATGTTGAAAGTGGGCTGGGGTTGTGACTCAGCAGTAGAGTGCTCACCTAGCACACTTGAGGCCCTGGGTTCTGTCCTCAGTATCACATAAAAATAAATAAAAAAGTAAAGGTTTTGTGTCTAACTACAAATAAAAAACATAAATCTTAAAAAAATGCTGAAAGATAAATTATGAAAAATGATCTACCAGTCAGAAAATATAAAAATGTTAGAGTTTTTGAATTATTTGCTGGTAAAATAAGCTTTACATCCAAAAGGCATTTTTATGAAAGATAAATACATTAACTACAAAATGCTGATAGTTTCATCAGAAACATGTATGTCAAAATTTACTTGTATCAATCAATATGATAGTCCTTTTATACAAGGTAAAATAAGTGGAAAAAATAAAAAGAAGAAATCTACTCTTATAGTATTATTATTTAAATAAAAGATCTTTCAAAAATTAATAGGCTATATGGATTTAAAAAAAATCAGTAAAGATAAAGAAGATTTGAATAACAGCATTACCCTTATGTAATGTATATCTAATCAACAGTGGACCCAATAACTAAAAAATTATACTTTATATTTTGACACAATTATAATTATTGTGTGGATCTGAAAATATTATCTGATCAAATTAATAAATGTCTAAAACTATCATATGATGCCCAAAGTGGCATATCCAAGGAATAAACGACATTTGAGGATTAAAAAAACAACTGATAGCCAGGTGCAGTGTGACATGCCTGTAATCCCAGTGGCTTGGGAGCCTGAGGCAGGAGGATCTCAAGTTTAAAGACAGCCTCAGCAACTTCAAGGCTCCAAGTAACTCAGAGAGACCCTGTCTCTAAATAAAATAAAAAATAGGGCTGCTGATGTGACTCAGTGGTCAAGTACCCCTGAGTTCAATCCTAGGTACCCCTCCCCAAAAAAGAAAAAAATTCAAGTAATGTATTTTAGTATAGTAATTAACCAAATTAGAAAAATCACTATCTTTTAAAATTATGCCCAAAATTACTAGATACAATTCCACATTCATCTTGGATTTAATAAAATTTTATAAAGAAAGAAATCTCTCTAAAAGGATAAAAATAGCTGCAAGAAATTATAATAGTCATCATCTTCAATGAGGAACTTTTAAATAGTCTTTCCTATGAGATTACAAATAAGACGTGGCTATTCCTTCTACCAAATCCATTTAAGTTCTGTTCTGAATATCTTACCCATAACAATAAGGCAAGAAAATTATTTAAGAATATTTGAATGGAATGAGAGAAACAAGCCAGTCATTACTTTCAAACATATGATTATGTAGAGAATATGAAAGAAATTACACTTTGATGATCACAATAAACACAATAGTTCAACAAGATTACTGGGTTTAAAAATTTGCATACAGAATTTATACATAATATAATTCTATAGACAAGTAGCAAAGTTTATAAAATATAATAATGCTAAAACTTCAAAATTTTCAAGAGTATAAGATGCCACCCCCAAGATGTGCACAGATGATTACGTGAAGACATCATGAAAAGTTATTAAATCCCAAATCAAGAAAAGAGACCTTAGGAGAAATCAGTTCTGTTCATGGATTTTTCAGCCTCCTGAATAGTGAGATAAGAAATTTCAAAATTCCCTTTGCAGTGACATTTTGTTGTAGAAGCACTAATCAAGCTAATACTTATGGAATTTCTATGTTTAATGCTCTTTGGGGAACTGCCAAACACTCTTGCACAAAGCTTGCTTCATTTTAAACTGCCGGAGAACCTCACTGAAGAGCATTTGCCTAATTGTCACTATCCCTACCAAGGTGGATATTTATTTTCAGGTCTTAACATCATTATTTAACATTACCTAAACACATATGTTGTGTTATGATATATATGTGATATATATTATGATATACATATTATTGTTGCTTAATATATATATAGTGACAGAGTCAATAGTGCACATTATATACTTCGTTAGTTTTTTAATGAAATATATTTCAGCATTTACTTAAGCTTTAAAAAATATATGTAATAATTCATCTATATCCTGCACAATATTCTAAGTGTTTTCCATGTATAAACCAACTCAGTTAGTTTAAAAAGTTCATAAGAGGTGCTCAAAACATTAAAAGGGCCTTTTAATAAATTTGTAAAAGATATAAAAGACCTTTATTCAAAAAATATACAATGTAATGAAGAAAATTAAGGTTTTCCAAAAATAATACCCTGAATATCAAGGTCAAAAGACTCAGCATAAAAATGCAAAAAAAAAAAAATATTATTTTCAATAGTAATAGAAACCCCAAAAGATGTTTGCATGTTTATGCATGTGTTTGTGTCTGAGTTTAATTTGTAAAACTGATCTGAATATTTATGTATAATTGCCATGGTCAAAAATTACCACAGCACATGGAAAGTTGGAGAAGAGTCTTTCAGTTCATTATGGTCCCCATTGTGCATTGTTGTCTTGTTGCATGAGCTTCTGGTGTGACACTGGAAAAGTAGGTGTCAAGGCTCAAGTCAAGGAGCTTTACTCCTCCATTTTCTCCTGGATTTTACTAGTTTGGGTTCTACATTTATGTTTTGAAACAATTTCAAATGGATGTTTTACAGGTTTTATAAAGTAAGTGTCTAGTTCCTTTCTCTTGCATGGAGATATTCAGTTCTGCTAACACAATTTATTAGTTACCATTCTCTTCCACTGTGTATTTTTGGTGTTCTTGTCAAAAATTTATTGATAGTGTGTTTAGGTTTATTTCTGTTCCCCTGCTCTATGTATCTGCTTATATCAGTAACATAGTACAGCTATAGCTTTATAATACAATTTGAATTAAGGAAAATCTTCTGCACAGAAAAGAAAATAATCAAAGGAAATATAATGGATTAAACGATATATAGTTTTAAAATATTTTTCCAATTTATAGGTTGTCTTTATTTCATAGATTATTTTCTTGGCTGTGCGGAAGATTTTCCTACAAATAAAAACTACGATATTATCTCACACCTATTAGGATGACTTTTTCCAAAAGAAAAGAAATAACAAGTGTTGGCTAGGATATGGAAAAGGAATTCTTGTGTACTCTTGGTTGGAATGTGAATTGATATGGCCATATGGAAGGCACTATTGAGATTTCTCAAAAAGCTACAATAGAACTACTGTACAATCATCAACCCATTTTGTGTACAAAGACAAAGGAAGTTAAATCAATATCTTGGAAGGTATCTGTACTCTCATGCTTGTGACAGCAGTATTCACAAAAACCAAGATAGGGAAACAAGATAAATCTTGTTAATTAATAGATGAATCTCTCCATCCCCTCTTTCACACACACACACTCACACACACACACACACACACACACACATGGAAAGAGAGAGAGAGAGACAGAGACAGAGATAGAGGCAGAGGAATAAAGAGAACTATTACTTAGCATCAAAAAAGAACATTCTGCAATTTGTGACAACAAATTTGTAGAGATATTATGCTAAGTGAAATCACGGAAATAAGCTAGACACAGCAGGGAAATACTGTATGATCTTATTTACATGTGGAAGCTAAAAGAGTTAAATACACATAAATGGAATATAAAACTAGGGTCCACTAGGGAATTCAATAAAAATGGGCAGTGTACAGGTTGAAATGTTGATCAGAGTATGAAGTTGGTGGGTGTGGTGGTGCACACCTCTAACACCAGTGACTTGGGAGAATACTGCAGGAAAATAGCAAGTTTGAGGTCAGTCTCAACTTAATGAGGTCACAACTTAATGAAATCCTGTCTCAAAGTATTTTTAAGAAGGGTTGGATATGTAGTTCGGTTGTAGAATACTCCTGGGTTCAATTCCTAGTTTAAAAAAAAAAAAAAAAAAAGGAAGAAAGATAAAATGGTAAGAAGTTGCAGTTGTGTGTGTGTTAAGTCCAGAGATCTAATGTACATTGTGATGATGGTATTTAAACCTGTATTGTATATTGGAAATATGATGAGAGCTGATTTCAGGTGCTCCTACCACAAATTTAAAAAGTAAGTGAGCACATTAATATGTTAATATGCTCAACAGTAATATACCTTAATATAATACAAATATACACCATGATATACACTTTAAGTACGTACTTTAATATGTAGATATGTACTTTAAATATGTATTATACAAATAATAAGATTTGGATTCAGACTAGGTGCCTGTCAACAGAGGAATGGATAAAGAATATATGTGATGTATAAGTAATAGAGCCATAAAGAAGAAGGAATTCTTGTCATTTACAACAAAATGAATGGAACTCTTGGACATCAAGTTAAGTGAAATAAGTCAGACACAGAAAGACAAGTTTCTCACATTTCCTCTCATATATGAAAACTAGAAAAAGAAGTAGAAAGTAGAAGAGGGACCATAACAGAAGGTGATCAAGAGGATGGGAGAGAAATGGGGAAGGTATGAGAGGGTAGAAAAGGGTAGATGGATATGACCAATGCACAATAGATGCAAGTGTGAAAATAGAATAATGCATTCCATTAATTTGTGTGATTGAAAATGTTTTAATAATAAAAAAGAAAGAAAAAGATGACTTACAATACAAAAACATCACACATCTATAGCAATTAACAGTCTGTAATAAAGGCAATGAGACACATGGGAAAATACAAAATAATAGAGAACTCAAACAATTCTATGCATAGAATATACAGATACTTGATAAAAATACAGGTGTCATTTCAGAAGTATTGAAAAAAGACACATTCAGTGGTGCACACAGATTTATGTCCTCTGACTTGTGATTATTAAATTTTATAAGTTAGTTATTAAATATGCTCACTCTTGAAATTAAACTATAAACTAGCAATTAAATTATACTAAAAATAAATGTAATAAATAATTAAAACCTAAACCATTTAATTATTTGACTGTATTTTATTATTTCTTTGCTCTTGTTGACATTTTTTATTTCCCGTGTGTCTGGATGATAGCTTGTAGATCAACTATCATTGCCCAAATTTGTATTCACTAATGTCATATTAATATCTGAAAATCATCAAAGTTGGGAATATTTAGACGATTGAAATAGGCAAATACTAGTCCTAAGCATTTGTTGCCTGGTGTTTATCAGCACACAACTGGACAGACATTTTAGTAAATGGCACCAAGACAATTAGATAAAAATATGGAGAAACTTTAAATTTACTCACTGTCTCATTATATGTAATAATTCTAGGTGGCATAAAAACTTAAATGTGAACAATAAAACATCAAGTTTTTTTAAAAAATCTCATGTCATCAATTTAAGAATGGATGACTTAAAATAGACAGCACTGACCATAATGAGTTGTAAAGTAAGAAAAGATATTTTTAAAAATTTACATGAGCTAATGAAATGACAGAAGATGAAATAGGAGAGGGTGACAAAGGTAACTTATTTTCCATAATAGTTTGAATAGAATTCAAGTGTTTTCTGTGTAATCTGTCACTTCACAAAGATATATGATCACTTAAAGTTTAGAATTATTGTTATGAATCTATTCTGCAGGTACATGCTAATGAACGAATAAGAAAGCCTAAACTCAAAAGTCTTCATACACATCGTATAAAGAAGGAAAGAACCCTAAAATGCTAAAATACTGATATGGATGTATGTAACTTACAATGTACTTTTTACAAATTAGAGAAGAATTTCTGTGGCTTCTGTGAAAATGTTAACTGTTTTAAGAATTGAACACAGACAGTTGGGGAGAAGGAGCTATGGGTATAGGTTGAATACATGTATTCTAATTTCTATTCATAATTCAACTAAATCCCATTTCCTTAGGAGGAGAATTTGAATGTGTGTGTGTATGTATATGTGTGTGTGTGTGTGTGTGTGTGTGTGTGTGTGTACATATATATATACATATATGTGTGTGTGTGTGTGTGTGTGTGTGTGTGTGTGATATATATATATATATATATATATATATATATATATATATATATATATATGTAAAAGGATTTAGGGGGAAAAAGATATATTTTTCCCCTAAATCCTTTTACTCTAACACAATAAATACAAGTATGTATGCAGATTCAGTTCATCACTGGGAATTGAAAATATCTCTTTTGCAAAGTGTACGATGTGAAATGGCAGCAGTTTTCAGAGTTAAAATTCCTTAGAGAGGAACTAAAAGATAAAGAATGTAAGAACTGAAAAAGACCTTAGGGATGATCTCTTCCAATCCCTCATATTACCAATGCAGGAAACTTGTCTATAAAGATGAAGTTACTTATCCAAAGTCACCCACCTAGCCAATGACAAAGAAATAGGCTTTGATATGAATCAGTGTATTTCAGTGTTCGAATTACAAAGAAATTACTTGAATTCATGTCTAAATCTGATTTCCTAATGTACTTTTTACATGGCTGATTTCTGTAAATATGTTTTAGAATGATAATATTGTGGGTACAGTTTAAAAACAGATAACAGCAATAGCCTGAAAGAAGTGAGACTGTATTCCAGCTAAGCCAGATAAAAGGATTCAGCATTTTAGGACTACCAAAAATAAACAGAATTCAGTTTACTCTGCTTTGAAATACTATTCCATCATGAAATATAAGCTTAAAATCAGACAGCAAAATTCATTTAAAAAGTATTTACAAACCCTAGTAGTAAATATTGTTTATCATGTTTGTCTATGAACACTTTGGCTTGATGGTGCATTTGCTAATTCAAATGCAGACCTCATCACTTCCCTCAGGGAGCTCAGTCTACTGTGGGACAGCAGTCAATCAACTGTAATATATGCTTACAGCAGAAGTTCCTTCTGCTGTGAAAGCTTGAACCAGAGGTCTTTCACCTGTTCCTCATTGAGGCCTTCCCTGGGGAAAAGGGGAGGAGTTGCGCTCTGAAAGTAAATTGGTATTAGCAGCAGGATTAGGATGGGGTCTGAGGATTCAGCCCCAGGTAAAAGGAGGTTGAGTATGGTTTCAGTTCAGAGAACTTTGGAAAGTTTGTAACAATATGAATCTGGCACAAAAGGTACAGGATAAACATTAAAGGACTTTGGAGAGCATTTGAGAGAATTTTACTTTTTATTTTTAGCCCAAGACAAAACATCGTGTGTTTTAAATAATGGGATTCTATTACAGATATGCTTAGATACTTGTGGATTTGGAAATACTAGGATCTATTGCCTTACTAATAAAATGAAGAGTATAAGTAAACGCAGAGTATAGAATATTACATAATGCTGAGTTAACAAATGTTAGTGCCTTCTGGAATATTCTTAAATTGGAATTTCTGCAAAGTATTTTAAAGATGATTAAAACAGAGCACTTAGCCCCCTCCCTATCCCTATCTATCTCTTGGCCTGAGTGCCTAGCACAAAAATGTGTTCCTGGTGAACACTCCAAAGATGCACTAATAGTGAGTCAAACAATTAGTTCCCCTGAGTTAAACTTCTTTAATTAAGATATACAGACAAGTGTGTTTTTTATGTGCATCATGC
The DNA here is from genome assembly GCF_048772815.1 of Callospermophilus lateralis. Classification (NCBI taxonomy): domain Eukaryota; kingdom Metazoa; phylum Chordata; class Mammalia; order Rodentia; family Sciuridae; genus Callospermophilus; species Callospermophilus lateralis. The sequence continues at coordinate 181,225 of NW_027510154.1, forward strand.
TATGCCCCCATATGCATATACTTTTTGTATTTTTAAACAGGATTGACAAGCTCATTAGGCAGTGCTCTGTTCAGTGAAAAGACATAGAGCTTGGAGGTAACCTTTTCTGTTGGAAAATTGTGCATTTACTAGATGTCTTTAAAATTGGGTTGTTCCTGGATGCCAATAAATTCACTTCCTTTCTAGGAATTTTGTATATACTCTTTCCCTGAAAACTCACTGCTAATCTGACAAGATATGTTTTTAAAAGAACATATCCTGTGCATGCGTTTTGTTGTTGTTGTTGTTGTTTTGTTTTGTCTTTAACCCTGCCACCTTGTGAAAGAAACCTGAAACTACAATTTGATCAATTCCAATTCCAACTGATTCTGAACAACATGTCAGATTCTCCACACTATTTGAAAGTACTTTGTACAGCAGGTTACAACACAAGTGCTCCTGGTTACTGTATTTATGAAGAAGCAGTTTTTAGGGGACTTTATATATACTTTGTGTTTGTCTATGTGTGTGTGTGTGTGTATCTATGTGTATGTACATACACATATGTGTATTTATTCATTCATTTATTCAGTGGTACTAGGGATTGAACCCAGGGGTGTTCTACCAGAGCTACTTCGCTAGAAGTTTTCATTTTTTTTTTAATTTGACACAGGGTCTAGGCTGGATTCAAACTTCTGATCCTCCTGCCTCAGTCTTGAGTAGGTTGGATTACAGGTGTGTGTCACTGCACCCAGTCTTTATATTTTACAATGAACAGACATCTCTTTTATTGGACTAGGAACTGTAAGCAAAAAGGGGGACCATGAATTTAGTACAAGGAATGCCAAATCTATGGATCCAGGACATAGGCAGAATGCCTTTCAAACATAGACAATGAGGTTTAAAATTTAGGGGTTTTAGTGCAGTTCTACTGAGGGATATCTTAGAATTGCTTTTTTAATCAAGAATACATTATATTTTATCTGAATTTAACAATTTTTCCCCTGAAGGTATTCAGAATTAGATGCAGAAACTAATGTCACATAATAAACACAGATTCAGGGTAATTTTGCATAGGCATTAGATTTTAAAAGTGGGAAGTCTCATAGATTTGTAATGAAAATAGGTAGCTAAGAAAGTTCAGAAGCATAAATATCACATTAAATTTGAATCCCATTCATTACCTTTACTTGTTTTGGAGGAAATCATTTTAAAAGTAGACTTTTAAACTTTGAGGCTGTGGAGTTTCCATTATCCACCCACAATGTGACCAGATAAAAAGGCAGAACAATCTGGACTGCAAAGAGAGAAAATAATAAAGTAGATATTTGAAAAGAAGTTGAGAAATAGGCAGAGGATTAGTGGAATATTTTTCTTTTTAAATTCTAGAGAGATCTACCATGTGCTTCACTTGTCTGTAACACACACACACAAACATGTACTTGCACACACAGATGTACAAGTGTAAACTACGTCGTGTCCTTAGAGTCCACTTGCTTTAACTTTTTTCTGTAACTTGTCAACAATAAGTTTAAATCTTTGAAAGATGCTTGTATAATTTCTCAAAGATATGCAAAATAACATACTCAATTTTAAGTTCTTTACATCTAGGTATGGCTTTTCAGGTACTCCATGTGACAATCATATTTGTGTTTTCCTCAATTCCACATTTAGCTAGTTAGATAAAAACATCAGATTTCCAAGTGGGTAATAATCCCTTTACATTTTACCTTCATATATATATTTTTCTTTTTTGGTTATCAAAATTTTATGATTTTATGTCTTAAAATTTATCATTGCTATATTATTAATTTTCTATCATCCTCGGCCTCTACTGTATTTCAATGAGCAAGATATTAAAGTCCTTGTAGATAATGCACTGAAGTAGCAGTTTGTTACACAGAATCCTAGGGGTCCCAGGAGATACCCTTGCAAACATTTTGTACATGCTGAATGATCTGTTAAGCACTAAAATGGAAAAGTTACCTGTAAACAGTCCCACTCAAATTTTACCTCTCATAAGTAACAGTACCATTAATGTACATCTGAATGTAATGTTATTTACAGATAATTAAAACTCTGTAAATCTTATTAAAACTGATTTTTAGTTCCATTCATAATCTATATGGAAAATTTATCTACATAACAGAAATTCATTGGAAGAAAAACAAAAGGCAGAGTTTAAAATATTAACTATCTTTAATAATGACATCTAGCTAACTTTACTCATTACTTAATTCAATTATTAGGCTTTTACTCCCCATTCTCTGCTTCATTTATCCCTAAGTTGAACAGAAATTAATGAACTTCATCAAACTCAAAAATATTTTTATGAGAAATTGAACCCCTGAGGGCTTAACCACTGAACCATATCCCCAGTTATGTTTATTTATTTATTTATTTTGCTACAGGATCTCACCAATTTGCTTAGATGCTGGCTAAACTGCTGAGACTGGCTTAAACTATAGATCTTTTTGCCTCAGCCTCTGTAGTCACTGGGAATATGGGTGTATGCTACTGCACCCAACTCTGACACATAAATCTTATTAATAGCAAATCAAAGGGCTTGGCCCAGAGTGGAACTATAAACTATATTTTAGAAGTGAATAAAACCCCCAAATATTGTCTTAATCAGTTTCCCCCACTCCCAGGCAACTGAATCATTGTTGAGGGATAATGCACTGACTTTTCATGTAATTATTGTTATCACTTGTAGCAGGCAGGACTTATCACAGCACTCAAGATCATGGGAAAGACCCTTTCCTTAAAACTCCTACTCAAATATTGAGTATAAAATGGGTGCTTATGCTTAACAATGGTCTGGCCAACTTTCTTACAATAGCATTGCATCCCTTTCCTATGGGATCCCCCTTACTTCCTCTGCTTTCACTGGAGTCTAACCTGCACTGGGATCAGAAGCCTTTCTGCATACTCCTGACTCAATTTTCTTTATCCTTCTGTGTATTTCCTCACTATTTTGGCATAATCAATCACCTGCAATAATTTAAAGAAAACCTAAGTGACTAAAGATGGAGTGCATTCAAAAGAAAATATGCCCCTGATGTTATTCTGAAGGTGCTGAGTCTTGGAATGGAACATTAGATATGAATAAGATTAGATGAGAAATTGTACCCTGAAGAAAATCTATGGAATAGCAGCAACAGAGGAAAAATACTGAAGACATCTCTGTTGCCAAAAATATTGACTATGAGAATGTGATGTACTGTAAAGTTTGACAGACAAGGTGTGTACCAGATTAAGAGGATCCTTAAATAGTAGACAATTTAGAATTCAAGGAGTAGATGCAGATTCAATAGTTTTGCTGATTGTACTACATAATTTGTCAAAAGTAACAATTAAGCAGAGATGATTTGGATAGAAAATGAACAATGATATTTTATTCATATCATGTATTCATTTACATTTGTATGTCATAATATTATTTCTTAATATAAATTTAGATTTTTTAAAGCAAATTAACAAAAGATACCACCTCAGTGGTATCTTTGTTTTAAGAACAGAACATTACTTATGATAGGAAGACATTTAAAAGTGAGAAACACAATGTTTCTTGTGCTGATAAGTCACCTATAAAACGAAAATTAAAAGGTAAGAATTTTGTTCTGGATTTGTAGAGGATCGCAGTGTCAATGACATTGGAAGGATATTTAGAGCCTGGACAAAGATCAAAGGATTAGTGGGAAATGGATGAGACAGTCAATGTGGAAACAGTGTGTGTGTGTGTGTGTGTGTGTGTGTGTGTGTGTGTGTGTGTATTTAAAGATAAAGGATAATGATCTATTTTCAGGGTACATATAACATTATTGCCTAAGGGAAAAGAAATCACATTGACAGGCCAAAGTGAAATCACTAGCAAATGATTGTGTTCATGACACTGTGGACTCAAATATATATATTACATACACACACACACACACACACACTTAGTTCTTTATGATGATTAGAGTCCCTTCCCATTCAAAGAAAAAAAAGTGAATGAAATTATAGTAATACATAGAGGCAGTCTGGGAAAATTTTTCTCATAAACATTTGAATTAATTGTATTTATAAAATTCGAAATCATCTAGGCAGGGAAATAAAAGGTCAACTAGAAAATAAATATTAAGAAGATGACCTCAGAGGTACATGCACAGTTAAAATTCACATCTACTGAGCTGCAATTTTGAAGGGTACAAAGTACTGGTGATTGGGAGACTCAACTCTTTCGTTTACTTATGTGTGATTCCCTGTCAAGAGACTTGGCTGCACCAAGATTCAATGTTCTCACCTATAAAAATAGGCAGAGTAAATGTCTTCCACCTGGTAGAATGGTTGTTATGGTATGCAGAAAACAAGTAGAAATGATGAGAATAATTCATGCTACATATATGTTAGCTATCATTATACTATAAAGAGTTTTGACACCAAAACTTTATTTCCTTATCTGTAAAATAACCTTCTGTTTTCAAGAGCTTGTAAAGCATGCAGATCCTTCACACTTCTTATGAAACAGTATGAAGAAATATGCATCCAGTTAATATACTCATTAAAGAGCAAAAAAATGGTAAAAATGTAAAAGATGATCTGGTGATGAATATTGAAGCCAATTCATCATAATAGTAAGTATAAAGTACTAGTTATAAGTGTGGTTACAATTTGAAATTTACTAAGCAAACCATTTCTAAAAATTATATGTATAATATAAAAATAATTTAACTAAACAGTGGGGTCAAAAACTTTACTAATATTGGAACATCATAAGAAAGATAAGAATTAACACAGAGATTTTAAATTAACAGAAAAATAGAAGATCTATTTCAATCTTTGATATTAATAATTGGAGAAATTAAAGTATAAACTACACACACATTAAAACACATACATTTCATCATGTCCAATATAATAAAAAAAAACTAAAAAAAACCCCTCTGCTAAATGATTTATTGTATATTGCAGGCAAAACCTACAAAGACACTTTCATAAATCAGAAGCCTAGTACCCACAGTAATACTGGTGAAAATCACAGATTGTTTGATAATATGAAAGTAACAGCCTTTCTTGTTCTCCTTGTCTATCCTCCTACCTCTGAATCCTGCTGGTTTTAAATCGACATCCATTTTGATATTCAGAAATTTACCAGGATTCATTGTGAAATGATTTGTACAAACATTAGTTTTAAATTGATTCATAGTGTCAGCTGCAAATAGCAACAACAAAAATTTGCTCCTCCACCTGACCCAAAAAACAAAAACAAAAAAACTTACTACTAGAAATAGAGTTGATCAAAGAAAGCTCTCACTTATATGCCATGCCACTGCAAAGTCCATTCTGCTGGAGTTTATGCTCAGAGTTAAAACAGAGGAATGGACCTTTCCATATTTGACATGTCTTTCTTTCCTCTGTTCTCTCCTATGTCCTAATGAAGATATGTCTTTAACTTCAATTTAGTAGTAAATCTGAGAGGTTTATTTTTAACTCCCTTTAAAAAAAAGATAAATACTTCTTCCTATGAATTAGACACTGTATACAATAATTTGTTGCTCAGTAAATTTAAGGTTTATAAACAAAATGAAAGCACTTGAGTATAAGGAAAGGATTAATAGACTGTCAAGAAACTATTTGGTTAAAAATGTATCCTCATATAGTTGAATCTGGGAATTGGTTTCAGTTTTAGATTTGGTTAATGGATACACCTTATAATTTTTAAGTTTATCCATATATGTAAATAAAATATTTTACAATATTTGCTCAAAATTCCTTAGAAACACTATGTTTTCCTGGTGTTTTTTTTTTATGCTACATACTTAACCTTATTTTCTAAATTGAACTTCTGAAAATATTTCAAAATTTAATCCCAATCCCATGAAATATATCAAAAATATATTTTATTTTTGGAATTTCTTTTAGTAGGGATGGACTGATGTTAGAGTTTTTCAATCATTTACTTGGAATTAAAAAAAAATAGATGGTTATCGAGTAACCCAACATATTATAATGGAATCTGGTAAACTGATTATGTTCTGTGAAATTCAGAGAGTAATATTTAAGGAAGGTAGGGTTATTTATTTTCAAATGAAGAAAAATGTTAAACATATCTTCAATTATATAAATTAAATAGCCTTTGGAAATGAAGACATCTTTGGGGTATTTTTATGGAAATGTCAGTGTGCAAGCTCACATATGCAATGCTGAGTGTCACTGATGAAAATTATAACATTTGGTGGAAGTTAAAATAATAAAACAAATATTTTAAAAATGTTTTCTTTCAAAACTTCGTCCTTCTTTCAGCTCAGTTTTGAGTAACCCTGTAGTACTCAATTCTATTTCCATTGCTTTTCCACCCCCTCTCTTTTTGGATTTGAAAGTACTATGCTAATTATCATTGAGAAAGCCAGTGTATTTTAAGAGAAACAAAAACCAAAAATTAAAATAGAAGAATCAAAATAAGAATTAATTATAGGCAATTTATACTTGGATTTGGGTTTTGTGCAAATGAATTAAATGCCCAAATCTCTTACAAGAAAAGAATCATATTGGTGTTCTTTCCCAAATCCATAAAATTTGTGTAATTGAACCATTGGAGATTGAGTTAAGGTTAAATGGTAGAGGGGTTAAAGAAGCCAAGTATTTGAATTCCAGAACTCATTATGGAACAGTGATGTCTAAAGTGTAAATACTGTTGATACAGAGAGTTAACATGCTTGTTGTTATCTCATAGTGATTATCCCTGCATAAATGACAGTGTGTTCTTATTTTTTCTTTATTATTCTCCTTTTTGTGATTATTTCATCCTCCTTCTCTCTTTTTTTTTTTTAATACCATGGATTGAACCCAGGAGCACTTAGTCACTGAGCCACATTCCCAACCCTTTATATATATATATATATAATTTAGAGATAGGGTCTCACTTAGTTGCTTAGAGTCTTGCTCAGTTGCTGAGGCTGACTTTGAATGCACTGTCTTCCTGCTTCAGCCTCCTGAGCCACTGGCGTCACAGGCGTATGTCACTGTGACCAGATCTTTATATTATTTAACTCACTAATTTGAATATCAAAATAAATTTTGCCTATAATATTATTTCCACAAAAATATTAATAAAAGTTTTAAAATTTGAAATAATATATTTGATTATGTATCAATTCAGTATATAAAAATTGAGCAAAATGAAGACTTAAACCCCAGATTGCAAATTATTATAGAAGAACAGGAACAGCTACCATTGCAATGCTACGTAAAAAGAAAAGTCAAATGAATAAACATCATTTTACATTACCCACAGACAATTGGATCATTCAACAATTTTTTTTTCTACTATCAAGAAAGTTAAGGCAACTCTCGATCAAAGGAGTAATCAAAGTTACAAACTCAGTGCTCATCTATCTATATGTTGACATACAGCTAAGACACATTTTTTTTTTCAAATTATCTTCATTTGGGGTTATTGTTTGCCTTTCTGCTAGGAAATAAATAACTTCATTATAAATGGTAGTGTCAAGTGCAAATGAAAGTATTCATTCTATAAACAAAAACTCAGAATAGCCTGTCTTTATATACTTGAGCCAAGAAGCTTTTTTGTTTGTTTTTACCCCTATATTTTAATGATCCTGTTCATTTGGAAATACTTAAATGATATAAACTTATTGCCTGTGCAGGGTGACAATTTCATGGAAAGAAGTCCAATGTTCGAATGTACTGGGGGGAATTCAGAAGAGACTTTTATTTGGTATCATTTTTGTTTTTAAGCCTCTATTGCTAGTGACTGGGAATGTGGGTCTGTACACAAATTATTATATGGTTTGTCATAAATAAGCCTTTTATTGTGTGAAAAACACTTAAATAAGAGTTAGATTTTGTAGTATTGTAGGAAGAAACACCACATTAATCATTCTAAAGCACATACTTCACCAGAATTCCACATTAAAACAAACCTGCAAATGATTGTTCATTCTCCGTCCCTTCTTACATAATTACTTTTTTATTGAGTGGATTAAAAACCAACTCGATGGACTAAAATGAATATCAATTACTTACAGGTTCAAGAATATTTAAAGTTCAACTAAAGACAGGCAGTTCAGTTTGGGGAAAAGCAGAAAACCTCTACTATTTTCTGAAGTGGGGTTGAATTAAATAACAAATACTGCTTCTCTTGATAATCACAGCCCAACATTCTATGTCTAAATTATATTTTCTTGAAGGGAACTTGTGGCCACTCAGGAAACCCATATTCCTTTCAATATCTCATATGGCAATATCACAAGGAACCCCAGGAGTTACCTCATCTGAGAACTGTTGACAGGATGTTAACAATACAAGGCTGTGGCAGAAGACTTCTGTACTTCCTTTGAGTTCCTATATTATAACATACCCCAGACCCCATGATAATGTGTTGTACGACTCTTTAACTTGGATATGCTATGGCATTAATCTATGTATTTATGTGATGCAAATATCGATTACTTGTCCTATGTATTTATTAAGTTCTTGTTATATGTGAAATACTCAGGTAAGTGTTGGCATAGGACAACAATGGTATAGTAAATCTCTACAATATATTACCCTAATATTTGGTAATAACCTGTCAACAAAAGTTCATATTATCTTAATATTAATCTTGACACATAGATCCCATCATTTCATTTCCCCAGATATCATCAATGATTACTTTTATACCCTTTGCAACAAGCAATTGCTGAGAGAAGAAATTCTAACTTTAACTTCCTGATCTAAATCCCAGAGTTAATATTCAGGCGTATTTTCTATATTTCTCTTCACTTTACTTTGGCATTATCTATTAAATAGTTGATTTGTTTTGGAGTCCTACAGAGCATGTTTAAAATACTTCTCTTCTACCTTGTAGCCAGTGATTCTCAGGCAAGTTACTTTGCTGCCCCTCATAAAGTTGGGCATTACCTAACATAAAGTTTTTTCAAGGATCAATTACGGAAACACATAGAGCAATTAAAAACACTTTCTAGCAAAGGGTAGATGTACTGTATATGTTAACATTAGCTTCAGTATTTATTATAGGTAAGAGTGCAGATAGTAGTGTGTTGTGAACTCATGTAATCTGGGTCAAACTTTGCCTCTGCCACTTACTAGTTTTGTGGACATGCATAAGTTACCCCACATAACTAAAGCTCATTTTTAAAGTGAGAAAATTATGATACATATTGCAAAAGATTAGTGTATTAAATTAAAAAACAAAACATCAACATATTTTCTGGCATACAGCACTCAAGTTGGCTATTTAAAACAACTGTTGTGCTTTGCATTACCTTTATTATTTGCATTCTTATTTTCATTCTTTTTTAAACATATGCTGTGTATGCGGGTCTTTCTGCCTCTCTTCATATTGATCCTTTTCCTAGAATATGCTGTTCTTCTTTAGATATTTTATTCATAGTCCAAACTTTTAAGCCTCTGAGTCCTGAGCTGAGTATGAGCTGTCTTCTAACTTCCAAAAAGCACTTCTTCCAGAAGTCTTTTCTTATAACATTTCAGTTCCTACTCTGTTGCACAGATATTTTTACTATTACTTAAGAGATGTTCCATATATATAGAAAGCTATACAGAATAATAAAATGAATACCTGTGTTCTCAATGCCCAGCTAAAGAAAATTAACTTCTACCCAATTGGGAAATACTATAAGAGCAGAGAACATTAGGAAAGACAAACTACAGACTGAGAGGAAGTATTTGTACTACCACAGTTTCTGAGGCCATTTCATACCCCTTCTGAACTGGGATTATTACATGAAATACAGGCTGCCAAATTGAATTTGAATTTCATACAAAAGTTTTTGTTGTTGTTGTTGCTGTTGTTGTTGTTTTTAGTCCAGTTATGTATCAAAAACTGTGTTCCTTCTTCCTCCAGAGGTACCCCACCTATAAATTTACTGTGCATTATTTTTTTTAAATTTCTTTCCATTTTTGCTAATTACACATTTTGTTAGCAACCTCATAATAATGTTACACGTTTGAGGCAATAAATGGTAACATGACTTATGGGTGTTTAGGATACTGGAAAGCACTCACAGGTGACCCAAGGAAAGGAAAGCATGAGCTTGGTATGAATATTTGTTCCCTAGGTTCTCTTCCGCCTGGGTTAGTTCCCGTGGCTATTTTCTCTAATTGAGGACAATGGTTCCTGTTGGTCAGACTTCTTTATAGCTAGCACACTTTATTCTGGTTCCAGTAACATCTGTAACAACTCTCTTTCTCTCTGTATCTTTTATCCTAGAACTGGCAGTGACTCCTGCTGACATTAGCCCTGGGATGCTAAAGTCCCTTTTTTGATTTTTCTTAAGCCTGCCCAAAACTTTGCAGAGAATCTCTTTATAAAATTCTCCTTAGTCTTCTGGTCTGACTATGCCATCCTGTTTCTTCATGGGACACTGACACTATCATATGCTTAGGAATAGAACATTTTTTGAGTATGCATACCTTCAACTTGACTAGTTATTGCCAAATTGTTAAATTGTTCTCTGCTGATATTGTATCAGTTTATAATTTCACCAGTAGTAAATATGAACCACTTCATTTGTTTTGCAAACTTGATGTTTGATGTATCTCATGGTTTTAGTATACATTTACTGACATCTATTATGTTAGAGAAACTCTTCATGTTTTATTCATAATTCAGTACCCATTAATTACCTGATCATATTTCTACCTCTTTTTCAAATGTGTCCTCATTGTTCTTATTAATTTTTGGCAGTACTTTACGTATTATGGATTGTATTCATATATCAGTTATGGCCATCAAAAATATGTCCTTATGTTCTGCAGCTTATATTGTCACTGAAATAAAATGGTACCTTTTGATGCCCACAATTTTAAAATATTAATGCAGTCAGATTGATCAGACTTTTCCTTTATGTTTTATGCTTTTTGTTGTAGTATAGATATTTATGTATATGGCTCATCTTCCCTAAAAGAATATAAATTCTATGTGGGCTAAACAAATATATAAATATCTGATTCAACTTCATGTCCTTCAAAGCACTTAGCTTTGTGCTTTGCACATAGAAGGGATAAAGCACAGATAAATATTGTCCAAAGAATGAATAAATAGTTTAGCTTGAACCATATCTCCCAGTCCTCAGTAAAAAATAAAAAGCCAAATTCTTATTAGAATAGAGTGATTTACCAAAATGTAGACATTTTTTGGTATCCTCAAATACCTCAAAGACAAAGTGAAAACAGAAAAAAAATGTTGATGGAGAAAATATTTATTCTCACCTATGTTTACTGGGACGAGTATGATCACTCTGGGTGAAGTTTAGAAGATGCTCTTTGGGAATAAAAATGTAAAGAAAGTGTAAATAAACATGCCTTAGTATACCTAAAAGGAGAGATCATTTTGTATATAAATAAGTGAACATTTTTCATGATATATATATGCATATATGTGTGTTCATATATATTTTTGTTTATTTACTGTATCTTGCAATGTAACTTTGATCTTACAAAGCCAAGAAATCTACACTTGGTTTGAATGATAAAACAATTCTTATATTTGTAGATAAACAACGATATACGGCATAGGACAAGACTTTTGTCAATTAGCTGAATATTAGAATGACCTGTAAAATTTCATAAATGAAGCCCTAAAACTTGAAGTAATAGATCAGTAAATAGGACAGTTCCTGTGTGTGTCTGTTTGTGTGTGTGTGTGTGTAATGATCACCCTCTTTTTCTCATATCCAGCTATATTAGACACAGCTGTATTAGGATTCAAATATTTGCTTCATCAAGATAACTCAGTAATGGCTGAGAAGTATTAACAAGTAAAAAACTGTTTTCAGGCAAGTATTATGTTTCCCTCTCCCTTAACTGGAACATGCCATAATCTTTCCCTGTAAATCCAGGGCTCTGGATCTCCAAGTTCCTCAAGAATGAAAGCATCCGGTCTTGCTCTTCTGAAATTATCTGTCTCTCAGTTTTATCTTTTTCTATTCTTGGAATTAATAGACAATATGATGTTGATTCACAGGAAGAGGCTACAATAGTGAGAATCCTTGGAAGAAAGCACATATGAAATTGTGGTATGATGAAAGAGAGAAACTATTAGGGTTTTCCCAGCACAGTGCATCTTTCTTATCCAACCACAATGTAGCATGATGACAGCTTTCACTTTAACAAGTTTTTCTTGGGGCTAAACATATTGTAAAATGATTACTTACAGTAGCCCGACGACGATATCCCGTGATCTCTGCCATCTAGCATGGGGAGCTAGATTCTCTAAGAGTATTTTAATCTCAACTCTGAGTCACTGAACAGCTTGAAAATTTTTCTCTCATGAGGGTGAGGATTATAGCGCCTTCTGAGAGACAAGTCATTTATTTGACACTTCAGGGGTGAATTAGCAATTGAGCTAAGTAGCTTCTTAATTGTGGGCAGAATTTCTTCTTTTATCATCACCCTGATAAACAAAGCCACTGCACACAGCCCAGCATTGGCATGCTGACTTTGTTCAGAAGGCAGTCCTAGTGCATTAGAGGAGGCAGCTGGGTGGCACAGTAAATGTGTCATTTGCTATTTAACATCTCTGTGACCTGGATTTAAATTTGCAGTGGCACAAAATGCAACCTCAGTTCTCTCAGAAGGCTATTAAGTCATTCCCAGTAAGCTTGTGGAGAATCTAAAAGACTAAAAGGTTCTTTGCAACCCAACACCAAGTCTTATTTGCAAAGATGGCAAAGTAGTTTGTTTCTCTTAAAGGGATTGTTGAAAGGGAAAAGAATGGGCTCCGCTAATCAACTGATATGAATACATATTATTCATATTTTTAAAAATACACTATGCTTCAGCCAGGATCTCACGAAGAATGTAACTGTCCTGTGATGACTTTAAATCAAGCTGCTTTTCAAGAACATAAATTTGGCTTTTTTTTTGACTGTAGGGTAAAATCAGACTAAAATTAAAAGCTTTAAAATAGATGTGTTTTCTTCCCTGAAAGTATCATTACCTACATTCTGATTCATAATATTGTCCTTTCTATTACATCTGAAAGTCAGAATGAATTGCAGCTGTAACTTTATGTAATCAGAATAATGTAAAATGCTGTTTTTCATTAGACTAATTCTAAATCTATTTTTCTTAAACTATTTCTATTTTATTACTCCTCTTATACAAGGAAACTACTGTACTTTTTATTTTTTGAATCAAATTTTTAATATCTCCTTTATTCTTATTCATTGTTCAACAATCCATTCACATTCAATTTACACCAACATTGGATCAATAAGTAAATTAATCCGGCTTACTCACCACCATTAAACAGCCAAGCCCTCAGGAAAAGTTGTCTTTGTCCCCACCCCCCCCCCGCCCCCAGGGTATTAGTTTCTTTTTGGAAGCTGGCAAAAAACATCATTAACTGAAAACAGAGTTCTTGTTTACTATAGCAGACAAGGTGCTAATTGTTTCTAATGACCTCAAATAAGCTTTGTTATTTGTACAAACAGTATTCAGAATGGTGGCAACCTTTCCTTTCTGCCTTACCAGTATGTCTCCCCAGAATTACCCAGTGCAAAGACTTTTGTTGATCATTTACTTCCTAATAATGAGATGATGGGCTATCATACCAACACCAAAGTCACTTGCTAACTATACATTATGTATAACTCATATGCCAACCTGGTGATTTTTAAAAGTTTGTACACATTGTAATCACCTGAAGATCTTTTCATAAATAGGGATAGCTATAGTGTAAGAATTCTACTTTATTGGGCTGGGGATGTGGCTCAAGCTGTAGCGCATTCGCCTGGCATGCATGCGGCCCGGGTTCCATCCTCAGCACCACATGCAAAACGAAGATGTTGCATTCAATGATGATTAAAAAAATAAATAAATATTAAAAATTCTCTCTCTCTCTCTCCCTCCCTCTCTCACTCTCTCTTAAAGAAAAGAATTCTACTTTATTAAAATCTCTAGCCTGCCTCTAAAAGTAATATAAAGGGACTCACCTAAATAATTGAATAATTTCTGAAACTACATTAGGAAGGTAAAAAGAAACAGGTGAAATTCATTTTAAACTATATTTATTTAGCATAATATATCCAATTATTATTATTTAAACATATAATTAATATTTAAATATTAATAAAAATTTCATAATTTTTGTATTATATCCTTGGAATCTATGTTTTACAACTACAGAACATTTAAGTCTAAGCACATTTCAAGAGTTCAATAGATGTATGTGGTTGGTATCTATTGTGCTGGCTAACATAGGGCTAGCATTTATGGAATCTGCATTTTAACTTGCTTTCAAGGCAGGTAGTCATTGATTGCACTCAAAGAAATCTTTTTTTTTTTTTTTTTTTTTTTTGGTGCTAAGGATTGAACCCACGGCCTAGTGTACTAGTTATTTTAAATGCATAAAAGTGTGAGAGAATAGACATTCATCCCAGAAAGTTTGTTTTCCAGCAGAGCCATCTGTACATGGCCACATACGTAACTAAATAGAACAAAAGTTGGAAACTGACAAACGTATCAAGAGGCACAGGAACATGTGTCATATGGTTTCAAAGGAGAATGTTCAGCTGGGAGAATAAAGGAAATCGATGCTTAATGGAGAAGATTGCATGCAATTTTGATAAGATGGAGATATTGCAATTCAAAGATTTTTCTAAAGCCCTGATGCTAATTATCAGCAAAATGAAGATTCTTTACCGGTTCCATTGATTCTGTGAACACTCAGCCACCAACCCATATCCAAATAATAATCAGATTCCATGAAAAAAATAGGGGATCTTGTCTTATTTTACTTACCTAAGTGTATTCCAACATACTTTACATTCTAACCAAAATATAGTTTAATTTTTGAAAAGCCTATTTCAAAAGAATATATTATCTATCATATATTTCCTGGTTGCAATTATAATGTTCCTCAGTATTTCTGATTTGTAGATAATGGTTAAATGATAAAGCATACAGGTTTTCTTCAAATTTTTCTTTTCCAATGTGCCCAACACTTGGTATCTTCTAAAATACTACCAAATACTTCCTACACTATAAGACACCTGAAATATTTAATTCATAACCCACTCTTCCTATTCATTTGGGAGAATTATAATCTTAAGTGGAATTATACTATTTATCATTTATCACTGTAATTTGTACTGTGTAGCTCCAGGAAACAAATTTCTTAAAATATTCTACTAATATTGTACACATCAAGTAAAAAACTGACGAATATTTACAATAAGCTAAAGAATATAGATAGGTCACATTAGACTTAGTAGGTCTTAAAACCTGCTAAGAGACACTGTTTAAAAAGCATATTATCTTTAAATATATTACCTCATTCAATTAATGGTTGAATAGATCTTTCAAGAATAACTTCAATCAGTGCAGCTTTTTATTATTAAATTTAAACTCAAATTCCCAATTAAAAGCTGTTCATAAAGTGAAAATATAATTAACTATAAATACTAAAGCAGCATAATTTAAATTTTTAATTTAGTTATTTCATGATGTATAGCAAAATGCAGCATTTGAAGTAATTATTTATATAATTACTTAGAGATAATTATGATCCAACCAAGAGGTAATGTGGACAAATTAAATTTAAATGAATTTCTTAAACTTGTAATCATTTTTTCAATGAATCATTAGAACAAAGAATTTTTTTGAAAATATGAACTCTTGGCTTGGAATATTAGATCCTGTTCCTTGAGGCATTATGTTCTGATATAGAGAAATAATCTACTCTTTAAAACACAATTTTCATCATTTACTCCAATGTGTACTATTGCCAAGAGAAATGACAGATAAAAAAATTGTATAGTAGTTCAAAATTCTGAATAATGTTTTCCCTTGAAAAAATCTTAATCAAAAGCAATTGTCTTATTAGTTTTTATTATAGGCCTTTGGTGACTTTAATTGCCCTTGATATTTTTAAGTTTTTTGGTAAAGGATGGGCATCTTCTTTAGAAGCACAAATAAATAAATAAATTTCAACATAACATGTGAAACTGATAATACACACTTTTAACCTACAAAAATGAAAATTCTATATGGTTTAGCCTAATAGTTTTCTGTAGAGTTGAGCACAGTTCATTCACTGAGTATGATTCATAGTGTACTCTGAAGTAACAAGGATACTCATCTTCTCTCCCCACTCATCAGTCCTTCTCATTGATGACAACATTATCTAATAGGATTTGGGTCACAACATTTTTCATACAACATATCTAGGAAAAAATGAGTCATTTAATTTTTGCAAAGGTATCTTTCACGTGCAATGTAAAAGATATTTTGTTTTTTTTTAATTCACACACATACACCATAAAAATATAATTAGCTAGAACATTCTTTATAGTGTCCATATAGTTATGAGCACATAGCACTAAAGATGTTTTAGGATTAGATTAGGCAAATATTCAACTTTGGACATATAAGGAGTCAGTGCATAGCAAAGGTAGTGAGAGTAAATGCTGCTGACTGCATTGTTTTTTTTTTTTTTTCCTAGAGCTGACCAGATGGGAAATTAAAGATTAAAAGGTATAATTAAACAGCTTAATATATTTAAACTTTATAAAAACAATACTTTAAGAATCTTTTTTACACTCAAAAAGGTTATGTAGAGATTACCAATAAACTAACACTTTAATCATTATGTGATACTATAAGCTAAAACATTAGTTTTTGATTTTTGTTTTATATTCTATTTGGGCGTGACTGACATGGGATAGGTCTTACCATCTCTTTCTCCTTGTGCATTGATATCCAAAGATAATATGATAGTGTCCCCTTCACAAGTTTGTGAGGAACAATATATATTTATTTTTCATATTCCCTTCATGATCTAGGATAGCATCCTCCATGTCATTTCTTCTAATATATCGTTGTGAAGCAAATAATAAGTTAGTATATTTTCAAACTAAAATATGTTTTGCAGTCCTTATAATTATTTTAAGCCACAGTGACCTTTGATAATACAGGACTTTTTTTTAACTTTCTGACAAACAAGTTATAAGCTAAAAGACTTGGATAAAATTTATATATTTACCAAAGGATTGTTAAGTAATTTCCAAGCCTTAGACATGTAAAATGCAATTTTGAATAGAATACTTTCTCCAATTTGAATCCCTTACCTGAACTCTATGTCTCCCCATGGGTAATAAGATACAGATGACATACTATTTTCTCTCTCTCTACTTCTTTTTGGAGGTACACTGGAACCTGAATACAGCAATTTTAAGTGTATGTTTTAATATTGCCTGAGAGTAATCAACTCACCCTGTGTTCTTGCTATTTTGATCTTTCTATAAAAAGAGAAGCTGTAAAAAGCAAGTAACAAAATTCTGTTTCTTTTCTTTCTTTCTTTCTTCTTCTTCTTTTTTTTTATGATGCTAAGACTTGGCCAATTCACAAAAGATTTTCTAATTACTGAGACAAATTTAATGCTATAAGCCAATTGTTGGAATAATAAGTGCTAAACCTTGAGTGCAGAATAATGAATATATTGTCTAATCACTGAGTTAATCTACCCTCTGCAATTTTTCTTACCCAAAACTGGTTTTAAATAAACACATCCATACTGAGTTCCTAGCCAGTGAGTCTTAACTATTTTTCAAATTAATAATTTTTTTATTAAGGTGAAGAGGAGATTAGTAAGTTGAACAAGGATGTTATTCATTATTAGACTATTTCACTCAGTATTTTAGTATCTTTAGCATATGGCAATAAATAAAAGGGACAAAATCCTTTCTGATTTTGTGGAGTTTATAATCCTCCAGAAAGAAACAGTACAACACCATGAAATAGGCCAGGGGGTGTTAAAATGCTGTGAAGAAAAATAAAAGATCATGATGAATGGGGAAGTGAGTTGTCTCCCTATTTTAGACAAAGTTGTCAGTGATGTCTTCCTTGGATGTAGCAATCTTTGAGTAAATACCTAGAAGAAATGGCTACTATGACTGCAGTAGAGAGGAGGGACAGGGGATGAAGTTCAGCCAGGAGTGAAAAGTAGATTCTATAGCATCTACCTGACCATGTTTCAGACTCTAACTCAAAGCAAAATGGAAAATAAACAACAGAAGAATTTAGTTTCTTTTTTTTCACCAATCATACATTTCAGCATGGTTTGCCTCTAGGAGGAAGATCTACCCATCCATAAGTATTCATACCTGTTTTGCTTCCTTCTGACTCAGGAGTCTGTCTTGGGACTGCTGGTACCCTTCTTCTATTAGTAAGATACTAGATACTCTTTTATACAGATGATGTCTGTGCACTGAGGTCTTTTTGAAACCACTGTGTTTCTATAACCCTGTCAGATTACTGCCCTCCACTGACATTCCAGTGGAGAAGCCATTCTAACCCACTTGTTTACAAGTCAGTGGGTACATTCGTTTTCTATGTTCCTCAGATGTCTAACACATGGGGCACAGAGAAAGAAATCCTTTGTACTTCAAACAGAAGACAATAAGGCCTTAGCCACCATATTCTTCTCCATAATCTTTGTGAAACAAGCAGATTCTATTCAACTCCATAATGTCCTGTGGACAATTGTCCCAATTCTATTACACTGGTCTTCCTGAAAGATGATTGTCTAATTAGTTATTCCCAACTCCTTAAAAACTCCTGGAACTCTTTGGACTTAGTACCAAGTTAGTTTACATGGAATGAATTTTGTTCATTATCTATTTTTGAGGATCTTGTTTCTTCCTTTACTTAATCTTTTTTTTCTTCACACTCCAGATACTCAAAAAAAAAACTATTGCATGCAAAAAAACATATAGTTTAATTCTCTTTACAGGCAGGAAAATATCTCATGGTCATGCTGTTAGTTACTATGGTTAAATCAATAAATCACAAGTGCTTTATTAAAACAGGAAAAGATTTTAATTCCATAATGATGTAAATTAATGAGGGAGGTATCTGAAATAATAAAAACATCACTGGTAATGTAAAATTTCATCTCTTAAAAATGTTCCATTTAATTCATTATAGGTGTATAATTAAGAGGAGATATTGGATGAAATACAGAATATTAATGCAAATTTTTCACATATTTCTTACTTAAGTGCTAGATTCTCATCTATTTTACTCAAATGTATACATGCAAGTAATGCTATTTTTATCTGTAGAAAAATAAAGCTTAAAAAGTATATATATATATATATATATATATATATATATATATATATATATATATATCATTCAAAGAAATCATGTTTATCACGTTTTTCAGGTTGAACAGCAGAGTGAGCTACTTACATTTTTGGTAGGACATGAAAACCCCTGAACATTAATGCAAATAATGAATTTACCCTTACTTAAAAGGCACCATTGGCTGGGTTCTGATAGTAGTACACAACACTTCTTCTTGAATACATATTATGCATTTATTTAACATGAACTGACTTTATACATATAGAAATGGTATTTAATATAAGTCTTGTTAACTTACACAATGGAGTTTACTTTTCTTTAATTATAATTACTTGGAACAAGAATTAAAAAAAATAATTGCCCTTGGTCTCATTTATAATGTGTTGAATTTTATGATAGCATGTATTTTTCTTACCTTGGCCTCAAATTTTGAAGTATTACAACAGAAGAACAAAATATTTTTCTCTCCAATTAACAAATATAGTATCTTACCCAGTCAGTCAGTGAATTATAATGCATCAGACATAAATCAGTGAGGAACTACTTAAATTTGCACCTTGTAATCAGAGCTACAAATTTTGGCAGCAGGCCAAATAATCCAGTGCTAAATGTGCAACATTATTTTATTCCAGTAACATATTAACAAAATGTACAACCATTTTGACTTGGTGGATGATCTAACAACATCCCAGCAAAAAGCCTTTGTCCATTTTTTACACAAATGTCTTTTCCTTGATGATAAATGTATTTTGTAATTTTCATGATGAATCAGTGAGAGAAATTAGCTGTGCCCTTCTGGTGCTTTGTATGTTTTAATCTCACTGCTTTAGAAATGCAGGCGCCAATTCGACATGAAATAAAATCTTTGTATATAATTTTCCTGAATTTCTTTATTCTTTGGACTTGTAATCCCACTTCTGGCTAACTTGCCTTTCTGGAGTCCACAGGCTTTATAGTACTGGAAACAATGCAAAAAACATAATTACCTAAAACAGGATTTCATGATTGCCAGTCTAGGTAGCACATTTATTATGACCTGTATTTCGATTCTAGGTGCAAAGTATAAATGAATAGAAAATAAGTTCCTAAATAATAAAAAATATTTTAAATAAGAATAAATGATACTTACACAGAATTGTTATTATATAACACATATCTTTGCCTCTATTTTGCATGAAGTTAAGACCTAGAAGAGGTATACAGCTTCTTAAAAAACTAACTCATTTGAAGATGTGGAACAGGGTCATGTTCCACATAAATCAGAGCCCTCAATGAACACTATTTCCCATCTGTTCAATCTGCAGGATACAAAAAAATAAATATTTTGTTGGGAAGTAGACCAGCAGGGTGATTGACTCATCCTTGTTTTTCTGAGACTTTCCCCATTTTAGCAATGAAACTCTTGTTTCCTGGCAGTTCCCTCAGTTCCAGGCAAACTGGGACAGTTGGTCACCCTATGTATACTGCAATAAATTATCTAAATTTCTTTTGTTCAAAAATAATTTTACTTGAAATTCCAACATAAGGCAGTTGCATGTGCAGCTTCTTTGCTGTAGCCATGCAAAATCAACCCGACACTACCATCAGCATGGATGCTCATCCAAGGGCTCCCTAACCTTTCCCTGAGCCTACCTTATTGGCTAAATTTCAACTAAGGTGATGATTTCTCTGATCCTCAATTTTCTTACATGAAGTCATATTTTTTCTTGAAGCATGGTTATGATATGTAAATTTCTCCTACTTGAAACCAACTTGATTTCCAGACCATGTGTACAACAGTGTGCATCATAGACACTGAAATTACTTTAGTACTTCCTGATGAAAAGAGATTACAAAGGACAATCACACCACTTGAGTTGACTGCCTTGCATGGATAGATTTATGTAACAGTATTTAAAGACTGAAATTTAAGTAGCAAGTGCAATAAAAGTATACATGTCAAAAGTAGATTCTTATATTTTGATGTCTGGATTTTTATCAGTCTTCATTAAAAAAAAAAAACAGAGCTCTTTGCAAAACTTATACAACCATGAGAATTAAAATTTTCCAGCAAGCAAACTTTGGCCAAATCGTAGTCTAATAAAATTCTTTAAACCATTTATACATTCTGTTTGTGGTTTTGCTGATGATATGTGTGTGAGTTACTCCTATGGGTTCTCATAGGGGAAAATCTTATTTAATTTTTTCCTAGTCTTTCAAAAATGCAGATATTCTGGTTGGTATCATAAATATACACCTTACAGTATCTTTTGAAGTAAAGATATAGAAATGTGGTAAATTGCAACAAATATTCCAAAGTGATTCTTTGTGATTTCAATCTTTCAAGAAAATTTAATTAAATTAGTCATAATCCCAAGAGCATTCACTCATCTATCCATAGATAAATATTATTTGTTCTGGCTTTAATATTGTATAATATCCAAATCAAATTTATGCCTCTCTAAATTATTTGATACATGTAAAATTTATATTAAACTAAAATATCATTTAAAATCTTATTCAAAAATATGTAATCCAGGATAGTATTTAGTCTTGATTTTTGAAAGTGGGCTTTGAGAATGACAAGGCAAATATTCACCATGGAGCTAGCAACCATCTTAATCACTATCCTCTCAGAAACATCTGGCTGAAACCCGGACACTTTAGGCATCCTTTTAGAATGGGAATTGATTCCTGGAATGAAACCAACTCCATACACAATAAAATCCAGGGCTTTGTAGATGAATTCAATTAGTGTCCTCAATTGAATACAAGGAGAAAAGATAAACCGGTGGTTATGAATATGGCGCCACAATTTTACGGAATTTTCCCCATTGCAATCAAATGGTTTAATGGCTTTTTCAATTAAATAGTCCGCTATAGGAACATTTTGAAGCTTAGCTAAAACTGTTCCTTGGGATATTTTGGGGCCAAATTAACTTTACTCCTGATTGTTGGATTGTATGGCACTTGTTGCAATTCACGGATGCCTATGTATCATTGTTCAGTTCTATTTTCAACTTTGTGTCTGCAAACGACTTTCTGTAGCTCTCCAGTATTCCACCAGGAATCTAGACAAAGAAGAGTTAATCTGTGTCAATTTACTGACAGTCACCTGGGTTACATTTCTCCCTGCTTTCTCTCTGCTAATACTTGCTTGGACATTGAGTCTTGCCGTATTGAGATTTTCCTAGACGACCTGACTTGCTGGCAAATCCCAAGGGCAGAGGCAAGGAGATTATAATATCTTGGGTCTCCTATGTAGGTCGTGTTGATGGATTTCAAAAAGTGATCTCATGGAAGCAAAACAGAATTAAAAAATATCTTCCCTTTGCTTTGAATATGCCAATGTCTTTTTTTTAAAAAAATCACATCAGGACCTAGAAATGAGGGAAGCATATTATTTCCTTGAAAGAGTATAAGGAACTGTACAGGAGGGAGTAAATTATGGTGGTAGGGGTCTATGGAATGGAAAATAATAGTGTTCGTGGAAAAAGTAAACATGTAGGCGGGGTGATGAATGAGTGGTTTAGACAGTGACTCACGTTTGACTTTTGACAATATCTAAAATGCATTCTTCATAGACTTCAAGTTCTAGCCATCACCTTTTTCTTTTCTTGTCAAAGCCCTCCCCAACCTGTTCTATGTGATCTCCTCATAACACACAACACACACACACGCACACACACACACACACACACACACACACACACACAGGAGCCACAAGATGACTGGAGATCAAATACATCTTTTCACAGAATGAAAGCCACAGAAATAACTGAATGAATTTCAATTTTTGCTAGAAAATATTCTATATATAATGTTACAGTTTCTCTTTTAATTATTTCTGATAGTATTCAAGAGAACACTATATTGTCTTGCCATAGTTTAGGGATCACATGAATGAACTATGGGTAGTTTGCTTTACAATAAATTATTTTATCCACACATTGTTCTTTTATTGTTTATTTCTCCTCATGTTGTCCTGACTTCTCATTCATAGGACCTTCAGAGTTTCACCTTCAGAACTCCTAGCCCAAGACAAATTAGCACAGCAGGAAGTGATAGCTGTTCTGTGTGACTCAAGAGAAAAAATATACATTATTTCTCTCTAATCTGCTAAAGCACATTTGACTTGATTCCCATGTCGATTTTCATTTTGACAAGATAGATGGCAAGGCAAGTACAATTGTACGGATTTGCACATTTATTCCCATTTTCAAGGCATGAGTGGAGAAATCTTTCCTGGTTGATGACTTAAAGTGTCCTGTCACTCTTGTCTTAGGTATGATAGTGTTCAGAAATCAGGATGCTCTAATATGCCATCACAATATCCCATTAACTCACTGGGCTTAGCAGTGCATTTGAGGTGTCAAGGGCAAAGAATCCTAATTCAACTGCCACTGATTTGTTACACTTACCAATGAGACAAGGCATACTAACTCTGGGGTGTTAATTTTAAAAACTATCTTCAAGCTCAGGAGAATATAAGCACTTATAACAGGAGGGATGGGTTTGTCAGCATCCTTGCTACTGTCTTCATCCATTGTTACTGAGTTATGCATGAGAGACATACTGCTGTTAGAGCTGAGCCTGAAGTTTGGCTCTGGATTTTAGTTTTAAAGTCACACATTTTTTTGTCCTCATTTTAATTTTTTTTAAATTTATGAAGTCACAAATCTTGTGTCTATATATCTTATGTAATATTATTTGGTTTTCAAAAGAAATTTGATAGCCAATATAAGGGCATGGGTTGATATTCATTATTATTTTCAGAAAATAAAATGAATAATAATAATGAATAATAATAGAATAATAATAATGAAAAGCTTTTCCTTTGAAAAACTTTAGACTATTGTCAATGAATTCTGAAGCAAAACAAAACCAAAAAAGCACTAGATTACAGTTTCATATTTAGGAAGAATCACCCATTTTTCTTTTTCTGAATTCTCTACCTGTATTTCTAGGTAAGGGGTGGCTCAGCAGTAGAGTGTTTCCCTAACATGTGTAAAGCTGTGGGTTTTATTTTCAGTACTGCAAAGAGAAACAAACAAAACCCCTGCATTTCTACATCTCTTGGGTGGTGGATATTGCATAATAATGGCTTGTGTTCTCTATAATATCTAAAACCATAATCTGGTAAAGTTTACAACATATCGTATGCCACAGTTTAGGGATCACATGAGTGAACTATTATTTAATCACAGACTGCAGCTATGAAGCTTACTAAACATCTTGCCATACAGACTAGGTGAAAAAGAAAGTGGAGAGTAAGGCTAAACATGTGAAAATCTATTACATCTCCAAAAAGCACCTTGAAATTGCCCACCCTAAGCTCAAATTAATTCAATAAATTTTATTCACATTCTCATTATATCAGGGACACTAGCAAAATTTAAAGAGAAATCAAATAAGAAGACAGTGCTTGACATCATAAAGTTGACAAAATTACAGCAGCAAAAATATTCTTTCTTTGTGTGTGTGTCTCTCTGTGAGACACATGAACCAACACACTCAAATATAAGCAGTGTAACAAATTCAACTAAAGAGGTAACACAGTTACTTGAAGCTACAGAAGAGAAAAACAATAAATGGTTGAGAAAATATAACTGGACTGTAATTATGAGCAGAAACAAATTATTCATGTATTTTTTTAGGACATCTTTTAAGTTTTGGAATAAATTTAGATTTACAGAAAAGTTGTAAACATATTAAAGAGACTTCTTGTATATCCAGCTTTCCATAATGCCAACGTCTTTATAACAATAGTACAGATGTCAAAACTGAGAAACCAACGTTGATTATGTTACTTTTAACTGACCTCTGGACTTTATATGAATTTCAGAAGTTTTCCACCATTGTTCTTTTTCTGTTCCAGGATTCAATTAAGAGCATGCCATTGCATTTAGGATAGAAATAATTTTAGTTCATAACTTCCATCATCAATTATAATTCTTGATAGAATTGTGTGGTAAGATAAAATTGAGTTCTAGGGGAAGAAATGCCTGGTTTTAAATTCTTGTTTTGCAAATTACCAAAGTACTATAACACTAACAAATAACTTAATATCTCTAGGCTGCAGTGTAGTCAGTTGTGAAATAGAAATAACAATAGTAGCAGCTTCTGCGTTGCTGCCTAAACAAGGAAATGTAGTTGAAGTGCTTAGCTGGTGTCTGACCCTAACATTTAATGATTGTTAGCAAACATTATGTTGTCTTATGTTGATTCCCTTAAAAAAGAAAAAAAGTGTAATCATGCGAGACACTTAAAAATGTATGATATAATGCAACAACAGCAGTACATTTTGCAGTTCAAATGAGAATTATATGCATTAAAGCTAGAGTTCAAAAAAAAGATAATATTGTGTAGGGACTGTGTTTGAGGTGGACAGTGATGATTTGACAGGGCATGGATAGATAAGAAAAAATGGTAAGACATTTAAAGTACCCATGAAAAAGAACACAAAGAAAATCTGAAGAAAGGGCAGATGACTGGTTTAGCAATAACACAAACTTGATTATAAGAGTAATTAGGAGGAAGCTGGAGAAAGACACTGGACCAGTCTTGATGGCCTTGAATGCCAGGAAAAGAGGACTTGACTTGGTTGAGTAGGCAACAGGTGACCATGGGAGATTTGTATCCCCTAAACTGTAATTTCATAAAGTGGGCAGAATCTATTGTGAGATGGGTCCTTTCAGAAGCACACTAACTCTCATTAATGGCAAATTAGGGATACAAATATAGTACCAATTTTTTATAATTGCATAACAAGATTACTGAACATGAGGGCAGGTACTGAATTTACACTTAAGTACCAATTCTTTGGAGCTTCTTAAAGCAAATTTTACTCTTATGCAATAATCATATGCAGCATTTATGGATCAGTTTTTATTTGGAAACCACCCACATGTGTAATTGCAGACAAGAGGGCAAAAAATCATTAACAACTTTTCAAAAATGATAGCTATTTTGTTCTCTCCTTGTGGATTAATATGATAAATACTTATCGAGATTTTATTGGTATTATATCAGTCATGACTTTCATATTAATTATCTTAGGTGTGGAAGAGATATTACAATCCTCCAAAGTGTATCTGTGAGTATGCTTGAATATTGGAACCATAGTATAAAATAGTGAGAGGAGAATTCTCTAACCTTGGTGTCAAAATGTGCCTGTGCTAATTCTAAAACTTGTATCAGGCACATGACTTCAATAAACCTCAGATTCCTTGAGCTTTATTTTCTTTACTAGAGAAATAGAAATGATAATATATAATACCACATCTCAAACAATGTAAGGATCAAATTAAATGTTGAATGTAGGAATACTTTAAAACATAAAAATATTTACTATAAATAGTGGTCATCACTTTATGGTATTTTATTTTAGTTTTCTCTTGTTTGGAGTCAAGAAAGTTGAATAATTCATATCTATAAATTCTAATTTTATTAAAACAGTTTTAACTTTATGCCTCACCAGTTTTTCGTTTAAATTATAAGAGGACAATGAAATAATATGATTTCACCCTGAATGTATTTTGTCTCTGTATTCATTTCCAACTGAAATTGTCACTTGGGGATATGAATGTATACACACACACACACACACACACACACACACACACACACACAAGAATATAATACAGGGCCGGGAAGTGGAATTAAAAGATTGACTCAGATCGAGTCATCCAAAAATATATTGCGTAGCATGCTTTCCCATCAAACGGACTGCAGTCTCTTTCTCTTTACCCTCAGGTTCAAAACATATCCTTCTTCAGTGTCAAATAAACATCCATCTGATGATGTTCTCCAATGAGATAAGAGATTATAAATGAGGCAGAAACTCTAACCATGAAGAGAACTGAAGAAAAAAAAAATAAAAATAAAAAAGAAAAAGAAAAATTGCTTCTGAAGATGTGGATTTCAGAGTCAGGCAGCTGTCTCCAATTCCCAGAAGTCCAAACGTAGCAATTAGCGCCAGAACTGGTAAATAAACTGGTAGACCCTCCTGTTTGGGAAAAATTTTTCAAATGAATAAATGACGAAAATGGCTCAATGAAAATCTCACGCAAAAGGGTGAAATATAATGACTATCTGATCTGTTAAAAGGAAAAAGCTTTTAAACTAATCGATCTTTTCCACAACAATTTATGTCATAACCATTTAAGATGATCCCATCTTAAATGGGGAAGTGACAAAGAAATATATATCTAATATACTTGCTCAATGGATGGATTCTCTGTACCCTAAGAAAATGCATTTGGGAGCTTTTATTTTTAAAGGGGAATACACATTAGATCCTTGTGGATGATCTTATCTTTAGTTTTACCATTGCTGTTGCCAAGGTTTAGAACATTGGAAATTGAGACTGAGCCTTTTTTTTTTTTTACCTTCAGGCTTGATGGGCAAATGTGTAGCAATCATTTAACCTGTGTGCTTCATTGATGGTATCCCTCAAAGGACTACACTAATGTATGTCTCACTAATGCTTGCCATCCATCCACTTCATGGGCACATTACAAGGGTTAATTAATAAGGCCGATAAGCACTTTGTTAATTCAAAGTAAATAACAGAAGTGCTAACTAAGCTGAATAAAAAGAAGAGACTCACCTGATGGTTAACTGATTTGAATTTTCAGTAATTTATGGATTTCCCGAATAGTTTCTTTGGTCCTTTACAATAAATTAAAGCCATTCTGGCACATTTTAAAAAACTCATTTCTGAGACATAAGGAATGAACAGTGTGCCCATCATTTCTAATGTGAAAAATGTCTTATAGTAATTTTCTAGATACACTAGAATTATGCATCACTGTTTACAGAAATCGTAAATTGCTCTTTTATTTCTACCTTTGTTCCATGGCAGAATATGTCAAGATGATGGAAAAATACAATGCTCTAATTGGTCAGAAAACCAGGAGTACAAATTTCCATTGACTTCCGAGAGAAAATATCTCAAGCATTGGTAAGAAAGATAAACTCTAAGGATGAGAGCAGTTTATTCCACCCTGATTTAATACTTAGTCCTGGTTTACCTAATTCAGCTGTCAGGAAGAAGACTAATGAGGACCCAATGGTGAGGGGAGGTTTTTTGATGCCAGCTTTGTCCTTTGTGGACTAGATTCAACTCAAAATTATTTCCAGCACTCAGTAGAATGTTTCACCATATCTCAGCAAAGTCACAGATGAAATAATTTCCACCAGACATTGGTAGTGTAGTTATAACTAAAGCTAGACAGTTCAGTGTAGAGTGAGGTAATTATCTGGGATAACACTAACCATTCAAACTTTGTTATGCGTATTAGTCAGCTTTGGGCTGACAAAACTAAAACAACACACTGGGTGGCTCACACAGTAGACATTTATGTTCTTATGGTGTTAGAGGCTTGCACATGATCAAGGTCCTAGCAAATTTGGTTTCTGCTGAGGGCTGTCTCTGCCTCCTAAATGGTGGCTTTCTCAATCTGCTCTCTTGTAGCCTTTCTCTTGTGTTTGCTCACATTGTCATCTCTGGAATATCTTCCTCTTCTTAGAAAGACACCAGTTCTACCTAATTAAAACTCTACTTTTATGACTTCATTTATTTCTAATTATCTCTATGAAAATCCTGTCTCCAAATACATGGGGGTGGGTAAATGCTTTAACATATATATTTTGGGAGGACATGATTCAGTTCATAACACTGTGACACATGACAGTCAAGATACTTGTGCAACCACAATATTCCTGCATACCTTCTGTATGTGAAACTAAACAGAAAGGTAAATTCTGCTGTTTTATTTATTTCCATATAGAACAATGTCTGTAATGTTTGAATAATAATGATGCACTTGAGATAAGTGTGTTAACATTAGGCCATCTCCAATCTAAAAGGAAATGTTGAAAGTTGTAACAAATGTTCATTTTCCTTCTCAGGCTCAATTTTAGAGTTAGTTGAAAAAATTGAGTGATATGAATTCATGGATACCACTTTTCTCACTCCAATAAGCAACACAGAGTACCTGGTTTGCTTGAAATTCAGCCAGAGTGAAAAATCATTTCAGTACATAATCCTTAGATGAAAACAAAACTTTTTAAATACAAAAAGCAACTCACTAGAACCCCAGGTGTGAGCTAAATATCCATACTCCAGCAAACTCTTTTCTATCAAAATGAAGCAGCATACACAGACTCCACACCAAACTTGTAGCTGAAAACTGTACAATCTTAAAGAGATTTTGTTAATTACTTGAGCTCATTACCTGTACATCTTTCTGACCTGTCGTTATGTTTGATTTTCAATATATTAGAACTCAACTGTCCCCTTTAATTGTTCTAATAAGAAGTAACAAATAGAGTTTGCATAGAGAGAAGACCAAATGCCCATTATGCCCCAAATAAGGAAAAGGTTAAACAATTATTTGGATAGAGGAAATAGTTGGACCATGGCCAAACTCAGCACCAAGGGGCTTATACCCTTAATGAACTACATTCAATAATTAGTATTCCCACGAGTCTAACCAGTAGTGATTTCGTTTTAGAAAATAATCATCTGTCACATTCAGTTGATGCCAACATTTGAATTATTTCTATCTAGTTGTTTTCTCATTAATTTGTACATTCTAATTTCCATTGTTAAATAAAACCCTTTACTTAAATAAAGGGAGTTTATCCTTAGTTTTCATCTGCACTTTTAGCAATTTATAGTTGTCCAATGTTTACAAAATATATTTGTGTTAAATAGCATCAGATTTAGCTGATTTTCACTTTTTAGTTATGTGAGAAAAGTTATTCAGCAATAGACTGATTTAAAACTTCACTGCTCTCTTCTCAAGACTGGGGAGCTAAGCAAATTGATTTTATGAGGCTCAAGATCTCTATAGCTCAAAGGGTCTGGTTTTCAATTGCTTATCATTTGAACTCCAAATTTAATCAAACTTAATGCTCCACTGAGACTTTTCTACAAGGGATGTTATAAGGGAAGAACAGAGAGGTTTTGATAAGGTGAGAAGAATTTGAGAGACAGAGCTGCTCTAGAGGAAGGGTCAGTAGAGATCTTGACTGTTAGTCCCATCTGTATATCAAATATGTAATGAGTTAAGTTTTGGCCTCCAAATAGATATATGTATCCCCTGAACATGTTAATCCAATTTAACAAAGAAGAGGTATCTTTGCAAATATAATTAAGTTAAGGGTTTTGAGATGAGATCATCCTGGATTGAAGTGATTTCAAAATCCAACACAAAGAGAAGATCAAATGAAGATTGAGACAAAGACTAGAGAGATGCAGCCACATGCCAAGGAATGTTTGGAGCCACAAAAAGCTGTAAGAGGCAAGAAAGGATTCCCTCCTAGTACCTTAAGAAGAAGAGTGTCTCTGTTGAAATGATGAATTATTATCTCCATAATTGTGAGAGAATAAGTGTCACTTGTTTTAAGCCACCAGGTTTGTGGTGACTTATTACAGCAATCTTAGGAAACTAATACAGTAAGTAAACAAGATTAGTGATTTGGTAATAAAGATCATGACTGGTGTCCATGGGTGAAAGAAACAAGAGAACATCTGGATGCTGCATTTCTTGTTAGAGTCTGTAAACAAGTCAAGATGGCACCTGGCATTTTGTAGAGGGAGTGGTTTGTGAAGTAACGCCAGCGAGCCATTAAGTGTGGAGATTCCTTATTGGTTGAGTGCTGTATCTAGTTTATGTTAATTAAGATAAGCTGTGTGGAATGTATATATACCCCTCCTGTCCTACAATAAATGGCTCCCACTCCTGCTGTATCAATCTACACAAGCTGCTCGTCACCCCCCGGTTATTTTGCTGCAGCCAGACTGCGGCAATTTCTGTTCCTGGAGTGATGTTGGATCAGAGTCTTCAGTGGTCAGTTAAATGCACAGGTGTCAAATGCATAGAAAAATTGATTTCTACCAAGTGGTTTCCATGAGGAAACACCTGAGGGAGTATGAACTTTTTTTCTATATTTTGAATTTTGCATTTTTCAAAAGTATATGGATATTTAAGATGTTATGTAAATCCAAAATATTCTGTCTGCAATGAACATTTTGTGAATCAGCTCCACTAAGATGCTTCAGTACTCACTGGGGCAAAAACAATTTAAGAGAGGACAGTTTAAGAGATAATAATCAAAAGAATATGTACAGGAAGGCAATATGGGCTATAACTAGATACCCATAAACTCAGTTTAGCAGGGGAAGTATTATATAAACTGAAAATCTCATGATAAGTAGAAGTATATGAATTTGGCTACATGAGTAGAAGGAGTAAATCTTTTATTAGATTATTAATAATGGTGTAAGTTTGAGGTCAGTATCAGGGTATACTATGGAAATTCAGTCTACCCAATCTCTTTTTCTTGTGTTCTGTGGTTCTGTTTTAAAGCAATGTAAGGTATCAATCTGAAGGGTGATCTGTCAAAGAGATCTGATAATCAGAATACATTTGGACAAAATGCATGCCAAAGTTTCATTCATTAACCCAAAAGAATATCCTATGTACCAACCTCTTTTTAGATACTGGTGATCTAACAAGGAATGGCACGCATATGGTAGGTTTCCTCAAAAATCTGTCTCTAAATCTGTACTTGTAAAAATTAAATTTCTGATTAAAACAAACAAACAAACAAACAAACAAACAACAACAAAATAACCCTACAAAGTAAGACTATTTGTAACTTACTTATTTTAGTTCATCTTAAAAATACTATATACCTGCTGTTTTAGAGTCTACCATTCATTTTATGTCTCTTCTTTATCTTCAAAAATAATAAGAAGCAACTAAATTTATAATTTTTTTTCCAGGAATTACTTTAAAAATCTATGAAAGGATTATGTTAGTTCTCTTTTGATCCCTCAGCACTACCCTCAGAATGCAAGGGATAGGGGGCGTTTTAGTCCCCAAATTTGATGTGACCCAACTAATAATACCTTTCATTACTCTATAACACTTCTATTTTGTAAAGGACATTAAAGACTAATTTCATTCTATCCTCAAAAGGGGTCAAATCTCAAGGCCAAATTGCTTCCTGCCTTGCCAACTGGCTCCTTGGATTTCTGGCTTTGACTTCCCAAAGTTCCACTAAATATTGAACAGGGAAGTTAAAAAGAAATCTCTTGAGACCATATTTCTGCCTCAGGCAATTGCAACCCACATTCTCTTACAATTTATTCATCTCTCACATGAGCAGAGAAACAACTTTTGCTTATCAAGTGAGGCTGACTTGGACTTCACATGTCAAAAAATTGGTCTGATTACTCTATCCATTAAAGGAAAAATGGTGTCTTGACTTTCACCTGCTATTGGAATGAATAAAGGCAGCATCATGGATCACATGTTCAAAAAGTTGGCTGCCATGATGTCTCACAACAGGCTTGGCAAGCTGGAACTCAGAAGAACAAACAGAAGTCAGAGATTGAAAACTTGTGTGCAGGCTGGTTTGATTTAATGTCTTAAGGTTATAAAGGTAAAATGCTACTATTTTTAAAAATTTAACCTCTAGAAGTGAAATTATGGAATGAAAGTAGAGACAACAGTTAATATATAATTTACACTTTGCATTGGTATACCTTAAGAGCTCTGAAAATCTTGAAACTGACAAAAGACTTTATAAATAGTTTCAGGTGAAATAGGTTCAAAAATTTCTTTTAAAAACAATAATACATATAGAAATAATACTTTATCTTACCCCCAAATTAATTTTTTTTGGTCAAGATGATGAGAACACTATCACTATGGTGGTAGAGAATTATAAGATTCAGAATAGTTAATATATGTCAAGACATAAAAAAGAAAAATATTTAATGGTTTCAAACACAAATGTAAATAACTATAAAAGTAGAGCATATAACACATAATTATTCTAAAGTCCCAAAATCCAAATGTAATTATTAATATCAAATGTTCATGCTATTTCTAAACTGACTACCTACCATGCAAACTCTCTAAGGCTTTGTTTCCTTTAGGATTAAGAAATAAGGCAGAATGAGTATGTTGAAACAGACCTCTCTTTCAGTTTTTTATGAGATTGTAAATAATGATTTTGGAATGGATTTTATCAATAAATATTAATTTTAAAATGTTTATACCCTTCACTTACAAATTACAAATTTGAGAATCTAACCATAAAATAATCTGAAATATGGCTAGGGAATCTAAAACTTCTAAATAGCCACAACAGGGAATCACTTAGTACCTAATAACACACATCACAAATATATATGATAATAAAATTTCACACATAATATATAATAAAATATTACATAGTATAAAAAATTATTTTTAAAGCCATCAAATAATATAATAAAATATTTATGATGTAGTTCTTATTAAAATATTGAAAAAATTTGACAGTATAAACTAGAAAACAATATTTCAACAATTCATGATAGTAATGATGGAATTATGAATAATTTTTTAAAATTACCACAGTTAATATTTAAGTCTTCAACTTTTCTGATGATCTTAAAACCACTATTTGAAAATTTCTGGCAATATAGCTTTTTATGTAAAGAAACCTGTAGAGAGTTAAGTTTGGGAGGATTGAAGAAGTATGAGTAGAGATAACATATGTAATATGAAATAAGTAAATAAGCTTTTGAAAGTTCTATAGGATTCCTTGTGAAATGTTCTTCCTTGGGGGATTCTCTTACCATGTAAGGAAATGGTTGGTCTTGGCCTTTAAATTCATATTTAATTTTTTTCAGAAATAGCAAATATGTCAGAATTTGTGTCTGTGTCTTGACCCTCATTTACTTAAAAGAGGTTCTCTCTGAAGAAGAATATTTTTTGTGGTAATAGGGAGTAAATGCCCTCCATATGCAAGAAGAAACAGGGTTGTCAGTTTTGCATCTGTAATGCATTTGAATGGAAGGAGGTAAAAAGCCACTATTTAGAGTTCAGCTGTAGTGGTGGAGGAACACAACATCTTTTTAATTTAGAAGATCTTAATCTTATTCCACTCTATCATCCTTTCATAGATCCTGTTTGGCCCATCATAAGTAGAGCAGATTAAATGAGGGGTGTGGAAATATATTCTATATACAAATGTAACAACTGAGAAGTGTTTACATGAAAAACCAACAAGACTTATTTATTTTAGATTTATCATATCTTTGATGCTTTCAACATTCACAGCTTCTCAGTCTCAAATCTGACAAAATAGTAGTACAGGTGACTCATCTGGCCATTAGGAACTGGTTAATTATGGGAAAAGATAGTTTCAGTAATATTTAAAAGGAATTTATGTATAATGGGATATTTGAGCAGAATGAATAATTTTTAAAATAATTTAAACAAATGCATGAATTAAAAAAACAAAGAAAAAATAAAGTGACTTTAAAGTTTTGCTGATAAATGAAAATGGATCTTGACTAACAAAAATGCCAAATATATATTTATAGCTAATTCATTATATATTTCATCAGTATGAGGAGAAATTATTGCATATGAGGGAAATTCACTTTATTGTTTTGTGTGTAAGTTCATGTTTGGGAGCATAATTTGGTTTACTAATTATTTGGGGTAACTTTCAAATATATTGCAATTCATATTTGTGCATAAGGAAATACTAGCTTTATAGGAGCAAAAGATCAAAATGACAAAACAAATTAGCTAACAGTCTATCTGAAAACAAATTAAGGTTTACACTTATGATGATAGAAAATCCTCTGAAGATATATTTTAAAAATATTATGTAAGCCCCACTCTCTATAC
This sequence comes from Callospermophilus lateralis, assembly GCF_048772815.1. Classification (NCBI taxonomy): domain Eukaryota; kingdom Metazoa; phylum Chordata; class Mammalia; order Rodentia; family Sciuridae; genus Callospermophilus; species Callospermophilus lateralis. The sequence goes on from NW_027510154.1 coordinate 216,015, forward strand.
ACTTATGTTCCAAAGAATCATGTTCTTACCCTTGAGGACATTTTTACACATAGTATTCATAGAGACACTGCCAAAATGTTCTGAATCATTTTTGTCTTTTTTCTCCTTCCCGAGGCTCCAGAAAATATTAAGCATCATCTGTACAATGCTACAATGCCACTGCAGATTTCTGTTTTTTTGTATTGCCTGTGGTGTGTGTGTGTGTGTGTGTGTGTGTGTGTGTGTGTGTGTGTGTGTGTGTGTTGTAGGTAGTAAGTTTTATTCACACTCAGGGCTGCACACTTCTTCTTTTTGATGAATCCAGAGGATTATAGCAACAACATGACATCATCTTAAAGAATGATCTCCCATCTTTTATAATGTTTAGAAAGTGATGAAGAAAATCACAAAATTTTAGCAAACTTTCAGCCCCTCATAATGTTAAAAAAACAAAAATAAAATTCACACTATGTAAAACAAGATTTTGCCAAATAGTCTCTGTAAACATAACATCTTCTGGTCTTTGTAAACATAACAATTGCTGTTCACCCCACTACACATTAGTTTCAAAGTTCTGCAGAAAAAGAGGATTTGGAAAGTCTACAAAATATTTCTCAAATATTTTTAAATATGATAAAATTTATTTACTAAAATCTAACCTTTTGTTCTCAACATAGCAAAGTGCTGAAATATTTGATAACAAAATAATTGGTGAGATAATTTCAATCCATGATATTAAACCTATTACGGAGAGCTCCAAAAACCAGTTTTGCAATTCTTGACTTAATACATACCTACAGCATGTAAAAAGGGTGACAGATAAAAAACAAGGCCAGAAAAGAAAATTTCTTTGGGTAAAATGGTTGACATATTATAGAATTCCTCTCCTTTTCCCCCTTTAGTGAAATAGGAGAGAATACAATGGGACAACTCAGAAAGCTTGGTATATATATCTCCCTGTGTCTGCATGATAGTGAACCTAGGTTTCTACAGTGACCTGAGAAATGTAAAAGGCATAGGCTGTGAATATGTAGCCAATAGTGGAGATAACCAGAGAGAATAGGAGGGGGAAAGAGAGAGAGAGAGGAGAGGCTGACTGCACTATCACTTCCTCAGAATGAGACTATATTTGGAAATGGGGTCTTTAAAGAGATAATTAAGGCTAAGTGAGATTAATAAAGTTGGCTTTAATTCAGTATGATAGATATCCTTATTCAAGGACATTAGGACAGGCACACAGAGGGAAACCATTTGAAAATAATAGAAGGCAACAGTCATTATAAACCAAGGAGAGAGCACTCAGGACAAATCAAAGCTGTCAAAACCTTGATCTGAGAATTCCAGCCTCTGGCACTGTGAGGGGATAAATCATTGTTTAAACTGCCTGGTCTCTGGGTCATTGTTGTTGCAGCTCCTAAAAAGTAGTAAAACTAGTAGCTGTCAAAACTATGATTTCAGATATGAAAGGAAGATATGTGGATATTTTTCATGGACCAATATGGCCCTTTGGAGGAAAACAAACTTGATGCTATTTGAAATCCTGTGATGAAGAATAACTGCAGGGTCACTGAAAGCCCCATACAACAGGAAGGCTGAGAAGTACCCAAAGTTCAAGGGTGAAATTAATGCTCTTTGTGAGGGGGTTATGCAGGGGATATCTACTCAGCAAAGAAATCTCAGGTAAGTATAAACTATTCTCATGAAAATAAGAGCCAGTTTAGAAAACCCAGCCAATGCCTAATGAGAGTAGTACCCATCATATAAGGTAGAACATTTTACTGTCACTCAGAACTGCACTCTCATTCTTTTTGGTGAAACCAGAGGATTATAGCAATACTATGACATCATCTTAGAGAATGATTTCCCATCTTTTCATCATGTTTTGAAAGTGATGAAGAAAATCATAAAATTTTAGCAAACATTCAGCCCCTCATAATGTTAAAAAACAATAAAATTCATACTATTTAAAACAAGATTTTATGAAATGGTCTCTGTAAACATAACATCTTATGATCTTTGTAAACATAATAATTGCTGTCCTCCTCCTTGGCCTTAGCTTTCCTCTCATTTCCCAAACAACCTCAAACACTGAGGATGTCAGAGACAGTTTGCACCAGGATGGGAGGTAGGAGGAAAGGTTCACTTATCCTACCAATCCACTCTCTCAGCAGGACTGAGAGGAAAAGATCTTAAAAATTGAAGATCTGATTTTATTTTAGACTCTATATTTTAGCAACTGAACCATTTGTGAGATTAAAGATGATGACAAAAATATATTTTTGAGAACGTGTCTGAGGAAAAAAATGATATAATCTGAGTGAGATTTTACCCAGGAGCCAAGAATCAGGTGAAAATATTATCCTTTTTGCTTACCCTCAGTGGAATCCTGTGTATATAATGTACATGGTGTACTGAGAACCTACCTTCATGAAAATCAATGCCAAATGTGATGCAAAGCTCCTATTAAGTACTTAGTGAGAGGAAAAAAAAATGATCTCTGCTAAAGGTTTCAGGCTGGGCTAGAGAATTAAATTGACATAAAACAGATTAACAAGAGAAACATGCAAATGTATATAATTTTACATAACAAGGGAACCCTCATAAGGAAATGACAACTTAAAGAACTGGCAAAACCTACCTACTTATGTATTAGGTAGAACTGAGAGAGGTGATTGTGGAAAGAAACTAAATTATGTGGGGAAGCTAAAAGAAGATAAGAATTATTTTTACAAGGTCTGTTTATCCAGAATTCTCTTCACTATGACTCCTTGTTGAAGAATGTTTCTTTTCTCTGGATACAGGGAGGGCATCCTTCACATGGGAGCTTTTATCTACTCTTTCAGGAGGAAAAGCACAGATTAGAATGCCCTTCTTGCATCTGCTGTTTTTCAAGTGCCTTTAGCTCAAATTAATCTTTATGCCAAAGTGGCATATTTTGGGGTGATATATTATTCCACCCTTCATTAGGAATTTTTTGAGAATTGAACTGACAGAAGATATTAGGCTCTTTCAAATATACTGTGCCATTTAATCCTCTTAGAAAGCCCTGAAAAATATCCTTTTTATAGAAGTATGTAATTAAAGTAGTTCTCAATTTCCTGAAACTTATGAATATAAAAATTCTGAAATTTGAACCCTGTGATATCTGGCACCAAAGTCCATATACTTTCTGCTATGATTGACTGTATTCCCCTGACCATTTGTTAATTGTTCAGTAAGCAGTTTTCAAAGAAAGTAAGGCAAAATTATTTCATAATGAAGGATATTCATAAAAGAAAACTAACAATATCCAATAATTTGGCTTACTTTAATTAATTTGAAATGCTAATAATGTGCCTAATATTTACCTACAATATGCCGCTTATTGTGGTTTATTCAAAGAAAAAAGCACAACTTTTATATTTAAATTACTCATAATTTAGTAAAGAGGGAGACTTCATAATGTGAAACATTTAAATAACAGCTCAAATCATCCATAAGACATTTCTTTGAGGAAGAGATATATGCACTAAGACAAGAAAAACTAGACATTTTGAGAAATCATGGGAGATTTTTTTTCAAAACATCTGATAAAATACAGGATAGATGTAAGGATGTTTAGATATTTGAAAGTTGAAAAATAAATAAATTTGAATAAATGAGTATATAAATAATAAATATTCCAATAAATATTTATATATAAAAGTAGAATATAATTAATATGCTTCTTAAACAATCATCTTCTGTTGAATTAATATAGAATTTAAGGATGATATAGCATTTAACTTCATCTTTGATATAATTTTGGTCTCTCCTCTTTAGTATTCAAACCTGTAAATTAAAGTCATGTACATGTAAAATATTGCAAAATAAACAAACATTTTAATTCTAATAATATAAAGGATGAGAAAACAATATAAATACTGTTGTAAAACAACATAGTATGTATTAATTTCACTCAGAAGTGTATTTCCTAAAGTACATTCTGAGTTATCCCATGTACTTACAGAATTCATATATCAAAAACATCCTAACAGATTTTAGGGTCAATGATTGGGAAAAAATTGAATTAACCAAAGTTAAACACATGCATCTGTTACATAGAAACTTTTAGAGTATTAACACACTAATATGAAATACGCAGCTTCTCAAAATATCATTTGAGGATGGAAATGTTCTGGTTGTCACTTTAAATATCACAAATGAATTGTATATTGTGTCACAGTATCAAAAAAGTTATTAAAGTATAAATCAATATAAACCATTCTCAACTACTAAGTATACCAACTGAAGTAGTTAGCATTTCATTTCACAAATTATAAAGTACATTGTTTATTAAAGTACATAAAATGACCATTACAACATAAATTCTGCTGAGGACATAAGACAAATTATTTGGGGATCTTTTGAGCTACAATAACTGACAATATCATAATGTCCAAAGAAAACTGAATATGTGTCATGAAATTTTATAGTATTTCTTAGTTGTTAATAATTGGAATAAAATAGGATCTATGTATAGTTTAATAATTTTAATGATCATAATCATTCTTTGCATGGCTATGACTACAACCAGGTAAGTGAAGTCAGAGGGCACTTGCCTTAGGTGCAAAATTTAAGGAGCTGCTGCAAACTCAGAAATTATATACATATATATATATATATATATATATATATATATATATATATATATATATATAATTTCATACAAAATTCAAAATTGACAAAAAATTTTGTGATGAACAAAATATAAAAAGTTTTGGTAGAAATGGATTCATGTTACTGAATTTTCCTTTTTCATGAGCATCTCATATGGCTTCATACTCCATTAGTTCTTTGCTATAGTTAGTTCCATAATTTATGTAGAAATTATATGCATAAAATTTCATACATAAAACTAGTCTTATGGAAAGTAGAATAAAATTTTATAGGATTTCTCATTAGTAACTTAATTTGTTTTTATTATTTAATATATGGGGGAAAATGCTAAGCAACAACACAACAAGAAAATGATGAATGTTGTAGCAAAAAAAAATGACAATTTCTACATTCAAAAATTTTCCTTTAATTTCAAATTCTCCTTTCTCAAAGTTATTGTTTATATGGCTTCAAGTCAATATATAAATAAAAAAGTACAACTGTGCTTGTGTATGAAAGTCTATGGATAATCTAGTATTCATTTTAATGGTACAAAGTATCACAGCAGTTTAAGTTTGTAGAGCACTTAGGCTGTTTAGTAAGTACCTAAAATAAATGAAAAATGCTTCCAGCAGTGCTTGGTAAGTTCCTGGTGGCATAAAATTCCCATTCCTCTTTCTCTCCTCCAAAAACAGAAATAGAAAGAAAAACTGGAATCTTTCTAGGCAGTCATCTGCAACTTACCCACTATGAAAATCTGATTTTTGGAGATGACCCATTTATTTGAATAGCTAACTGATATGAAGTATACTTTACCATGTACTGCTTTTCCTTGTGTTTAATTGTAAGTTACAACCAGAATGAAGATGGAAGATACAATCAAAGGAAGAACAAAACACACTCAGAAAAACGATTTTGATCAGAAGCATGTGGTGTCTATAGAAACTGTTCTGTTGGAAAAGGGTTAGCTGTTTCAGTGATCAAGTTAATGAAGGTATCATTAGATCTCTATTTTAACACAGCGATTTCATTGCATATTACACTTCATGCAGCTGAGCTGTTACATTGCTAATTTAGCTTTTCAGAATATTGGAATCAGAAATTCTTTTATTTCAGTGGGGACAAAAGGAATACTGAATATTTGAGATAATTATCTTTTCTGTTAAGAAACAAGCTGCAATGTTGTGGTGGGATATTTTGATGAATGGATCCTTTACAGAGCTGCATGCTCTGCCTTCTCCATGAAAGGCAGGCACAATGCCTGAGACACCAGAACCAGGCATACTCTGAGACAATGAATGCACAGGTGGTAAATTAGCTAGAGGAAGTGTTTTCTGGTTCCTGAAAGCTGATTTACCATATGGAATATTATGGCACTTCTTAAACAATAGAAAGTGGGATGGGGTGAGAAAGGGGGAAAAAAGACTACATGATTGAACACTAAACTATTTTGTAATTCATATTCATAGGCATAGTTTTCCATGTGCCATGAAAACAAATGAGTTAACTAACCCTTCTGCAACTGTATGAAATTTTTTCCAGACTCTGTTATAAATTACTTCTGCTATAGAAAGAAAGACTCATATGCCATGGGCTCTCTGTTCTCAAGGCTGTGGTATTTACCAGTTTGGGGGCCAATCCCTGATCTACAAACTATCCTGCCACCCTTACACTCACTATACTTAGAGCAACTAAAGAATATGTTTGCTGCTTTATTTTACTATTGTCTTGGTATTTCTCAGACAAAACCTAAAGAGTAATTTTTTCTATAATGGTAAATGTGTTTCTTCCAATGTAAGCTCTATTTTATATCATTTTCTACAGAACATTTCTAGGTGAGCTGTAGCTGAACATGCCCATTAAATCTAATAGCACTGTCCATCTAGGAAGGTATCTGTGGGCATTACAGACCTCAAAACAAAACAAACAAAAAAGGATATCTTTTCAGGAATACTGAGAACTATAGTTTTCCATCAATGTCTTTATTTCAAAGGATATAAACAACTTTTTCATAGACACTCATTGTTACATGTACTTTTTTCTCCAGTTGGTGCTGCTCTGAAAGAAGGCATATTCAGCCAAAGCCATTAAGCTAGGAGCATTTATATGAGCAAACGGCATGATCTAAATTCAGCAATCCAGGCCTATACATAAATGGGAAGCAGAAAGAATGAAAAAGAATCATACTTCACAAAATGAAAGGATCAAGAGACAATATGTCCCATGTCAGAATTTTAATCCTCCCATTACTCTCGATATTCATGCTCTGGTAATTTTGTTTTTCATCTCTCCTTCTCCCTGTAATATTTAGTTGTTCCCTCTTCATTTCCTCTGTTTCACCTTAATATGCTAGAAAATCCAGTGTTCTATTGGTACAAGATATAACACAGCACATCACTCCTCAATAAACTCTATCAACTTTTTATTTAATCCCAAATGGTCTTCAGGAAAGTTTGTGTGAGAGAGTCCTTACAAACAAAGGGCCTGCTGATTGGAGGTTTGATTTACTGTACTGACAATACATCTCCTTTTCACAAAGGAAACACTTGTTCTCCATTCTGTCCCATTTCAGAACAAAGTTCTGGAAATTCTACTTGACAGACACATAAGTGATTCTAGTCCTTGTGGACTAAATCTGTAGCAATAACAAAAAGAAATACTTGGGACTGAAAATTTACTATTGGGGGGGTATATTTATCAATCAAATCATTGACTGTGTCAGGCCATGAAGTATGTTTTTAATTATGTCATTTGCAAAAAAACTCTGTAATTTAGGTGAAAGAAACATTGAAAAATGCATTGGTTAGGGCCCTGCCAGAATGAAGACTTTACTCAATGGGGTGAGTGATGAAAGCTGATCGAAGGGACTTTTTAAAAGGAAATGAACAGGAACATTAAGAGTCAGGTATTCCCCATGGCAAAAGGCATTTAACACACCTATATACCAGTGGGCAGAAAAGATTGAATCTTGCAGAAGGAACTGAAGATAACAGAAAATTACATGCAGATTATGTGTATATTGAAAGGGAGGTAGGGAGAGAGAAGTTGGGGAGGAAACTGAATTTTGGAATCACCAAGGATTGTAGGGGTATCTGAGGGAATGGAAGCAATCTCAGTCCTTTCTTCCTTCTACTGTTCATAGCAGTTGGCCATGAGTATGCTAAATATGCCATAAGGTGTAATAGTGTTCATGAGTTGCTTTATATGACCACAAAACAATTGGAGATTATTTGCATTTTTAAAAATTTATAGAATAGTTATGTATTTATTTATTTTGTGTTGTTGCTTTTAGGTAATAAACATACACAACTGAGTAATAGGAAGATATTCTCACCTAACTTCTATTTCATAGAGACTCTATTGCTTGCTTCTCCATGAAAGCTTATTCTTTGCCACACATTAGGGAGATGATGATGATAATGATGATGACAATAATTATAATATCAGTGGGTATGTGAGGAGTAATATTAGTTAAATAATTCTTCACCTCTGTGGTTCTCTGATTCTAAAGGGGTTTCTTTATAACCATGTTACAGAATTATGTTTTTGTTCCCAATAAATTAGTATGTTGAAGCCTTAACCTCCAGCATGGCTATGTTTGGAGATAGGGTCTTGTAGATATCATTAAGATTAAATGAAGTCATGAGATTGGGGCACTGATATAATAGGATTAATGACCTTAAAAGAATTGATACCAAAAACATGTTCATACACTCTCTCTCTTCTCTCTATATCCTCCCAGTGAGACAACACTTGAGAAACAGTTGTCATTAAGAAGCCAGGGAGAGGGCCAAAGCAGAATTCAAAGCAGCTGCCACCTTGATTCTAGACATCCCAGTTTCTAGAATGATAAGGAAAAACATTTTCTGTTTTAAAGCCACTGGTGTGTGGTATTTTGTTATGGCAGCCTATGCTGACCAATACAATACCGGGAAGCTTAGATCAACTTACATCAACTTAGATAAAAAGAAAAGGTGTGTGTGTGTGTGTGTGTGTGTGTGTGTGTGTGTGTGTGTGTGAGAGAGAGAGAGAGAGAGAGAGAGAGAGAGAGAGAGAGAGAGAGAGACCACCTCAAAGTTTTGATTACAATTCAGATTAGAATGAAACATAGATCAGGGGAATCTTCTTAGAGTAGATTGCCTAACTTATTTTTAAAGATGAAAAAGAGTTTCATTAAGCAAGATAAAGAGGAAAGTTTATTCATGAACTGTGGATTAATGAAGAGGAAATACAGTTGGAAAAAAACAGCATAAAAAACCAGAAATGCAAGGAGTTGGTGAAGGAAAAGGTCTGAAAGAGAAATGGGAGATGAGGTGAGGTCATTAGGGGAGAGATCACATGTCCACAACCATTTGAAAAACTGAAATATACATATCTATTGAAAACCCATCTTCAAAACATTGATGTCAATGGAAGTTTGTTCCCAGTGTGTGCCTTTTTGGGATTGCTTATGTGGAACTCAGAGCACTCATAAAGAAATTCTATCACATTGTTTTTACTATTTAGAGGGTATCCCAAGTTGACCACACTGCCAAGATTTCTATTCATTTCCTATGACAAACTTCTGCACACAGAAAGATAAGGTTCAGGATTTTTGTCTGCCATACTTTCAGTAGACTTCAAAAACTCTACATATTAAAACACATGATACATTGGAATATAGGGAGGAGACATATAGCAGTATAAAATAAAATTTAAATTAATTTACTCTTGGTTTAGAAACATAGCCAACTCTCTTATCTTGGATTTTATTTTTAAAATATATAATCTGTGACAATAATTTATGATGATTTGTTTATTTTAACATGAAATGAACAGAACAAAATGCTATGTTAATGATCCAACAAAAATGTCACATAGAAAGACATTTATCTAGAGGAATGGATCACTTAATTGAAAAGGTATACTATTTTTCTGTTAGGAAAAAAAATCATCAAGATATTTAGCAATGTTTTATTACACTAAGATACACATTTTTACATTTTAAAATCTGAGTTTGAGAGGATGCTTAAAATTGACAACTGGCCAGCTAACAGTCACAATGTAGCTGTCATTGACTTGACAAGCCTAAAATCAATCATCATTGTTCATGTTGTCTTTGCATCAATTGAGTTATGTGCATTATTAGTGCTACATGTATTATGTTTTAATTGCTGCTTAAAATATCTTTAAAGAGATGACAGTATTCAACATGGAAACAATAATATGGTAACCATAAAACATGACAACACAGATGATTAATTTATGCTTTTTAAAAAATTCCAAGGTAGATCAAAAATTCTTTTGCAATATATGGAGAATAAAATTTCAAGTGATGAAAAAAAAAAGATTTTCTAACGATGCTAGTTTTTATTCACTTACTAGTTTTCTGATTTTAAAAGAGCTGCAGATTTCATATGCTCATATTAGTAGTATTGCAATTGCATTATGAAAAATAAGGTTTGGGTCATTTTCCATGTTTATTCTTAAGACCAATTGTAGAGAGTAAGATCTATTTTCTCATTTCCAAACATGGTCTGAGAACATTGTTGGCATTATTTCTTGTGTTTACATGAAGAAACCATGTGAGGGATGAAATTATACTTTGACATGTAAATGAAATTGATTATTTTCCTGGTAGACTGATAAAACAAATTGCCTATACATTTCTTACTAACACTTACTGTTGCTCTCCTGTAGAATCATGGGATACGCTGTTTTTCACTACTTTTTCTTACTCCTATTACAAATTTTAGTTAGAATATATATGAATTTTGCTTCTAATGTTAAGAAGTGAGAAGTAGATCATTCTATAAATATCAGCTATTATGTGCTCTCACATAAATAAATAATAAACTCTGAGCAAAATCCATGAAAGAGCTGCCTGCGTGCTCTGAAAAAAATTTTAATGTCAAAATATTGTCAGTCAAAACTGAGAACAAGCAAAATGATATGAACTGAGTTTTCCAGTTTTGTCTTTGATTCCCTGAGGGTGGCCTAGTTGTGGCTTTGATTGCAACATATAGGCATCTAAACTCTGATAAAAGAGTACATAGGCTGTTGTGCTTGAAAAATTCAGAGAGATCAAGGTAATAAACATCCCCTGAAGATTGAGAAGAAAATCCCAGAAAAGAAAGCACCAAAGAAGAGAAAAACAGTGTATAGGCAGTTTGAGTTTACATCTTGTCCCCAACATTTCAGGAAGATAAATGAAAGCACCTTCAACTATGGCTGAAATTACTGAACTGAGATCAGTATTTTCAGACATCCCTGTATGCTTTGTAAAAGCAAACTACCAACCTAACAAACAAAAATCATTTAGTTCTTTGGCATTATTGAGGAATACACAGTCTATGCACCATAATATTAAAAATGTTCAGAGTCCAATTGACATCTTCAATGTACAGAAAGCAAGAACATAGAGTTCATTCTCAAGACACTAGGCAGTAAGCACATGCTAACCTTGAGATTGCCTGGAGGTTGCAGTTGAGGAGTTGATATAACTCTCACTAGTGCTCAGATAAAGCAAAATATGCTCATCATGAAATTAAAGAGAAATTGCTAGAAAAAAATAAAATATAGAAAAAGAACCAAATGCAATATCTAAAGTAAATTTTTGAAGAGCAAAACGAAATATCTATATTAAACCTCAAGGACCTGTAGGTTATTATCAAAACATCTTGTTTCTCAAGAGAAGAGGGAAAACAAGATATTGAAAAAACAATACCAGAAAACTATCCCAATTTGGAAATATAAATATACTTATAGATTTAGAAGCTTATTGAAATAAACAGAACAAACTTGAAAAAATTCACACTTACGCACACAAGAGTCAAACTGCTGAAATCTAAGATAGAGAAATAAACAGTGAAATCTTCTGTGTACTCAGAGAAAATTTCTAGATATATAGGGAAAAAAATTAGACCATAACAGACAGCTCAACAAAAAATATGAAGTTCAGATAAAAATAGAAAATTTCTTGAAAAGATTAAAAGAAAAAGCTAAACAAGAAAAGAGAACAAAGGATTTTATTTCCAAGCAATGTGAGGAATCCTCAAAAAACTATGAATGGAACCACTATTTTAATCCAAATAAACAAAAATCAGTATACTATAGTGATATAGTCACATCCATGTTTATAGCAGCATAATTCAAAATACAAAAATTATGGAACCAGCCCAGATGCCCATCAATAGATGAATGGATTAAGAAAATGTGTTATACCAAAGGACTTAAATATACTACAGGGACACAGCCACATTAATGTTTATAGCAGAACAATTCACAATAGCTAAACTGTGGAGCCAACCTAGATGCCTTTCAGTGGATGAATAGATAAAAAATAAATGTGGCATATATACACAATGGAATTTTACTTAGCATTAAAAGAGAATAAAATCATGGCATTTGCAGGTAAATGGATGGCACTGGAAAAGATAAATGCTAAGTGAAGTTAGCCAATCCCCCAAAGACAAATGCTGAATGTTTTCTCTGATATAAGGAGTATGACTCATAGTGGGGTAGGGAGGGGGAGCATAGGAGGAATAGATAAATTCTAGATAGGGAAGAAGAGTGGGAGGGAAAGGGAATGGGCAGGGAATTAGCAAGGGCAGTGGAATGTGATGAATATCATTATCCAAAGTACATGTATGAAAACTCGAATTGGGTGTCAACATACTTTTCATACAAACAGATATGAAAAGTTGTGGTATATATGTGTAAGAAGAATTGTAATCCAAAAAAACAAAAACAAAAAAGTACATGTATAAAGGCATGAATTGGCGTGAACATACTCTATATACAAAGATATGAAAAATCATATTGCATATGTGTAATAAGGATTGTAATGCATTCTGCTATCATGTATTTAAAAAATAAAATCAATATAACAAATTTTTTTAAAAAAGAAATTTTTTTCTCTTCAGATACAAAAAAACTGCATAACATGTGATATACTTAACATGTCTTCCATTTGTGTCCTTCAAATTTCAATGGAAATAAAGGCAAGGCTACTAGTGACCAACTTGAAAAAAAAAAAGAAAAGAAAATGTAGTATATATATATACACAACGGAGTTTTACTCAGTCAAAAAGAAGAATGAAATAATAGAATTTGCCAGTAAATGAATGAAATTGGAGAACCTGGTGCTAAGTGAATTAAGCCAGATTTAAAAAGTCAAGGGTAGAATGTTTTCTCTCATATGAAGAAGTTAGAGAAAAATAAGAAAAAAAAAGCAGGTACAGGGTCAGATATCATAAAGATAAAGAGAAGATCAGTGGAGTAGAAGAAGGAGATGGGGAGGGAGAAGGGATGTGAAAGGGGAGAAAATGCTGAATGAGTTTAACAAAATCATATAATATGCCTATAGAAATATACCAGAGTGAATGCCATCTTAATGTATATGCACAAAACACCGATAAAAAATAGTAAATAAATATATGAGCTAAAGAAAAACCAATAGAATAGTAGAAAAAGAATAGAGGAAGGGAGGAAGGGAGAGAGAGTGGGGCAGGGGAATGGGGACTGAAATGGAATAGATCAAACCCCATGCACTTATGATAATTGTCAAAATAAACATAACTACTGTGTATAACTGTAATTTTCTAATAAAACTGCAAAGAAATGAATAAAAGAGGATGAGACTTGATTCTTGAATGAAAAAGAGTACTATTTACAGCAAAAAATCCTCCAGTAATGAAAACAAAGCATTTTTACATGAAGTAAAATGAGAAGAATTTGCCCTCAGTAGGCTCCATAAAGGAAAAGATGCACAAAATAAATTATTAAATGCAAAAAAGAAAAATTATTTCAAATAAATCTTAGATATTTTTGAATAAGTGAAGAATATTCAAAATATTGAAAATATAGACAATGCATGGCTTCTATTTTCTTTAAGATTCACATGGTTATTTAAAATAAAATATTGAATTATCTTTTATAATAAATGGGTATATAGTACATATGAATACAGCAAGATAAAGAAGGGCAAGAGCGTGTCAAATGGGCCTAGATTAAAAGTTTCTACATTTATCCAGAATGCCAAAATATTATCTCTAAGTAGGCAGTGAAGAAAACAGTAAGAATGATTATATAATCCATCTAACATTAAATTAAAAAATCCTAAGAGTAATAACTCAGGTGCCTCCTAAATTAAAAAAAAAAAGCAATTTTAAATTTATTAAAAGAAGATAGGAAATGGGATCAGAGAGAAATACTAAAGATGAAAAGAAATAATTTAATAAATTAAATTAATAAAAATATTTATTTAAATAGAAGAAATAATAGATTTACAGACTTAAGTCCAACCACAATAATTATAATACATGTTAATGGACTATTCACTCCAATAGAAAGATAAAGATTATCAAAATAAATACAAATCAAGACCTATATATTCTACCCAAAATTTTTCAGAAAATATAAAGGCAGAGGAATGCTTTCCAATGAATTTGATAAGGCAAAATTACCCAAACCAAAAAAAAGACTATGTAAGGAAAAAATCTGTGAACTATTAATATCTCTCATAAGCATGGGCAGGAACATCATTAACAACATATTAGCAAATCAAATAGAACAATGTACATTTTTTAAAAAGAGTAATAATACACATGGGCTGAGGTTGTGGCTCAGTGGCTGAGTGCTTGCCTTGCACATGTGAGGCACTGGGTTTAATCCTCAGCACCACATAAAAATAAATAAACAAAATAAAGAATTTGTGTCCATGTATAACTAAAAAAAAAGGTGGGGGTAGTTATAGTAACTGAGTGGGATTTATCCTAGGAATGCAAATGTTAAATGAATCTGAAAATTAGTCTAATTTATTTTAATAACAGAATAAAAGAGAAAAGACTTGTAATCAATTTAATAGATGCAGCAAAACTATGTAGAAATTAATTAAAATCTCTCAAAAAATTATAATTAATAAGAACTTTCTCTTTCTGATAAAAGGAATTTTGAAAAACCTTGCAGAGCACAAACACATTAGTAGAGTTGCTATAGTAATATCATTTTGAATTCATATATTAATGAAAGGAGAGAACACTTGAAATAGACCACCATGTCTCACGATTTTGCTTTTTGTGCTATATTATTTTAATCTATTCTTAAGCAGATAACTAGAGTAGCAAATATTGATAATTCTAAGTATTATTAACTTGAAATATGTATGTTCTACTTCTTTTGCATCTGTACAATGGGAATAAAATTAACAGCAATAATAATAATATTATTATCTCATGGAATTCTTGAAAGGATGCGATGAATTAACTTATGTGAGATGCTTAGAATAATTCTTGGTGCACACTAAGTGCTTTGTGTGTTATTATTGAAATATAATAACTATTATAGGAGGCTGCTAATTACCTTTAATAATAAGAATCCCAAACATTATTTGTAGGATGCCTGACATTTTACAATATCTGAACTGTTGTTATTTTGTACAGATTTTTCACCACATATACTGATTTCATTTAAAATGACTGCTTTGGTTTATTATAATATGAGGATCATGTAAGAAATTTTTTATTGCCACCACTCCATATATTCATAATATTTACATTATTTGATTCCAATCTGTCTGAGTTATAAGAAAAGATATTTGTGGAACCCAACATAATAGTAGTCATACTTTTGACAGCAATTGATTGAGAAAACTTCAAAATGACAACAATCCTATTTTTAAATACAAGCACTTGTACATGAATGCTGATTATCAAACATATAGATCAAAGTTGTTCATCAAAATGTAAGTATTTGACACACTCTGTCTTTCTAAACATCACTGAAGGCTTTCTTTGTCTCTCTTTTGATTCTTGTCAGGCATGGTATTTCTGAGTACATCAAATATTCTGTTGAGGATTATAACCTTAAGGAGCACAGTTTCGAGGGTTCTGATATGTAGTGTGTTATTATTCCTGAAGTAAGAATTTTAAAAATAAAATATTTTCATATAAAGTTCTATAATAATTGCATTTTTTGTAATATTTTTCTTTTCATTGTAATTTTTAATATCCTTCTATAATCCATGAATAAAATTAAATAACATTTTAGAGTATCTGAGCCTTGTACATCATGATGTTTCATTTACCTGAGTTGTATTTCTGAGTGAATATTGACAGTAAACCTATTCAAATATAAGTATTTGAATAAACTTATAATAGTGTACCAGACAATTGTAAGAGCTTACATCATATACTAAGTATGTGACGTAAGAGTTGCTATCTGCAACAGAAACAAAAATTGCTTGGGTCTTATATTTAGACCCTTACTACCAGAAAGAATATGGATTCAAACTTAGGTCTGACGTACTTTGGGCACATTCAGATTGTCTTTCTCAAGGTCAATGTCAGACTTGTTACTTAGTATGTCTACAGCCAGAACATGCTGTCTATGCAGGACCATTACATAATTGTATTCCTCAGGTACCCATGTCACGTACTCTGGGAACTGGTGTTTCACACCACTCAATGCTGCACACCATATCTGTCCTTGAATTATCCATCACAGCTTCACAATAACATTCATGGTACCCAATTTATTGCCTTCCTTAAGATTCATAAAAGTGATCCCTGAAAGCTTGCTTGCTTCATAAACTTCTGAGATAATCAGAATAGATTCCTTCAGAGCTAGCACAATTATTATTTTCTGTTTCTTCACAGCAGGTTTCATAACATACCTTGTAATACCTCAGTTCATTATGTCTTTTGCTTGGAAATTAATTGCATCCTAGCAGCAGGAACATCCCTCACCATTGATTATTTTCCTCCCTCTACTTCGTCTCAATTTATTCCAGTCATGTTTGTCTTTAACTAAGATTTTTAATTTTTTTTTTTAAATTTCTACTGTCTAGACACACCCCAACAGAGATGCACAGTTCCTTCCTCAGTGTGACAACAGAGAAGATATGCTTAAAGGTTTCTTTTCTTTTCAAATTAGAAATATATTGTGATTCAAATTTCTTATACAAAATAATTTCAGCTAGAAAAGATAAGCCCCTCTGACCCATCCTCACCACCACAACCAATAAATGTACATTTAAAATTGGATAAATATTGTAAGGGAACAAGTAGATGTGAAAGATAGAAACATGAGGTTAAGAGAATAATGAGAGAGAGAGAGAGAGAGAGAGAGAGAGAGAGAGAGAGAGAATAATTCTATAAAATTGGCCCACTGCGCTGACCCCCCCATCCCCATCTCATGTTTTTTAAGGAGACATATAGATTAGGATGGTGGGAACACGAGGGTAAGAGAATAATTCTATAACATGAGCCCACTGTACTGACTCTCCACATGCTTCCTTTGCCCAAAAGCAATCTGCCTGCAGCCCCTACCTGGCCTGACGAGACAGAAACTATCACATTCTTCAACAAACTGAGGCAGGGGGCCTGGCAGTCAGTGTTGATAATGAATGATGGGAGACAGGATGATGACTTGTTATCACTGGGTTGCTAATAGAAAACCTCTAGGGGGAATCACACTTCCCAGCTGAAAGGGTTGCTAACCCCTCTGGGATCTGAGAGCATTTCCTGACAGAAATGATTACCCCCTGTGCTGCTTCTTCCTATCTTAGGCACTTGTACACAAGGCGAAAGAAGGTGAAGCATTCTGGGGAACCTGTAAAAGAGCAAGACATACACGCTTTTGAGGGCATACAGCTCTTGGCCCCACTTTTTTCCAGAGAAGTCTGTCTCTGTCCCTTTCTTAAATAAAACTTGTTTTCTACACTTGCCTCAGCATTTCTTGGGTGTTTAATCTTCAAAGTCAGTGGAAGGAAGACCAGAGGGCTGGTATCAATATTATCAAATTTATGTCTACAGAGATCATTCCCATTTCACTAATACCCACAACAAATGAGAACACCAGTTTCCTGTTTCAGTCGGAGTTCAGATGGGAAAAGAGAAACCTTTCTTTTCTATATTTGGTGTCATCAAGATGCTCCAATTGACTGAATACATTATGTTAGCACCAAATCTTGTTGGCAAGAACTTTATTTGACAACCTCCGCATTCCTCACCCTACCATCTGTTTTCCTTGGTACTTAGTCATGAGAAAAAGAACTGATTTTTTGCAACACCCATATCAAGCTGACCTAATGCCAGATTTCAATTGACTTCAGAGAATACTCAGCCTTTGGATTCCTACACAGGGTGTGCAAAGAAAGATGTGAAAATGATTCAGAGAGAACTATGTAAATGAAGCGGAGTCATCATTGGGAGCAGATGCAGATGAGCTCCTACACTCCATATATAAGCCAGTAAGCTAAGGCCAAAAATTCTCATGATTTGAAACACATTGCAAAATAAGTTACTTTTAGGAGCAGATTGGAAGTACAAACTGACTCTCAATGATGTAGTCTAGTAGCTATGTTTTCACATATCATCCCCTTCCTTTGACAGCAGATGCAAAATGCAAATCAAATTTGCCCTTGTAAATATATCAATAATTACAATTGTTACTGGCTTATTTATCCGTGACTTAATTACAAACAATGCACTGTCTATCATTTCTACCTAATAGCTAACTCCCTTCCTCTTTTTCTAATATCTTCATTCTCTAAACATGTCATTAATTTGCATATGTTCAATGTTAATTAGCACAGACCATACAACATGAATAATAATTTCTCATATGGGATGTGTAATTATCTCAGGTTCTTTCAGTCACCAGCAAGTTAATTAAGACCTTCTATGTCCTCTTGCTGTGCTTTGATTAAGATGTAATTTTGCCTCCTGGGCAGCTTCCACCCCCTTGATTTTGGAATATATGTTTGGAATATATATATATATATATATATATATATATATATATATATATATATATATATATATCAAATGAAATGAAAACTCTTCAAAGATTGCACTTTCTGTAGATTAAATATGATTTTAATAGTTTGTTTACAAACTAAGACACAATCTCTATGTTACTGCTGATCTCATGTATGTCTATATCTGAAAATACCTGGTCTCTGAATTTACACATGTATGCACTCTTTCTTACTCCTCATGTTTTTTTTTTTGTTCATATAGGGGTACTTAAGGAGAGTGAACAATTTTATTATTCTTTATTTCTCTCCTTGAGCTAGTCCAATACTTGGCACATATAAAAAACTCTAGAAGCATATTTTCTTGAATATGAAGGAGAGACATTAACTCATTAAGCATCTAAAAAGCTGTCCTATCACTTGTAGTTTATATTATTAAATAAGTTGTGTGATTCTGTCATATTCTGTGTGAATTACATTATCCTACATGCTAATAGAATTCTCTTTGTTGTTTTTACTCTTGAGTAGAAGCATTTGATCAAAAGATCTACAATTACACAAAAATATTTATCATCCTGACAAAAGAACATTACTATTCCATTCAGACAGCAACCTTTGCAGCTGAGAGTTTCAATAGAGTTTTGAAAAAACAGTTCACTTCATTTCCAGTCAAGGCATCTGTGGATTTATTGGAAATACTTTCAAAATGGCTAAATTCATATATTGGATAGTGATAATTGTTGTACAAAGCATTTATGATTTTTCTGCAGTCTCAACTACTTCAGATAACTTAGCAATCATCCAGTGTTACTTCATATGAATGATTGCAGCTTTCTTTCAGGCATTCAAGGCAAGCCTCATTGATTCTCTTCATGATTTATTAAGCTAGAGTTCTTTTGTGGTTAAGTGACAGAATTCAGATGTGACTGTAATATCTTTTGTAATGGTTTTTAAAAAGCTTGATGGAAGAATGTGAAGTTTGTATATCACCTAAATTAAGTGTATACTTAGTCAAACACATGTGACCTGTTTCCAAACAATTTCAGAATGACTCATAGCTGATGCTTGCACCAGAGATAGAATTATTTCACATTAGTATAATGAAAAAATATGCAAACATAGTTTCCATATTTTGTATATTATTTTAACTAGGACTTGGTTGGAAATAAAATATCCCAGTCATAATGACGATGACCTGGAAATCAGAAAGGTTAAAACTGTAAAATAAAAATAACTAAGATAAGTATGTATACACAGAGGAATAACATTTAGAAATTCACTGGGCGATTGTTTGCAGAGGGGTCTGAAAACCAGTAGTGTTGCTCTTCCATTAAGAACAGTAACAAGAAAAGAACTATGAGGATAGATAACAGAAGAATAAAATAATTTTTACAGTAGAACTAAATTATTAGCCTATACAGTTAATGAATAACCCAACTGTATACTGACACACAAGATTATTAGAAATGTAGTCTAAATCAAGAATGGTCCTCAGTGTAGTCAATGAAAAGCCTTGTTACTGGACCTGCTGTGTAAAAAGTCTCAGAAGCAATGGATGACTTGATGATGAAATAATTAATAGCCCTGAGATTGTTTTAACCTACTCCAAGGTTTCAGATTTTGTGGATTTGCTAAATTTACAGGAGGAACTGGCTTTATGAGAGGGGATAGAGGTCCAAAACAAGACCACTTGCTGTATCCCTGCCTCATTGAATTTACGGACTCTTCTCTCCCTAATCCCAGCAACATTATAAAAGTCCTAGGACATTTAAACAGGGGAGATAGTGATGATAAGAATTTCATGGCTATAGGGCATTGTTTTTGTGAATGTATGCAAAAGGAGAGCCTATAGTTTGCTGATATGTTTTGCTTTTTGTTAAACAAAAAGTGCAAAAAAGGTCATAAATTTTCTATTTTGTCTATCAAATCAGAAAGTTGAATATCTGCCCTATCCTGGCAGATTTGAAAAGAAATGGTAAGATATTTTGTAGGCAACCCTCAAGTAAGATTTTTCTGTTGTATTTTTTTTTCATGATTAGCTGGCAGTTACGTGTTTTGAGGAGGAACATCAAAGATAAATTGTTATTTCAGAACATTATATCACATAACAACACTGTTGATGTCAATCTTGAGCACCCGACTGAGGTTGAACTTCACTGTAAAACTGTTTTATTTCTGCCGTTATATACCATGATCTTCAGAGGTTACTTTGGGAATCCCATACTTAAGAAGTAGGGAGTTATGTTCCATCTCCTTAAGGGTAGAAGGAGTGTTTATATAAATTATTTGATTTGCTTCCACATGAGATTTTTCTTTACTGTACCCAATTTAATTATCCATTCATTTGTTCATATCAGTACAGTCTCACATATATTTATTTCATACATTGGTTTATAATCTCATTATTTATTTTGATACTCAAATAAATAATTACATTATTTATTTTTTTAAAGAGAGAGAGAGAGGAGAGAGAGAGAGAGAATTTTTTAATATTTATTTTTTAGTTATTGGCGGGCACAACATCTTTGTTTGTACATGGTACTGAGAATCGAACCCGGGCCGCATGCATGCCAGGCGAGCACACTACCACTTGAGCCACATCCCCAGCCCCACATTATTTATTTTGTTACACAAATTCTTCCAGCTTTAAGATTTCTGTGTTGGCTCTTGTGTTCTTTTAACATATCCCTGAAGTTGCGGGACCAATTTATTTATTTGTTTGTTTATTTATTTATAGCAAGTTCTGGCACAACACTCTAGTAGTGGATTTTAAGAACAATTATGAGAAGAATGGTGAATACCTATGTGCAGTAACAAATGAGGCCAGCCACAGGTATTAAATCCTTTTTAAGTAAACCAAGAGAATTTCTGTGAACTGAACTCAGACTTTTTCCAATGATGTACTTTATTTGTTTCATTATTTCTACCAGAATATGAATCAGATTTTAAGCTTATATATGCCATTGACTGTTACACAAAAAGCTTAAGAAATGCCTTTACCAAATGAAAAATTGAGGGTGACCTTTCAGCTCCAATGCTAAAATACATACTGACTGTGTTTCTTTCAGTATTTAACATAGATAATGTTAGATGAATACTATTTGTCTAATGCCAGTACACAAACCCTTCCTTATTCACATTTCAATTTTCATGTAACTCAAAGCTTTCATATTTTAGAAAACACTGTGTTCTATGTCAGATCCAAAAATCACAGATTATCACAGTTTGATAGTAATCTGCCCATTATATTACATCAATCCTCATAAAATAGTTTCAGTTCTGGATCCTAGTGTATAAATGCGTGTAAATGCTTATTGTATCAGAGGAAAGATAAGGCAGAGAATGAGAAACATACTGTGCTAAGACTGATTCTGTGAAAACTATGTTGAACTTGGTCTTTAACATTCCTCTAAAACCCTGTCTCCTCCTGTGTACCTTTATCCAGTCATGCTCTGACTCCTGCAAATGATTCAGGCTATAAAGACTGTTTATCCTACCGCCAATCCCTTCAAGATATCTCAATATCCTATATTTATAGTCTTTTAGTAAAAACTATTCTTTCTTAGAAAACATCTACCTTCTAGGACAAAATTTCTCTCAATATCCTATATTTATAGTGTTTTAGTAAAAAACTATTCTTTCTTAGAAAACATCTACCTTCTAAGACAAAATGCTTTCTACCTTAGTGACATTCAACTATACTTTTTCTGTGCTGAAAATGTTATTGTTGCTTGTTATGATTTCCTGCTGGTTTCAGAAGGTTCTTAACACTATTTATTACTTTGGAACCAGGAGAGAGGGGAAAAGGTACATGTCCAGATTTCTGGCCAGTAGGCTTGTTTTTACACAAATTTCTATGCTCTTTGAAAGGTTGTTAAGTCCTGTGTATATCATCTCACAATTACTGGCTTTCTGGGGTCATGCTTCTTGGTATCAACTGCCTAGAGGCTGTATCCACTCAGAAGCTCATCACAAAAGGTATGCCCTGTGCTTTCCTCTTTTGTGTTTTTCTGTTTGGGAAATCTTTACATAAACCTGGTTGATGGCTCACAGCTCTTCAGTCTTTCTGTTTAATATCTGTTGAAAGCATCCCCTGGGGACTGACCTTAAATGTTCTCTCCATCTAGAGCCAACAGGAAAGATCCTCCTCTTCCTTGTGGCCAGGTTCTTCAAAGAAGTTTGCCAGAGCACTGCAGCTAGAAGACAGCGATCAAAGAACGGTTATTTGTGTATGGTGTATGTAGCTGAGATTTTGAACAACAGAGTATGATACTATGTGATTAGAAAAATAGTATTTCCTCTTCCACCTTAAAATTGATCGTACCACAAATTTGGTAGTGGTTGGTGGAATATGACACTTCCCTTGAATAAAAATCAGAACAATTCAATTATTCCTCTCATCAAAGAGTACACATAAGATACTTAAAACTGCAAATACAATTTCAACTAAGTTTTTCAAATTTCCAAGCTCCACATGACAACCATATCTTCAAGATTTACTCAGGGGCACTGGTACTTTTGCAGGGTGAGATGTGTGCTGGACGTGATGGTCAAAGTCATTATCCCTTTTAAAAACATTCTTTCAAAATATAGAAGCAACATCAATTATGCATAAGATTAGAAAGTTAGAGAATTTGTAGACAATTGAGTTTGTGTAAGTTTGAAGCAAATGAAGAAATTTAAAACATAAATCAAATAATTCCAACATCTTTTTCTCACCCAGCTTAAAAGCTTCTAGAGACTCTTTACTGTCAAAAGAATTATGACCAATTTGTCTAAGAGATGAGAATACAAGCATAATGATTGAATTCCTCCCTAGAATCACTTTCAACATGACATTGCTTCTATCTCTTTCTATATAGAAATGCTTGCAGTTCTCATAACTGACCCCACTATTTCAATGCTGTCATTTTTCTACCATGTTATATTCTCTCTTTGGAATTTATTTATATTAATCTAACATAGTAATTAAAATTCTTCATTTATTATTATTGTATATATAGAGGCTCACCTCTATCATTGCATTTTCTTTCTTCTTTTACATTTTTTTCTTTGCTTTATCCAACAAGTCTAGCAAAATCTATAGCACTTACTAAACACAAAGCAAATACTTTTTGAATGGATGATTTCACATAGACCATAACTGCAAAAACATCAACTAAGCCCAATCTTATGAATATAGGAAAGTATGTCATCATAAAACTAAATTATGAAGGCAATGTAACACAGGTTAATAATATATACATAAATATATGTAATCATGTATCTATATATATATATTTATATCAATAAGTAGATATAACTAGTGACAATAATACCTGCAGTACATTTAATAATGTCTTACAAAATACATACAACTGAAATATTAGAATGTGATATTATTTGGAAATAGAGACTTTGAAGATATAACTAGTTCAGTTACAATGAACTCACAGGATCAGAGTGGATATTAAATCCAATGCATTGTGTCCTTTGAAGGGAACAGGAGATATGGAGTCATAGAAGAAAGAGGCCAAGTGAATATGGGGCAGAGTCTGGTGTGACAACACTGTAAACGAAGGAACACTGAGGACTTGATGAGTGCCACAGTCCAGCTGCGGCAAAATAGCGGGGCGGGGTGGAGTTTGGGGGGGACGAACAACTTGTGTAGATTGATACAGCAGGAGTAGGAGCCATTTATTGTAAGACAACAGAGGTATTCATACATTCCACACAGCTTATCTTAATTAGCATAAACTAGATACAGCAGTCAACCAATAATAAATCTCCACACTTATTGGCTCGCTTGCTCCACCTCACAAACCACTCCCCCTGGCATTTTGCCAGGCGCCATCCAGACTTGTTTACAGACTCTAACATTTCTCTGGCAAAATGCCAGGCGCCATCCTGACTTGTTTGCAGACTCCAACAGATGAGAAATGGCAAAAGCTAAGAAAAGAAAAGGATCATTCCTCCAGAGCCTTCAGAGGGTGTGTGGCCATGCTGATGCCTTTATTTTGACCTCTAGACTCCAAAACCATGGAAGAATTTTTCAAGGGCTCTTTTCCACTTGAAGCTCTGAACAAAAATAATAATAAGCCACTCAAGTAAACTAAGTGAATATATCAAAGGAAAAAATGACTTGATGTAGTGCTAGCCCATCCATATCCTTCCTTCTTGATCTCTATTTTTTTTTATTTTTTATGCAAAATTAAGCAAATATCTCCATGGCTCTTAGCTTTTCCATATGACACACAAACATTTAGAAGTTATTATTTATTATTTGCTTTTGGAGAATTAAAATAGTCATCAAATATTTACACTTATTTTCACCCCATATTTTAATTCATTCTTCTACTACATGAAATCGTCTAGGATCATATCTGTTTGTGTATAATTTTACAGATATTCATGTAACTTTCATATTAAAAAGTTGTTGAAGAATTACACATCAAAATTACAATCAAACTAAAACTCCAGATATATTCATGATTCTGGAAAATCAATTTATTCAAATAAATAATTTGACTTCAGTACATTTTGAAATTAGGTGTAGGTAGAAAAAATTAGATGATTGAACCCACTCTATAGAGTGTTTTTATAGAGGAATCAAAGTACAATAAGCTTAGTCTAAATTTTTAAATAATTAAAAGAGTTCACTTCAATTGAGTTTAGAAGATTAGTATCCAATATCATTTTAAATGACTTGGAAAAAAAATGTCCCTAATCACGTGTGATGAAGATGACTTTTTTTTTCATTTTTATTTTCTATTATTAAGAAAAATTCAGGGGGTTGTTATTTATATTTTTAAAAAATATTTATGTATTTATTCTAATTAGATATGACAACAGAATGCATTTTGATTCATTGTATACAATTGTTGCACAAATTTTATTTTTCTGGTTATACATGATGTAGTGTCATACCATATGTGCAGTCACACATGTACTAGGGTAATGATGTGCATTTCATTCCACCATCTTTTCTGCCCCCATGACCACCTTTCCCTCCCCTTTACTTAATCAAATTTCCTCCATTTTTCTCAAACCACCCCCCCCACCACCACCACTGATAATGGATCAGCACACACTTATCAGAGAGAACATTAACCTTTGGTTTTTGGGGTTTGGCTTCTTTGCTTACCATGATATTCTCCAACTCCATCCATTTCCCTGAAAATGCCATAATTTTATTCTCTTTTAATGCTGAGTCATATTCCATTGTGTATATATACCACAGTTTCTTTATCCATACATCTATTGAAGGTCATCTATGTTGATTCCAGAGTTTAGTTATTGTGAATTGAGCTGCTATAAACATTGATGTGGCTGCTACTAAAGAATGCTGATTTTAAATTCTTTGGGTTTAAACCAAGGAGTGGGATAGCTAACTCAAGTAGTGGTTCCATTTGAGGTTTTCTAAGAAATCTCCTACTGCTTTCCAGATGGGCTGCACCAATTTGCAGTACCACCAGCAATGTATGAGTGTGCCTTTTTCACCACATCCTTGCCAATACTTGTTATTTGTATTCTTGAGGACTATCATTCTGATTGGCATGAGATGAAATCTTACAGTAGTTCTGATTTGCATTTCTCTAAGTATTAGAAATGTTGAACATTTTTTTCACGTATTTGTTAATTGATTTTATGTATTCTTCTGAGAATTGTCTGTTCAGTTCCTTAGCCCATTTGTTGACTGGATTGTTTGTTTTGTTGGTGTTAAGTTTTTTGAGTTCTTTATATATCCTGGAGATTAGTGCTCTATCTGACGTGCATGTGGCAAAATTTTGCTCCCAAAATGTAGGCTTCTCTTCATCTCATTGGTTGTTTATTTTTTTGACAAGAAGCTTTTTAGTTTGAATCCATCCCATTTATTAATTCTGTTTCTTGCACTTCTTTAGGAGGCTTGTTAAGGAAGTCAGAGCCTCATCCGACATGATGAAGATTGGGGCCTACTTTTTACTCTATTAGGTGCAGGGTCTCTGGTCTAATTCCTAGGTCCTCGATCCACTTTGATTTGAGTTTTGTGATTGGTGAGAGATAGGGGTTTAATTTCATTTTGCATATAAATTCCCAGTTTTCCCAGCACCATTTGTTGAATAGGCTATCTTTTATCCAATGTATGCTTTGAGTGCCTTTGTGTAGTATGAGATAACTGTATTTATGTGGGTTTGTCTCTGCATCTTTTATTCTGTACCATTGGTCTACAAGTCTATTTTGGTGCCAATACCATGCAATTTTTGTTACCATAGCTTTGTATAGTTTAAGGTCTACTATTATGATGACTCCTGATTCACTCTTCTCACTAAGTATTGCTTTGGCTACTCTTTGATCTCTTTCCAAATGAGTTTCATAATTGCTTTTTCTGTTTCTATAATGAAAGATCTTGGGATTTTAATTGGAATTGTATTGAATCTGTATAGCGCTTTGGGTAGTCTGGCCTTTTTGACAATATTAATTTTGCCTATCCAAAAGCATGGGAGATCTTTCCATCTTCTAAGGTCATCTTCAATTTCTTTCTTTAGTGTTCTGTAGTTTTTATTCTAGAGATTTTTCACCTCTTTTGTCAAATTGAGTCCCAATTTTTATTTTCCTTATTTTCTTATTTACTTATTTATTTATTTTTGAGGCTAATGTTAAGGGAGTAGTTTTCCTAATTTCTCTTTCAGAGGATTCAAAACTGATTTATAGAAATGGATTTTATTTATGGGTATTGATTTTATACCCTGCTACTTTGCTGAATTCTTTTGGATCTTCTAGGTATAGAATCATGTCATCAGCAAATAATGATAATTTAAGTTCTTTTTTTCTACTTGTATATTTTTAATTTCTTTAATCCAATTGCTCTGACTAGAGTTTCAAGGGCTATGTTGAATAGAAGTGGTGAAAGAGAGTATCCCTGTCTCATTCCAGTTATTAGAGGGAATGCTTTTAGTTTTTCTCCATTTAGAATGACATTGGCCTTGGGTTTAGCATAGATAATATATACAATGTTGAGTTATGATCCTATTTTACCCAGTTTTTCTAGTGTTTTGAACATGAAACGGTGCTGTATTTTGGCAAGTGCTTTCTCTGCATCAATTCATATAACCATATGATTCTTATCTTTAAGTCTATTGATGTGATGAATAAATTTATTGATTTCTGTATATTGAACCAAACTTGCATCTCTGAAATGAATTCCCACTTGATTATGGTGCACTATTTTTAAAAATATATTTCTGTATGTGATTTGCCAGAATTTTGTTGAGAATTTTTATGTTAATGTTCATCAGGGATATTGGTCTGAAATTTTTTTTCCTTGATGTGTCTCTGACTGGTTTTGGTCAGGATGATACTAGCTTCATAGAATGAATTTGGAAGGACTCTCTTCTTTTCTATTTCATGGAGTAATTTGAGGAGTATTGGTGTTAATTCTCTCATGAGGGTTGTCAGGTCAGTGTGGTCAGTCCTAGGCCTTACCTGGGCCTGGGCTCCCATGTGGGTCTGCTGGATGAATTAGTTTCTGTTATAAGTCATATCACCCAGCTCATGTAATTTCTATGGCTTCTCCAGCGAAACAAATATAATTCATAAAATGTATTTTAATGATTATAATACTTAGCATAGCATTTCATGATAAGTCTGACTTTTCTAACAGATTTTGTTCTTGTTGTGCACACATGGCATTGTTGAATGATTTCCTTGGTTGTCCAAACAGTTTGAGCCCACAATAATCCTTTGAATTCTGCCATGCAAATTATTTGTAAGTCAAACATTCCAGATCTTCTTCAGAGATCCACAGTCCCTGAATATACCTAGAGTGGAGGTTCCCTATTTTTCTTCCCATATATCCTTAATTCATCACTTCCTGGTGCCTTCATCTTGAAAAAGTTTCATTTAAAAAGTGTACATTCTCTAATTCATTCCTATAATAACATAATTTTCACACTCAACTTTCTTCTGAAACCCTATTTTTTCTTTCCTTATGTTTTATGATTAAAACTAATATATTACCTTCTTACATTAATACTACACTGTTCCTTACTTGAAAGACAGAATTATCTGCAATGAAAGCAGCAGAGAACCTAGAAAATCTGTTAAGGATTTGCTGAAATTGTAATTTTGAAAAGGACTGCCCTCTTCTCTTTATCATCTGCCATGTTATGTAAATACAACTTAGGAAACTAGAGTATCAGAAAACTTGTTGCTTTTTTAGCTTAAAGTTATCAAAAATATTGAGGGTATGAGGACACTTTGAAGAAGGCTCACTGATAGCTGGAGCAGTACTCAGTCCTGCTGAGTACTGATGGATAAGGTGTACAGACCAATCCTCCTGTTTAGCAAAATAAAACATAGGACAAAATGTAAACATCATCATAAAAACACATAAGACCCTGTGAGATTGTGAGAAACTTGAGGTGTAAAACTTAAGAATGTGATGGGACTCAAAATATGTTACCCCAAAATATGCATGTTGGCATTTGAGAAAAAAGCAGAATCAGAAAGGTCTTTCTCAACTTCCCTTCTTCTCTCTCCTCTGAAGCAGGTCACAAATGCTTCATTCTAGGGGTGCCACCCTTAAACCAGGAGGAAAGTAGTATCCTTATCTCTGAAGACAAAAGGATATAATAAAGAATCTGAATGATTGGCCTCTGGTTTATTGTCATTAGCTAACACCCTCTTGGTTCTCCAATCCCATTTCTCTAAAACGGAAGCATAAAAATAAACCACTTTTCCAGTTTCTTTTGGCTTTCATCTCTTTATCAGGAGTCTCATGTCATATAAAACTTATATTAAATAAATTTGTATGCTTCTCTCTCCTTAATCTATTTTTTGATGAACAAAGGTCACAGAGATAAATCAAACATTTGGGGCTGCTTTGGAAGCATTTGATACATTTTCAGAAATTGCTGAAGTCTTGTCGTTTTTATTATCTCAAACTTTGGAGATACCTTCTGAACAATCTGCTTGTAACCTTCAGCTAGACCATGGAAAGGAAAATGCTGTTTTGGAAGAGGTCATTTCTATGTGCTTGGAAATCACAAAACTTTCATCTCATTTTACAGATGTTATGTCTGACCCAATGGAATAAGAATTGATTATGTTTCACTGAAAGTAGGAAAAAGGCTTGAAAATAAAATAGAAGTTAATAATTATATTAAAGTTTCTTCTTATTAATTGAAGTTATAAATTGACTTTAAATTAACTCAATGCCCCGATTTTGAGAAAGGTACAAAATGTATCATTTACTTCTATAAAACCACATATACCCATATACACTAAATAAATGAAACACAACTCTAGACACAACTGTTTTGTTATTTAATAATCCATAGATCTAAACATAGTACAACCACACAGCTTGTACTAAAAAAAAATACTTGTTCAGTAAAAATAAAAATGTTTATGATTATTTTATAAACCATCAAAAAATGGCATCAGACTCATCAAAAGCAAAGGCCATGTAGATGAACTGGCCCATTCAGAGAGCCACTAGCGGTTCCCCACTGGAAGCTTAAAGATGACTTATTGACACTGTTGCAAAAAAGAACATGCATTCATCAGGAATCTAATTTGTTAGAGGTTAATAACATTTACCATTTGACTGCAGAGGTCTGTTAGCATAGAATTTAGAAAATGTATGGATAATTCAGACACTGATGAAAGGGAAGCTAAAGAATGCCAAATTCAGGTGTTTCTCCTTCAATGAGAAATTTCTGTGAAGAAAAGATTATAACAAGGTTCTGAGTATAGCTATCAGGAAAAGGATGAAACTCTACAACAATCACATTTTCTCAAAATCAGAAATGAGACATGGCATGCCATTAACATTTTCACATTTTGAAATAGGGGTTTTATTTATTTTCTGACATTCTGTTGAGAAAAGATTTGGTCTCCAATTTCTCCCCCACATTACAAACAAGAAGGTGCTCTTTAAAATGCAAAATGGGAGTTGAAGCTAATAGGATTCCAGATTTATGCCTTTAACAATTTAACAATTAGCAAGAGACATCAACCATACTGGAGAGATCTGTACAAGTAATTTATATCATTTTCAATGGCTTCCAAATAAAATATCAAGAAACATTTTCAAAACTGCAGAATCAATTGATTTCAATATAATACTGAAAGTCCACAGAGGCAGATAATATATTCAATAACCTCTCAAAACTTTCAATTGTAATTATACACTGATTTTGGAAAAGCAATACTAATACTGTCCTCTGATATTAAAGCATATTAATAGTTACAAGTTAACATAGAAAGAGAAACAGTCTGCCATAGCAACTGACTGCAATTACTATTCAGCACTGTGACCTGGCACTACTAAAATTTTGCTAAGCAAACTCTATTGAGTATCTGTCTTAAAAATGCTTCAATCAATAATAAAAAAAAGTTTATTTGACTTGTAATCAGATTCTAATTCTACTTTCACTTTTTCTAGAGGCTAAATAATTACAATTAACCACTGATTAATGCTGTAGTTATTGAGAAATTAAGGCATTCTTCAATTTTCTCCACAAACCCAAAGCAACATTTAGTTAAAATATATTTCATTGTTGACAGGAAAAGTAAAATGGTAAGCAAATGTTTTCTAAAAAGTTAAATGATCATTTTAATCTCACTCTCTAGTATAGAGAATTTGAACACAGGGCTTGACACAAATTTTAAATATAGTTCTGAAAAAACTCAGAACTATATTTAAGTTCATTAATAGTTTTTCTCTAATTTATTTCATGCTTTAAGAGTAAATTTCAGAATTATTTTATTGTAACAAGAAAATGAATTTGAATCATTCAAGATACTTATTTTTTACATAAATAATCTACAATAATCAAGACAAAATATTTGTAGAAACTGATGCAATCTTTAAAATAATATATTTAATTTAATTTCCATTACATTTTCTTTCTTCCATAATTTATTTAATTCCATTATTTGCCTTAAGTGTTAAAGTTACTTTGGCTGGGGAAAAGTGAAGGGGAAAAATGTGGGGGATTTTGAATCTCAAGTTTACCTTCAGAAACACCAACTTTAATTATCACAAGAAAATGTGTAGAGCTGGCTCAATTACTAGAGAAAGATCATAATTTTAAGATAGTCTTTTTATTTTAACCTTTATAAACTTGGGTTGAGTTAACTGCTTCCATGCAGATTCATTATCTAATTTATGTCACAGGTTTAGACGAATGGTTTATGAACAACATTCTTTAACACCAAATTCTCTTTTCACTATTAATTTCACCTTAATATCTATCTTTATAGAAGTTCAATTCAGGGCACAGTATGAGAACATGGTTAAAACCAACCTTCAGGACTAAATTGATAATGTATTATATATAGTGTGTTTATTCTGTTATTTTGTTTTTCTATTACTGGGGATTTGAACCTTGAGCCTGACGTAAGCTGGGCAAGTACTCTCTACCACTGAGCTGCTTGCCCAGTCTAACATTTAAATTTGCCCTGTAAAGAACAAGCAAGTACAAAGATAGTCTTATACATTTAATCTTACACATTTATATTTATTTAGCAATTTCAATGGATTATCCTGTCCACTTCTCTCTGATTCTAAGCACATTTTGACTCAGGAAAGATTCACACTTGGCATCCTCTCATATTCTTATGTCACCTTCATTCTTGGAGGCTTCATTCTATGAAGTACCTATGGCCTTCATTCTGCTTCCTGGTACTCAGAATTCTGAGTAACAACCACCGAGCAGTAATTTTTTTCTACCAAGTGTTGTTTTTTCTGACTGCTGTAAAAATTCCTTACCTTGCTATTATTTTTATGGAAGACAAAAATTATTTCTCAGAGATGTTAAATATCATGTTCAGAGGTCACATGTCTAGGGAAATACGGATCAATACTTTTCAAAGATCATCATACCTCATATTCTGAACACTTTTTGCTTTCACACAATCTTTGTTTTTGATTAGAGGGAAGGAATGGGTTAAACACATGCTTTATAAATATTAGTATGCATATTCTTAATGGGTACCATATCTATGGTAGAATATATAAGTAGAAACTCTGGAATTTTGCAGTGTCCAATCTGGGATACAACTTATGGTGGCCCTCATGTTGATGAAAGTAAGGGAACATATTGTCTGGATTTCACATTTGACAGTAATTAATTATTGAAGTTGATAAAATACGGAGAAGGAGACATCAAGGATGATTCCAAAACTAATTCTAGAAGGTGGTTTTAGTCTTAACCATCTTTAGAATAGGGACATGACACATCTGCAGTGGTAACTGCAGAAGGGCAAGTGATAAGTTCATTTTCAGATGCATTGGATTTGAGGTACTCAGGATACCTGCCAGTAGAGATATTTAGAGAGTAAAATGGATGTCAAGTAGTTCAAAATATGGTGCTGGGAAATAAGATATATATCTCTCTATATCTCTCTCCAACTCTCTCTCTCTCTTTCTCTTTCTCTTTCTCTCTCTCTGCCTCTCTCTCTCTCTCTCTCTCTCTCTCTCTCTCTCTCTCTCTATATATATATATATATATATATATATATATATATATATATATATATATACAATCTTTAAAATAATATATTTACTTTCCACTATATTTTCTTTTTTTCATAATTTATGTATATGTGTGTGTGTGTGTGTGTGTGTGTGTGTGTGTGTGTGTGTAGAGGGAGAGAAAGAGAGAGAGAGATGAAGAAGAAGAGACAAAGGAGAGACAGTGAGGGAAGAAGAGAGACACTTATCACTGAAGTTTGTTAATATATATTACTAGTCAATGTCAGAGAAGTAAGAATTGAAATTGTGCCTGAAAACAAGTTATGGTGGAAAAAGAACACAAAAAACAGAATAGCAAAAGGTGAGTATTGAGGAAAAGATAATTTCATGCTGTGAAAAGTAAAAGGAGTCCCTAGAAAAATACTAATCAACAACAAACTTAAGCCCATTACAATTATGCAGACATCAGTGAATGGAAGTCTTCAAAGCAGAAGATGCCAACACTTCTACAGAATTATACTGAGGAAATAGAGGATAAGTTCTGACAAACAGTTGTTGACTGTCATGAAAAGGAGCTCACTGATGAAAATGAAAGAAAATAGACACCTACTCAAGGAAATCTATACTACCAGCTTGGCTTTCTCATTCAGCTAAGGGACTTTTCCCTCACACTAGACTCAGTATAGTCACCCATTTTAGTCAGTGCCTCAAATATTTGCAAGCTGGTTATATCATCATTTTCTGTGCATTTTTTTTTTGTAATCTAGAATTCACTGAGTTACATTCCCAGACTATTTTTATTTTCATTTTATTCTATTTTGAGACAGCTCTCTCTAATTTGTTTAGGGCCTAGCTAAGTTGCTGATGTCAGCCTCAAACTCATGATCCTCCTGCCTCAACTTTCCAAGTTACTACAATTCAATCTGCAGGACTAAACCAAATGAATAAACAACAACAACAACAAAATAGAACTCACCACACCTACCATATCTATGCACAAATAATTCCAACATTGAAGGGGACTGGGTTTAAAAAGTAGCAATTAGACGGAAGGAAGGGAAGAAAGAAAACAGAGAGAAAAAGACTGGAAGAGAGGAGAAAGAAGGGAGGATTTCTTTTATTCTGTTTCTCTTTTCTATGCTCAAAGGGAAGGTGAAAAACAAAAATCAAAATTACCTTGGGCTGGGATTGTGGCTCAGCGTAAGCATTCACCTAGCA
Source organism: Callospermophilus lateralis (assembly GCF_048772815.1). Lineage (NCBI taxonomy): Eukaryota > Metazoa > Chordata > Mammalia > Rodentia > Sciuridae > Callospermophilus > Callospermophilus lateralis. Next base: position 250,007 of record NW_027510154.1, read on the forward strand.
CGGGCAGGACCCGGGTTCTATTCTCAGCACCACATAAAAATAAAAAAAGCATTATGTTGTGTCCACCAACAAAAAAGATTGCCTCTCTCTCTCTCTCTCTCTCTCTCTCTCTCTCTCTCTCTCTCTCTCTCTGTCTTTTAAAAAAAATAAAAGAACTTTTATTGATGCATCGCTCTAAAAATAAATTTATTGATCATTTTTACTGTATACTTACCACATGAAAATGTAAGCTTGAAGATAGTAGAGATTTTTGCCATTTTGTATGTATTGTATTTCCAGTACCCTAGATTGTACCAAGTCAGGGTGGTACAAACTTCTGGTGACTTTAAACTTCCAAGGGCCAAACACCTAGATTATTTGAAGAATTTTTAATGTTTATTTCACCATATGCGATTATGTTTACTAACTCTGTTTAGAGTCAAAATTCCTGCATACGGAGGTTCACCATCATATTTGATGTATTTTTATGTACAGAATTTGTGCGTGTGCTTACAAACATGTCTATCACATAGTATATAATAGGATTCCACATGAATACACTCCTCTGCAAGCATATGTGTCAAGTATAAAGAAAAAACTACCCACAAACTAAAGGCTAATAAGTTAGAACATCAGAAAAGATTAGAATTAGGTGTAAATTTAAAACATACTTTAAAGTGTAGCCACAAAGCCTTTGAGTGTTAAGTATTTTTATGGCATTGCTGAGATTTTGGGCCTTAGATGGATTCTAAGCCTAATGGTATCTGTTCTAAAATTGTCTTCAAAATTAGCAGATATTCAGATACAGATTGCATATTTATCTTTTATCAGGAACCAAATCTGGAGATTTTACTTATTTCAAAGAAGTAAAATTAAGAACCACTGATGAATGCCCTCATACAAGTAAGAATGCCCTTATTTTTCACGCCCAATCTTTTTCATCTACTTAAAAAACACAGAGAGGCTACGTACATGCTTCATACTCTAGTAAGACTTTTACAATATAATAACAAAAAGATACAAACCACTCATGTCCCATAGGTTATAGTCTGCTAATATCTAACTGTTCTAAAATATCTAGTTTGGACCAGACTTATACATATTTTCATCACCTCTGATTTTATTTTACTGACATTCAAATCAAATAATATCCCAATGAATTCAAATTTATTAACAGAAAGATGAAAGCAATTCTATTTCATGTTTATGAAAATGTATTTAAAGAAAATTGAATCATACATTTTTATTATGTGGTGTAATATCATACATTATTGATTGTCAGTTTTCCTTTTACTTGTTAATATATGCAGCATTTGGTTCTGATATTTTAAGTGTTTTGCACATTTACAAAAATAAAATAGTCAGCACTTTGAAGTTGTTGTGCTACCCAACCTCATCCTAATGCAAAAGAATAGTAAGTTTCTTCTTGCAAATTAATAAGAAAAATATATTTAAAAAGCCAAAATCATTTGAAACTTTTCTTATTCCCTTTTAGGATTCACAGTGCTTCTTTACATTTTCATGAGTTTTATTTTTATTAAATATTTAAAAATCTTCAAATCAAATCATTTGATGCTGAAATAATTTGTTCCCTTCATGTACTTACTTTGTTAAACTTCTTGTTCCTCCATTTATAGAATATTAGTCTTTTGACACAGGACAGTATGACTCTTGTGAATGGTTTTCAAATTTTGTCATTGTTTTTCTGATATATGAACAGTCAGGTCAAAGATCTGTCTATAGTCCTTATGAGATAATGGCTATTTTGTTTTAGACTCATTTTTTTCTTCTTTATCCCATGGTGTGAAGGAGAAATGAGTAAGTCATGTTTCCATCAATATTGCTTATAATCTCTCTACCAGGTTTTCATCACAGTACCTGAGGTGATAGTAAAAATTGAGGCTTTTTTACATTGGAAAAAAAAACCTTTTACAATAGGCTCATATAACCCTATTTTTAAATATGATAAACTAATATACAAGGTAATTAATAACTTAAGGCCAGTCTTATGTAGTGAAAACAAACATTATGTAAAGAACTTTACATTGTGATTATTATCAAATTTGTATTGTTTTTCTCATACTTAACGATTTAATCAGAACTTCAACTAAATTATTTTTATTAAATATCTACACCTTATTTCACATACTGATACTAAATCTGCCTTTTAAACTTGAAATTTGTGATTTTCTGCTCATATTTCCCTCACTCTTGAACAAAACTTGCACTTAGCACATTTTAACACCATTGATTAGCTTCCTAAATAATATTTATGTATATTAATGTTAGAAACCTTAAATCCCACTGTACTTTTATAATTGCTTTTTATCACCAGAACTCATTTAGGTTAATTCCCAGATTTATATTCTGCCTTTTTTCTTGTTTCACGTCTGGGATTCCATTTGGGACCTATTATTTTTTTTCTTCCTAAAGAAGAGTTTTTATTATTTTCTTACAGGTTCTTTTGCTGGCAGTGAATCTTTAATTGCTCATATGCAAATGCTTTGATGTTACCTTTGTTATTAAAATATATTTATTTACAAAGGAGGAATTCAACTTGAAAATTGTACACTTCAGCATCTTGAAGATGCACTGTCTTCTGGCCCTTAATGCTCAGAAGCCACTCAGTAACTTATGTGAGATTAATCTCTGGCTATTTTTTAAATTTTTTTTTTTAGAGAGAACTTTTTTGATATTTATTTTTCAGTTTTTGGCGAATACAACATCCTTGTTTGTATGTGGTGCTGAGGATCGAACCCGGGCCACACGCATACCAGGCGAGCACGCTACCGCTTGAGCCACATCCCCAGCCCCTATTTTTTTAAATTTTTATGCTTTGTTTACTTCATTACTTCTGGAAAATTCTCATCCATTATCTCGTACAAAAATCTCCTGTGCTCCATTTTAGCTATACTCTTTTATTATTTTGGTTTAGAGGATATTACATCTTCTCATTGTCTCCTTTCCTACCTATTCTTTATGTCTATATTTTACTTGTCCCTGTTTCTCTCTAGCTCAGCTGTGTCAAACTTGTTCTTAGTTCAAATATGTAGTATCATTTTTTCATGGTTTCTAATTCTTTGCTCTAAGTTCTTAGGTTATTTTTTTCTTTCCCTTAACCTTGCATACTGTATCACAATGTGTATCTATAACTCCAACATCCAGTAGCCCTCTGGAACAACTTCTACAGAATGTTTTTTGACTGATTCTAGCTCATGCATTTTTATTCTGGCATCTACTTCCTATCTTTGTGTATTTAAATAAATGTTTTCAAAAATATTTGAGTCCTAAGAAGATATTATATTCTTTCAGATATGAACTTCTCTTTCTTCTGCTGAGAAGAAATGCGCTAGGAGGTCCACACTAAAGCTTGAGAATTGTGAGAGCTAATTACCTAGATGGCCAGGTTCTCCAGCCTCCTGCCCAGAGCAAGGGATGTTATACTAGGGCTTCCAACATTGTAATCGCTGAATAGTAACTCTCATCTTTCCATCTTAGAGAAACTGTTGAATGGAACTTTCACCACAGATGCACATGGAGGATTGGCAGAAGTTTCCAGAACACAGAGGGCAAAAAGGGGCTATCTCTCAGGAACGTCCATCTTCCTAGTGGCCTACATCTCTGACTACTGCTGTCTGCTGCCTGTTGTAGTTGTGGTTCAAAATTACCCTAAGAAACAATCATTCCCTCCCTCATTTTTATATGAGGCTCTCATTGATTTATTAAGTTGTTTTTCAATCCAATTTCTTAGAAGCCTTTGTGAAGAGATGATATGAATTACTTGTTCACCATTTACTGGAAATGTATGATACATAAAGGTTAGCTTTTCACAGAAATTTTTCTGTAAACATATTATGTTTTGGTTATCTTAATGTTACTAATTTTGATGTAAAACTGCTCAAAGGATATTTATGTTAAGAAGAGAGACAAAAGAGGGAAACAGTTTTTACATGAAGATACTAAATATAATATTTTTAAATCCATAGAAAATGAAATGTATCAAGTGTAAACTGTGGAGAAATAGGTGTGATAGCTATAATAGTATATGATTAAACTGAAGATTAGTGAATAAAGGAAACAGGATCAATAACCCACAATTATTGATATGAATTTTGTTGGGATTTTAGAAGGCCAGGCATTAGAGGAGCTTTTGGACACTGAGATCTAGGCCGAGGGTGGCTTTCTCCACAGCACTGGGAATCTCACCCAGAATTTCACATGATTTTGCTGTTAAAGCTTTCTCAGCTATAGTTTATATAAGTTTGTGAGCTCCTCAGAATTTCCAATTCCAGATATGTATTCACAGATATTTTTCCTCTTCTCCTCTCATTGTGTCTTCTTTGGGGTGATAGTCATGTCCAGGCATTGTGGTGGATGACAGTGGAAGATTTTTATGTGCCACGTGTTCCCATATGTATTAGAGTCATTTTTCGTTTTGCCATTTGAAATATTGAATCTGTGACGCTAACCCATAACCTTCTAGGCTCTGTCTACTTATCCTAACATCGATAAAAATAATCCTAAAGGAATAGAAGTAGAGGCATTTGATAGGAGGCATGGTGTATACTTGTATTTGCCTTTTGCTACATCAGAGATACATATTATAAAACCTGTGACACATTTTTCTCATTTTACTTCTCCAAGAAATTTCAAAATTAACAAATGTGTAACATCCTGACTCCCTGAATCTGTCGCCTGGGTCACAATGTATATTTTTATATACATATATATATAATCCTACTGCCATCACAGGTATATTCTTGAGAGTACTCTCACTTTGGTAAATACGAATTTCATAAAGAGATCACTGCCCCCCAATACACTGAGGTAACTCAAAATTCAAGCTGTGGTGAGCTTTATACTTCAACAAGATTAGACATGAAACAATGTAGAGGAAAATGAATATTTGGGTACATATGTGAAGGATATATATCCCCTAATGAGTTTCGATTGGCATACATACTATTATATTTTATTGTATTAAATATATACATATATATATATATGTATATACATATATATATATATATATATATATATATATATATATATATAGTAGGAATTTGCAAACATGAACTATATGTGTCATATTCTTATACTACCTTGATTTTTTCATGTCCATCTGTGTGGATTTATAATTAACTTTTCAGGAGACATTTTCCAGAAATATTCATTTTCTTGACATACATATTCATTTCAGAATACTCAAAATGAACGTCAGTGAATATTGAGTACTAACCCTAACATTTTTACACTAAATGACCCAGTTTAACTTCAATGAAAGTATACTCATATGGGACATGATGTGTATTTTGAATTAAATTTTTATTCAAAATTGTTATATTCCTTTTTCTTCAGTATATACACATCATAGGATGTATCATTTCATCCACAATTCACAAATTGATATGCATATGATTCACTTTCATTCACTCCCTGTATCAGATCTGATGTATTTCTCCATGTTGCTTTACTTGCTTTTTCATGAGATTTCTTTTATATCACATATCTTTGAATTTCATCATCATTTTTGAAGCAAAACTCAAACACAGTTGGTTATAATTATTAACCCTAATATTACCACTACATGTATAACTACTTGGATTGAATGTTTGTATGTGAATACCAGATTTCATGTATTTTTTAAAATATCAATTGAATCCATTATTTAAAATAGTAACCTGTTATATTTTTTATTCACCATATGGTCTATTCATGCATCATCTAAATATACATAAACCCAGGGTACACCTATTTTTATCCCCAAACTCTAAATGATACTGTTTCAAAACATGCTCCCAGAAATGGTGGAAGAAATACGCATGTCACCTGCTCCATATATTCCTTTCATCACATCATGTTCTGGACACAAATGCAAAACTCACACTTATCTTATTCTTCTACGAAAGCCTCATTTTAAAGAGAGCATGGTTTACTAAAATCATCTATGTCTGCATTTCCTATTGTTTTCAAATTTCAATCCTATGGTGAGTATACACTTGATTCATTCAAGGATAGTGTGTTCAACTACCCCCCTGTTAAAATTATCCCTGACCTTATCACTCATTTTGTACTTCTCCTGATGTCCTAACATCCTTATTGATATCTATTTCCCCAAGGGCCTTGTTGTGACTGACTCTTCATGTGTGCTGACATTCCCATTTACACTTTAATAGAAATTCATCGGATTGCAGAAAGGGCCTTTGGTCCAAATCCTAAACTCACTATTCTTCCTTACCCAACACTGGAATCCTGCCTACTCTCTCTATTTCACTGATAGTTCTCTTTTACATTCAGTAGTTCCAGGTACAAGATCTTAGGCCATTGTCTATGGATTTAGAGGATTCATCTCTGCAGAACATAATTCAAAACTATGTATCCAAATCGTGAGCCCAACAAACTTGTGTGCTTCAGATCTTACCTAGATTTCTATTTTCATAATTACATTTCACCTTACATTCGTATAAATATCCCAGTTGCCCAATACCCGTATTCATCCAGCAGAATGACTCCTAACCCAAATTGAACATGATATGACCCTTAACCATACTCTGTTCCCTCAATCTATTTTCACATAACAGCAGGTCCTGAGTTGATCTTGCCATACAGGTATGTAGGGAATCCTACAGCTGCTGGGAAGCTCAAAGGTAGATGCAGAAATGATCCCTGGAGCAAATGTAGGCAGCTAGGTAGGACCTGTGAGGTCTAAAGTCATCTTCCATGGCCAACAACCCAGTCAGGATAAAGGGATAAGGCTAAATCAGCCTCTCTCTTCTCAATGCAGGGAAGATGGACACAATCAGGTCTGTGTGGATTGCTGATCCTGGGCTCTTAGGGTATATAGACTTTATGTCTTATGAAAATGTCACAGAATGGTGGGGCAGCCTCCATCTCATGGGACCCTTGGAAAAAACTGTTAGGACAAAGTGGTTGCCAAGGCAGTGACCTCATTCACTTCCCTGAAGGAAGTGACCTTACCTCACTTCCTTGGTGATGGAACTCTCTGAATTTGGGATCCAGGAGGCGAGTCATCCAGAGGCAGTTCCACTCCCAGTGGGCTCACTTGATTGTCTATACCAAGGCCAGAGTCATTCTTTGTTGGTACCTAGTGATGTGTGGATAGCCAAATGCCTTGAATGGTCTCAACAGGGGCCTTTCCTGAGAAAGAAGTGTTGACTCATTGCTGGCTCCTGACAACTACAGAGAGATGGCCAAGGAGACCAGAGCTGAGACAGAACAGGCCACTGCTGAGGAACATTATTTCACCCACCAGTCAGAGGACAGAGTGGATAGATGCAGACCAAAAACAGGGGTGGGTTCTGTGTCTCAATGGGTGTGTGTTTCAATTTGTCGTTTTGTCTCATGTTCTGAGAACGTGAAGGAAAAACTTTTGTTGTTGTTGTTGTTGTTGTTGGTTTGAAATGGACTGTTAACTAGTGAGCCATTTTATGTCAGTGGATCCCACTGGGTTTGTGGTTAAAGAGTGTAGAGAGAAGAATGCAGCCGTGAATGTGTCCTGTATCGTGGAAATCTTTGCAGGACTCCTCATGTCCAATTTATGAATGTACTGCTGCTTGCCTTGCAGATGGGCAACACCTACCAAGATCCTAAGTTCCTGTATTCTTCCTGAATTTTTTTTACTAAGTTCAGTTGAACATCATTGTGACTTTACTAGAAAAAGCAGCCATTTCAAATTTCACTAAATATTCTATCTATAAGCTAAAAGTCTAAACGTAATACAGAATAGCCTTAGTTGGTTGTGGAAATAGAATAGCATCAAAACAGTTAGAAGCTATGAAGCGCTGAAATTTTGTCTTCAATACACTTAAGAAGAACAAAGCTTTATAAAGCACCATTTCACTACTTAAGTTCAATTAATTATAACATTTCTCTGGAGAGACAAATATACATATTCCACTAAAATTTTAAGCAAGTGCAAGTTCACCAAGTGAGACTTCAGATAAATGCTGGGTAAGAAAATAGCACTACCATCAACCACAGCTTTGTAAGTCAGAAGACTATTTTTTGAAACAGATCCTTTTTAATATAAATCTTTTATATATGCTTAGAGGTGAAGTCCCGGTAAATATTACCTTATCAAAGGCAATTTTTTTGGTGGGGTTAAAGTGTGGGCATTAGACCAATATTTCTTACCTGTAGGTTCAATCTACTTAAGCAACATGTATACCCAGAGAGCAGATAGTAAATATTTTCTCATAAGATCCTTGGATCATCTTTAGCATTTAGAAAAGGCCTGAGTTCTGTGTGTAATAGAAGAAATTGCCTTTAAGTTTAAAATATTTCCTGCAGGTGTTCCCACAAAAGATCTTCCCTCTAAAAAAACTCGGCTGAGGCTATGAAATATGTACTTCCAGCTGTGGGACCCACCAGAAGTCACCCAAAATATTCTGAAAAAAGCAACTTGTCAGTTAAATGAATGAATCTTAAGATTTTCCACACAGGGTGTTGATGAATGTGCAATGTACACACTGGTTTTGCTTAGGCAGTGACTGCTCAGCAAAAACCAGGATTATACCCACAGAAACACTGCCTGCTGGGACTAAAGAAAACAGAAAATAGGACCCAGTGAAGGAAGCCTGCCAACATGTGTTATTGTTTGAGAAAAGTGAGGAATGACTCCCGAGGAATTCAGAGAACCTCTGACTGCTGCTTCCCTCACAAGCCTGGAGCAAGGTGGCTCCCTCCTCCATTTTAGCAGAACAAGTGGTTACCACAAAGAACACATGGAACATGCCCTCCCGAGAGAGCCATGTTGGTTGGTCTCTGGGGCAGACCTGAAGGACCTGAAGGACCCATGTTTTCCAAGAGGCACTTATTTTCTTTCTTCTGTCTTTGATACACATGGTTGTCCTAAATGTCTTGCCATTGGCCTCGGTGACATCAGATACTCCGAGACTCCAGAGAGTTTTGCTTCAGCTGCTGCAACTTTTGATGAGTGTTCATCTCAGATAACTCCACGCCACAGCTTCTCTAGATGATGTCCCCCTCTGTGGCCACTGTAGCTGTCCCCTCTGTGGTCTCTCAGAAGCTCCTCTCGAGAGGAAGCAGGACGTCCACAGTATAGGCAGGACATGGTGCACATGTGTGAGCCTTCCATCTTCCGTTTTTGTTTGTTTGTTTGTTTTTTCCTATATGAGCAGTCTTCTCCTCACCCTTTTTGGAACAGTGGAATAGTCTGAATACTGTTTCCCTTATGCTGCAAAAAAAGTTCTAATGAAATGGGTTTTATTTTGTGTATTCATGATTTCTCTCTTGAGTAGAACCAGCGGACCTGATGACTCTAAAAGCTAGTAACACTGAGGCTGCTGGTACTAAAAGCAGCCACAAACCAGGGCTGGCAACGCTGAGGGGTCTAGCAGCCAGAGAGGATCAGAGTGCAATGGAGAGTTCCAGAGAGCAGTTGGTAGCTGCTGGCTCCAGCTTCTAGTGTAACAGGTGTCCACTTAACTTTTTTTTTCCTTTTTTTGCATTGCAATTTTCTTTTTGTTTTTTATTGGTTGTTCAAAACATTACAAAGCTCTTGACATATCATCTTTCATACATTTGAAAAAAAACAAGGGAGAGAATTGAACCATTTCACTTTTTGAACATAGCCTTCACTGCTCTGAGGCCTAGTCTAAAAGGGATGTGTTTATCTTTTCCTCCTCTCCCTCTTCCCTCCCTAACCTGGGGGCCGGGAAGAAGAACCACAGCCTCTGGGACTAGAATCCTCTGTGCTTCTCTCTAGCTAGCAAAGCAATAAAACTTCTTTTTCCTTTCTCTCCAAATCATGTCCTTGTTATCAGATTGGCATCTGGGACAAAGATGGAGCTTTTGGTAACAAACGAATTATGTAGAAGCCTTCATGTCTGATGGAATGTTTCTGGTAGAGTTTAGACTTTGTTTGGGACCTATCTTGTGTCTTTCTTCCTTCTGTTTTCTGCCTGCTGGAATGGGAATATCCTACGTTTATCTAACCATTGTATTTTGGGAGCACATAATTCATCTGACTTCACAATTTCACAGTTGGAGAGGAATCTGGTCTTAGGATGAGTCTCACATTTAAATGACGTTTAGCCAAGAGTAGACTTTAGAAGTTGAGTTGATGCTGGTATGAGTTAGGACTTCAGGACTGTTGGGTTTTTAATAAATATACTTTGTATGCAAGAAGGACATGCATTTTAAGCTATAGACTGGAATATGTCTCCCCCAAATTCAGATATTGAACCCCTAAATCCCAATGGGATGGTATTTGGAGATGGAGCCTTTTGGAAATAATTAAGGTTAATTGACATCATATGGGTCTGATGAGGAAGAGAAGGGCTGGGGATGAAGCTCAGTAGTAGAGTGTTGGCCTGGCATGCATGAGACCATGGTTTTGGTCCCTAGCATCGCAAAGAGAGAGGCAGAGATATCTTTTTCTCTTCATATCCATGTACAGATCAATTGCCATATGAGGAAATGGCAAGGCACGGCAATGTACAAGCCAAACAAACAAACAAAAAAACTTTATCAGAAAATGATCCTGCCTGCCCATGAAAATTTCTGTTGTTTAAGCCACCCAATGAATGCAATTTTGTTATGACAGCCTGAGTTAATACAGGTCTCATTTTAAAATTTAAAATAATAGGAACAGCAAAAATATTTTGTCTCTCCTACCTTCGTACACCTATGCAGCTTTTTGTGTTTTTTTTTTCAACTGAATCTGTCACCAGTTGAGTTGAGACGACTCAGTTAGTAGGGTTGGAGGATGCTTGGATAAAATAATGCACTACATTGGCACTGCTGCTCTCTCCCGTTCTTTAAGTCAGATGGCTAATGGCGCTACTGCAGGACTCTCAGCGAAGATGATTGTCATCATGCGAGTCATTTGACAGGGGCTTTTCTTCCTCAACACCAGCTGGAGGCCAACTCAAGTATTGATTGCTGTCATTTTGCTTCTGTGAGCTCCCTTTGCTCAACCTTCAGTTTTGCTAAGATATGTTTATAGGGAAGCCATATGTGTGTGTGTGGGGGGGGGTGAGTGTGCACACATCAAGGTGAGATACTTTTGCACGTGTGCTAATCTTACCAATTTTTGTTTTCTTTTTCACCATGCCACTAGTAGGCCACTTACTCATTTTGGACCTAACAGTTCTCTAACAGAAGCAAGGCTGGACTCCACTGTGATTCCTAGGATTATCCAGTGGCTTCCAGAAAGCCATATGGCCTCCTAGGACTATGGGGTTGAGCACATGTCATATGTTGGAAATGATAAACCCTTTTCTCAAACTATAAGAACTAGATTCATCTGCAAGCAAGAGAGATGTTTTCTTTTGTGAAAAACATGTCCACTCTTACTGCTCCAAGTGTCATTAAAGACTCATTCAAGAGTAAGGAGTGTGGGCTTGGAAGTCAAAGAAGCTTCTAGTTCTGGCTCCCCCAATGACTGGTTGAACAGGTGGAATATTGTCACTTAGCCTCTTTCAGCCTCATAAAATCATCAAGTAAATATTGGTCAAAGGCCCACTGAATGTCAGAGGCTGCACATGGAGATAGGAAGGAAATAAAGAAGAACAAAAATAAACACATGTAGGGTGGGGGGAAAACTAAACTAAAATCTCCAAATCTCAGAGGAACTTACAACCTTGTAAAAGGAGCAGATGTAAAATAAATATGTCGGGGTGTTCTGGGGACACCAAGCTGGGAATCACAGTCTGCCTTTATGTAACATGTGTGATCAGTGACCAGTACTTCAAATGTCCATCTTCTGATGAACTCTTCAGTAGTAGTAATGGAGAGGATGAGAGCTTTGTGCTTATTTAAAGGGAAAAGCAGGAGATGGAAGAGAAATACTGTGGATTAGCTAGCCTATCATGGCATTTGGCACATGACCATGGGACCGGATTTGTGCTGTACCTGAAGACACTCTAGAATGGATGATATTACACTTGAGAGCATAATACAGTTTTGTTACTTTGGTGTTTTTGCAGCTTTGGACTGCCCTAGATTTCTGTTCCCAGAGCAAGACCTCATTCTCCAAGGAAGAGGAAGCTTTAGCAGCAGGCAGTGCTGAGAGGCAACATGCTCATTAGAGTCAGCAATTGCCCTGGAGACAGTGACAGTTACCAGTTTAGACCCGGGACTGGGATAGCCACACTCAGAGTATGGGTCTTCTTCCTGCACATGTGGGGTGTCCACAGTATTGAGAGGTCATAGATTGTCTTTCTAGCAACTGCTATTATGAGGCAACTGAGGCTACAAATGAATATTAATACTCATACAATCTCAGAGTCCATGGAGCCTGAGTCCAATGTAGATTACATATATGATTATAATAAATTTATAGTAAGTATCTAATGATGGTAACCACAGATAGTAATAAGGACACCCAAAAGTATAGAGTGAACTCAGAAGACTTAAGGGAGGATTCAACAGAAAAGCCTATGGTTTATAATTTTCTTATAGGTAGAAAAAATATTTTACATATAGGAAAGGGGAGATATTCATTTCAAAAAGGTCAGAATATGTAAAAGCATGAAGAACTAGAGAACTGAGAGAATTTGAGTAATTCTCTCAAAAAAAGGCAAGAACGAATTAGTTAGGAATGCTTTTTGTTGCATATCACAGAACACCCAGAGGAAATAGTTGCAATGAACAAAAGTTTATTTTTATCTCAAAAAAAAAAATAAGTTCACAATAAGTAATTGCTGGATATGTTTCAGGGTCAATAATGCCACTTCTTCATGACTGTAACATGACTGCTGCTGCTCCAAACATTGCACACATGCTTCAGGCAGGAGGAATAGAAAACAGAAAATGGTTATGCCTTACTTTTTTTTTTCCTGGAAAGACAAGAATTTGTCAGAATCTTATCAACACGATTTCAAGTAGATATAATCCTGATTGTGTCAAATGTCTCTTCTCATGGTACCATGCCCCCACTACCCGCCCCCCCCCCAAAATCTGGGAAAATAAAGATTTATCTTCATCTACTGTTGTATTTATAATACCCCAAAGAATTGTTAGAAATAAAAAGATGGATCAACAGGAAGTGGTGAAAAATTATACATTGTTAGAGTATTCAGCCTATGTACCTGTAGGAGAAATAAAAGTTAAAAAGTAAAGAAAAGGGTTACCTGGTTTGAAAGGCCTCTTGGGCCTATAAATTTTGGTCTTCTGGTCCTCAAGACAGAGAACCCACTAATTTTCTTTTAATATATATTCTGTAAACTCCCTTGTCAATCATCCCTAACACTGTACAGAACATCCTTTGGAAACTTAGGCAATGTTAGCCATTGCCATGAACTCCCTGCTTATCCGACTTCCCCTTAAACTCAGGGAACACAGAACATTCCTCCTTCTCCTCCCTAATCATGCTCCATACTGGGACTCTGGCACATTAAAGGTGAGTGAGTACAGCAGGAAGCAGCTGCTCCTGACGAGAACAGACCTTCCTCATATCCAGCATCTAGGAGCAGTACTGAGATGGGCAAGAGACTGGAGGAAGGAAATTTTATTCAGATCCTGATTGTCACAGATGAGCTTCCTGGCCTCACACAACTCATTCTCTAGGCTTCTGTCATGGAGGATAAGCTAAAATAATAGGGTTGAACTAGTGAAATTATAGAATCCATTCTAGTTCTATGATTATTTGTTGATTTACATCCTTCAGCTCCTCCAAGCATGCACACACACCCTGGCTGTATTTTTTAAAGATTGATAGGATGACATTTAATGGGGAAAAAATCAAGGCAAAAACCTTCCTTTATTAGAGACATGGATCTCTAAGTTAGTTAGATTTACAGTCTTTGTACAAGTAACATTGTAGCCATTAAGGAACCTATGAACTAATATCTCCCCACCACCATTTCCCAGTTTTGGAGTCCTACATTGGTCTAGCTTTAGTCTCTCTTATTTCACTATGAAAAGTTTTGCCATCAAGGCGGCTGGGTAATTCTCTTATTTCCTTCAGAACACATGACTGTTCATTAAGCTTGGAGCTACAGCCTTCATGCTTCTAGACACTCACAAATATCTTTAAATGTCATTTATGCATGACTGTGTGTATAAGAAAGAGGAGGTTTTGGAATTGGGTTCAGGGAAATAATGACCTCGCTGTCATTTATCATCAATAAGCCCTTGAAGATAATCCACATAGGCACTGCTGGACAGAGATGCTCAGTCAGTGTGCTCCACTAGCTTCTAGGCTCTGCTTCTGATTGCTCTTCTTGGACCATTTTCTTTATTTAACTTTGGCGAATTACTAATGTTATAGACGATATTTGCTTCTGTTGTGGATGAGATCAAATCACTTGTCAAATAAGCTGATCTTGAAATTTGGGTGGAACGTCTCAACCCTGGGGACTAAAGACAACATGTTCACTGAAGAAGGAAATCTTCATTACTGTGAGTGTACAGCATTCTGTTGTTGCAGGAGAACTCTGACATTTTTCTAACTGGATTGCATCTGCACTTTTAAAAGACAGACAGTAGAGTATCACTGGAGATAATAGGATCTGAAACTCGAAAGCCTTCATATTTTATTAGAGCTATCTTGATCCCATTTCATTAAGTCACTGGAGTGTTATTTCACATTCCGGTGTCTGCATAACTGCATTGCCTTTGTTTCTCAGTTCTATTTAAAATTCCCTGCCACATCAAGGCTAGTGAATGTCACTGAAGATAACTATCAACATGTAATAACTTCCAACTACAGGAATGTGTAGCTTGAAAGCACTTGAATGATCAGGTCTCTTTGTAATAAGTGGGAGCCAGGGGAGGACAAATTAAGTCCAACCACTTGGTGTGGTTGTCAGATTTAATTTGAGATCTGACCATCCATGCATAGACATAGACATTTATCACAGATGGTCAAGGAATGGAAGTGTGTTCTAATGAACAATAAGTCTACATAAAGCAAATGAAAGACTGATTCCCACATCACAAAGAACCTCTAGATCAACCAATCTCAAAATTACAAAAGAACCTGGGAAAGGATGTAATGTGAATTTGCACCATGAAAATATATTACAATGACAACTTAATTTAGTAACTTGCTTTGAACTTTGTTCTAGTTGTCCATTGTTGCAAAGAAACAAATAAACAAACAAAAAACAAAAAATAAAATAGCAAACTTGTTGACATTAAGCAAGAATTTATTATTATCTTTACTGGCTCTGTGAGTCTCACACAGCATTACAGCCAGATGTTAATTGACTTTTGAAGGTTTAACAGGGTCACGATCAAGATAACTTCTTCAATCACTGGTCTATCATCTGCCTGAGTTAAAACCACTTAGGGCTGTTCAAGCATCTTTTTTTCCATGCCATCACTTCACATGACTAGTTGGAGTATCCACAGAGCATAGTGGTCTGAGAAAATTGGTTTTCCCTAGAGCAGAATTGGTTTTACCCAGAGACAAAGTTAGAAACTACAAGAGTTCTTATGACATAAGATCAGGAGTCAGTCAGACAGTATTACCCCTCTCACAAATTATTTGTTACCAGCATATCACAACGTCAGCCTAGACTCAAGGGTCAGGAATTATATAAGGGCATGAATATTAGGAAGCGTGGTCAGTAGAGGTCCTTCTTCAGAGAACAGCTATAAAAACCTTGTTAATCTACGAGCTGAGGGATTTGCTGTTGCTTACTATGAATAGAGCACTCCTCTAAATAAGATGTTTCTTAACTTACAATGGGGTGATATCCTCATAAACCAAATGAAAATTGAAAATTTCTTAAGTTGAAAATGTGTTTGATACACCTGGTTGGTCCTACTGAGCATCACAGCTTTGCCTAGCCTATCTTTAAGATTAAGTGTTCCAAACACTTCCATGATCCTACTGTTGAACAAACTTATCTAATATGAAGACTATTTTATAATTAAGAGTGAAATATCTCATGTATACACATAATAGGCATTTTGCAGACATGATGGGATGCAAAATAATAAAAAAAACTACTATATCTGAAAACTATAGCATTGCAGGACACTGCAAAGAATGGGTTATTTATGTTTGTGATCTCATGGTTGCCTGGGAGATGACAAGCAACACAAGAGAGTACTGGACCACATTTTGCTAGCTCTGGAAAAGATAAAAATTCAAAATACAATGCATAAGCTCATTTCCTACTAAATGTGCTTTGCTTTTCACCATCCCAAAGTTGAAAATTCAAGTCAAACCATCTTAAGTTAGGGACTATCTGTACTTTTGTATGCATTATCCATTTTAATATTGTAATAACCCAGTGAAAGATGAGGTTTTTTTTATTTGTTTGTTTGTTTTTAGGTAAACTAATTGTTTTATATATTTGGTGCATGACAGCTCTGTACCAGACTGTGGTGGATGGAATTCTACATGGCCCTTGAGGTCTCTGCCCCATGGTGTTCCTCCTCTAACTCTTGTTATGTGACAAAGGGATTTTGCATATTTAATTAAGTTTTCTAATTAGTTGACTTCAATACAAGGAGCTTATTCAGGTGAGACTATCCTTTAAAAGCAGGAATTTTTCTCCAGCTGGTAGCAGAAGAAAAAGTCAAAGAGATAAAAAGCATGTGAAGGAATCCACGAGCCACTGCTGACCTTGAAGATAAAGGGGTTGTGTGAAGGCTGTAGAGAGATTTTAGCAGAGGTGGGTAACAACAGCCCAACAGCCAACGAGAAAACAAGGACTTCAATCCAGCAATCATAAGGAATTATGTTCTACCATAATTAAGGGAATTTTGATGCATGTTCATCCTCAGTTTCCAGGTCTGAACTTAACCAGACCAATCCTTAATTTGGGCCTTATGATTCCTAAGCAGAGAACCCAGTTGAGTCTGGCTGGACATCAAAATTGTAGAGCTATGAAATAAGTAGGCATTGTATTGTCACAAAATGTGGTAATTTGTTAGTCAGAAACCAAAAATCTAATTTGGTACCTATAGGGCTTTTGTGGGTATCACACTCTTGCTTGAACTTTGCCTGTTTGTTCTGCTATCCTAAAATACCACAGACTGGGTCATTGATAAACAATAGAGTTTATTTCCCACCATTTCAGAGGCTGGGAGTTCCAAGATGGAGGAATCAGCACATCTGTTTGTCTGGACAAGGCTTCATACTCTAGAGGGAAGAACACCATCCCCATATTGTTCAAGGTGAAAGGGAAAGTCTCTTTTATTAGGGTCTTGATCCCATTCACAAGGTCTCATTCCTGATGACATTGCACTGGAAATTTGGAAGAGATATAGGCAAACCAATTTCTAATTCCCCCCACTCCTTTTCCAGTTTTTTTTTCAATGAACTTTCTCTAGTAAATTCATTTCATTTCAAACTCCTTATCTTGGGATTTCACTTTGTAGAATTAACTGAGTTAACAGAAAGTGGACAGTGGGAGAGAATCCTGAGGTGGGGTCATTTACCAGCCTGATGGTAACATAGATGCAATTACTGGTGGAAACTGTATTGTAACTTGTAATTCAATAGCGTCTTATATCTAACCTTCCTCTGAGGTGAATTGGGATGGGATTGGAGGTAATGAATTTATTTTCTTTTGCATTATCTCCAGCATTCAAGTAATATAGGGGAAGTAGTAACTTTTAGAATCATTGAGTGATTGATTGGGTTTTGTCAAATATCATTTATATACTAAAGAAAGGAAAGGATAAACTCAAGTCTTGTAGCCTCATGTTTGGCAACTGGGGTACATGGCATCCTAACTTTCTCTCCAAAAATCTTGTGCAGCTCCACCCCTATGTCCTTGCTGTTTAGAGACCACTTGGCCTCCCTCTCTGTTGGCTTAATTCTGCTCAATTCCTACAGCTTTCCTCAAAAGACACTCCATATTACTGGCATCTCTTAATCTGGAGAGTATCCAGTGCTACTTGAGCTTCCTTTACACATCTCCAGGCAGCACCCTCTCAGCGGCTGCTTGCAGGGTCTCAGGAGCTACAAGACTTCTTTTCTCAGGTGAATTTTTCTCTTGCTTTGATCTTGTTTCTTTTTTCTATCCCCCTATTTATCCCCTGTGAAATACAAATGTTTATTCTATGCCTTCATATTTTGGATATATATAATTTGCTTCAGACTTTTAGAGGGACTCATGCTGAGAGTTTGCCTTGAATCTCAGTGGAGACTTTGAACTTGAATGTTTGGGCAATCCTTGAATTATTGAGATTTGGAAATGGACTAAATGTATTTTTCACTGTGGGGTGGACATGAGCTTTTGAGGGTACAGGCAGAATATTATGGTTTAGATATGAGGTATCATCCAAAAACTCACTCGTGAGAAAATGCAAGAAAGTTTCGAGATGAAATGATTGGTTTATGAGAGCTACATCCTGATCATTGCTGATAGGGATTAACTGGATGCTAACTCTAAGCAGGTGGGATATAGCTGGAGGAGGTGGGGTCACTAGTGGTGTGCCTTTGGGACTTATATTTTGTCCTTGTTGATCAGAGTTCTCTCTCCCTGATTCCTGGTAGCATGTGCCACATTCCTCTACCACATTGTTCCACCATGAAGTTCTGCCTCAACTAGGCCCTGGAGCAATGAACTTGGCTATCTATTTACTGAGCTTCTGAAATCATCCTCCTCTAATCCAGGGTAGCAGAAGTGTTGACCAAGTGTCAGAGAAGTCTAGAATAAATGGTGAAGGTGGGAGATGGTGTACATTACTTAGGCTACAGGACCAACTATGATGGAAGTCCTGCCATAGAGCACAATATAGTATAACTCACTAATACTTCCTTTTCATTTTTATTTTTCTAGGAATTTTATCAGACATCATCTTGAAGCAACAGTGTAATGGATTTAATGTGACAACTGAATGGATCTGACCATTGATATGGATGAATTGTAGCAGATCATGTTTTCCACACGTTTCTTATAATCATCCACAGATTTTCCCACTAACTCATATTTTACCAGTCCAAATCTGCATCTTTTAAACATAGAGCTGTCTTCAGGATGATGAGCATACCCTGTGTACACAAATGAGATGCAAAAAGCCTGAAAATGTATGTTCCTTCAGGAAAAGCCACTAAAAAATAATTAGTGACATAAAGGTACAAATTCTCAGCTCTCTCACAAAGTGATGAACTGAACTCTTGTGAAATATAGACTGCATAGATTATCCGGTTAGGATTGACCTAAGTTTACTATCTGTAGGACTTGATTACCATATTTATGCTTGATCTCCTTCTAGTTAAAGGACAACTTCCCTTGAATTCATGAATTCTTTTCTCTGCCACATCATTTAGAAGCAATTCTTCCTTCTCTTCTTCTCCACTGATATGGTTTGAATGTGTATGCCCCTACAAAATTCATATATTGGAATTTAAACCCCAAGATGATAATATTAGAAGATGGGACCTTTGGGAGGGGACTAGGTGAAACCCTCATTAATGGGAACAATGCTTTTATGAAAGAGCTGGGAGAAATCACTCGGGCCCTTTTGACCCTTCACCTTCTGCCAGGTGAAGATGCAATAACAAGATGACACCTTGGAAATAAAGATGAGCTTCACCAAATCTGCTGGTACCTTGATCTTGGACTTCTCACCCTCCAGAACTATGAGCAATAAATTTCCATTGTTTACAAATTACCTAGTATGTGGTATTTTGTTGTAGCACCAGGAATACATCAAGATCTCCTCTACACATACCCTTTCCCCGGCTTCTCCTTTACTACTTCTCCTCCTTCTTCCCCTTTCTCCTCTTCTTCCTCCTCTCCTTTTCCTCCTCCTCCTCTTACCCTCTTCCTTCTCCTTCTCCTTTTACTCTTCTTTTTCCTCGTCCTCGTCCTTCTCCTTCTTCTTTTCTAGCTTATTTATTTCAGAAAGCATGGTTCCATTAAGAACTCAGTCATATCAACTAGTTAAGACTTTATTCTGAGCAATGCAAGATGCCACTGACGAGCTTTGAGCAGAGAAAAATGACACAGAAAAATGACACTTTTCTGTATATTTCATGTAGAAAAGACTGTAAGACAGGAGTGGAATGACAGATGATAAGGGGGGAGACTTCAGGTAAAATATGTGTACACACTCACACACACACAGCCCTTCATGGTATGATATGTGTATGTGCCAGTCTCTCCTCCCTTATTGTATATATTTTTAAAAATTTCTATTGTCCATGGAAATTAACAACACTGTCTCCCTTACCACTTGAAGATACGGATTATGGTCACAAGGTCTGGAAAACAAAAAATAAACAAGGAAATATTTTTGCCATCATTCTCACCCCCTATTTAGGAGTAAAGACCCATTTCTTAATTATTGTGCATGGATATAATTGCCCTCTCTACCTCTATCCTTCCCAATACTGAACTGGGTAGAACATTTTTTCTTACATTCATTGTCACATTTCTTGTCTTATCTTAGGCATTCTTTTTTTGCCATTTTTGTTAAAAAAAATTAAAATCAGCTGTAAATTGATTTTATGAATGAACAAGTGAATAAAATTTTAAACTAATTAACCAAAGTGGGAATATGAAGAGAATGTCAAACCTGAAACCTGGAAAGGCACCAGAACATTAGTGTGGGCTGTGAACAGGAACTGATCATTAGACCCAAGAAGATAGTGCCTGCAAATAATTAATGCAATTATAACAGGAAGAAGAGAATGTACAATATATATATATATATATATATATATATATATATATATATATATATATATATATATATATAATATAGTATTGAGCATTTGCTTTGGGAATCATTTTCCTGAGCATTTCCTTTTTCTATTTAGTTATACATACTATTAGGGTTCATTTTGACATAATTATACAAGCATGAAATAAAGTTTTCTCTGATTCAGTTCCTAGTAATTCCCCTTTCCCTCCCCTCCCTCCGTGTTCCCTTTCCTCTATTCTACTAATCTTTCTTCAATTTATCTATATATTTGCTTAAATTAGTGCCGTGTGTGTGTGTGTGTGTGTGTGTGTGTGTGTGTCTATGATTTACTGTGGTATATTCAAATACCTACATAGGAAATTTTGGTCAGATTCATTCCAGTGTTCTTCCTGTCCCTCCTCCTTTACCCTCAATCCCCTTCCTCTGCTCCATTAACCTCTTCCTACTCTTCCTGAGCATTTTCTATCCATTCCTTAAGTTAATCTTCACAGCAGCCCGATAGGTTTGCATTACTCTAACTTTTTACAGATACTAGCAGCAAGGAACACTTGGGAGAAGTAATGTGTGGACCCTTAATGAAAAGTATGCAAACAACAATTCAAAACTCCACTGGATTAGGTTGAAATTAGGAAGACACTGGTGTGGTTGCTGTGGGGATATATTCTGGCTCATTTGGGGTTTCTTATGAAAACTCTGGGGAGGCTGAATCAGCACATACAGGAAATCAATGGTTCCATATATAAAAAGTTGAAGGAGACAGAGAAGCAGCAGCTGGAGATCATGGTGCATGGAGATTCCAACTTAACACAAACATGAAGAATGGCCCTGGATTGCAAAAGACTTAATCTACTTACACATAACATATGATGACAGAGTACCATTCCTTTGTGAGACACTTACCTGTATTTCAATTCCTTTCATTTTCATGACATAACTCTCACAGAAAGATATTCTTCTCTTCCTTCCACTCTCCTCCTCCCTGGCTTCACTTCCCTTTCCAGTCCATCTCCTCTACTTCTTCTCCACCTCCATTTTACTCCTTCCCCTCTCCCTTTAATGAAGAACAAAGGTAATAGTTGAACCCCAAGTTTCTGATTTCAAACCCACCATGTGCTGCCTCTATTATTTCTGTGTAAAATATGAATTTTCTTGAGACCTATGTGTTAAGTTAGGTTTTTGGCAGGTGTAGAATTAATTTTAATTTATGTGAGAATAAATTTTAAAAGGAAAATTTGACAGGTAAAATTTGAAGAGTTGAAATTGAGAAAAATCAACATAGTCCCCAAAGCAAAAATTATATATATATATAAATTGACTTCTGCTTAACATGTGTTTGAAAAATCATCATTATTTATTATGTTCATCATCAGCCACTTAAGAGCTTGTATTACTGGGGCTGGAATTGCAGCTTAGTGGTAAAGTGCTTATTAGAGCATGCATTAGGCCCTCAGTTTGCTCCTTGGCACATCCCAAATTGATCAATCAATTGATCAGTCTTTTTTGGATTATTTACTAAATTCAGTATTTAGTTTTCCTATCTCATTAGTTCTTTGCTTGATTAAGTAGTATATATAATTATTATTTATTATATTATCTTTATATGAAACTTTCTAATCTTGTGTATTTAAATTCTCTGACTCCGGGCAGTGACTTTCTATTTTTCCCCTATTTTTTTCTTTCCCTTCATTATAGCAGATCTCTGTGTAGCAGTTGCTATGATCATAAACAACCTAATCAAAGCAATCAACATTTGCTACATACCTCCTACTTGTGAGGGCCTGTGCCACATTAGGACTGTAAATGAAGTAACATGCTGTACATGTGTATCCATACAGTATCCACTAGTTACATGTGGTTAATTAAATGTAAATTATTTAAAATAAAATGTTCAGTCCTTTTTCATTGGCCACATAATTCCATTGGTTGTGGTATTGAACAGGAAAGGTCATAAAATAGATAAATCATTGTCCATTGTGCTCACAGAAAGTTCTAGATTTAGTGCATAACTTATGCTAGCAATTTATGACTGTATTCTGTGCTGTTTGAATTCACTACTTCTTTCTTCCATTAGATTTTTAGTTCCATCTGCAATACTTGCTGGATGGTAGCTACTCTATAAACAAACATGAATAAGGAGGTGGGGGAAGTCTTAGAATTTGCTCTGCAAAGAGATAAACAATTCAAATATGTCCAATTTAAATTTGTCATGTTTATTTTTTAATTAGTGCTCATCCAGCAAAATTTGTACTCATTTGTATTTAGGAAACCTAAAAAAAAATTTGGTGAACTAGAATAAAAAGAGTAATGGTTAAATATTTTCTATCTGACATAATCACATATAACAGATTGAATTGTCTCTCTTTGTTTATCTGTTCCATACTTAACTATTGAATATTCTCAGGATTACTTAACCTTTTAAATGTGTTTTATGTAAATGATCTCATTAAGAAAAAATACATTTGGATCAATTCCAGACTTAAATCTTGTACTTTTAGTTTTTGTTTATACCATAGTTAATACATGATGATGATTTTTTTAACAGCTTACCTGAAAATCATTAATTTCATAAATGATATTAGTCAAGATTCTTATTGTTAAGTGACAAATGCCAATCTGAATCAATTTAACAAGACAGAATAACTTAAGGAATACAAGAAATTAGTGAATATCCAACACATAGGAAAGACTGGGGTATAGTTAAGTCTGGCAAACACCTTGATTCAGGGTTTGAAGGACCATAGGACTCTATGCATGGATTGAGCTTCCATTTGCTTATTGACATCATCTTATCAACATATAATGTTATATAGATTTCTTCTGTATGGTGGAACGCATGAATTTTAACTGTTTCTGTGTGTTTCATGTTAAGATTTCAAATCCTAGAGATGTACTTTCTTAGATTAATTTGGTGCAATCCTGTTCCCAAGCTTCCTGGATCATTGAACTCAGCCAGGAATCAGAAAATAATTTTTTTTTAACCAGTTTTGGTCCAATTCTCACAATTGGATCAACATGGCTGGGAGATGTACTCATGGCTAGTATTGAGGAAGTTATGAAAAGATAAAGGAAATTCTAGAAGGAGACAAAAACAATACACATCCAGGACAATAATATAAAAGAGTTCCCATTTCTTCTCAAATTTTCATTGGCGACTCAGAAACATTTTCCATATGGTTCCGAGTAATCCTTGGGTCTCAACACTCAGATTGCTGCAGACAGCTCTATCAGGCACTCTCTCCTGTTTTTTTGTTATCTTTTCTAACAAAAGGAGCAGTGTTAGTATTCACAACAGCACGATACAATGAAATCATCTGTTTACCAAGCACCAAAGGCAGTGTTAGATATTATTTAACCCTTATTGTGGTTAGAAAGAATATAATAACAATTGTTCTCTCTTTTTTCATTGCTAAGATCATAATTGAGCATTTAGCAGAAGTTCCATTTCTGAGTTTCTTTCTTTAATAGGCAGTGACCTTTAACAAATAACCACTAATATAATTAATGTTTTCCTTCTCAATCTTGCACTCTCCACCCATTGTCTACATTCTGTCTTTCAAATTATATTGGGTCATACAGAGGACACATGCTAGATGTTTGGATTCCAGAATTACAAGCTTCACAGCCAATGTGTATTTGCATAAAAGCAGACTTCTTTTTCAGACATTAGACACACAGAGCAGCCTTCAGTCTGCCAACTTTATTACTGTTCATTTCACCATCCTACAGCAGCTCTTCCTAAAACAGTACCATTAATCTCTGCAATATAAGGTACTCGTCCATAATCACTCACAGAAGAAATAAGATACTGTCTTGTTCTATGGAATACATCAATGATATGGTATTGTTAAGCATTTTATGATTCAGGAAAAAAAAAACATGATAAAACTGAATGAATATTTGAACGAAATAGCTTGAAGACAAAAGTGGAAAGCAGAAAAATAATATAGATCTTTTATTTTGGTTGGGTGTGCTATGCCAGCAATACTGTCAAAATATCTGTGTGCCCATGTGGCAGAAAAATGAAAATGCTTTGATAGGTAGAGACTATCCCATATATTTTACAACAGACAGCCACAACATAACCCTGTATATGATATGTTCACATTTCAAGCCCCATTCTGTGACTGGCTGAACCAGCTAATGGGTTACTCCATATTCGAAGATTTACACTAAGCTTTTTCTTTCCAATTTTCCTTGGACTGCAGGAGTTACTGATGCTGATTGAACACTGCGGCTCAATAAACAACTTTGCTATCTCAAAAAATACACCCTCTTTGCCAGCAAGATGTTTGGAGTGATTCCAAGAAAAAGACAAAAAAAAAGAAAAGTCTGATCAATGGAGAGAAGGAACCACATTGAAAGGTTTGCAGTCCTATTTTCACTCTGGTCATAAATCATTATCCACTCTGGCATTGATTAATTGGTCTTTCTCGAATTCTCCAGAATTCTTATGAAAATCTAGGCTAAAGCACTATTACACTATTAGCAGAAGACAGAAAGGGATACATTTTCTAAATGTTGTCTGGAGATAACAGTGTGTAGGCAAAAATGTGCCACATTGAAAGTAGCTCTTTGGTTATTTACATTTTTAGAGTGATTTAGTTTCTTTTGTCAAAGTCTTCATTCACCCCCTTTCTTATCTCAGGTCTACAACCAAGCCAGAGAGGGTGAGGGTGACATGCTCTACATAGTCCACCTGTCACTTGTGATACCAGGGCATCCTGGCCCCATTGAAAGTTTCTATGTTATGATGTCTAATTCTTCAGGGTTTATTGCTAATGATCCAGTTTTCCATTGGTAATTGAAGCTAGTATCTTAAACAGATTAAAAATGGGTTAAAACAGCTGTCTGAATGTCACATTTGGTCAGGCTTCTGGAGATGAGGCTCCGAATTCGAACAACAGTTTCACTTTGAGAATTAATAAGCTTTTAATTTGAGGCCTAATGTCTACTGATTCCCGTTTTCTGTTCACTGACTGCTATCTTGCCTTCCTTTACTCCTCAATGACTGCAGTTTTTTATTTTGCTTATGTGTTTCTTTTGAAGAAAGTTTGTAATTACACTTTACAGTTTGTTAGTTACAATTTTAAGTGATACATACTATTTATTAAAGAATAGCTATGCTATAAATTTATCAAAGTATACAATCATACAAAAGGAAATAAACCAACAGGTCACATTCAAAAGCTCAAATACAGACCCATGTATATACAGACACTATGTACATGACAGCTGCTTTTGTGTATGAATGGTTTTACAGAGAGCATTTAGAATAATGGCTACCCATTACAGATAATAATGAATCCAGATTCCTATTTTAAAAACATGAGAAGGTTATATTTCAGGCAGATAAAAAATGAGTGAGTCAGGCACAGTGGTAAATGCCTGTAATCCCAGAGTCTCAGGAGGCTGAGGCAGGAGGATCGCTAGATCAAAGTCAGCCTCAGCAACTTAGCAAGGTCATAAGCAACACAGTGAGACCTGCTCTCCAAATAAAATACAAAATAGGGCTGCAAATGTGGGTCAGTGGTCAAATACCCCTGAGTTCAATCCCCAGTACCCTCCTGAAAAAAACCCCAAACCAAACAACAACAACAACAAAATCACATTTAAATTTTTTTTGTACATGAATAGAAAGGAAAATGATGTCAGGTC
Organism: Callospermophilus lateralis; assembly: GCF_048772815.1. Lineage (NCBI taxonomy): Eukaryota > Metazoa > Chordata > Mammalia > Rodentia > Sciuridae > Callospermophilus > Callospermophilus lateralis. The sequence continues at coordinate 276,245 of NW_027510154.1, forward strand.
TATGAATTGATTGCTTGGAAAGATAAAACACACACACACACACACACACACACACACACACACATAAAAGCTACTATTTATTAAACAAATACACTAATTAACTAATCCTTTTAAACAACTTGGGGACATGAACAAAACATTTGATTTGGGGAACTAACAAGAAGTAGTAGGCAATTTGGGATCAGTATTTGCTCCAATGAGTGTAATTATTGTGTAAATTGTGGCTCTTGACAAAAATCTCTGATTCCTGTTGAGATGTTGTTAATGCCCCAGGAAGAAGCCTGCCTTCTCCAGTGTGATTGCTTACAAAGACACAGCTGTTTCCTTCCTCCTTTTTCCCACAGGAGATGGTCAAATTGCCAGTGTTTCATTTTCAAGTGCCATTGTTCACATAGAGCTTTAGGAAAAGGCTCCTGATTTTTTATTGTTAATCCAATCCTAAGTGATGATCTTTATTTTAATCCTGTAACATTTTATAACAAATTTATTAGGCACTGACATTAGCCACTAAGGCACAAATAGCTCTGTCACTTTTTTTTTTAACTTAACCAGTAATTTAGTAATTTATGCAGCCTCAGAATTACTTTATTGGTATGTGAAATCTGTTTTCATGAAGAATTTATGGGAAAAATATAAATCAAGACCTGTTTCTTCAATACCTTTCTAACATCATTCCATTAGTTATGATTCTGACCGAAAAGCAATGTGATAACGTTTATGACTTGATAGGATACTTTAACATCATATTTTATATTGCATATATACAATGATCAAGAAGGAAAGTACAATTGTTCTATATTCTGAGGAAAGAAGTTAAATTTATTCATTAAAGAAATTGAAGAATAGGTTAAAGATGTTAATGATAACTGAATGCGAGCTCATGCTGGGACCTTATATGAATTAGGTTTGGCAGTCTCAACAAACACTAGGCAAGCCCTAGTTATATTCCCAGCCCAATTTTTAACTTGTAATATAATATTGAAATAGTTTTAGTAGGAGTTATCTGATATTGAACACACTTATTTTTTAATACTTTATTGCCATTCATATATAAGGATTTCTCTTATACATTTAAAAAATAACATCATATTTTTAAATATTTAAAAAATAACATCTCTATTACTGATTAATTTAATTCTTGGTAAATGGTTACTTGCATAAGAAAGGGTTGCATATTACTGAAAATATTACTCCTTTTTCTTAAGTTGAATATTAGCCTTATGTGTCTTCCCCCCCAACACCCAGGCTGCTTCCATTTGCCTATTTCATCTTTTAGTAGAATCATTACCCATTGGTAATTGTTTTTAAATCACCCTGTTAGGATATTTAAATTTATTGATTGCACCAATCTACCATCATTCAAAATTAATCAAGCAAATTTAAATCTTTATATTCTCTATTCCACTTTCATTTCTATGATAATATTAGCATCTTTGTACTCACTGCCAGTGAAAGTTCGTTTAATGGTAACCCTTCATTTTCACTTCTGAGCATCTATATTTATAAATTTCTGAGTATTCTGATTTTTGTAGTTTCTAGTTAGCTATATTTAAAATTCTACTGGGACTTAGTTCTATTATTATCTTACTGAGATAAGTCTTTTTCCCTTAAATTTCATGTTATTCATTATTAATTTTAGCAAAACTCCACTTTATGTAGAGCCTAGTGATAATCAAGCAATAGTCTTAAAAAATAATAATTATTCTTTTGTGGGAGGTAGTAGATATGAACTGGGGGTGGGGAAAGATAATGAGTCTATTTTTATGCTTTAGTTTTAGCCTAATGATTTCAAGTGTTCACAGCACAGAATTGTGGAAATGCTGAGGAACATGATGCACTCATACCTGTTGAGAAAGTGCAGAGTACTGATCTCAATTAAGTTCTTGAAACATAATTCAATGATTTAATAACTCACTTTTCTCATCACCTTCACAGAGTTCCTGGGATTTGCATGATTCTTTCCCAAGAGTTAAATTGGTTAAAAAAAATATGCATCAAGGTATGGCATAAAATACCTTTGGGGTCACTAAAGAGTCTAATGGCAGAATAGGTACTACAGATCCTGGAAGAGTATTAATCCCATGAGGTGTCCCAGGACAAAGGGTTTTATGTCACAGAAGATGTATAAATAAGTCAGGCAGTGATGAAAACTCTACATATATTCAAACCTCGAGCTTCCAGTTCTTTAGCCTCTTCTTAGTTTTTAAAATAACTTTTAATACCCCACATACTATTTTTGAGAAAGAATAAAACAAGGGTAATTTGATGGGAGTTTGAGATACAAATGATGCTAACACAGAATTTACTGTATGAAATGTATTTGAAAACTTTGGTTTTTGGGTCTTTCCCATTAACATAAAAACATTACTCAAAACAATACTTTCTTAAAAATCAGGGCAAGATTTAATAAAAGATATTAATCTATTTCTCAAGACAAGAATTATTTCCTTTTAAAGCACTCTGAATATTTAATTCTAAGCACCGTGTCTCAGTGCTTGCTTGCAAAAAGAATAAAAACAAGAACTATATTTGACAGAAACAAATTATTGAAAAATGGGTCTAGAAAAAGAATGTCTGAAAATTGTTTTAAATAAATGTGTGCCATAAATCCTGTATCTGTCCAGGTATTATCATTTTTTTTTTTTTGGAAAGAGTACTATGGTACTATGGTCTAAGGGCAGTTATAGTGACCTGCTGTCTTCCATGGGAGAGAGAGAATTTATTTTCACCAATTAAAGATTCTAAATAATATTTTTATATAAATGCTTTTCTGCAATATTAAAATATATATTTTTCCTTAGCTAATATCTACAGTAATCAAGATAAAATAGTGCGTTTTTTAAAATAACCTTTGTGATAATTTTGTATTTTTGCCATGTGTAGGTGTTTCTACAATACAACAAAATTCAATAAAGCAATGTTTGCTTTGTAATTGGTCTGTTTTTCATCATATTGGTAACAGGTAGGTCTCATCTTTAACCCCCACATAGTATGTATCACCACTATATTATATTAAGGCAACATTATTTGTAATTACTCTAAGAGCATTTTATGATGCATCTATGTTAAATAGATCTCTAAAATGTATTGTCCATTTACCATGTGTTTTTAAAGCTATTTTTAAATGAATAAATGTATCTTTTCTCTTTTACCATTTGCTTTTTACAGTTACTGAGATAATTATTTTTAAAAACTCAGAAACTACTTTTGGAGAATTATATCCTACAGTTATAGTTTACCATGAAGAATGATGAAGTATTTATGAAGTACAATAAGATAGAATATTATTCTTTTGTACCCGTCTGCCCCAGAGGTAATTGTTCAATATCCAACATCTCAAACAATTATAATTAACTATTCTAAAGCAATTAAGAACTATGTACTTGCTTGTAATTCTCATATTTACTTACACTTAAAATAATTCATTAAAGTAATTCTGTTGAGAAATGTTTGTGGTAATTTTAACTATCTAAAGGTCATTATGGTGTGGTGGAGGCTTCAGATCTGGAAAACAGTGCTGATAGAATGAGCTGTGAAATTCCAACTACAGGTCATGGTCTCAATCATTGTATTTTAATGACTTTTATAGGTCAATGCCAATTCCTAGCTGTCACTTTTCAACCCGTACCTGAATTAGAAGACAAGATTATTCATTTTGCTACAAAATATTAATGTGAAGACCTAAAAGTGACAAAATAGTCTATTTTTTGGTTTTTCTACAAGCATGTTTGTTTTACATTAAATGGTTTTTTATACAAATTTGAAATGTGAATATATTTTATTTTTTCCCAGTGAGTACACAATACACAATTGTTTGACAATACTATTAACCAATTTTATGCCAATTTCTTTGCCAATCTAACATCAAATGAAACACATTAAGATTTTTGGATGCTGTTTGGTGACTTAAAAAAAACTACAGTTCTTTAAAAAAATGCATCTATAAAACAAAGTATAAAAAGTCTACCCACGGCCACAGAATCCCTTATCTTGCAACACTTTTAAAGTCACAATAAATGATTTTAAAATCATGGAATTAAAAAGAATTAGTAAATTGCATGTCATTTAAAGAAATGCATGGTGCTTCATTTGATTTACACATTATAAAGAAGGAAAATAAAAGTAACTTCACCTCTAAGATAATGTGGAAAGACATGTAGCTTTACACCAATTCTTGTCATGTAACTCTATAAACACAGTATACAGAAGCAGATGAAAAAACTAACATTAGTGAATACTATGGTTCTGCATATCTTTAATACTGACACACAATTGCTTTCCAGTGGAGATAATCCCCTGTTTGGAGCTCATTGGCATTATTATTGTTTTATTGTCAATGGACAGTTACATATTTTTATTGAGTAGAAATTAGGAAGTGTTCCACCAAAGCACATACAAACTTTCAACTCAAATTCAATTGAAAATATATTTAAATACCCATAGCATTAAACCATGACATAGAACACCATTAAATCTGCTATTCAAAGCAAGTAAACTTGTAATGGTTTTACTTCCCTTTGGTTGTATGATAACTTAACATGCTGGTCCTTGTTTTCTTATATTCTCTCTTGAATTGGATGCAAATCCTCTGAAGGGATCAATTATTTTCATGCCCCTGTACTATCCTAACTTTTTAAAAAATGGCATGGAAAAGATTTAGAGGAGGGTGGGTTGACTCCCTGGCATACACTGGCATACCTGAGTTTGGGCACTGACATGGTTATTTTCTCTAATGAGACTTTACCCGTTATAAATGAAGCAGTACTTGTGTCTGTCTTGACTTCACAGCAGTGTTGCCTGTAAGTGCAAAGTAAGTTACATTCTCTCCCACCCACTTTTCCTTCTGATGGTTTATGTAGGCTCTGGTTAGCAGAGTTAGCTCAGTGAATTCCTATTCGCATTCATTCAATCAGCTACACAATAAAAATCTACGAAGTTTCTCTTAGATTTGTGTTATTCTGTTGACATTCTGGCTTGTACTGACTGGTAGCTTTATACGTGTATCATGTTGATGAAGATTTCTGATTTTTAAGAGTGTTCCTGAATTTATATAGCCATAGCATGTTATTTTGCTCTATAAAAGGATGACCATATTGGGTGGAAGATTTTTTGGACAAATTTATTTAAAACTAAGTTTAATGGGCAACATGGATTATTCTAAAAGAACATTCCAAGTAACCACAGGGTTTGTATTGCATTACCTAACTGTTAATTTTTTGTGTACTCAAGACAATCAGGAAGGTATGATGCTATGTTCCAATTATTCTACATGTCATCTACATAAAGACATATTTTTTTAAGTCTTGGTTTATTAATTGCCTACAAATGCCAGTTACCAGGAGTCAAGAATCTGTATAATCTATGTGATAAAATTTTAGACTAAATTCAGTGATTGAGGAGCAAAAAGATGAAATACAAATGAATATAACTTCTTAGATATTTGTTTTGAAATAAAGGAGGTGAATTAAGGAACTTCACAAATAAAAAATAAATTCCTCACATCTTAGAGTTGTGAATTATTATGTATTCATTTTTTTGCAAAAGCTTTTTCTCCTCTCCCAGTCTCTTTATCCCAGAGAAATCAAACTGCATGAAAATCCAGGCACTGATGGTAGAAAGCTGATAAAGTGTTTAATAAGTGTGTCTCAGAATTCCTTTTCTCTTCAGTGAAGAAATGAACTACACACGACACCGAGAAAATGTTGGGGTCCATAAATAACATCACATTCTAGGCTTGCCTGTGCTGATGCAGTCTCAGGGAATTCAAAAGATGGAGCCATTGAACTATGTCATCCCTTTGCTATGACAACAGGACATGAACCGGTGACTGAGCCAATAATGCAGAGTATGAGACCTATTAAAGGGTCTCCTACTTGAAAACTGATCCTGATTGTTACATCGAATAGTTTTGAAGTACTGAATATATCGTAGGAAAAACATAAGAAAATATAGTCAGAGCTAGAATTTAAGATTGCGTAGGTAGCACATGGGAAAATGTCACAAGTGGGAATTTCAGGAAGGTTATCTTCTACTTGACTGATTGACTATACATGTACAGTAGCTAACATATATTTCAAAGTCACATTTATTTTGAGCATACGTAGCTGATGTTCAACTTCTTGTTCTCAAAGTCGTGAAAACAAATGAGGGAGGACACTGTTATTAGTGTCCACTTACAAGGTTTGGTTTTATTTAAAAAGTGTATAAACATGCATTTTTTTTCTCCTTTTTAATTTTTTCTTTTCAATTTACTCATTCAAAATGGGTCAAACAGATTTTAGTTGGTAGCCAATTTCTGAGAATGTACCATCAAATATTTATTCCAATAAACTTATGGATGGTGAACTGAACATACTCTGAGCACTGCTTTTTAAGCACTTGCAATTTGGCTCTACCTTTGGTGAAATCAACTTTATATCTTAGTTAAATGAAACACAAAGTTGTATATAGACTGCATTTTTTCAATCATGAATTTAAGTGATTCAGTTTTATCCTCTAGTGTGTACTGTACATGTATTAGAAAGACAAAACAAGATATTGCAATAGATTTCATGTTTGGAAGCAGCCTGAGCATGTCCTAATAATAAATTGCTTCTTTACTTGCTAGATAGTCGCGAGTTCATTTTGTTTGTTTCCTTGGGGAACTTCATGTTATATTCTGACTTAATGAGTTGGAGAGATTAATTATGGTAATTCAGAAAATGCTGTTTTAAAAAGCTATAATATAAATACAGCTCTTGTGAAACACCTTAATTTCCTTTTGCTTGTCGCCATTCTCAGATGGGTCAATTACAATGACAAGTAAAGTTGATTCTAAATAAAACTTTAATTATTTTTTTTAAAGCAAGTTTAGTACATCTTTGCTATCTGCATATTTTAATGCATATTCAGCCTAAAGACTTAAAATTCCTTCTTTTGACCCCTTGCTTTTGTCAATAGCAAAATCCATCTTTCTTCTCTTAAAAACAGACTCGTTTTCTGATGTTCAGACTTTGCCAACACCATTGTTCCTTTGCATCTTCCTATTTCTACACCCCAGCTGAAAACCATCTAACAGAATGAGTTACACCAGCATTATCCAACCTAGCTTACAGTACAGAAACCCCCTTCACATTCAATCTTTTCTTCATGTCATAAGGAGTAAAGATTTGTGCTTATCACCAAATAAAATTGCAGTGCAAAATTTAAACATAAAAGTTACACAATTAAGAAAGCAACAAGGCCTTTAATATTGTGTTGTGTTACACTTGTGTTACGTGTTGTATGTCAGTATGTCTGTATGTGTGTATGTTCATATATCATGCAGTGATATAACAATTGGCAGATGAGGAGTGCTCATGAAAAATTTTAAAAATGGATCCAAATTTCTTTGACTCACATGATTCAAATGGTTCAATTTAAATTGGGTAAACAGATAAAAGTAAAGATGTCTTTAAAATTAAGCTTATAAGTTTTTCTAGGTGTTCAAAAATAAAACCTAAAAATGTTGATGTCTATAAAATAATCTGATTAAATTCAAAATTTACAAGTATTGTTTCAAAATGTGAACAGAAGGAGGTTAACAGATAAAAAAGAAACTAGAAAGTTCTAGGTATGGATTTCATAGAGGAAAAATGTGTTTCTGGATAAGAGTCTATATGATGGTAATTTTAGGCTTAAAAAAAGACATGTTGGAGATATAATTAAATCATTTGTGTTCTATAACTGGGCTTGTTATCAATAAGATATGTACAGTTCTATGTTACCTTTTTACACTGAGATACAACTTAAGTGTATTTTTAAGTTAATGAGGGCTTAATCTATGTAAAGGTTTTATTGTAAAACACAAAAGTACTTTGCTACTTTTCTACAAAATGTTAGAAGCTTTCAGCCTTTCTTTAATTCATGTTTTAGATGTGATATTATGTTGTGTTTGCTCAAGTTTACAACAATTTATGTAGGCTTTATAAAATGATGTCTAAAAAGCAAAGATCAGCTTCAGAGCTATAGTAAAATTCATGAAGAGCCCCTTACTTGAGATAAGGCTCTATGTCCCATCTCACTGCATGTGAAAGTGACTATAAAAGAAATAGGCTAGATTTCAGTACATTAAAAGTTGTGTCCAAAGGTTAGTTTTTGTCATGATTACCAGGATCTCAAACAGGGGATATAATGTATAACTCCACCAAAATTCAAGGTAGCTATTATATGAACTAAATATGTTTTTACTCTTGATAATTTTATTTTGTAGTTTTCTTATAAATGGTCTAAAGATTGCCTGTTTTGCAGAGGTACTACTTTAAGAACTCACAACCTGGGTTAATTTAAGATAAGGAGTTATCACCTACAGGATAGAGAGATAGACATTAAAGCCCAGTGCTCTTAATATAAGGCTGTTAAAACTTATTTGCTAAATGTTTAAGATTAAGTTTTAAAATTAAAAATTTGACTCTTGCTGTCTGAGTCAGTCTGAGTCAGGGGATAGGGGACTTTTCCAAAGAGCTTTGCAACTCTAGGCCACATAACCTCCCGATCAGGGAGATTAATGAGACCAGTGGAGGACAGAAAGCCAGTCAGTGCATTTGCTGTGAAGAGGAGGGTCATCAGAAAAGGGAGACATTCCTGATGCTTCTGAGGGAAGCCACATGGTCAAGCAAGGCCTGGACCCATCCTAGCGCAAATGGCACTAGCAGATCTGAGAAGCTGCTGTAAGTTCCCGAGGACTCCCAAGGAAACTTGGCTGACTGTTAACAATAGATAGAAACAAAAGTCAGTTTGACTTGCTTCATCTTAAACACTTAGCAAAGACAGTCAAAGCCAAAACACAGCTATTCCTGGGCATTTTAAATAAAATAATACTTAAATGTAACTTCCATAAATAAGTAAACTGGATTCTTCAAAAGAGATTCTCAGACATGAATGCCTGATAACTATCAAAAGGAACTGCCAAAGTAGTTCTTAGTTCAAGGCCTTTATTTCTAACCTACACAGGTAGGCCTGGTGTTTGCTAGTATGGTTATCCAGCCCTAAGTAACAGAATTAAAGATTTCTCTATTAGACACAGAGGTCATACTAGTAAAAGGATTTTGCAAGTCAGATGACATTAAACTGTATCTTAATGTTGTGTTTACATCCCTGACAATTCTGGCAATGTGACAAATATCCTTAAAGATTTACATACTCAGATAAAAGCCATGTTCTCAGCAATCTTAGCTCCTGGTTCTTGGTACTTCCTGGTGGAAAACATTGTTAGTCTTTGTCTTTGCCATCATACTCATTGGCATATTCCTGTGCTATGAGATTTATTGCTGCATCAGTCTGGTTCCAGTACTAATGAATTCTTTTTTCTCTTATAGACCACCCATCACTCAAATGGCCCTCCAGCCAATTACTTCTCAATCAGACTTCTATCATGGACCCACTCAATAGACCCGATTTTTAAAGGGGGACTCCAAACTGCTTGCCCCACACCGTCCCTTTTCAGCCTGAAGAAGCCAGAAAGATTTTCTTCGCCCCCCTTCCTTACAGCAGTAAGGAGTTCCTAAATTAAAAGGGGGAATGAAGCCAGATTAAAAGTTAGGTAGTCAGTGTAGTTAGGTAAATCTAATATCGAGTGAAATCTAAAATGGAGGCCATGCTGGGAATGACTCAGGGAAAACGCAGGACAACTCATGGAATGTTAATGAAGTCCTGAAAAGGCCCTAGGCCAAAGTCCACCTCAAGGAAATGTTAATGGAGCCTGGGAAAACAGCCCCAACAGACTTGGAGATAGCCCATCCCAAAAGGTGATAATTAAGCCCACCTGTAGACCTCCAACCTACAATCCATCACTGAAAGAACTATAAAAAGGGGAAACAACTGCACTTCCACGGATTCCACCTTTTGGGTCCCCTTCTTCCTCCGGGAGAAGTCTTTTCTGCTGTCCTTTAATAAACTTCTAATTTCTGTTCTGACAAAAAAAAAAGTTACACAATTAAAAGTTAATATATGGAACCACAGCCTATTAATTCACATATAGTAAAACAAACCAATAAGAACAGACAATAATAGGAACAGAGCTAAAAAGAGTTAGCTTGCATAGCAATGCACAAAAGAAATTATATACAGAGAAAAATCCTTTTCTTTCTGGAGGGCAAGTTTTGTTTTCTTTCTTTTTTTTTTATATACTCCTGACAAGAAAGAGTTAAGGTGGATGGTGTACTTAAGAGAAGAACACAAGTAAAATATCTGTGGGATATGTGTGGCTGTGTGTCTTTACATTGCATTTACAGTTCTTTTAATAGTACATAAATAAAAGAAATTGTTCATTGCACTGTTTAGTGTCATCACGTTCATGAGTTGGGACCTGATGATCCTTCAGAGCAGCTTTGTATGTCTCCTCTCGGTTACTCTAAAAAGAGATGGAAACAAAAGTCAGGAATAAAGCTCAAGAGTTAAATGATGCATTCTTCTATCCTGACCCGCATATTCAAAATCAGAGCAACCGGATAGTAAATGAAGATGAAGTCATCAGAAAGATCTTGGTGTGTTTGTGTAATTCATTTTCGTTGAACCAGAGAAACAAGGAAAATAGAAACACTGTAGTATCTGGAAATTTAAAATTCAACTAGAGCTATTTTATTTTCACTCCCTGAACACCTACGATTATGTCAATATAAAATTTAAAGAAAATTTCAAGTACCCATGGGCCAAATGAAAAATTATAAATAAATCTTAATACTGATCTGATTGATAATAGCCAATAATGATAACTCAGATCCATAAACGATAAGTTTGAAACTATTTTCCCTTTTCATTAGCTCATGAACTCCTCCAGCCTGTGATGTGAGCATAATGGTAATCATAAACTATTTTTCCATGAGGAATTCAAGAGATTATAAAAGTAGCTTTGTCTTCTCATGAGCTATAATCAGGCAAGTGGTTGAGAACATTAGAAGCCATGGCTGTTCTCTTAACAGACTTGGTTAAGCTGAATTCAAAGAAGCAGTTGACAATTTTAAGCAGGCATCATTATAATAGGGAATAGGGAGTTGGTAAATTTCCTAATGGAATTAACACAAATTCAATGTTTTTAATTGGACGAACTGTGACATCCCTATTTTTCACCATTACCTCATATTTTTATATTTAGAAAATATGAAAACCAATGCCAGTTCTTCATTCAAAAAGATAAACTTAATCAATAGCTATATCATTATAATAAAAATATTGTGAACTAACTCAAATCAAAGATCAATTTTTTTTTAAGACTGACTCCATAAATTTAAAAAAAAAAAACGAATGAAGAGCAAATAAATGAAGAATAGGAAGAACTACTAAGAAGACTCTTTAAAGTACCAAAGGGCCAGAATTTCTCTCTTTTTTATTGTGCTGAGTTTAAAAGAGCAAGAAAAGTATCCAGTGAACTACATTTAATTTAACTTGTAAGTGTTGAGACTCTTTGCCCACGTTTAAACAATTTTCTGTTGTTTTATGGTTGTTTATTTTGGTAATGGGGTTTGAACCAAGGGTGCTCTATCCTGAGCTACATCCCCAGCCTTTGTTATATTTTATTTTGAAACAGGATCTTACTAAGTTGCCCAAGTTGTCCTCAAGCTTGTGATCCTCCTGCCTCAGCCTCTGGTAGCTAGAATTACAGGTGTGCACCACCATGTTTAAAGTAATTCTTACATAGCATAAATCAGCTTGAAATATAAATGAAATATTTATGTCATCGACTTGCTATAAAAAGCAATCATCTACGTTATGACCAAACTTGTTTAAAAATCATTGATTTTTTTTCCTGTAGCAGGGAAAGTTTTCTATCATTCTTAAATTTGTTTAATATGACAATATTATTAATCTAATATTTTTTCTGAATCACAATAAACCATAATTTTTATTATTTTGGTTCTGGGGATTGAACTCAGGGATGAGCTACCATTGAACTACATCCCCAGTGCTTTTATTTTTCATTTTTAGACAGGGTCCTGTTGAGTAGCTGATGGTTTTACTAAATTGAGGCTGGCCTCAAACTTGGAATCCTCCTACCTCAGCCTTCTATGTCATAGGGATTACAGCTGTGCCACACCGTGCTTGGCTATGGTAGCCTTTTCAGTGACCTAAAACACTTACATAATTCACCTGTAAACTGTCCTTGACTATTTGAGCCCATATATCCTATGTCAAGAAGGTCACTGGCATTGCGCTGGTGGCCTCCCCTCAACACCTCTGGTTTCCTGGGTCCAGTGGATCCTTTAGAAGAAGCTGTTCCTGATGAGCTGTGGCCACCTGGAGATGGGAAACTGGGCTTGCTATAGGGCACCAAGGCCTCCTCTGAAAAAGAAAAATGAAAAACAATAAAGGGCTAAATTGAACTGCAGCCTGGGAAAATAACACGAATTTAACTCTTACAAGTTAAGCTCAGAATGGACCATTTTACTATTTCATTCTTTAGTAAAATTAAAATTAAGAGGTTTAATCAAGACTGGATATTAAAGGAATTTCCATGTGCAAGCAACATTTCCTACAATAGGATCTGAAGCAGGATTAAATTAAAAGAGATCTTGGGATAAGTATACACTGTTGTATATTATTTGCAAAACTTAAATTCATTATAAAAGAGAGCAGCTTACAGTGAACTACTTTGTTTCAAAAAAAGCATATCTTAGAATAATTTCTAGAGTTCAATGAGGCTTCAATATTCCCATCAAAACAGAAGGAACGTGGTTTTGTTTTAGTTTAAACCACAGCAATATTTTCTCAATCAATTTAGATCAAGGATTTTGTATTAACAAATTAAGTAAGTTTCTTAAATTTTTGTTGTTGCTTGGGACATAACTATATTAATTGAAAGGCTAGGAATTTCATTAAAAGAAAAAGAGAAACCCACCCAATTTTAACAAATGTGATAATATTTATTTTGTATATTGTCTCCCAACAAATAACTGATCAAATGTATTATGAATAATTATTTAATATTTTGAATCCTTCTTTCCTTCTCCTTTTCTCCTCTCTTTATTTCTTATCTCTCTCTTCCTGTCTTTCTCTAGCTCTTTCTTTTCATCTCTCCACATCTTCCTCTCCACCCCAACTACTCTATTTCTTTCTTTCTTTTGAGGTTTTGGCCATTAACAAGTGATTAGATGATGAAAAAATGTTGGCTGAATTTACTGTTTCTTGCCTTAGATAGTCTTTAATGACAGGGATCACATAATTTTTCTCTCACAGCTTGAATGGTCAACCATTCCTAAACATTTCAGTAAATCTAGATATTGAAATTGTCATCTTCTGGCCCTTGCACAAATTGAATTTTTCAAAAACTTGAGCACAGTGTTGTAACAAAATGTAATTACAGAAATGCATGGGGAGAGGACTTGTCTAATAAAGATTGAGTCCAAATGAATATGGAATATGTTTCAAAAGTTGTGTGCATGTGTATATGTTTATTAATACTCAGTAAATCCTGATGCAAGATATTCCAAAAAATGCAATAGCCTCACCCCTAATTAATGTCCAATCAGAAACCATGAAATTTATGTTTTAACATTTCCAGGAAGTGTGATTTATAAACAAGAGCATTCTTGTCCCCATGTGAACAGTCATCTACATTTAATCAGTTAACCTTTTCCAACATGAGGTCTGTTGGTTGGTCATTTATTTGTAAATTTATAATCTCAATTAATTCACCTAATTGACTGACAGGAGCTCTCCTTTCAAGTGACTGGTTACTTCTGTCAAAATGACAATCTCCTTGAAGGTAGAGATTAAACTGACACAAAAGCTGAAATTTAGTGGTCTTAAAGCTACTCAATAGAAAAGGTAAAAGGCAAAAAAGCCAAAATTGTCCCCTGAGACCGTAGATGAAGGCTGGAGATCTCTTGGATTCAAAGACCTATGGAGTGGTCAATTTGAGGAGCAATCACCACTGTAATCAGTTTCAAGGAACATGCCTCTGAGGTCTGCTTGAGAAATTCCTACTTCACTTACTGACTTAAGGCAAATATCTCTTGGATGCCCTTAAACAACTGCCATTTCTAGAATACCTGGTAGAAAATAAAAGGGTCACAGCCCACACTTGCTTGGGACTGTGCAGAACACACCTGATCCAACCCCTTGTTTGTGTGGGGCGTTTTGTGTGTCTTCTTGGCATTCTGTGGAGCTTATCCATTCCTGGGTTTGTCGTTGCCACTCTAGGGAGGTTTTGGCTGGACAATCCAAGGAGCTCTTTGGGTCTTCTAAGCTGGAGGCATGTTGTCTCTCTAGAGAGCTTCCTTTTCTCTCTGTTGAGTTTTCCACATGACCAGCATGCTGGCTCGGGCCTATTTGCTGCCTTAAACCCTGACCTGGTGGGGGATCTGGTGGTGGTGGAAGATCTAAAAATTTTGAATAATGTTTAGAATGGACTAAAATTTAATGAAAAAATACAGGTTTTAGTTCAAGTTGGAAAAAAAAAAAAACTCCTGCCCTCGTACAAGTATCACCCATGCAAAAACAAACAAACAAAAAAAAAACAGAGAAAAATAAAAGTCAATTATTGATATGTAAAATGCATATTATTGGTGTCTCTGCTGTCTTCTACCACAGCATCATTGAAATCAAATTGACTGGATTCATCCAACTGTTAAACATGGAAAATGTTTTCAATTGCACACTGGGGCTAACATTCAAGGTTAAAGGGCAACCTAAGGGTCATAATTTATTTTCATCCTTCCCTTTTGAAAGTAGAAATACTATGGCAAAAAATAAAATAATAACATCACTAGAAATTCTAGCAACTGTGCTAATAAAAGAACAAAAGCCAGCCTGCCAATCTCCATAGGAAACATCACCCTTGGGAAATTAAGAACTATATGCCGTATCATTTGCAACATATGATTGCCTTTACCCAAGTATGTGGCACATTTAGCAATAGTCAAAGGGTTAAGCTAACATTTATTAAATGCAATTAACATTCTGCCTGACAACCAATTCTGGCTATTTGTTTCATGAGTTAGCTAATGAGTTACAACTAATATATTATAATCTTCCAATGTATTAATTTTAATAAATAATAACCAATGTTCAGCATACAGATTGAATATGCTTTATGGTACTAGAGTTGGCAATATATCATGGAAATTTGAGAAGTAGTGGAATAGATAATTTTTTAGAAACGCTTTTTAAATTAAATATCAGAAATGAAAAACTTTAAAGTTCAAGTATCAGCAAATTTTTCATTTTCCTTTTATTAGCTATTCATATCTAAAACTTTGTGTCTTGAAAATCTTCCACTGTGAAATCATACTTCCTTCCTTAAATATTACACCAGCTGAAATGATTTATTTTTTTTCCTTTAGTACTGGGCATTGAACCCAGGGGAATTTTGCCACTGAGCTACATCCCCAGTTTTTTTAATTTGTTATTTTGAGGTAGTTTTGTAAGTTGTTGAGAGTCTCATTAAATGCTAATGATTGAGGCCAGCCTCAAACTTGTGACCCTCCTGACTCAGCCTCCTGAGTCATTGGTATGGTAGGTGAGCATCACAACACCCAGGTTTAAAATAATTTTTAAATCCTTCTAAATATTCATTTAGCTTGATTTATTGTGATTTTGTGTATGCTATTGCGTACTTCTTAGTTTATCCTTAGAGTATTGGCAATTATGTTATTTATTCATAAAAAGCAAAAATCATGTATACTATTTATTTCATTAATTAGAAGATACTGTACTTAATATAGCATTGTTATGACACTTTTATAACCAGGTTCTTATTTCTAATAATATTATCATTGAATTTTAAAGGGAAAAGTATAAATTTCTTATATACAAAAAATAGCTTTTTCAAAGGAATGTTAAACTGGTCATTCTAAGATTTATACTTTGTCTTAGGAGCAAAATTATATTATTCTCTACTGCACAGAGAATCTGGAGCACCCAGGTTGGATGGTTACTAGTTCTTATGTATACTTTTCACATTATATTATGAATTTCTAATTATTGAGGGGAACAGAGTCTCTGTCTGGGAAAATAAGGTTTTATTCCAAACATTTCTTCCAAGATGAAAAGCTAATGTAATGTTGAGATATCTCTTTGTTGGATAATCTAATGAGTTTGGGACTCCCATCACTAAACATTATTATAAATGCAAATTAATTATTTCATTTGAGTTATTGTTCTTAGAGAGACAGCAAGGAGAAATTATAAAATTTGCTTCCAAAATAACAGATCTTCACATTGATTTTTACTCTCCATCAGAGCAGCTTAATTTCTAAAATGGTCAAAATGGTATCTGCTTATGCCAGCTAAAACTCTGAAGACTATTTAATATAACCTGAAATTATATAGCTTCATAATTAAGTAATATCCTTGAAGACTGTGTCTTCTAAGAAGAAAGGGCATTGCAAGCACATTGAAATAAACCAACGGGAAAGGGAAATGGAATTGCAAATGGCTATAGAAAAATAAATATATATAAGCAAATACATTTTATCTAAATTAAATTTATTATTCAAATGTAGGTTGATTCATCTCAACAAAGTCAATTCACTAAAGAGTATCTTACTAGACTACTGAGAATTAGCTATTGTCAGGTGACCACAATCCCATGACATAAATGTTGTTATTGTCCTCATTTTTTATTTGAGAAACTGGGACCACAAAGAAATGAAGTATCTCCATTCTGGATCTTTCCTCCCAAGAACTGCAGACTCTTCTAACCAAATCTACATGGGACAAATCCACTTGGATATTTAGAAAGCTTTTCAAATTGCACATATCAGAACTGAAATCTAGTTCCTCCTTTATAAAATGTGTGTCTTGCATGATATTCCTCTTCCCCACCTGTGGCAATTTCATCCTACAAGTTCACCAAAGCTATGAAGTGACCTTTAAGCTTTGCTTTACTAATTTTATTAACAAGACCTGTGAGCACCATTTCCAGAATTCCTCACTTCTCATCGCTTTCACTTATTTCTGACTTGTTATGAATCCCCTATGTTGCTTCTACAGCTTCCTAAGTATGTGATCTGTTTTACACCTTTTCCCCATTAAATATAACACAACAGTGGAGACGATCTTTTTAAAAAGAAAAACAGAGAAGATCATGTCACTCCTCTGCTCCCCCCCACCCCCCACTCCCCACCCCTCTCTCCAGTAGCTTCCCACTCAACATACTGTAAGGCTGATTGCAACACTGCAGCTTTAAGGTCCTACATCATATGTGCTCTTTTGCTTGTCTGACTTCGTGTTCTATTTTGTTTTTATGCTTGCTCTAGTCATTTTTCTCCCCTAACATTTTTGGTAAATAAGCCCCAGATTTTATTGCTGTTTTTTTATGTCTTTGAAGGACCTTTCCTTGGATATCTTTGCTTTAATTCTTCTAGTCTTTTCTCCAATGTCACCTTGTATGTGAGGCCTTCCCTAAAGAACATTCTGAAAAATATCTCTTCCCTACCTCCATATTTCTCAACTTCTTTCCCTTTTGTCTTTTTCCTCATGGCAATGATCACCCTCTTATCAACTGCTTTTTTATATTCATGTATTACTGTTGGTCTTTATCTATCTTCCTACACTCAAATGTAAGCTCCATGAAATCAGAGGATTTTGTCTATCTGGCTCCTATTGTCTACCATGTGAAATACACTTAATATATATTTTAAGGGGTAAAGCTAATATTTGACAGAGCTTGGAAAGGGCCCCTTTTCTGAACAGGGCATTAAAAACCAGGGGAAAGGGAACACAGGTTGTAGTCTAAGGAAAATCAGTTTGTTGGGTAGAGAACTGCCAATTTTTACTCAGTGTGTTGGCTTCAAAGGTATTTTTTGACTCATTATGCAAGTGGATAGAAGATGTGGATTCATCAATGTCTCCTTAGGTGTGCCTGGGTTTTGGTATAGCTTTTGGGACAGACACAGAAATATCCATTCCAATTCTTCTGGGACACATGGAGGATACTTTCTAGTACTAGACACCATGGGAGAGAGTTTTTGATAATGACATATGAGACATGAAATAGGTTCTTGTCATTAGAAACTCCCAATGATCACCCATTATCTGTCTTTGCCTCGCTCAGAAACCATAAATATTTCTGAAAATAATGCCATCTCAATTCTGGAGAGACCTACACCCTTACATTACTGCTTAGAGGAGAACCACCTGACCTTGATAGATGAGTGTGTCAATAAGAAAGTATCTTTTACTGTGCCAAGACACTGAGGGTTAGAGGTTGTTTGGTAAAGCAGCTAGCAATAATTACCCTAATTAATATAGCCATAAAACACTATTGTAAAATCTATAATGTAAAAGTTTTATTGTAAAGTGTCCATACACTATAAACTACTAGGCAGCAATCTTCCCAAAAAGAAAAGTTTGATTTTATGTAAAGAAGTTTTGAATTATTCCTGACACATGGATTCATATCATGTAAGTGCCATGTCATAAGCATTTATTGTAAAATAACAATATTCTTAAGGCCTCCAAAATAAATGTCCTTGTTTCACAATTAAATGTGTCTGGATTGCACATGTGGGAAGATATGTGAGCCAAATTTCCTTTGCAATATCACTTAAAATATATCTACTAATAACACATAATTCATAATCACTTTTCAAAATTGAAATTTAGCGACCTATTTTTTTTAGAAAGATAAGCAATATATTGATCATGATTTAAACTAGGAGGAAGATAGTTTTATGTGAACATATTGAAAAATCTTGCAGAAAAAAGGATTATAGAAGAAAAAAGAGCACTCTACTTTTTGTATATTTAAATTGTATGCCGTCCACATATACTACATATGGTCTTCAAAGATTTGTAAAAAGAACACACTATATTTTTCTCTGTTGCCACAATATTCTGAGCAGAAAAAAATATATAAAATTATTAATTCTCCATGTTGTAGCATATCAGTGAGAGCAGTCTTTTCTATTTAGAGTGAATAAGATCAACACTGCAAACTGTTCTAAGTGCTCAACTAATCTCCAGAGCATGTGGAACAGAAAGGCTTTGTTCACCACAGGGTATCTATTTAGAGAGAATGAAAAACTCAATTGGACCCTTAATCTTCATATTCCATAGAAACACTTCCCCATGAAAACAAAATAAGCAGGATATATGAACAAACCTGAAAGCTTTTAGAACAAGCATGTTTGGCTTTTTTAAGCCTTCTTAGCATTACAGGGTGACAAAAGAAAGCACAAAGATGGCTGCCTGACACAGAGTGCCCCTTCCCACAAAGGAAAATGCTTTTTTTTTCCAAAACAAGCTTCATTCTGTTTCATAATGATGGATGTAAGAGTGCTAAGGACTAGGTCATAGCTTCTCAAAGGTGGATGTCCATTAATTTTAACCCATGGAGCTTCAAAACTTCCTATAATAGTATTATACCTCAGAATAATCATGAATGTCTCCATGGTTTATTTGAAGATCTCCCCAAATGTTTCCAACATTCAGCATGGCTAGGTTAATCCTAGTGTTTAGTTGGACAATCTCAGATAAAGTTTGTATGCTTATGAAAGATAAGGTTGAGAAGAGGGAAGAAACTCATTTTTGAGTCTCACTGCATACTAGGCACTTTAAATATAATTATATATCCTTAAATATACTTCATATGTGCTTATGCTTAGAATAAAGTTTCATGATGAATATATTTATTCAGACTTTAAAAGATATAATAATTAAGTGGAAAATATGGGAAATAGACTATGCTCTGAGAGCAGTTGAAATACTCATTATTGACCATGGATAACTTCCAGTAAAAATATTTTCTGAAACTAACTATTTAAGCAAATATTCAAAGATTGGCTATTCAATTAATTGACATACGTTGGCAAACTATGACCTATAGGCCAAATTCTGCCACTATTCTCTCAATAACGATTTATTAGATATTAGTCACACCCATATTTTCATTTACTATAGCTCTACCCATGCAATAATGGCAGTGCAGAGTACTTGTGGCACAGGCCACATGCTAAAAAAAACTCCAAATAGTTACTCTCTGAATTTCAATAGAAAATATATATATATATATATATATATATATATATATATATATATATATATATATATATATATATACACTAGCCCTTTGTTATGGTCCAAATGACTGTATATCCCTAAAATTCATCTGTTGAAATCCTAACCCCAGGTGATGGTATTGGAATATGAGGGCTTCATGAGGTCATAAAGGTAAAGTTCACATGAATGGGATTAGTGCCCTTATTAATCACACCCCAGAGAGGTCTGTTCCATCATGTGAGAATTAATAAAAATGTACCATCTGTAAACCAGAGTGTGAGCCTTCAAAAGATTCCAAATCAGTAAGTGCCTTGATCTTTGTACTTCCACTAATATTAGCCCAGAGATTCATGAGAAATAAATATTTGTTATTTAGAAACTTTCTGCTGTTTATACAGTTATGATTATCTGTTATAGCAGCCCAAGTAGACACTCTTCAACTACATAACCGCTAGCATGTTTTAAGCTCTGAAATTCACGAAACTAAAAAATTACTAAACCATTTCAAGTTCTTTTCCAAGAGTGAAAGAGATTATAATTTCATATCATAAATGTTCTGATACTATGACATGTGCACATGCTGCTTATGTTTTTTTTCCTAACCTTTAAGTGGAATGTTTGCTAAAATACAATAAAGAAAAATTTCAGAAGGGTAGAAAAATCAACAGTTAAGAGTGGTACAGCTTCTCTTTCTTGGGGATTAATCATAAAGACATAATTCCAGATTGTTGAGAGAGAGGGTGTTTCACGTAAGCAAGACCATTTTGCCAGGTTCCTGCCTTGTATGTAATGAGGCAATGCCTAATCTACCATAGATATTTTAATCTGAGTTAATGACCAAGTAGAATGCATCTCTTCATTGAGGAAAGAAGAGGAACAGAAATCAGCCTACCATCTGTTATTTCTTCCCTTCGGTGAGGCAGTGCTGGCTGTTGGTCCATTCGCCCTCCCTTGTGTTTGTTGGTGGGCCTGGGCCTCTGACTTTGATTCAGGGCTGTGCTCGTGTTACTATCAGTAGAAAATGGGCTGGTGGGTCGAGGTCTTTGAGAGGAGGTAAAGGCTTTTCCTAGAAAGAAAACAAAGGGAGTGGGGTATAGGGAAGGTCATTGTAATGCACTGATAATGTCTTGTATTTTCTGCTCTTCCTAAGGCTAAGTCTGTGAACCTACCTAGAGACGCCATTGGAAGATACCAAATATTGGTGCACCTATAAAAATAAATATATGCCCTGCTACATATAATGTGTTCAATTTTTATAAGCTAAGAACATCCCACCCACAAAAATATTTCAAACAATTGAACATAAAACAAATCCACCAATCCAAAGCTTCATACTGCTTGATTAGTTTTTATATTACCTTGAAAATTTTAGTGATAATTTTATAGTTATATGCAAATTCATGAAACATTATTTCTCAAAATTCAAGAGGTTATTTCTTAAATGAATTGCACACTGTTTCATTTTCACCCCTGAAATTTTAAAAAATCTGAGCACAGTAAAAAATGCCTTGTAGTTTTATTTGAAAAGTCTGCTCAGGTACACATGCTAAATTGACTTTACCACTTATATGCAAACAAAATGAACTCTATCTCTTAGTGGAAACTCAATAACATCAGTGTAGAGGATAGCAGGTTAAAATCACCTTGTATATCCAAAGTGAAGTAGGTATTTTGTGATTACTGTATCTTAGCAGACTTCAAATTCTTATGGACGAATGAATTGTACTATTTCCCTTTCTTGTGGTTTAGTACAAAAGAAGTGAAATTTATTCTGGGAAAAGGTTACCTAATACATTTTCAAAAACGTCTTTTAATACTGTTTATTATAGTAAGAGAAGGATGGTTTATGTTCATATATTTATTCTCTTGTCATGTTTTCATTTCATACAAACTTATTCTACATAGTTTCATTTTCCTAAGTCAATGTTACATGATGTTGCTTAATGTTTTATTAGCTATTAGCACACATGCAAGAAATGCACCTATTCTGTCTAATTTATTAGTTTCCTTGCACTTTCTCACTGTTCTGCTTACAGCTAATGCCACAAAAAGCACTCAGGCAACATAAAGTTTTTGACTTATGCTTTATAAAGCAAGAAAATTCAAATAACAGTTATATTACAACATATTTTAGATTGGATGCTATATGAAAATAAACCTCTGCAATGCTTGAGAAATCATTTTATTTTGCTTGAAGATATCTAATACGTGCTCAAAATAAACATTGATGATATAATTCAAGACAATTTCCAAGGCTCACTTTTCTAACCTGAGAGTTTAATAAATATCAAGAGCATATCACTTTTATTTAATATTTGAACACTACAAAGATTTAAAAATGCATTTGATATTTCATTAGTTTTTTAAGAGAGTTCAGTTTAATTCATATATTACCATCCTAAATGTGAAGTTAAGAAGTACATATACAAATATTAGAGCATAATCATGCCAAATTGTTGGTTTTTTTTCCCAGAAAAACAAATGATTACAAACTGCTAATCTATTTTTAGAATTAAGACTGCATTTCTTTTTGTGGAATGAGCAGCATGTGAAAATGACATAATTGGTCCTTTATATTATTACTTATTACTCTCAGAAATCAATATTAAATTCTCTAATGTACAATATACACGTAGTCATCATTTTATTCAACTTGCAAATGCAGTAGGTGTATCTTTAATTAGCATCCTTTAAAACATATAATAAATTATTGTATTAAAATCTTAGCCAAACAATAAGACCCTCAGCCATTTGAACTGTTAGACTGAAAGCCTTACACCTATTCACCCCATGCTGAGGAAGGTTTCCCAGAAACTGCATTTGTAGAAAGAGACGGGGCAAAGGAAAGTAATGGAGATAAAAGCTGAATAATTTTAATCACTAGGTTCATTATTAATGTGTGCAGATTTTGCAAAGTGTGAGTTATTGAAAATTTAATGGCAATCTGAGTTGCTGATTTGCCGTAATATAGAAAGGAAGTATATTCCAATTAATCAGCAGAACCGTGAAGAGAAAGGGATATTAAGGATAGAAGGTAGTAAGTTGGAGCCTATTTTTGGCTCTGCAAAACTTGCATCAGGTCAGAGTTCAGACAACAGAGCATCCCAAATGTTCATGCATATTACAGAGAGCCCTGCAGTCAGACTTGCTGAGAAAGAAGAGGAGAAAAAAGGTAAGTGTCCCAAGGACAAGATTCTCTCATGCAAAGAGTGTTGACTTTGGAGTCTACAAACCTGTTCTTGTAAGGCTGGTTCCATCCAGCCTAAAACCAGCTTTATCTGCTGCTTCCACCAGTGCTTGTGCAAAACTGCCACTGGCAAATATGGAACCATCTGAGGAGCTACCTACACTAGATCTATGACTAGAAAAGTTACAATCCTCATCAGATGCAGAGCCCCATCCATTTACCATTGAACCTAAAAACAAATGTAGTTGTCTAGTGAGTTTGTATATATTGCATATCTCATGTGCTTGCAAACACTATACGAATGAGCAAGTACACTGCCTCGACTCCTTGCCACTTTGAAGTTTCATCATGGATTCCTTAGCTAAACATTATCCGTGTTTTAAACACACTTAGTACAAATGAAAGAAGCTTGTGTAAAATCGGTATTTGTTTAAAGCACATGTGCAAGACATGTTCCAAGTGGTTCATTTCTTACATTGTTTAAATTGTTACATGATCATTTTTCCAAGCAAGAACTGCTATGTGTATTTTCTACAAGTCAGGGATGAACACTTTTATTGAAACAAATTATGGTTAATTTAAACTGATTGGTGACTTGCTTGAATAAATAGTATGGGTATAATTTGAAGTTACTTCAGAGGGCAATGATAATCTGCATAAAAACTTGAATACCGGACCTTGTACGTACAGTTGTATTTCATAGAAGATCTGGAATTATTTTAAGATTTTAAGGTGAACAGTTAATTACTGTTTAAATAACAAAATACATCAACTAAAATGTATAGATGACATCAAATCAACTAAACATAGAACATAAGGAAAATGTTAGTTTGCAAAAGTGCTATTAATTTCAATATTTCTTATGCTTTCTTTGATTTTTAATATTTGAAGAACTCTAATTTTCTCTTTAACACTGATACTTATGAAATTAGCCTTTATGGAGACTATTATCAGCATTTCTATCAATTTTCTTTTTCAAAATGAACTATGGCAGTAGAGTAAAAAAAATGCAACTTTATATTTAAAGAAAATACACTTTGAAGATATTGACAACTTTTTTTCTTTCTAGAAAGTCACTTAGTATTTTATGCATATACATACACACATATTAGATAAAAGCACACTGGGAACTTAACTCATTATGTAATAAAATTAAAATTGCAGTACATATTTAAGTTGGTGTACCATTAATTCATGACAAAATAAATTATCAAGTATTGTTTACCCTATCTTCTGCTTTTGTTAGAAGAGGGACAAAAAAGGACTTACAAAAAGTTAATTTAGAATTCAGGCTGTCATGGTACAATAACACGGATGCATGCATTCTCAAGACAGAGAAAACTGAAACTGAAAGGGTTAGAATGATCTGGAAGTTAAAAGGGTGTTAAGTGTAGCAGAGAAAGATAGAGTCTTGATTCTATTTGCCAAAAGCACAAAGATATACTTTTTACTTTCCAAACAAATTCCCTTGACACAGACCACTGCAAGGAACCTGAGATAACACCAGCAACTGAGCCTCCTCTGAGAGATTCATTTCTAGGTTAATAATCACAAGTCAAGAATCAACAGCCCAAAATGAAAGAAGAAATGATGCAGTGGGTCTTGCAATATAATGCTACAGGAGATAAGAAGAAATCAAAGTGATTCAGCAAGGGGTCACAAAAGAATATGAAAGTCGAGAACTGGGAATAGTTTTAAAACATTCAAAAGCTCAGTTCCAAACCCTTCCATGTGATTTCTGTTTTTCTAAATGTCTGTGCTCACTCTCCAAACAAGCATCTCCTTATTGTTATTCTAATTCATCCTGACACTCCTTTTAGCGGATTTCCTTCTAGTCCCTTCTATCTTTCCTCATTGTTATCTACATTATCTTTTCAAAGCATCAATCTTATACTTTGTTCCTCTGTTTAAAGTCTTACCTATAACACCAATGCACATAAAAAATTAGGAATCTGAGACCTCCCCCCAATATTAAGCCAGCCTACCTTTGCAGCCCATTCTGTCCCACAACTAGTGTAATCTCACTCTCTCACCCACACATCACTTCCCATTTCTTGACAATACTCTGTATTGCACCAAATCTAATAATCACTGCCAAACTTTAAAGTTCAAATAAAATACCATCTTTATCACCTGGGTTCTACCTTCAACATTCTATTAGGGTGACTCCCTCCTTTGTTGTGAAAACATTGTGCATGCAGTAGTCTATCACCTGTCTCCCTATATTTTGTATATTGTATGTATTTTTCCTGTTCCAGGAAATAAAACTCTTGACATTAAGAACTATCTCTTCTTCACTTCAGTATTTCTTGTACAGGGTCACTGAACAGTAGGAATTCAATGAACAGTGGGCATATGGAATTAAATGCATTTATTGTTTTTTTATTCACTGTAAATTCTTTGAGTGATTATATTTGATGTACAATTTCTTAGCAATGACCTTTCTTTAGTTGCAAAAAGAATGTTCTTACAAGCATCCTCAGAAAATTTATTAAACAAATTAGTGAATATTTGTTGATTACTTTGGAACCATGGGAAAAGCAATAACGTCTTCAAGTAAGAAAGTAAAAATTGTACTATATAATTTTTATTATATAAATTAGGATATATATTATATAATAAAGTTCATATGATGTACATCTTGGTTAGGCTTTGATATTTTTGAATATCAAGGTTAAGCAATATTGTCTTCCAATGAAGATGCTAAATATCATTAAGTGGCAAGTGGCAATTTATTTGTGTGTGTATATGTGACATCTCTATTGAGATTCACCCATCCCAATGCACTTAGCCCAAGCTCTTATTTTTGTTGTTATTCTTTTAAAATTTTCTTATTCCACTTCTATCCACTATGATCAGCCAAGAAATTGAGTCTACTCTGCCTGCTGTGTGGTTCTACTCTGAGGATCTAGAATATTGACAAATTTAGTTTCTGAATCTGAAAAATTTAGAAATAAATCTCCCATCACAGCAATGTTACCAAAGAAATCCCATCTTGTAAGACTTCCCAACTTTCCCCCCAAATAAACTGTTATCGCCCTGTGAAAGTGAGTCCCACACAAGAGGATTTCCATACATGCATCTGCCTTACCCTAAACAGATCAGCAACTTTCCTACTTTTGTGTTTGCTCTGATTTCTCTCAATCTTTCAAGCTTTAATTTGACACAATATGGCCTCAAACATAATCAAGAAATATTTAAACATATTTAAATTCATTTAAAAATGAATTTATTTTTTATTTGTTCATGAAGCTTTTCCTGATGCTCACCGACTCCCTTCTCTGGGAAGAGAGAGTGGCCTGGAAGGCAGGACATCAAGTGGGTATTGGTTGATAAAGAGACAACATTAGCTATTCTTTTACTTGTACTTCCAATAAGAGCAAAGCGACTAGACAGATGACTTTAGAGTTAAAGACAAATATACTATAGCTATTTGGCCATATTAGGCAATGAGAACACTAATGATCCCAAGTGAAAGAGAGAAGTTAAGTTAGTTGCTTCAATAGATTGCAACCAATATAAACAGAAAGAAATCGATATTTCCTGTTCCTTCATTACTCTGCCTTTCTGGTAAGTCTTCAACTTTCCTCTGAATTGGGGATGAGATACATAGAATTAGTACCTTCGTAGGACAATTTTAAAGCAGTTTAGTTATATTGTATGAACAAAAAGGTCTATAACATATGTTAAAGTTCCTACCATAAAATCGTTAAAATTTTTAACATTTATTGATTTTACCTCTCAGTCATTACAATTTTTCCTCTTACTTTTGATTTGAACATCAAGAATGATCTGAAGATTCAGGCAAACAATTATTAAAGAGAGGAGGGAAAGAAGGAGGAGAAGGGTAGAAATCCTTGAGGAGGAAGAGAAAAGGGGGAGGAAAAAAGACAGTAATTGAAAGAAAACAAAAAAGAGTAACTCATCAATTAAAAAGGAAGTCATTTAGTGGTAACAGTTTTTTTTTTTTTTAAATGTAAGCATAAACATGAAAATAAAAGTGAACACCAGGTAAAAGGAGTTCAGCCAGAGATTCTTACAAATTATATGAGATTTGTATTCATTTGACACATTATAGCCCCAAACATAATCAATACATACTTAAACACTTAATGAAAAATGAATTTATGTCCTATAGAGAAATTTATTTGTGTTTATGTTCTCAATCTTTCCAAATTTCTCAGCTTTAAAATTACTGAAAGGTCAAAAAATATCTCAAATGTATTCAAGTTGTTAAAGAAAAAGTGCACACAGGACATTAAGTTGTTGCTCAAATGTTATTGAACATAAAATACCATGATAAAGTGGCATCTTGCTGTGTCTCTATTACATCTTCAGCACTAAAATTAATTTATGATCAGTCATCAATTCATTTACATGTCGTTATATGCTAAATCCTTCCTTGCTGATAAATGCTTATCCTTAGATCCATTAAGCTAGAGTAAAGTCTGTGCTTTCTAATATGACCCTGATAATTGTTGCATTACCATTTTTATGAGATACAAAAACTAATGTTCCCCCATTTTTTGAGCCAATATTTAATCCTGAAATTTTTTCTATGAAGTTCTCATTGCCTAATTACCTGCTAAGTAAAATCTTCAACTCTAAATGTCTTTGATCAAATCAATCCAAATATTGACTTCTGTTTAGAGGCAGAGAAATATTTCAAGTCCCTGGAAATTCTTTTTACACTCAAATGTCTGAATATACAATAGTCCCACCTATATTCCAGAGAGAGAAAGGCATGGGTGAATGTGGGAGGGAGTGGGAGAGAGGGAGGGAGGAAGGGAGAGAAATGTGTCATATAGGAAAAGCAAAATAAGCAATTAAAAAATCTCTTCCCTTGGTTCATATAATACTTGTTAACTCATCTCAAAATATTGTGCATAAAATATGCACTTTTCTTATCCATTAAATTCCAAAGTATATATTTAATTTCTTTTTAAAGACATCAGATAATGATTTCTTTAATTTTAGCATTATTCCTGGAATTTGCCTTAATACTCAATTACTATGCTTTTGTAGCAGAAGCAAAGTGTGGCAAGTGTGTGGAGTGTGTGTGAGTCTGAGTAGGGAGTGAGTGTATTTGTGTGTGAGGGAGAGAAATTGTTAGGCCATTAGGCTTCACCATCTGTCAGATCAAACTTTCCCGAGTCCAAGGACCCAAAAGCTGTGTGCTCAGGTCAGATGGTGAGGATGTCTGGTTTTATTACTTTCATACTCATCTGGTATGGGAGTTCCAGTAAAAACCTCCAAAGATATAAAGTGGAAAATACAGGGCCACAATTTCCTTTCAGCTGTAGTGTTCATGTGGGATCCAACAGGCAAGGAAAATTTTATTCGTTTCACTTTACAACACTCAATCTGGGTCTTTTTGTAATCAGTGAGGCAGTTAGAATCTTGACTACATGTTCAGGACATTGTCCTCTCCCACTCTCCTCTTGCCTTGGTTTGTTTTCATGGTGGTGTCATTAAATTCAGGAAACACTTATCCTTGACTCCCACCACCTTTTGGAAGTTAGAGAAAGAAATCTTGAAATCTTGCCCCTCCCTGGTACTCAGAGAGCAAAGCTGACAAGTTGAACACTGAGGAAGAAACAGTCCATATTTCCCAAGACAATGTTGCATAGACATTGCTTAGTCCCAAATGCAGTGTGATGGTATGAAACTTAAAAAAATGTACATTATTACAACCAAATAGTATTAAGCACAAATTAAAATAAAAATTATAAAAATAATATTCCTTCCAAAAGAGCTAATGGATTTTAATTTTATTAGAAAAAGGTAACTGCACACAGAGATAAATATGAGAAGAATAAATAATAAAAGTCATATCAAATTCAATATTTTTATCAAAATTAAGCACATTGTGGGAAAGGATTAACGTTTCCAGTGATAAAATGCATATTTTATTTTTATAAATACATACTTATTCCTCTCAACACACACACACACACACACACACACACACAGAGAGAGAGAGAGAGAAGTAAAAAAAAACCAGAACATTATTTTCCTCTTCAATATGCTAATTCTGAGGATTAGAATGAACTGGGCATTTCCAGGGCAGAGATCATAGTAATTTATCTTTAAAGTAAAACTGATTGATTTTGTTCATTCTTCTGCCACTTATCTGGTAGATAACCTTCAAAAAGGATGTAAATCCTTCTGTGACTCAATTTCTTTAGCTATAAAATGAGAACAACAACAATAATAATGAGGTTATGAGGATTAAATGAGTTAGTAGATGGTAAAACTTTACATCAGGGCAGGGAGTTCTTTCTACAAATGTAAGAAACCAAATAATTTAGGCTTCTCCATTCTATAGTTCTGTCATGCATTCTTTAGTTCTGATTTCATACTTACATCTTGTTTCTTTACAAACTCTAACATTTAAATCCATTCTTAGCTCAGCCAGCCATAGGAAAAAACAAGCCACTGCTTAGAAGGGTATCATGCATTGACTAGGAGCTAGGTTTTCTACTTTATTATTATTATTGCTGTTTGGTTGTTGCTATTATTAAATCTAAATGTTTATTCAAGTGACTAGAAGTCATGGGCTTAAAATAAATGTTTGTTTAGGGAATAAATACATGAAACAGGAGACTTGCAAATACATATTACCATTACTAAGATCATGGGATGTGAAATTATTGATATTTTCGTTTCTTTTTGTTCTTTTTCATTCTTGATGATCATTTCAAGATTTAAGTAGCCATTCACAAACTACATACTTGCTATGAAAATATTTGGAGTTAATGTATATATATATATATATATATATATATATATATATATATATATATATATATATATATATATATATTTTACAGAATAAAGCTCTGTAGACTGTTAGTGGCTGGTATTCCCTATGCTGGCAGTTGGGAGTACAATTCAGCCAAGTAAAATTTGAAATTTTACATAAAGACTTTCAGCCCACCCAGTGTTACTGTGTTACCCAGTGTTATATCCATTCTGGATGGCTTTAGAGTCTCCAGGAATGGAAATTGTTAGTTCTATTTAATAAAAATGGTCATTTGCTTCATGAAAATGACAATATAAGGGAATTTCAGTTGAAAGTAAAGATTAATTTACACCACAGGCGAGTTTAGAACTCTAAGAAACTGACGGTAAGTTCAGAGTCCTCTAGTCTCCAAAGCTCATTGAAGGAGTATGTGTATTATGGCCTATCTCTATTAGCACTATTAAAGTAGCCTTATAGCTGAACAAAACCTAAGAACATCATTAGAACAATATTCATTAGCACGTTGGTTTTGATTACATTTGGTCCACATAAACATCCACCTGAGCATATGTACAGGCATGTGTACACACACAATTACATGTACATCCTAGTTGCTCTCCCTCACACACAAATACATTCACTCGCTACATAGACTCACACATATTCCACACACATTGTGCCTTGTCTTTCATACACACATGTATACCATACACTTTACACACATGTTCACAAACTGTATAGAATTGAAAACTGTGTAATACATGCACATACCCTGTATAGATGTGCACACCCCATTCACACTCACACTGTATATGCACTTTCAATCTTCCTTGTTCTCACACACATTTATACTCATGCACTCTACACCCTACATATGTACATACACTAATACTCACATCCCCTATGGCCACACTAATACCTACATATACTCATTCACACTTCCTACACACATACACATAGACACACAACACACCCTGGAAGGCAAATCAAATCTTTGATCAAACTTTCTCCTCAAAGTCATTGGTGCATGGAAAGACAAAAAAAATGTGTATGGGGGAGGTGCTTAAGTTGCTTAAGTGTAAAGTACAACTTCTGCTAAGGAGATGTATTATTCATAGGATAAGTGCATTGTGGAATTCATGCCTAAACACCCTGAGGTTTCTATATTCAGAAGTAATTAAGCAGTGAATTCAAGTAGGGAAATTTAGACTTTCTTTTCTTAGCAATAAGAGCTTCATTTGGAATTAACATTATATTACCAACAGGAGAAATGCAGGTTACTTAAGATGTTTAAACTTGACATCTTAACCAGTGGACTACTTTAGACATCCTTACTTGTTCCTGACAGGTGTGTATGTAAAAGTGCAGGGTGGTGTTCTCCCAATTTATAGATACATTTATCATCTTTCTAATTATAGTATTTAATAAAAGAACTACATCAGCATAGCTGACTTTTTTCATCATTATTGCACATTTTTACTGCATTCCTAAAGGAAAAAAAGAGTTCAGTATCATTAGTGAAATATGCAAAAATATGCAGAATTTTACCCTTAAGGAGATTATGCTAGAAATTCAGGCAAAGAGGCTTAACATAATAGTGCCCTAATAAGTCAGCTCTCTGAATTCAAAGATTTTAACTTTTGCTCTGTCACTGTGGGTTGGATCTGGGTTTCAAATCACACCAGTATATCTGCAGTTCTTAAATCTTAATTTGACTGGCAAGCTGACCATCCATCAAGCAAGAAGGAAAACCGAATAGTGGACTCATGCATCATGCACTTCCTCATGCAGAGAGGGCTGTACAGGAAAAGTGAAGGCACTTATGTTTTCTCAGCACTAAACCAGTTTCCATTTGTGTTTGCAGAACTAATATGGAACGCAAAGTCTGTGGAATTCGGAAACTGTTGGATTAAAAGTAAATTAAGACTGTGATAAGATGCTTTCTAGGATGAAAGTTGTCATCCAGGAAAATACAGATATGTGTAGTTTCCTTAGAAATCCTAAAGAAATGCAAAGACCAGGCTTAGTATGGAGTAGCTAGGTCTTCATAATTTTGTAAAAGGCATTTTTTGTGTGTGTGCCTGTGTATCAAAGAATGTATAACTATGTGAACAGAAATACTGAATTTTTACTTTTCACCATATATATTGTGTACATATTAAGATTTTAAAATTTCCAATTGAAATTGTTGGACATAGGTTACACATCAGTCCTGGAATCATCAGAGGAGGGTACCAACTGAAGTCTTTCACTTGGTGAACAAGGCAAGCAGAAGCCAGAGGAGTAAGTAAGTCAAAATAAATATACTTCTTGGAAGAGGGGAAGTTGTTGGATTCTACACTATAAAAAGCATAAATGCATGGTTTATCTCACTATGCATTTTCCACTCTAAAAATAATACCTTGTGCAACTGAAGAGTCTTTTTCTGAAGACTTGCTTATTTTCATCAGTGAATGGTTTTATAGTGTGAAATATCAAGAAGCATTTTAAGATTGCATTCATTTTGTATGTTCCTCCTGATATACAAAATATATCATTTCTAAAAGTTTTTTTTTTATTTTTTTTTATGTAATAGACTTGGTTCCCTAGCACAGTGAACTTTTCATTAAAGCCATGACTATAATTGAGTTTTCTTTCATGTCTTTAAAGCTTTTTAAAATTCATGAATTTTCTTATCATTTTTGCAGCAAAGCAAAAGTATTTCCAAATCCTTTTTGAATTTTGTGTTTAACATTAACATATTTAAAATGTTACAGAAATAGATGGAGTGGAATAAATCTTACATAAGAAAGTAAGAAAGTACTTGATTTTTGATGCATTTCAATATTGCAAATAGGTCAGTTATTCATATTAAATCAGTTCCATTACCTGTCACAGAACTGTCTATATTGTCCATACTGGATCCGGGTGTCTGGTCTAGTGCTCTCAGGGGCCTGGGGATTTCTAAAGCTTCCTCTTCATCATCAGCATCATCATCTGGAACATCTGTTTCCAAGTCAGAAATCAAGGCTCCTGACACATAACCTAATGGTGGAACTGGGGGCTGTGGGGGTGGATTATTGCTTTGAATGTGCCTAGAATTCAAATGGAAACAATAAAATGGGAAAAGCAGTCCATTAACATTCAAAAACATTGTAATAAGAATTAAATGGCATGCTATGGTAACAGTATTCTTCTTTTGCATTAATAATTTTGGAGTTTACAATGCTTTATTACATACACATCAATAGAGACAATAGGTCTCTGGGCATATGCCTTACCAACAACCACATAAATTTAAGAATTATTCTAGTGATATAAACATATATTTTGTATAGATAAGTCATCAAAAACAGAATGAAAATACTTGTCACAAGACTATTTAAATTTACCTTTTCAAAAAATAATATATATACCCATACATATATACATATACATATTATTTTGTTTCCAGTTTTTGTGTAACCCACCCATGCGGCCTGCTAGCACTTAAGATGTCACTGGAATGCCTAATGTTCCTTCTCTTCCATCTTCAACACATTTCTGGACTTAGGAGGATTTCTTTTTGCATGACCCTCTCAGAGCAGGCTGAGTAGTATTTTCATTTGCCCTAGTTAGGGCAAGTATCTTCTGCTCTATCTACCTAGTTGTGCATCTATCTCAGCCACCAAAATCTTGAACTTCTCCAAGGCAGAAACAATTCACCCTAGTATTCTGTGTTTAGAACAAAAGATGTGTTAGATAAACCCGTTGCAATGAGTAAATAATTTTAATCTCAACCTTCATTAGATAAATAGAATCTTATAATTACCATCACAGTTTTGAAACATATTCAAGTAAAACTTAAATTTATCAAATAAGGTGGCTAAATAATGTGCAACTGGACACCTACAAAATGCTAAGCAAAAGCACTGCAATGTTATTTTCTTTCTTCTTTCCTTTCTTCCTTCCTCCCTTCCTCCGTCCCTTCCTTCCTTCCTTCCTTCCTTCCTTCCTTCCTTCCTTTCTTCCTTCCTTTCTTTTTTGGGGGAAGTACCAAGATTGAACCCAGGGATGCACAATCACTGAGCCACATCCCCAGCCCTATTTTTTATTTTATTTACAGACAGGGTCTCACTGAGTTGATTAATGCCTCACCATTGCTGAGGCTGGCTCTGAACTCAAAATCCTCCTACCTCAGCCTCCAGAGCTACTAGGATTATAGGTGTGCGCCACTGCAGCCGTCAGCAATGTTGTTTCTTAATGTAATTTAAAAGCAAATGTACTACAAGTTTTAACAGAGTCTTTTCATTGCTGTCATTCAAAAGTATCTTAAATACCCCTTCTATTTAAGCAAGACTAAAGAGTAAGTGTTATGTTCTTTTACTGTTGTCTTTTGAAACTCATTTCCAAGTCTGGCAATATCCCCTGTGTATCGTCACACTTAAGGGAAAGTAGTGCTGTCCTTGACTCCAATTGGAAGAAACAACAAGAAGCTCTGCTTTGGGGATTTTTCTAGACTCTGCCTCATAACTCTTCTCTTTGCTGACTTTATATGTTTTTACAGAAGTTAACTATGTCTTTGAGAATAATAGATTTCTATAAATTCTTCTAGTGAATTCTTGAATTTCAGTGTGGTCTCAGGACCCTGATATTTGTATTTTTTATCAGAAATTAGAGTGGTGTGAGGACTGTCCTTTCATTTTATACATGAGCTATTATTTCTGACATCATTTTAAACACATTAACTATAGCATGCAAGTGGTAAGCAAGTTGCCCATAGTTATGCAGATAGGAAGCAGGTTCACCTCCATGGTAACTGCCCCAACTTGGGCTGTCCTCAGTCAAAGCTCAGAGTATGGAATCAGAATCTGCCTAGAGGTGGGACTTAGGACCAATATATTTTAAAGTTCTCCATATGATTTCAAAACACACACAAATTTGAGAACCCCTGAGCCAAAGTCTCTGCTTCAAATGACTTAAAGTTGTGATTTCACCAGTTAACCTTGAGAGAATCCTATCACTCTTTAAGTAATTGGCTTCATTTTAACCAGTGATGTATCATAAAATAATTATGTGTAACAGGAGGTTGTCTTTAATCGTTAGAAAAAATGAGAAAATGTTCAAGACCCTCTTATCCTAAGGAAAGAGCATGTTTATACAGCTTTAAGTGACATACCTGTTTGAGAATCTCTTTGTATGTATAGTTAACTATGTTATATTTTAATATAGCTGTTATATTTTAAAAATAGTCAATTAACACTGAGAATAAGAGTCATCTCATAATCAACTTACTCTAGTAGCTAGAATTACCCTCCCATAAAAAGAAAGATAATATTATCTTTTAAAAAAGCTACCATGATTTCAAGCACAGGGTATAAATCAAGAGAACATAATTCAAAGAATGTCACAGAGATTTTGTTTTCAAGGGTGCAGGCCTATATATCACTATCTGAGAGAAAAGCATTGGAAAAAACAACCAACCCTATAAAATTATGATCTACCATATTTGTACAAGATACCTATATGAATTGCATCTATAATTTATGAAAGTTTTTTAATAATTAGAAGAAAAAACTATAGATCCTGGTGTGGTGGCACAGGCTTGTAATCCCAGTGGTTCAGAAAGCTGAGGCAGGAGGATCACAAATTCAAAGACACCAATTTAGTGAGGCCCTAAGAAACTTAGAGACAACCTGTCTGAGGTGTGGGTGAGGGGGGCAGCTGAGCATGTGGTTTAGTGGTTAAGTGACCCTGGGTTCAATCCTTGGTACCAAAAGAAAAAAAATGAAATTTGGGTTTTTAATCTATTCTTTATGATTTTAAAAAATGCATTTTCTGTTAGTACATTTGTTATTTTTCTGATTTGTTTAATTCTGCCCAAAGAGGGTCTTTTAATAACTGACACTGACCATAAATGATTTGCAGAAGCTTGGATTTACATATTCACAACCACATGCAGAATTAATCACAGGCATTTTGAAGAATCCAAAAGGAGTCCTTCATCATGGCATTAAAAGTGAGTTCAAGGATAAGCTAATTGAAGCTAAATCAGTTGTAAATTAGAAGATTCCACTGTAGCCAAATAGCACTTTAGACTGAATTTCAGCAGACCTGAATTCTTGCTCTAGCTTAGTCTCCAACTAGCTATGCGACTTTGGTCAAATTAACATTTCTGTAGTAGTTAAATCATTTTCTAAATGATTAACGAGTATACAAAATCAAAATTTTGTCCCCATGTGTATAGTTTTATGAATATGTCTTGTGAATTTATATAAAAGGGCATTTCCATGTGCAGAAAACATGGATCCCTTGACTCAGTGAATATATTTACCATGTTTGTTTTGCTATATCAAACTGATATGCCCTTGTCAGTTCATCCAGGTGAGCCTGCAGCATGGGTTGCATCTCTACCCGTGGAGATGGAGTAAGAGTGGCAGTAGACTGTTGTCCAAAAGAGATAGCAGGAGAGGAAGCCACGCCTCAAACAGGTGGAGTTGGGACCCGATCATCATCTTCTTCCAGTTCATGTTCCATACCCTGGTGTAAGTATGTTTGTACTGGTAATGGTGGGCACCAACTATCACTGTCATAGCTGAAATTAGATGAGGAAAAATGCACATTAATAGACAAACAAAAATGGCTACACTGACAATAAACAGCAACCACACGGTGTCTAAAATGTTCTCTCAGTTTACTTCATCCTGATCACATTGTCAATGCTACTATAGTAAATCACCTAATTTGAAATTGTAATTACAACTGTTATCTCAGTATCTCAATTTATTATTTAAAGATCTTTTTCGCTAATTGTTACCCCACAGTTACAAAAAGCAATAACTTCCCAACAAAGTTACTCATGTGGAAACACCAAATTGCTAATTAAAGACAATTAATGAATTTAGTGCTTGTAGACTTAACTGCTTCCTTCTCTTATGTACCAGCAGAATACATCAATAGAGCTGACTGACCATATAAGAAGTATCAGAGAACTTGATTTGCTTTTTTTTAAAGAGAGAGTGAGGAGAGAGAGAGAGAGAGAGAGAGAGAGAGAGAGAGAGAGAGAGAATTTTAATATTTTATTTCTTAGTTTTTGGCAGACACAACATCTTTGTTTGTATGTGGTGCTGAGGATCGAACCCGGGCCGCACGCATGCCAGACGGGGGCGCTACCACTTGAGCCACATCCCCAGCCCCTTGATTTGCTTTTATTCTAGACTTATGACAACCTTTCTATTTGATATTCCAGTCATAAGACTTCATGACACAAATTATACTCAATATTAGTTTATTTCCCTTATTTTTATCAGTAAAATCAAATGCTTCTTCTTACATTGAGTGTTAAATTCAAACCAGAAAACAGAAGTTCAAAACCTTGCCCTACAAAATATATATTTTTTAAAAAATTGTTTAATTGTAGTAAAATATTTAATATGAAATAAACTTCATTGACATATTTTAAGTGCACAAAATACAATTATTTTAAATACTTATATTTCATGTTCAAATTACATCTAGAAACGGGATTATGGTCCAGGAATATGACCGTAATATGACCAGGAATATGTTTTTGTTGTGGTACAAAATAAGCAGAATTTCTACTTATACTTTTTCTGTAACCCTAATGTTTTCAGAAATCAAATAAGTCCTAATATACTTTTTTATAGATTTTTAAGTATAAGATAAGAATAATAAAGGATTTAATTGTTTTCTTAATTCAACATCTTAAATATCTCCTGAATCTGCCTCCTACATCTCCTCTTCCATAATTATTGATCAGTCAC
This sequence comes from Callospermophilus lateralis, assembly GCF_048772815.1. Classification (NCBI taxonomy): domain Eukaryota; kingdom Metazoa; phylum Chordata; class Mammalia; order Rodentia; family Sciuridae; genus Callospermophilus; species Callospermophilus lateralis. The sequence goes on from NW_027510154.1 coordinate 313,875, forward strand.
CTTCTATAAAATAGTTCAGTAGCTTTCTGATTCTCTTTTCTTCTTTTCCACCCTATCTTTAATGCAGGCAACAGGATGTTAATTCACATCACACCTACACTTACGATCATAACTAATATGAGAAAAGTCAAAACTCATTAGCTGGCTTAAAAGATCCTTCCCCAATGGATTAATCTGTTATTTTAGCCCTGTTTCTCACTATTTCCCCAACATCAGCCTATTTTCTAATTTTTCCTAAACTCTGGGTCTGCGTATGACTGTTCTCAAATCATCTATCTGCCTGTGGGTTCCTGGTCACCTCAAAGGTGGTTAGTTTTGTGGAACCTTCTCTACCATTTCCATATACAACTGATTAGAATTTTATAATACCTACATTGTGGAACTACCCATGTTATATTGGGATTATTTGTCTCTGTCTCTTTTGTCCTATTATTCTGTGAGATCCTTAAGTCCAAGAACTATTTAATACTCTTCTCCATTGCTAGTGCTTAGTACCTAAAATTAGAATTAACTATCCATATCACAGCTATGCATAACTAGTCTTGATCTCCCTTATAAAAAAAAACTGTAACTCATATAGATCCACTGTAAGTTGAATATCTTCACTTGAGTAACATTTTAATCATTTTGTTAAAAACTGAATATATCATAAAAACCTGCATGTGGACATGTATAGCAGTTTTATTTATAATTGCCAAAATTTGGAAGTAGCTAAGATATCCCCAGAAGTTGAATAAATAAACAGATACATCCAGACAATGGAATATTATTCAATGTTTAAAAGAATTGGGCTTCAAGTCATAAAAAGACATGGAGAAAACATAAATGCACCTTGGTAAGTGAAAGAAGTCAATATACAAAGGGTATAGATTGTATATTTCCAATTCCAGAACATTCTAGAAATGGCAAAACCATGAAAAGAGTAAAAACATCAGTAGTGCCAGACTCTGGGGAGTGAGAGATGGGCAAAAAGCAAAGTGGATTTTGGAACAGTGAAGATATTTTGTATGATACAATAATGGTAGATACATGTCAACCTGAATCTGTCCAAACCACAAAATGTACCACATGATAAGTAAACCCTGTGGGAAATGATGCATTCTGGGAGATAATGATGTGCCAATGCAAGTTCATCAACTAGAATAATTGCACCAGCTTGAGAGATGATAGGAGATTATGCATATGTGAAAGTTGGGATAAATCACTATGCTTTTCTTCATTTTCTTGTGAACCAAAAACTGGTCTATAAAACTAAAATCTCTTTTTAAAGTAACCCCAAATTTATCATCCTTTTTTCCCAACAGTTATGTGTTAGGGTCCTGACTTTATTTCATATAGCATACAATTCAGTAGATTGATATTAAGTAAATTATTAAAAATACAGGGTACTATAGAATTGATTTGGAAGGCCTAATATTGTTTTGGGGTTGATCAAGGCTACAGTGATCACTAAAAAGAGAAAATTTTAAGTGACATATGTGGAAGGGAAATGGTTTTGGAACAATTCAGATAGTTTCCTAAATGGCAATATCTTCCAAAGAAAGAAAAAAAATGGGCACAGGTGAAGCAGAGCACCACTTACATTTTTTTTCTATGAAAATATGAGAATGGTCTACCAATTTTATTTCTCTTATCTATTCTGTTTATTAAATATATTTAATCTTTAGTCTACCTTTAGGATAGGTTTTATAGTTTCTCAACATGAATCTTCTGCTCAAACTAAATTTGTTTGTCTCCTCTTGTCTACGTACTTTTCTGGTAGGTTTGTTTATAGAATCCAAGTTATTCAAATAAACTGGATGCCTCCAAATTTACCTATCTTAATCTGATAAATCCTCAAGCTATAGGTGAAATCTCATATCTTTATAAAGATTTCCTTGATGAGGCCAACTAGCATTGCTAAACTACTCTTCTTAACTGGTGCTGACAATATTTTTCTACATTTATTTGAAAATTGATTATGCACCATCTAATGTTCTTTCCAATGTTGGACTCTTTTAACACTTTAAATTATTTTTGTATTTACTTTTCACATGTTTATGGTATCTTTTTCTCAAGTGGATTTAAGCTACCTTAGAGTTATAACACGGAACTGTTCTTGTTCTGTTGCCCCTAACAGTATACCTTAAAAATAGTAGGTTATAAGCATATTTACTGATTTGAAATGAAAACACACAATTTGATTAATTAATAAAAATGCTTAGGTTTATTTTCTTACTTAACTTTAAATATCATATTATTAACTCAAACAAAAAAATATACAAGAAAGCTAATCATAAAATAATTGTCCTTTTTCAGTATAGAATGTGTTTACCATTGTAGTTCATCAATTAAATTTACATTTACTTTGTAAAATTCAGTAGAAAAGAGCACATTTATTTTTGTGTCAGAAAGTCATAATTGCACTTTCTTACATTGGTTTATTCCCATATATATTATACTTTTAAATAAAAACTATATACTTAATCTTTCAAATGAAATTAGCCAGTTATCTCCTAAAATTTGTGTAGTCCATAAATAGTAAACTGTTCTTACTTTCAATAATCTACTAGAGATATACCTATGGAATGAAAACACAAAATGAACATAAGAGAAAGGAAAAGTGTATGGTATATGCATCACATGTGTTAAGGTAACAAAAAAAAAAACATGGTAGTAAGTTGTATTAGATTCATTTTTATTATTCAAATAATATCAGGCAAAGAAGTGTCTAACCATTAAAGCATTATTTTTAATACTATGTAAATGCATTGCACTGTGTATTAAATGACTAAAACATATTTCATCACCTATCTCACAAACATACTATACATTTTATCACCAATTCTTCTATGTCCTTTTTCAAAGTTACTCTAGAACTTTAATATACCAACTCTGTATATAAGTCTACATGCAGTATATAAGCAAAGCTGGGAACAGTCCATGGATTCAAAGTGATTTGTACCAACATTAGATAAATAAACAAAGAAGGAAAGAATATTCAAAGAAGAAAAATATGAAAGAATAGAGGAAAGGAATCTGGGATATAGTGCAAATCAAAATGGCGAAGAATTGTTCATCAACTCTGAAATAGTCAAGTCTTGATCCATTCCAGAGGAACATATATTTTAGGCTTAGTTCATGCAGCTACTAAGGAAGGATGAAAAGACTACAGATGTGCCTATGAAGTCTATAAAAATGTAAATCTGTTTTGATAGTTTCCTTCACATTTTATAATACACATCTTATTTGAGAGATAGAATTTCATCTTTTTCTTGTGTAACATTAAAATGAATAAAAATTCTCCTAATGCCAAACCATAGTTCTTCTGGCCAACATTTCCTAGGGAAGTGCTTGTTCTTTTGACATTCTGTCAGTGAAATATGAGGCGTCATGTTATGTCTTGACTGATGAATAATGATAAAGATGATGGCAAATCAATGCCGCATGTGAACTAACTTGTTAAAGGCCAAATACAAATATCAAATTACTAATAAAAAATACAATGAAGTTCAACACTAGCAAAAGCTTGCCAATCTCTAATTGCAATAACAAAGCAAAGCACCAGTTTTATACTTAATTACTATTCAATGCTTCCTAGCATCATGACTATAATAAAATGTATATATTTATAGTGAAGAACTAATACATTTTAACACTATTTTGTCTAACTGAAGATGCATATTGATGAGAGAGAACATTTAGCATTGTTACCATATTATTGAATTAACAATTAAATATTTTGTTATTTGGAAAATGCTTTGATAACTTTTGGTATTTAGTATTGTAAGGAAAGACTGGTCCAAGAAATGCTTAGAAAGAAAATTGCTGATTTCTAAACACTTAGAAATTATACTAAAAATTGTAACAAAAACTAGAGACTATACTTTCCAGATCACAGTTTTTATCAGCTAGGAATTGTGCCTAAATCTACTCCTTTCGCACCTACCCACTTTCATCCTCTTATTTTACTGCCTTAGCATTTTTATATCATATGATTTCTAGATCATATGCTATGATATCTTGTATGTGATCCACCTGCAATCTCATGTCCTTCAGCATCATGTTCTCCAATCCATCATCTGTATTCAAAAATCAGAATTTTCCTATGGCATTAAGGATTCAAGATGAAAACTAAGACTCCATGTCAGATGTTGTCATACAAAATGTAGGTTAAAGCTCATAAAACCACATACAGAAGCCACCAATTGCTGAAGGATGCAGACAAGTAATTAAAATAAAGTGCTGAGGGTAGGGCATGGAAGCGGGTGGTACTGAATAGGGGCAACTAAGAGAAAAGCAGATACCTCTAACTAGAATAGGGCAGGGTTTCCAAAGGAAGACCAATGGAGCTATTTCTACTCTCATTTTCTCATCACACATAGTATTAATTTTAATTTTTTCTTTCCCCACAGAAATTTCTTTCCATTTGTTCAAATAGTGACCTTAGTATTGTTTCAATGCAGCTATTGATTAATGACCTATTTCTAGTACATAAGATCCATTAGATCAGAGACTTATTTCTTGTTCTCCTTTGTCCTTACTTTTTGCTCTATATCTGGCATCTAACAACCACCCAACTTGGCAATGTTCTTTATGAAGAAATGATTCAAGATTCACGGCAATATTCTCCAGCTATCAGCTTTTTGAAGACTTACCTGCTTACCTGGCATCTATGATTATTCCTTGGGGTAGACAAATTATTATTTTGTATACAAAATTCCCCAAGAGCTCATTGTACAAAATCGTGTGTGTCAGAGAGAAAAAGACAGAGACAGAGAGACAGAGAGATGGAGATGGATAAGTGTTGTGAAGGGGGTTACTATCTAGAATGTGCTTTCTATCTTCCCCTCTGGGTCACAGGTCAGTTTTCCCTAGTAATTGTACATTTATCTTGTGTCTCCTATGTCTCTTCCAAGTACAATGCTTAGCACTTATTATACTTGATAGAAATATTTGTGGATTAAATTATCTATTAGGATGTTAGAAATAAAAGTGTCATAATCTCTATATCTCTGTAAGTAGTATAACTGCAGAATCCTTCATGGATAGAAGTAAAAATTATCAAAAGCAAAAAATTAATTCTAAAGTTTCTCTACTTTGAATATGAAGAAAACCTCAAGCCTAAATTATGAAGTTTTCACACTAAAATATAAAAAGATTCTATAGAAGTTCTCATCTGTGAAATAGTCAACGTTAATTTCATGAATAGCAGACTACAACCTGAGTCTAATAATATTTCCTTTTTGGTAGTGTGAGGTTTGCACATTAGAAAACACCAAAATGTAAAGATTGTATGCAAAGGAACAATATCAGCCTCAGCTTAGTAAGTTTAATTTGTTCTTTTTGCATTGACTTTAAATATGTTTTCATCACAAACAATTGAAATAAAACCTACAATATTCTTTGAAAAAAAACACCTAAAATAGAAGTAAATCTAATTCTGTGGTTAGTATTATTAACTGTTTAAGACCTAACCATTACTTTGAGCAAGAATGACTTTTTTTCAGCAAATACTAGGTAAAGTGATAAAAATTCAAAGGTAAATAAGGACTAAAATACATCCTAAATAGACTTCAAATATACATATGAATACATATACACATGCATGTAGATATATACATATACATGTATATGGTCAACAAATATAATTTACCTATTTAAAAAATCAAGTTGATATTATAGAAATCTTTAAAAAGGGATTTTTTAATATCATATATTTTGGATGAATATTTAAACAAATTAAAATCCCCTTAAGAAATAAGTTTTTGCTTTATATCTTGATATTCTGAAAATGATTTTGTCAAAAGATAAAAGTCTGCAATAGCATATGTTATTTCATTATCAAATTAGTATTTCCAATTCTACTGCTAGATAAAACAAATCAAGTGATAAGTTTAGTACTCACTTTGATGGAATTAATTTTATTTTAATGAGTAACTGGCCTTATTATATTGTACATATATTTCAAGTAGACTCAACAAAAAAAGAAAATAGAAAGAATTCCAAATTACCCATAATTTTTGTGTGATTTGTGTTTTCAATTTTATGCTTATAAAGTTTTAATAGCATTGCTTTCTCTTCATATTCATCTTTTAAATTTCATTCCCTCATTTTGTGATGATTCTGTTAAAAATGCAGACTGTAAAATTCTGTGTGATAATCTTTTCTTATGGAATATGTATCTTTGCTCTTCCTTTTCTTTTGCAGTGCTGGGGATTGAACCCAGGGCCTCACACAGGCTAAGCAAGAGCTCCAACACTGAGCTACACCTTCAGCCCTTATAGGTCTGCTATTTCTTTGCTCACAATTCATGTGAGACTAACACATTTATACCTTGAGGTAAATTAATTTCATATAAAAAATTTAATTTTTTTAAGTTACGGAAAGAAAGCATGTACCCTTAGCTGCCTATTTCATAGGTCAATATATTTCTAAAATATATAAATGATAATAATATGAACATATATGGGCACTATAATCCCAGAGAAATAAATAAAGTCCTTTGGAGGGAGAAAAAAACATACAAAAAATATGTGATGAGTGTGTGTGTGTGTGTGTGTGTGTGTGTGTGTGTGTGTATGTGTGTGATGTGTGTACATGTATACATACTATGTGTGTGTGTATATATATTTATATATATAATTCATGTTATATCTATACAGATGTGTATATATATATATATATATATATATTATATATATATATATATGAAAATAATATTTTTGAAAGAAAACAAAAGCTATGACATAGAAAACAGTTATGAAAAGTACTCTGGGAACCTCAGAAGATTTAGAAAGCAGATAGAATAAATGATAAGTACATACATATAATATTTTTTTGAACCAAGACAAGATTTAAATCTATCATTCAAATAAACTGATATATATATATATATATATATATATATATATATATATATATATATATATATTTCTAAGTAAAGAAAATTTATGCAAAGAAAAACTGTCTGTATTCTCTATTTTAGGTTACATAAAGGTCTAGTCAAAATAAACAGTGACCTAGGAATTATAAGGAAGACATAGGATTTATTCATACAGAAAAAGAGAATATATTCTTTTGACCTGTTTTTTTTCTTTCAAATAAAAAATTATCTGTGTCTGTGTTCAAAATCAATTAACACTTAAGCTTACAGAGGACACTAACTCTTGGTAGATGTTTCAAAAGAAAGAATCAGAAAACTGATCACATTTAAAGGTCCTCAAAGGAAATTTTCTAACTTAAAAAGGTTTTGTTACAGAGTGTGCATTGGCTTGAACCTCTTTTATTGTCCCTGCCCCCAAATTCCCATCAGAGCTGATGATTAAAGTTCTACCCACTTCCCAGGTCCCTACAATTATCCCATTGTGATGGCGCTCTACCGTGGTGCCCTGTTATGGCCAGACATCAAGTCATTAGAGAACTGCAAGGGATGATGAGGAAGATTATTTTAATTTCCTTTCAGCCCTTCTCAGGAGTGGCTCTTTAGTTCAAAGAGCTGTGGGTACTTGCTTTCAAACTAACAAGCAATATTATAAATGTAGGCTGCATTATCATGATTGCAGACAATCTGACGCACTTGAAGGCCAAGGATTCACAGTCCTCAATATGTGCTGTTTTGTGTTTATCAGCTAAAAATACACGGACAGTGCAAACAGGAAAGAGGGAAAATGTAATGAACAGGGTGGGAGGGGAGCTAAGAAAGAACAAGAACTCAGGGCAAAAGAGAACAATAGAGAGTGGAATGCAAGCTGGGCCATTTTGTTGGTATATAAAATACCATTTACCCATTCTCTTGCTGTTCCACTCCATAGTGTTCCAGCTCTATGCCAGGAAGGGGTTGAACTGGGGGAGGAGGTAGAGGGACATTGGCCCAGGTTGATCCATTGTTTTTCTGTGGTTTAGAGGAGTTTTTATATTTCCTCTTTTTTCCACCTTTCCCACCTGGAAATAATAATGCATTTATTTAGAGATGGTGAATATCAGAACGAACAGGCAATATCAGGTGGAAAGATGTATTTGTTTTCAAAATACCAGAATCGCTATGTTAGAGATGGTAAAAGCTATAAACAATGAAATTATATAATCAGAAACACATTTTTATAAATCACTCAAAATGATATTGTTTCTTTCCCATTGCATTAACTGCAGAGCTGAATAAACCAAAAACATGGCTGCTGTATCAAAAGAACATTTATTGATTTATTCATGTCTGCTGCCTCCACGTTTTCACTGTTAGAGGAAATAATGGTCCATAACAAATTCTTTTAAATGTCAGATTTTAGTGCGTTTAAAATGCTCTTTTGAATAATCTCTCTCAGTGGAAAATACAGTGTCTAAGGATACAGGCTTAACTTTTCCATTAGAATTTGCTCAATTTAATTAATCCAGGAGAGTAACATTTTTCTCTCAAAAGTCACTGATAAAAATCAATCAAGTATAATCTGGAGAATACCTATAAACCTCTCACAATGATACATTTCATAGACTTTTTGACTAATAAATGGCACAATTACTTTTGCATATAGTGAGAATATTTCCCAGATGTTTTAACTATCACATTTTGTAAATTCCAAAAAGGAGGGAAAATTAATGATAATATAGTGATCAGTTTCAGTACTATTTGTTACATGAATGAATTCATGCACAAATATTAGCAGAACATAAATGAAGAGTGTATGAGCCATATCTGAGATTACATGATGCTTAATGAACTATAAAAATAAAATTCATCATCTGCATAGTGCTGTACTTTTTAAAATCAAGTAAATAAAGCTTTTTCATAAAAATGGACCTCAGTTGGATGCAGACTGAATACTTCATGAGCAAAATGAAAATGACCTTTCAGGGGTGACTCAGTAACTTCCAATAATTCCACCTCAACTTAAAGCTAAATTTTAAGCATAGGATATTTGTAGCAGGGCTATCTAGCCATTTAGATCTCACTAAGAAGTCAATCCATCCTTTTTCTTCTACAACTGCTGAGTCAGATTATGCAATTTGGTAATAATGTATTTGAGTGCCAGAAAGTGATAAAACTCTTAAACTAGACACTACAGCCAATAATTGAGTTGTGTACATTTTCCACATAGGATACATAAATAAATATTTAAAAGAAGATCCCTACAAAAAAAGTGCTTTCAGCTTTCCTCTCACTTCTATTCTTTGACAGGACAAAAGATATTAAGAGGAGGGTAAGAAAGTGTCCTATGTTTAGTGAGTAAGAGTTTGGTTTCTGAGTTTGAAATTTAACTCCTCACTCAAAAGGTATTGCCTTAACTTACATACATGTAAAAGAAATATGAACTTATTCCACTTTTTTTTCTTTGGTACTTGGGATTGGACCCAGGAATGTTTTACCATTGAGCCACATCCCCAGCCCTTTTAGTTTTTATTTTGTGACAAGATCTTGCTAAGTTGTGTAAGGCCTTGGTAAGTTGCTGAGGCTGGCCTCAAAATTTGTGATCCTCCTGAGTTGTTGGGATTATAGGCATGCAAAAGTTACTACTTCCTTGAGTTGTCATGAGGATTATAAGAGATATTGTATAGGAAGTGCTCAGATGCACAGAAAAACTCAATAAATGCCAATCATAATTGCTTTCTCCTGTCTTCTCTTCCTCATAGCAAAACCAGTTTCACTTGTTTTCTGAAGTCTTACTTGTCAGAAAAGGCCTCATATTCAGAATAAAAATAATAATATGCTTGCTCGGTTATAAGTATGTAATTTTTGTTTTTAAGGTAAATGAACCTCAATTCCTCATTTCCTTAACCCACCAATCACTAAGGTCTATTTCCTTTTTACAGTATCAGAACTATATTTCAATGATTGAGAGAAGAATGCTTGAGCTATTTGTTCTTCCTGATCACTCCCTTTCAACTTTATGTATGCACAATCCTAATCACATTCTCCAGCATTTTAGAAATGTCATTTGAATCTCACCTGAACAAAGTGCCTAAGAAAGAAGTTCCTACACCTCCGTATTCTAGATGATGACACTAAGGCTCTGAATGTTATGTGATTCACTTTCACATAGCAAGAGAACAATCAGATTTACTACTGAGCAGCTTAACTTGAAAATATTTCTAGAGCACTGAACCTCATTGTTGAAGCCCTTGCTCAGGTTCAAGAAAGCTACTCATTATTATGCTTCCAAACAACAACAGGCTTTTAAATGTGTTCTGGAAATAGCTGAAGCACAGAGAGAATTACTGTGTACTTTACAACCAACACTTATTTTTCCCCTGTTCTGGAGAAATATCTGTTCTTTCATTTGATCAGTCTGGGTAGGACTATTATTCATCAACACATGCATCTTAGGACGTCTTAACAACACTTTGAGATGGAGGTGAGCTTCATATAACTGACAACTGTTAAAATCTCTTGAGATCTGAATCTTTAGAGAAGCAAGCCACAGTCTGCTGCTTCACCTTGAACCCTGTATCATCTGAAGGCCAGAGTACCTAAATTATGTTTTAACGAAGCAGATATTGATGCCTTGTAAACATATTTGACCCTTTTCTCTTAAAATAAAAATGTAAATAGTTGGGTAGTTAAAGCTTAAAAAATGACTTCTCTGTAAAAAAAATAAATCATAAAAGCAATTCATTTTAAAATTAAACATATGGTCTATTTTAAAAAAAATATTAAAAGATTTAGCTATTGTTACCAATATTTTATATTATATACACATACAACTATGATTTAAAATACTATTTTAAAACATCTGAGTTTTATTGTATAGTTTTTACTGGTTGGATATTTAACAAGAAGTACTCAGAACTTACATATTGAATGCATTATAAAAGTGTTTCAAAGAGGGTAAGAAGTTCACTCAAATAATTCAGAAATGCCCAATTTTCTTTGTCACTGTGATTATTTTAAATTGGTTACACCAATGTGCACAGATTTAAAAAATCCCATAATATATGATTAGCTAGCCACGGGGCAGTTAATTCTTAGATTTGGCCCCTAGGAAACATAGCTATAAATAAAAAGAATTAAACAAAAGTGTAACATTAAACTCAATTAGACTAAACTGTAAAAGGAATAATCACCTCACTCTTACCTACTAAAAAATGCTTTCTATCACCAATTCAAGTAATCCTGTATTCAAATGTAGATGAAGTAGTTAATATAATTCCTGGATATATGTAAATGTCACTCAAGAGATTAATGGATTCAAACAGCAGCAAGCACCATTGTGAATCCTGTTCTGCTTTCAATTACTCAAAAGATAACTTTTAAATTTGGTGAAAATCAATCTATACAGAACATTTAATGAAAGATTTACAGGTCTTATGGAGTCCATGGCTTGCAATATGGAGATTTATTTTCATATATTGCTTGATCTTTACATATATTTAATGAAATAAAAAGGAATATCCAACAAAATTACTTTTTAATTATTCAGAAAAATTGTGGGACTAATTATAAATAAATGCCCGCATAAATGACATAGAAGGTCATTCAAAACATTCCCTTATATTATTAAGCCAGTTTAAATTCATAACAGATGTTTAAAATTTTCTGAATTCTATAATGTACCTAATCCTACCAATAGGCAAGAAGAGCAAATGACTCATTTTGGAGGGAAGAGAGAGCATTAACATTTTCATTCTGAGAAGGTTCCATCTCCTGAGGAAAAGTAATTTAGTAAATGTAACACTAATGATAAGAAAAAGTTAACTCTTCATAGTCTTGATGCCTTGGAGACTGCACAGTATCATAGTACACTATAATCCTTTATTATTAATATGTAATTTTAAAAAACCAAACAGAAACTCCATAAAAACAATTAGCATATAATTAAGCATATTAAGTAAGTGGAGTCAGGAACCAGTCAGAAGTAGGCAGAAAAAGGCATGTGATGTAAATAGGTGGAATTTACAATGTCGTTAATACAATATCCTCACATACAAAGGGAGGATAACTCATTAGGATAGGAATATATTTCTATCCAATGAAATGCGTTTTTCCTTACACTTGTTGGTTTAGCTGATATTTCTCAAATATATATTAAAAGTGACAGCATAAAATAGTTATTGTTATCAAATATTGTATTTTTTGAAGTAAAAATTAATAATTTCACATATTAACATTCATATTTAGCATAGTAATCATTGAATTGATAACTATTACATAATATTTGAGAGGTTGTCCTAAAATAGGAAGTTATATCATTGGCATCCCGATATGAAATCATCTCTGAGATTATTTTCATTTCAGTTGAATTTATCTTTTGATATCAATGACCTGGAGTTAACTTTCATGCATGATCTTTTTATTATAAAGTTCTTTGGACTCATATATTTGGTTCAAGATGGAATGAACTCATCTGCTCTTTAAGGAATAGTAATTAGTAAAATGGCACTATTTTTCTTTCAATACATTATTGTGCAGTTAGTACGTAAGTGATGACAATGATTTTTATTGCCCACCCCCACCAAGGCATAATTTCACCAGGATCAAATGTTATTGTCATTTGAAAGATAAATGCCTGACAGTGGCTTGCGATTCAATATTTCCTCATCAGTTGTTAGGGAACACAGGTCATATGCTGGTGACAAACAAATATTTCTCCTTACTGTGATGAGACCAACCTGAGAGACTGCCACTCCTTTCTGAGCTGTTGTGAGAGCTGGTGGTGCTGAAATCCTGTGACTGGTTGTGTGGCATTCTATTAGACAATCCCTCAGCCAATCGGTAGTCAGGGATGTAAAGTAAGGCTAAGGGTTAAAGTCAGAGGTCATAGTGGCATCATGTGATTAGTTCACAGCACAAGCCCATGCAGAACATGCAGTTAGCAACTCAGAAGCGGATGTCATGGGAGAGTGGAGGAATGACTCCTCTAGCCTGTCCTAATGGAAGTACAGATGGATTGCTGATCACTATATTGAAAAACAGCTGAATGGATGAACCCGATTGGTGTTGGTGTGTGGTAGCGGCGGTGGAGGCAGTGGCGGTGGTGGTAGGAATTGTTCAAGGTACTGAATACATGCCAGTATGTTTTTTTAGTTTAGGTAGTGAACCTGGTAATGCATCACTGAATTGAACAACAAATACTAATTTCTATCTCATGCACAAATGACATGAAGTTAACTTCTCAGGACAGAAGAATGTGACTCACCATTGTTACCTTTGTTCTGTTCAGGCAGAGAATAACCAAATCCCATCAGATGTGTTTTTTGCTGAATTGAGCTTTTCCACTGTGGATCAGGCAGATCGACAGCCAATTCATGGATGCTATTGGAATGCAAGATCTGTGTCGTGGCATATGGGGTAGCCTGTGTTATTTGGCTGGAACTGTTGTAAGTGGTTTTGGTAGTGAAGTCAATGCTGCTATAAATGGCTCCATATGAGAGCATCTTTGCTGTTTTATCCCCTTGGCCTGGAACTGGTGGCAGCAAATCCGTGATGAACATAGGGAAATGAAACAATTTAATGACACACAGGAAGCCCAAAACTATGAGAATTGAAGATGAAAAATAAATGTGTCATGCCACACGTTTGCATTTCAGCTGAGATGGGCTTCATGAACCAATGAAGGGTAGATGATATACAACCATCGCCAAGCTATCAACCTCAGTGACAGGCAGGCCTACTGCTCGTCTTTCACGACTCACTGCTTAACACATCCCTTCCCCCATTTCCTCTAACCAGGAATGAAAAATTTGGGATATTTCACTACTGAAACATGCTTTCAGTTGTTCACTATGTTTTAGAATCAAGGAAAGTGGTAGCAAGATACAGCAGCAATGAACAGAGGGAATCTACAAATTGTGCCTGAAAACAGCTCTTTCCACTTCATCCCCAAAGATATGGAATATGGCTGCTAAATAGTTGCAAAAATTTCCAAAATTATACGACCCTGATTTTGAAATCCATTTTTCTGAAGTTTTTACTTGACATTTATGTGATCTGATTTTATAACTGCAGAAATGGAGAACTGATGGTAGAAAATGTGTTCTTTTTTTCTTGCATAACAAAGGAAAATTTTCATGAATAAGTCATTTCCATAATATAGCAGGATTTAACTATAGAAAAAGCAACATTAGTGATCAGTGAGTTTAATTTATGCTATCAACACTTAGAAGTGGAGAATTACAGTTTCACGTTGTAATACAGCAAGAGTAAAATTAAACTTCAGGAACAACACTGAATATCAATCGGTCCATTTATCATTTTGGTATGCTGAATTATCTTTACAGGATGCTTTATAATTCAGATCTGCCACCTCGCTCCTGAGCTCTTTTCCCTTTTCAGAAGAAAGACACTAAGTGAATCTAAAAGAGAAATCACTAACTCTAGTATTAATCATGTACAGTTAAGATAAATCTAATTATAGTGCAGTCCTGAATAATGTATGTTCTGAAAATATCACTTCATAGGACTTGAGGTCATGAAACCACTTGATCTCTTCATTATAAGACATTTCAACTGTCTTTAAAACTTTTAGATTTGATAATGCCCATAGTACTTGAAATAAAAGTGCTTACAGAAGTATTAGCTTTTCTTTGGAATTTTATAAATACTAAAAAAAAATCTTCATTAACAACAGTGACAAGAAATTTATAATATATTGTGTACAGTGTGCAATTTCACTCTTTCTGAAGTTTTGAAAGTCTGGAATACCAACCTGTTTTACAAATATGTGGATGTTTATTTAAGTAAAGATTTTAAAGGCATCTCAGTGAGACTGTTACACATATTCACATTTTAAATTATGCTAGGTTGCATAAGCAAGAAATTGTTTTTGGATTTCAGAATATCAAAATTGTTTTTCTGTCATTATTTATTTGTGATTAATAATTATAGAATCTGATTTTAAGAAGCATTGTTCATTCTCAAGTATTAGTATCATTTTTTTTTTAATTCTCAGAACCTTGAATATTTAAGACTATATCAAAAATTGGCAAAAAACCCCCACCAGATCTTTTTTTTTTTTGCATAAATTTTTGGGCTCTCTCCACCTATCTCTCACTGCTGAATATTTGAATATTAATTGAATAGAAATGTTTCTCCTACGTGGACCTCAGTTTCTCATATCTTGAACTTAAGGTTCTCCAGAGTCCCTTCAGTTACATGTTATTGAAAGGGTTCTGTGCTCAAACAATTAAAAAATGGAACAATATTGTCCAAGAATATAATTCTACATAATATTACTAACAATTAAACACTAAAGTTATGGCTCTGGAAATAGAGTATCTCTCTTTCTCTGCTAGATGAAATTATAGTCAGCCTTCCAGCCTAAGTGCTTCTATATTGATTTTTGGGCTGCATGTATTGTCTTCAAATATTATTTGATCACTCCCACATTTTCAAAAACTAAATTAAATTATATCCAACACTGAAACATTGGAGAATCACACATGAATATCTGTATGTGGAGGAGAATCTTATAACACGAAATACTCTGGAACTCTGGACTAGCCCTCCATTCAACAAGCTGGCTCTGAATAAGTGCGGCCATCATTAGGAAGGACTTTTCATTTAATATTTCTTGCTGTCCCCGCCAACCTTAATGCTGTCTGACTGGCACTTGTTAACATTTGTTTTGGAAAACTATGAATTCGAGAAACCTTGACTCCAGTTTGGATTAGTGGTGCAGCTTTTGAGTACCTTGGCTTTATTTGTATTCATGGATTTATTTTATTTTTGCCCAATGTAATTATTTGTATGAAGGACTGCCTTCCTCATGGCATCATAAGTTACTTGAGAACAGGAGCCTATTGGATTTATGCTTTCATTACCATAATTCCTCACCTACTGTTATGAGAGTAAGCACTTGCTGATGGAATGTTTAAATGCATTTCTCATAGTTTGCATTGGTAAAATGCAAAATTATGAAATAATTAATTTTTTCATTTTTCAAAATATGATTTTCATTACATTCATATATTGGTATTCTATTTGTAAAGGGAAAATGTCAGTATCCATGCTTATTTTTCTAAGTGAATGTGGTTATAAAATCATACATATGAACCCAACTTCAGACTACACAGCAGTATAAATAAAATAGCAGAGGCATTAAAAATCTACCAGACGTGCATTCTATATCCACTTCTCAAATTATCTTGCTTAACTCTAGTCTCTTGACTTTAAACATGTAAATATGTTTATGTATTTCATAATTGTGCAAAAGACATAAATTTAAATATACAAAAATGTCCTACAGTATTTCTGGCACAAGTGTTTAAATGACTATCAAATTGAAAAGAGAGTGGGTAGAAACTGGAAAAACTTTGTCTTGGCCTTGATATTCATGCCATAAAAATAAGGTACAAATGGAAGAAAAACCCTGCATTCTACCTTCAGTTAAATTGGACTAAGATATTTTAGATGTTAATTTAGCTTGCTAGTCAACAGAAAAAGAAAATGTTTTCTCCATCTGAGGCATGTATCTCTTGATACAAAGATAGAACCTTGTGATGTTCTAATACAAAGTGTAAAATAGGAAGTTATTATTGACTGATAAAAACTTTGGGAACAGAATTCCTTTAGGCAAAAATCAGTCTGCATTTTAGGGGAAAGATGATCTGTTTCCTTGGTTGGGAATACTCAGACACACAAACTTCCCAGGCGACAGTAAAGGCATACAGAGAGAAAGCAGGAAGTCAAAGAAACTTACAGCTTTCTTTGTATTTTCTCATTTAATCTGATACCTTTGGGAGTTGATTATGCAGTTAAGCTCTGTGTGAAAACTATATATTGTCATCAATTTAATTCTTATTACACACCTACGAGGTAGGGATGGTTATCTTTATATTTTATTTTCAAGAAGGAAAAGGAGTTAATTGAAATGATATTCATAGAAATCAGGCTTATGAAATACTTAGTAACTTTATAATTTGAGGTATTACTTTATATGCAAATACATTGTTAATCCATCTTGAAGAGAAAATGCAAGGATCCATAATTACTCCAATTTTTTTAAAAATTTTTTTTAGTCGTAGGTGGACACAATGCCTTTATTTTTATTTATTGATTTTTATGTAGTGCTGAGGATGGAACCCTATGTCTCACCCATACTAGGTGAGCACTCTACCACTGAGCCACAGGCCCAGCCCTTCTTTTTAAGTGTATATGCTTATATAGTCATACATGTGAAATCCACTGCAGCTTTTAGTAGAACTGGAACAGTTTAGCACAGCCCTGGGTCTTCCGAATTAATTCTCCAAGTGTGGAAATCTTCTAGTGTGTCTATCTAAATTTGCTTTGCTTTACAAGAATCTCCGAACTCCTCACTCCAGTTTTCTACTTTTTCCATTCTCCACCCAGAAGAAGCCTGAATGATTTAAAAGTGTTTACATCTCAGCATTCTCCTCTTAAAAATTCACCAATAATTTCTGATTACCCTCTGGACAAACTTTAAACTCTTAATGTGACTTAGAACATCTTTTCTTTCTTGTCCCTTTGTGCTTTCTAACATCGTTGAACTCAACCGTTAGGAAGTTCCGTCTTTCCCTTCCTTCTTATCCCCTCACCTACCCTCCCTTTCAGTGCTGGGTAATCAACTTAGGCCCCTGGTCATGCTGGAGAAGTCCTCTACCAATAAGCTACATCCACAATCTCCTATTAATTTCTTAAAAAGGTTGAATGTCTGTCATTTTGTCTTTTAATTTTTTTCATTGTAGATGGACAACAATAATACCTTTATTATTTTGTTATTTTTAGGTTTGAACCCAGGGCCTCACATGTGCTAGGCAAAAGCTCTACCATTGAACCACAACCCCAGCCCAATGTCTCTCTTATTTCTAGTCTCTTATTTCTAGCAGCCTTTATTTCAGCCTTTTTTATCAGGGTACTGATAAGGCAGTTCAAGTCCATTTACTGTCTGCATAGTATTGTACCAGGAGAAAACTTATTTATAATTGCTGAGCCAATCAGGGAATTCTCTACTCCTCTCATCTTTATCTAAACTAACCTATCCAACTGACCAGAAGAAAAAGTGCATTTGGGAGGAAGCAGTCATTATTTATATTAGATACAACTCTGTCTCTTTAGAAAAACCTATGGAGGGGAGTTTAGCGTGAAATTTTGGAGGTTTTATCGTGTCAGCCACTTTGCACTGTTTTATCTTTGCTTTGGAATAGCAATTAATGATTGTAGAATAGAAAGTTCTCTCTGAACATGCCACCCCATCTAGTTAACTGTCTTCCTCACATGAAATAAAATGGGGTAAAGGATGATCACTATTTATACCAATATTATATTCTTTCTGACTGCCATAGTGCCAGGTACACAGGAGGTACTCAATAAATACATGTTTAATAAGATTTTGAAAAATGAAGTATTTGTTCCAAAAGCATAAACACTAATTAACAGTATATTCCCTGATTTTAGTTACCTTGTACTGATATTCCTAAAAACAAAATGTATTATGGATACTTCCACATTAATAATGACCTTCTTTACTTTATTTTTTAAGGTATTATAGACACACTAATTTTATAATAAAATATTTTGGAAACATACAGCAATATTAATATATGTGCTTTATTCTTTTAACTATGGAAGAAATACTCTCCATCTCTTAAAAATATCTGGAAAATGAAAACAGAATCAAAAACAAAATTAAAAACAACATTATTTCGAAAAATACAACTTACCTCCACACCCAAAATTTCCAATTTCATTTGGGCCACTATTGCTGTTGTTCACTGGCAAGGTTGTGGCTGGCCATGAATCATCAAGCCATGGATAGCTGGGATCACCCGCATTTAGAAGGCCTGGGCGGCTACAACAGAAATGAAAAGGAAATCAGACTATGGAGCTCAATGAAAGATTTTGATGCCTGTCTCATGCACTAGAAATGATTAAGGAATTTAAGAAGATTTTAATTGAATTTAGAATTAAAATGTGTAGGCTCTCAAAATTAAAGAACTTTGGCAATTCATTAAGGCTATATATAGATCAACCCTGTCAGTGGAAGAAGTCTCTTTGCCTGGGATCCTGTCAAACTCCACAAGAAATCAGACTTCTGCCCTGAAACTGCTGGGAATTGGCCATAGTAGTAACCCCACACGAGGTTTGATGATAAATTGAAACCTCAAGGGAACAATCTTTCAGAATGGCTTCTTGGTATTAGCCATTTCTAGGACTTTGGGTTATTTTGCTCCCAGTAACTGCAGTCCCAGCATGAATCTGTCCTCTCTAGCCTGTCACCCTTATTGTGAGCCTTCATGTTTGATTTAGAGGCAAAGAACTTGAAAGAAATTAATGAACAGTACTTATACTGTTCCATCAATAGCACATTTCCAATTTCTTTAAATGGAAAAATATCAGGGGGCTATTAAGTGTTTTTCTGAAGGCAATAAAAGACACCTGTGATCTGCTCCAGCATGTGAGTATAGTCTACAAGGAAAATTTCCTTCACATCATATTTAATAAAGAATTCCGTTCTTTAATGTTAAAATGGGATTTTGATTCCTTTCCAAGTTATTAACATATTTACAAAGAAATAGAACATCTATAATCATTGTACCTTTTTGTTGTTGTTGTTGATAGACCCCTTCTGGTATAATACCTAAGAGAAACATGTGTTTCTATGGGAACTGCAATAAGAAGATTCAACTGCTTCCTTGCTACATCCACTAGTTCTCATTAGACTTAATCTCTTTTTGCTAAAATATTGATTAAATGGGAGATTGGAAGTTATTACCAGAGCCTAATTACAATCTCCATGTTGGCAAAGGGAAAATAGATGAGGATATATGGGTTTGTTATCAGCTTTTATCAATTTCAATTGAGTATCCAAAGTTGTGGAATCCAGTCCTATCAATCTACAGCCTATTCATCATCCATGAATCATTTTCTTTGTGATCGATTATATGTAATTGTTCACTCACAGCAATTTAGTGTGAGCCAATAAGGAGTCTTAAACAACAGCAACTTCATTTGCTAATGTCTAATTAATGCAATAAACATCCTGCTAACAAATGAACACATTCCTTGTGATATTTACCACTAATTTCTTCAGGGGCATCTGGGAGATATGAAACATCTGGACTTGATTCCTCTAAAGTGCACAACAGATAGATCATTAAACCTAGTAGTAAGCCATTTAACTCCTCCTAGAATTCTCAGACTTATAAGTGATCATTTATCACAATAATAGCTTCTTACTACAGAGTTTTTCTAGTCCTGATTAAAAATACTAATAAAGAATCTCCTTACCATACCTTCCATTGCTCATTATTCCTCCATCTCCTCTTTGAAATGTAACTGTAAAAAAAAACACAAAAAAACAGAAAGGCATGTACACACACAAGTTGTCAATATTAATTACAATTAATAACAACTCATATTGGACCTCAGTTTAGAACTAAGCCTATGGAAATTTTAACAAAATATAATTAACATAATTGTGCAGATAGTAAAAAGCAGTGGTTTGGCTCAGGGCAAAGTTATCACTTGCTCCAACTTTAATACAATATTTCAAGTTTCTTCAAGTCAAAAGTATGGATAAATAAAAGTGACAATTTGGATTTAAACATCAAACACTATTATAAGTGGTGGACCTAGTAATCCTGGATGATTGACACAGCATTAATGAAGAGTTATCAAATAAAACTGCTAATAATAACATAAAACTGTCTTAATTAGAAGGCATAAAGCAAAATATATACTAGAAATTGAAACAGGAGGGTTTTAACAGGTAATGTCTTTCCAACAAGATAAGAAAAACAGGTAACTGTTATTACACATTGCTTATCATCACAGATCCTTTTAAATATGCTAATAGTTATTATGAATTGAATAGGTATAATTACAGTAGATGTAAACTGTAACTAATAGAGAATAGCATATTCATGAAAATAAAATTTTAACCAATGTATACTAAATAGACTCCAATTATATGTAATGATCACAAGTTAAAATTTTCTACAAAACTGTGTGACTTATTAACAATGTCCACTAGTATCTAATAGAACCAAGGTCAATGAAGCCACTCCCTCCACTCAATGTCTTCCACTCCACAAAGCTAACATTGAGCAAGTGGACTTCCAGGAACAGCCAAAGAATGTAAATATCAGTTGTGGGCCATCACCTTATCCCAAACTGTTTCAGCCAAATGTATTTAGACTTCAAAATGATTCATACCCGAGAAAGGTGATATACTTTTCATACTATAATGTTTGAAGTAGCAAATTGCACTCAAATTTATGTAATATTTGTCCAATGAAAACTGAATATGAATGATTATAAAGTCTAAAATAGCTTCACACTAGTTTGTATCAAGTTTTGCCACTAAATTATTTAACTAGAAAATTATGGACAAGGTATTTGTTAAGAAACTTACAGATTACAAAATTGCAATAAACTTGGAATTCTAAAATCAAATCAAAACAAAACAAACAGCAAGGGTCAGTTAAATCAATCCCTGGGAATGAAAGAAAAATACCATTTTTCACAGTTGTGAAAACAATACATCTTATCTTTGGAACAGAATAATTATGTCTATTAAAAGTTGTTGCTTGGTGACTAAAAGTGAAATTTACTAAAATTTTAATGAAAGAATTCATATTTCAAGTAAACAAGCATATTTCCACTTAAGATAGACAAATTGTTTGAATACTTTTTTATTTGAATGGTTCTCCAAAATTCTTCTGCTTTTCAAGTTTGAGCTATTAAATATGATAACTCTTTAAATTTTGTAAGTTTCCAAGCACTGTTTCCTAGGCCCATATGAAAGGTCATCTAGTAACATTACTTTTCATGACACTACCAGGAAATATGAACATAATTCCAAGGGTCCATCAGGATTTCAAGACAGTAAAATAAATAAGGGCCTTCAAACTGGGATCTGAAATATACAACCTTATCATTTTTTCAGGTAACACCTCAAATGCATTGTAAATCAATCCTGACAAAACCTTAACATCTGCCCAGAATTGGCAGTAGATAGCTCCGCAGAGATGATGAAAAACTACTGATCACTACAGAGTGACTTCAGGGCTGGGAGTCATGAATCAGCAGTGCAACTGTATCACATTGTGCCTCTTATTAATTGCTTAGAACACAAAAGAATTAATCTGAAACAATTAATGCAAAAAAAATTGAGCACTAGAGGTATTCAATAAAGGCCTGATTAGGACACACACATGTAAAAATGCATTTTCACAATGTGAAAGTGGTACAGCTAATTAGCTTTCCATCTGATGTGACTTTCCAGTTATGTGGCACTTTAATGGAATATCAAGTGATTGTTTTACTCTGCCAAAAGGGAGTTAAGATAATGCTGTGAACATCATTGCAAATATGCAAATAAGCAGGTTCTGATGGGCTGCATCTCAAAAATGTGCTGTTTAAGAGATATGTGAGATGCCACATAGTTCTCCCTAATTTAGATGACTTTTATTTCATCATCCAAAATTTCTGATACTGCCATAGGAATAAAGTATAGCAAAGCAAAGAAAAGAAGCTGAAGCAGAGTCTCAAAAATTGCGTTGTACTTAACTCTATGAGATAACCAATGGCATATTTTCATCAAATGTGAAGTTTAAAGTAGTATGACATAACACTCAAAATACTATCAAAATATATCATTTATTAAGGTTAATTTGCAGATGTGCTAGAATATAGACCACATGGGATGGTCCATATCTGCCAGTTGAGAGCTAAATTTGGAAGCAAAATAATTAATTTCAAAGCATTTCACATTCAGTATTCAGGACATATCCATTTTATTTGTGTCCTAGTTGTCATTAACACGTGTTTCTCAAAGGATTCTAGACTGCTAATAGTTTGTCAAATATTCTATAATGTCATTCATCTCTATTCTGCATGCC
The DNA here is from genome assembly GCF_048772815.1 of Callospermophilus lateralis. NCBI lineage: Eukaryota > Metazoa > Chordata > Mammalia > Rodentia > Sciuridae > Callospermophilus > Callospermophilus lateralis. The sequence goes on from NW_027510154.1 coordinate 336,645, forward strand.
CGCTAACATAGGAAAAACTTCACAGAACATTATGTGAATGCCTGAATAACTTAAAATGGGCTCCATAAAATTTAGTATACACAGGAATCTTTCATTTTGCATTTTTCTGTCACAGAAGAAGGAGGTGGATGAGGAAAAGAGGAAGAAGGAAAGTAGAGTAGGAGGAGGAAGAGAACACAAACACATATTTTCTCTTACTGACACTGGTTAGCTGTGTTTTTAAAGTGAGGGAAGAAAGGGGACATCTTTTCACACTTCTTTTTTTAATGTTTTGTTTCAAAATATTTAGATTAAGTTCATTTTGAAAAGTAGAACAAGAGTAACTTAGTCTATAAGGCCATCAAAGGAGATTACAAATTAGAATGAACAACTAAAACTTCTAAAATGGAAATAATATATAGCATTTTGATGAATGTTTGTGTGTATATAAACGTGCAAGTATGTGTGTGTGTGTGTGTGTGTGTGTGTGTGTGTGTGTGTGTACGGGCATGTGTAACATAAAAAAAATGCCATTGCATACTACAAGCTATTTTGAGGTAGTCCTCATTTATAAGAAAAGTTTAACTTGAAGGTGAAAGAAAGTGGGGTGAGGGGGTGATAGATCGTTGGTGAATAATCTTTTTCTTGTTAATTTTTTTATAATTTTGAAATCACAGTGCAGTAACTTTGTACTAATCAGAAATAAATTTGGAGTAACTTAATTATTACAAGCTCTTAATCAGAAGTCTGTGTGGAATCTCAAATTAAAAGCTTACAAGGCATAACATATAGAAGTTTTGACCAAAAATGAACTGAATACTAATAATGTTTCCAGAAATTTCTCCCACATACCAGTGGGATTTTTCAAAGCTATATCATATACAAAGTAAGTCTACTACTATCTGACAGGATTAATACTACATGTCTGCCAGAACTGGGAGGAAAATGTAACTATGTGGTAAATTGGCATTTTGAGGTAATGTAGCTTTCGGAGTGCCTATCTCTAGTAGTTCACATTTTCCTACTCCAAATTCTTGCAGCCAATTCTCATTCTCTTTCCTGATATGCTTATTTGGCAAATATGAAAGCATATTAATCCTTTTTAATAAGCATTAACTCACCCCAGATAATCAGAGTATAAAAATTCCGTCAAATATTTTAGCTGCTTTTGGATAGTACTGTCAAGTAACTTATTTCACCACCAGTTATAAAACCTATGTGTGAGGTGTTTAGCATTTTCAAATTTGCTCACTCACGAATTGTTTATATTTACTGAGTTTCATAAAATGTTAACCTCAGAAATAATATTCAGAAAACATAACTTACCCTTTATACTTCTGGAAAATTACATTTATTTTCATTAAAATTTGATGACTTCAGTAATCACAAATAGAAAAATGGATAGCAGAAGTTTGAAAAATACTGTGCATTTATCATAAAGATTATAATACAGTTATATACATTTATACTGATATATTTATATGAACCTAATCAAAGCTATATAGATTTTTTCCAAACTTACATTGTTCTTTTTTCTATTCACAAAAATTATTACAGATATTATCAAATATTTACTTCAAATTCAAAACCACTTAATATTTTCTATCTAAATTTCTACAACTTTTTTTATTGTTTATAATAGTTTAAGGACTGAATATGTTGAGCAAACAGGACCCCCATTGGCAGTGATATGGAGATTGATAGTGCTCAGTGAAAATTAAGGTAGATGGCGCTTCATGTTGCTTATAGAAGTATGATATTATTTTATTTAGGATATGATACACAGAGATGCTTTTAGTTCTTGCAGCTACACTTATTGCTATGGGTCAAAACCTGAGATGTGTATTTATATCTGAAGAGTTTAAGTAAGTGATTAATATGCAGATATAAAATTATAAGTTGATGTGTAACATTGTCTCAGAGGATCCTCTACTTTCTCCTATGTGAAGAGGCAAAACATGTTTAGTCCAGATTTTCCTTCCAGATGATATGAATATATAGATATACATTTGATTCTTGATATTTAATCTAAAATTTAATCCATTACTGTTCTCTGATACATCTGTTACACCCGCTGACACCTAAAAGAAAGTATTAACAGTGATGAGCAGTTTTTGTTGTTGTTGTTGTTTCTTTTCTAAGTCTTCAAGTATAATTTTCTGTAATAATGGCAAGTTCCAAAGGAGCTATAGTATGAGTCAATGGGTAATGTTTGGCCTACATAGAGTTAGCTAAGGCATCCTACCCAGAGTTTGGATCACACCTTGTGAAGTAATTCTGCACTTACACTATTTAACATCTTCTTTTTCCTTCCTCTAGTGGGTAAACAGAAATGAAGAAGTAGGAAAAAGGAGGCCTGAGAAAAAATTTAGCCTGGTCTACAATCTTACAGTCAATCCAGCTGCATTGAAAATATGTTTTCTAATGTAGGAAAATTCCACCAAATATTTAATTATGACCACAACTGAATTTTGAAATAATTGTGCTATAAAATAATTTAAATATTGACTCAAAGTGGAACCTGATTGTACAAAAAAAGTGTTTTATCATAAATCAACAATTAGAGACTGTAAATATAGATTTGAGACTACATACATATTACCAAGTAGTGAAAAAGTACATATACACTTCAGACTACATTTTGCAAATCAAGTCACATTGCTTGAATTCTATTTGGTTTAGTTTTCACTTTTCTATTGGTATATTATAGTTTTACATAATAATGGAATTCATTGTGATATATTTATACATGCAGAACTTGGTCTGCTCACAATTTGGTCTGCTCCATTCCTTCAAACCTATCTTCTTTACCTCTCTCCTCTCTCCATATTCCCTTGCTCTAGTCTTCTGGGTCTCTTCTCTATTTTTATGATATCCCTTTCCTTTCCTTCCTTCTGATTACCTTCCACAGTTTTTATACTATAAAATTATAAGACTTACTAAGAAATCTGTATGAAAACCAAAATATAAGCAAGGCCAACATAAGAATTTTTAAAATAATTGTTATAAGACCTTCGAGGTAAAAAGCCCTTATGAAATCTCTTTGCTCTTTCATGTATGATTATTAGCTCATACATGAAATGTCAAAAATAGAAACAAAAGATAAATACATATTCTATTACTCATTCAAAATCCCTTGTTCTTTAAGTTATAAAAGGATGAGAATGTGAAAACTTAAAAAGGTGGAAGACAGGTTATTTTTGGAGGAAAATATGTAGAAAATATCACAAATCAGACATGTAATGCTAGGTATCTGTGGTTTGGCAAATTTTCATTTGCTTCTCATCTGGAGCAGCAGTTGCTAGAAGGCAAATTACTAGCTGAAGGGAAATCCATTCTGAGAGTAAGCCATCTATCAATTAACTATAAAAGTTTTGAAAGGCTTTTCTCTGGCTTGGCCTTCTTCCAAAATATTTGAAGGGCATAGCACATTCCGAGTTAGCAGTTTTCTACAAGCAGATGGATATCAATCACAATGAGAAATGATAATGGGAAATGTACTATTCTTGTCAAGTTCAAAGACCAACAGATATTTTCAAATTAAGTGCATAGGTTTTGCAAAGAATGGCTGTTAAAAAAAAGAAGTAGTAGAAGAAAAAGAAAGTCAGCTTAATGTGATTGTACTAAAAGTGCAAACCTACCAACTATGAGAGCTATTTCATTTGTAAGTCATGAATGAATGAAGAAGTATGAAGTTTAAAAATGCACCATTCCAAATATGGATATATTAGAACTCTGCACTGAAGTGACTTGCATAGTTCATTTTTATTATCTCTAAAGTCAAGTGAAAGGATAAACACAAAATTGTCCTTGAATTAAATCAATTTTTTCTTATTTTTTAAAATCATTTATATGTATGTCTCACAGAGATAAAATATTCCATAGTAACTGATTAAAGAAAGGGCTGATGGACAATACATTCATGGGTGAAGGCAAGGGGCTAGAATGCAAAACAAGAAAGTATATAAGAGTTTTTTTTATTGGTTGTTCAAAACATTATAAAGCTCTTGACATATCATATTTCATACATTAGATTCAAGATGGTTATGAACTCCCAATTTTACCCCAAATACAGATTGCAAAATCACATAGGTTACACATCCACATTTTTACATAATGCCCTATTAGTGATTGTTGTATTCTGCTACCTTTCCTATCCTCTACTATCTGCCCTCCCCTCCCCTCCTATCTTCTCTCCCTACCCCATTTACTATAATTCATTTCTCTCCTTATTAATTTTCCCATTCCCCTCACAACCTCTTATATGTAATTTTGTATAACAATGAGGGTCTCCCTCCATTACCATGCAATTTCCTTTTCTTCTCCCTTTCCCTCCCACCTCATGTATCTGTTTAGTTTTTTTAATGTTCAAGACTCTATACTCAGCAGTTAGTTCTGAGCACACCTCTCTGGGAAGAATCTCTAATTGGTGCAGTGGTTTAACACTTGGATGATAGAACATAAGGAATTGGGCAGCCAAGAACCACTGAGAACTGAGAATGGCAGAATGTCAAACACATGGAAACCTCTGTTCAATGGATTTGCCATACTCCTTTTTCTACTCCTGGAATTTATTTTGACCAATAACTAATAAATTTAATCTTCACAAGATGCAGACATAAGTCACAATATCACAACTAGATTATTATGTTTAATGCTGTCAAATAACATGCAATACAACTGAATGGGTGGTATGTCGTATATTTTTCACTATGTACATATTGTATTTGATTATATTAAATCTTCTATTTTTAATGTTTTGTTAAAAAACAAATGTCTTAATAATAATTTATTTTGACAGAGCCTTTGCTGATTATTAAAAATGGAAGACTGAATATAATGTCTCAGAAACTGTTTAAATGTCTGTAGGATGATATTATTTTAAATAGGTCCACTTACAAATTCTAGAAAGTATGAAATATTGTCAGTTTCAGATGAATTGTTGCTGTTAGAGATAATATTTAATGTAAATTATGATCAAAATGTAATTGAACATAACTTCAGCATTGAATATCTTCTCTCATTTACCCACTTTATGATTTTATCTCTTTCTCTCTCTCACCTGCTTTATCCCTCCCTCCTTTGGAGATAATTTGAAGGTCATAATATCTAATGTCCTTAATACTCTGTCTAGGATTCAAAAACAATTTATTAAAAAAAATAGAACATCCAAGGTTTTTTGTTTAATTTTGGTCTGCTGATCTGCTTCTTTCCCTTTTCCTTTTGCTCCTCTCTCCTAGTTTTTTTTCCTTCTAAAAGGCTGCAGTTCACACTGAAATAGACTACACCATTTAAGTGAAGAGTAAATCACTCCACTCATGCCTCATCAGTTTTATTAATATTATTATTATAATTAATAATTATTATATATTATATTATTATTATTATTATATTATTATAATAATAATAATTATTATTATATTATTATTATATATTATTATTTTTTTTTTTGAAATTAGGTGAATTCAAAGATACTTTACTACTTAGCCATATCCTTGGTAGTGGAGCCAGATTTATGAATAGGTAGTTTATGTAGTTAGGTAAATTGGGTCTAATTTCCAGTAAAATCAATCAAAACTCCATATTGAGGATGGAGTCCAGGATAAGGGGAATTGAAAATGTCCCTAAGGCCCTAAGCCCACCCCAAGGAAATTTTAATGAAGCAGCTCACAACAAACATGGAGATGCTAATCCAAAAGCCCTTCCTGCCCAGATTACTCCTTCAGCCCACCTGTCCTCCATACTTTGGGTCTTCCCACCTACATTCCAACACTGCAAGATAACAGAACAAAGGACAGCAATGTGACAGGAATGCAGGATAGCTGAAGGAAGACCTTAGCTCTAAAAAAGACCTTAAATTTTTTTTCAAAGATTTTAAAAAAAATCTCTTTCATGGTTTCTACCACTTTGGTCCCCTTTGTCTTCTTGGGAGAAGTCTTTTCTACTGTCCTTTAATAAACCTTCTACTTTCTGCTCGAAACCTGCTTTGGAGAACTTATCTAGTGTTATACTTCAGCATTGGGGAAGCAAGGACTCTTCACCAATAAACACCCTAACAGGTTTAAATTTATTTTGAGTAGGGCCCTAGCTAAGTAGCTGAGATTATTTTTGTTAAGGTTTGATTTATGTAGAATGTGCTATTGCAGTAAAGCATACTGTTTTTACATATATATATATATATATATATATATATATATATATGTAGTACATATATATGTAGTATATATATATATATATATATATAGTGCATATATATATATATATATATATATATATTCATATGGGGATCTTATTTATATTGTGATTCTTTATTATTGTAATATTATATTTTCACAATATATATGAATAGTAGGCTATGATAAGTTCTTTTTTTGCTCTTATAATTGAAAAGATTTTTGGCTAAAGTTACATATACCTTTTTAGATGAATTTTAAAAATTTATGCTTTGATTTCTTACTTCATTTAAAGTAAAGCTTGATGATTTTCTTATTATTGCATTATAGTTGTATTTAATTGTCGGGTTTATTTTGACATTATCATAAAACATGAAATATAATTTGCTCCCCTTCAGTATCCAGTAATTCCCCTTTCCCTATTCTCATGCTTTCTTCTATCATATATTTACTTATAGTTTTTTTTTAATTATTGCTTTATAGAATGCACATAAAAGTAGACTTCACTGTGATATATTTCTATTTGTATATAGCAGTTTTGGTGAGATATATTGTCAGTTAATTTGGGGGAAAATGATCACCTTTGTAATGATGAGTTATATTATTTACATGGGATGTATAATTCAGTCTTTTATGTGCTTTTTGTGACTTCTATTTTCTCATAAGTTCTACATATTTTGTTTCTAAAAATGTACACATGTGAAATACCACTTGCATAAGGCACCTATTTAAAATTTATACATAGTGTTTTATGCCCTTTTTTAAACTGGATATATTATGAAATGTGACTGGCCCCAGTGACAATTTTTCTTCTTCTTTTTTTAATTTTTAATGTTGGTTGTTCAAAACATTACATAGTTCTTGATATATCATATTTCACACTTTGATTCAAGTGGGATATAAACTCCCATTTTACCCCGTAAACAGATTGCAGAATCACATCAGTTACACATCCATTGATTTACATATTGCCATACTGTGACCATTTTTCCTACAGATTATTATTTATCTCTTCCAAGATCTATATTGTATTGAGCTATGCCCTTGGGCTTCAAGTGTTTGGGTAAGTACCATTGCATACTTACATGCTATCATGAACACATATGCTCTAATTTCAGTAAGTCTCTGTGATGGGGAGTATCATGTATATTCAATAGCAAAATAGTTTCCACAAATAGATACTAATTTAAACTCCTTTTGAGTTAATGATTATTAATTAGTTTTAAATGTTCATCAATATTACCTAATTTTTTCCATGATGGATTTCTATTTTGTATTTCTAAAATTTCTAAAGATTTTGAATTTTTATAGTTAATAAACATATCTCATGTATAAATTTGAAGTTCAAACTTCTGTCTTTTATATATTTTTGGCTTAAAAAATGAGAAAAGGATCCAAAAATGCAGCTAGATATTGATTTCAAAAAAAGAAAAAGGTTTAAATTTCTAAAATTGACTTTTCTCTTTACTCATCATTTATTATAGATTTCTTGTATGATTGTAAGGGTAGGTTATTTAAAGTGGATTCTAGGGCTTATCTTTGTTAATTATAACAGGAAAATGAAATAAGATATTTCTCCACACTATGGCTGCAGGAAAATGAATAAATTTCTTTAAAATCATATGGTAATAAAATTGTTAAATGACATACTTACTAAACATCCACTCCTTAAATTTTTTTACTGTAATATTTTTTTCTGTTAATCATAAATTCTATCATCTAGATTTGGGGATTTAATATAAAATCATATGGAATAAAATTAGGCCAATCCTAGAAGTATTCATACATAATTTGTTATTTACTTAATGACATGTTGTGGAGATAGCAACTAATGAACATATTTATTTTTAGACAGAGTTACTTTTTGGCTTTTCAGGTTCTAATAAGCCTTTTAGATTTATTTCCACACTGAGTCACTCAGGGCCACTGATGTTTGTTTTTTTTATTTATTTTTTATTTTTTTATTTTGTAATCTCCAGGCATTTACCCTTCTAAGAAATCTGTCTTGGGAGCTCTGTTTCTGAAGAGTTTCTTAACATTAAAGAAAAAAATGTATATATGTTGCCCCTGAAATGTACTGTCAATGCACTCTCTTCAAAATGGAGAGAAAATAATATTTTTCCAGACTGACATCCCTGTGTTAGGAGCTAAAAATACACTGATGGTCTTTGAAGAAATTTCATACAGTTCTGTCTCTGGGTAGTTTTCTGTGGGCTGCTGAATTGCCACTTAGTATCCAGATACCCATGTGTTTTCATCTATACTATGGGAATAATTTCAGAGGGCACAGATGAATAATGCTCTTCATGGAGGCTATGAATACCTGTATGTTCTATAGTGCACAGCTGACAAAGCCCCTGGAATACACTGTGCACATTCTATTTGGTTAACCGTTATCTGCCACTCACATGAATTTTCTTTCAAAAGTTTGTAACAATCTTTTCACTTTAGGCATCCATGTCATCCACATTCCCAAGTATAAAAGTTTGAATCTTTCTTTTCTGAATTCCAGGTTCCATTTCTCTTGTGGTTCAATGTGGTACATATAATTATGTTTTTTTCTTTCTTTTACACTGTTTTTCTAATAAAAATGTTCTCTGTTCCAAACCTATATTTCCCATGTCCAGCATGTTTAGAAAATGACATAGATAATTGTATTTGATAATTAATAAAGGGGAATTGAGAATAATTCTTGCTCATGTTTCCCTTCCTTAGAAACTGAACCTTTTCAGAACTGTTCCTGAAAAGTGAGGATCATAATCAATCAGATATATTACAAAATGTTGATTGACTGTATATTCTCTTCTAAAAACTCTGTGTTCAAATCCTTGGCCCATTTCTTGATTGGGTTATTAATATTATTATTATTACTATTATTATCATCATCATCATCACTATTATTATTATTTACTTAGTTTTATGAGTTCTTTTTGTACCCTAGAGATTAGTGCTCTATCTGATATGTGAGGGGTAAAATATTCCTCCTAAAAGGTAGGCTCTGTCTTCACCTCACAGATTGTTTCTGTTGCTGAGAATAAACTTTTTAGTTTGATTCTATCCCATTTATTGATTATTTGTTTTAATTCTTATGCTATAGGTGTCTTATTAAAGAAATTGGGGCCTAATTCCACATGATGAAGATTAGAGCTTGTGTTTTATTCTATTAGACACAGAGTCTTGGGTTTAATTCCTAGGTTCTTGATACATTTGGAGTTGAGTTTTGTGCATGGTGAGAGATAGTGGTTTGTTGAAGAGGCTATCTTTTCTCCAGTGCATGTTTTGACACCTTTGTCTAATATATAATAATTATTTTTGGGGGGCTGGTCTCTGTGACCTCTATTCTATACCATTTGTCTGCAGTCTGGTTTTTTTTTTTTTTTGTTTGTTTGTTTGTTTGTTTGCTTGGTTTTTTGCAAATGCAATGCTGTTTTTGTTACCATTGCTCTGTAGTATCACTGAAGGTCTGGTATAGTGATACCACCTGTTTTACTCTTTCTGCTGAGGATTACTTTATCTATTCTTGGTCTCTTATTTTTCCAGATAAATTTCATGTTTGCTTTTTCTATTTCTGTGAGGAATGCCATTAATATTTTGATCAGGTTGCGGTAAATCTGTATAGTGCTTTGGTAGCATTGTCATTTTGAAAATATTACTTCTGCCTACTCATGATCAAGGTTGATCTTTCCATCTTCTAAGGTCTTTTTAAATTTTTTCTTTAGGGTTCTGTAGTGTTTCTTGTTTAGATCTATTACCTTTTTTATTAAGTTGCTTCCCAAGTATCTTATTTTTTTGAAGTTATTATAAATGGGGTTGTTATCTATCTTCATTTCTTTCTCAGAAGATTTTTCACTGATATACAGAAATGCCTTTGATTTATGGGTGCTGATGTTTTATCCTGCTACTTTGCTAAATTAATTTACTAGTTCTAGAAGTTTTCTGGTGGAGTTTTTTGAGTCTTCTAGGTATATAATCATATCTGGCATTTGCAGGTAAATGGATAGCATTGGAGAAGATAATGCTAAGTGATGTTAGCCAATTACAAAAAAAAATATAATGAGGCTGATTCATTATGGGGTAGGGAGGGGGAGCATGAGAGAAATAGATGGATTCTCAATAAAAAATAGGGGTGGAAGGAAAGGAAAAGGGGCAAGAATGGTGGAATGTGATAGAGACCATAATCAAAAGTACATGTACAAAGACACAAATTTGTATCACCATACTTTATATATATACCAGAGATGAAAAATTGTGTTCTATACATGAAATAAGAATTGTAATGCTTCTGTTGTCATTTCTTTAAAAAAATGATAGAAATATAAAAAAATATTGTTCATAAATTATATACATTAAATATGTGCATGTTATATATAGAATATATACATATATATGCACATATATGTTTATATATAGATCTAGAGAAGGCAAGTCTCTTTCCTGAATTCTTAAAAATCAATTAATTTGTTAATTTGTTCTGCTCTATTAGCACACAATTTTATTTCTCTTGTTGTACAGAAAGTATAGTTAAAAAACCCATGAACCTCTAATTTGTGTACAACAAGATTTTCATCTCTTACACCATCTTACCTACCTCTATACCATCTCCCATCACCTCCCTCCTTGTTGTCTTATTCAAAGTTTCTTCATTTCTTCCATGCTAACTCCCACTTTCCTCATTGTGGATCACCATCCACTTAGCAGAGAAAAAATTAGGTCTTTGATTTAGGAGGATTGGCTTACTTACCTTAACATGATATTCTTTAACTCCATCCATTTACTTCCCAATTCCATAATTTTATTCTCTTTTAATGTTCAGTAACATTTCACTGTGTAAATAGACCATATTTTCCTTGCCCATTCATCTATTGAAGAACATATAAATTGGTTCTATAGTTTACCTATTGTGAATTGTTTTGCTATGAGCATTGATGTGGATATGCCTCTGTATTATGCTGTTTTTAGCTCTTGTTGGTCTAAATTGAGGAGTGGGATAGCTGAGTAAATTTTGGTTTCTTTCCAAGTTTTCTAAGGAATCTCCTTATTCTTTTCCAGATTAGTTTCACCAATTGAGAGTCCTACCAACAGTGTAACAGTGGGCCTTTTTCCTCACATCCTCACCAATATATATTTTTCCTTGTAATTTCAATAATTTTCATTCTGATTGGAGTAAGATTAAATGTTGGAGTAGTTTTGATTTGCAATTCTTTAATTGCTAGAAATGTTGTTTTCAAAGCAAAACTCAAAGACAGTTTGTTATAATTAGTAACCCTAATATTACCACTACATGTATAACTACTTGGATTGTATGTTTCTTTGAGAATACCAGATTTCATGTAATTTTTAAAATATCAATTCAATCCATTATTTAAAATAGGAACCTGTTATACTTTTTATTCACCATATGGTCTATTCCTGCATCGTCTCTATATACATGAACCCAGTGTACACCTATTTTTATCCCCAAACTCTAAAACGATAGGGTTTCAAAACATGCTCCCGGAAATTGTGGAAGAAATACGCATGTCACCTGCTCCATGTATTCCTTTCATCACATCATCTTCTGGACACAAAATGCAAAACTCAAACTTATCTTATTCTTCTCCCAAAGCCTCATTTTAATGAGAGAATGGATTACTAAAATCATCTATGTCTGCATTGCCTATTATTTTCAAATTTAAATCCTATGGTGAGTATACACTTGATTCTTTCAAGGATAGTGCATTCAACTACCCCCCTTTTGAAATTATCCCTGATCTTATCACTCATTTTGTACTGGTACTGATCTCCTAACATCCTTATTGATATCTATTTACCCAAGTGCCTTGTTGTGACTGACTCTTCATGTGTGTTGACATTCCCATTTACACTTTAATAGAAATTCATTGGATTGCTAAAAGGGCCTTTGGTCCCAATCCAAAACTCACTCTTCTTCCTTACCCTACACTGGAATCCTACCTACTCTCTCTATTTCACTGCAAGTTCTCTTTTACATTCAGTAGTACCAGGTACAAGATCTTAGGCCATTATCTATGGATTTAGAGGATTCATCTCTGCAGAACATAATTCAAAACTATGTATCCAAATCAAGGGCCCAACAAACTTGTGTGCTTCAGATCGTACCTAGTTTTGTATTTTGATACTTACATTTCACCTTACATTCGTATAAATATCCCAGTTGTCAAATACCCGTATTCATCTAGCAGAATGACTCCTAACCCAAATCGAACATGATATGACCCTTAACCATACTCTGTTCCCTCAATTGATTTTCACATAACAGCAGGTCCTGAGTTTATCTTGCCATACAGGTATGTAGGGAATCCTACAGCTGCTGAGAAGCTCAAAGGTAGATGCAGAAATGATCCCTGGAGCAAATGTAGGAAGCTAGGTAGGACCTGTGAGGTCTAAAGTCATCTTCCATGGCCAGGAACCCAGTCAGGATGAAGGGATGAGGCTGAATTAGGCTCTCTCTTCTCAATGCAGTGAAGATGGACAAAATCAGGTGTGTGGATTGCTGATACCGGGCTCCTAGGGTATATAGACTTTATGTCTTGTGAAAATGTCACAGGAATGTGGGGCAGCCTCCATCTCATGGGACCCTTGGAAACAACTGTTAAAACAAAGTGGTTGCCAAGGCAGTGACCTCATTCACTTCCCTGAAGGAAGTGACCTCACCTCACTTCCTTGGTGATGGAACTCTCTGAACTTGGGATCCAGGAGGCGAGGAATCCAGAGGCAGTTTCACTCCCAGTGGGCTCACTTGATTGTCTAGATCAAGGCCAGAGTCATTCTTTGTTGGTACCTAGTGATGTGTGGATAGCCAAATGCCTGGAATGGTCTCAACAGGGGCCTTTCCTGAGAAAGAAGTGTTGACTCATTGCTGGCTCCTGACAACTACACAAAGATGACCAAGGAGACCAGAGCTAAGACAGGACAGGTCACTACTGAGGAACATATTTTCACCCACCAGTCAGAGGACAGAGTGGATAGGTGCAGACCAAATACAGGGGTGGTTTGTGTGTCTCAGTGGGTGTGTGTTTTAATTTGTGGTTTTGTCTCATGTTCTGAGAAAATGAAGGAAAAAAGTTTTTTTTTTTTGATTGTTTTTTTTTGAAATGGACTGTTAACTAGTGAGCCTTTTTATGTCAGTGGATCCCACTCGGTTTGTGGTAAAAGAGAGTAGAGAAAAGTATGCAGCCGTGAATGTGTCCTGTCTAGTGGAAATCTTTGCAGGACTCCTCATGGCCAATTTATGAATGGACTGCTGCTTGCCTTGCAGATGGGAAACACCTACCAAGATCCTAAGTTCCTGTATTCTTCCTGAATTTTGGCCACTCTCTGAAGGGGTTCGTGGTTTTGTGTCCAAGATATGCACCACATTCAAGCTCTGTGACATGGCCATGGACTGGATTGCTGAAGGGCATGCCAAGCATCTTAGAAAACTCAAAAATTAGCATGACTGGTAAGGATCTCTCTGGAGAATTCCTGCTTGGATAGATAGCAACCCAAGTTGCATGATTAGGAGCTGTCAGTGCCACAGTGTTCAATTAAAGAAAAGTTTTTCTCCAGGTTTCTTTATTCCCTATTGTTCTGTTCCCCTGAATGTCAGGGAGGTGTTTGCCTTAGGGCACTCCTTTGGGACTCCTCAAGAAAACAGTTTCAAATGGAAATGAAGAGGCTTAATCTGTGCCTTTGAAGTAAAGTGCTTTGTAAAAGCTGTGTCTGAATCAGACTCTTGGCCCTGTGTGTGGCTGTGAATTACATTCTCAGCACCCCAGGAAACTCAAGAAAAATCACATGTGTCCATCCCACACTAAAAGGATGAAAAAGAAGTGTACTATTGGATGAAGTCTATTGCCTTCCTCTGGTCAGGCTCCTGACCCCTATGAAGTCAGAACAGGGATCCTCTGGGTCAAATGAGTTGTTGCAAGCCCTCCAGTAACTAGCACACAGGTGTTTGGGGTTTTTCATGAGTCCAGTACACATAAAGAATCTACCCCTGGCAGGCAGGAGGCGTCTAATTTGAGAAGCAGAGCAGTATTAACTACAGGCCCATTATATCTATCCTGTTTCTCAGGAAGGGTGTCTTGGCCACCATGACATTTGGCATATGATGGGTATGAGAGCTTACTTTGCACACCATCTAAGACTGCTCACCCTATAGAAACCCCCTGCCAGAATGTTATGATGAGTGTCTGTATTAAAGAAGATGAGGGCCATGTGGGAATGTTTTTGTTAGAATAGTGGTCTTTTGTGTGGTGGTTGGAAAAGATGACTGGGTCCACCTCAGCTTGAACTCTGGTGTGATGCCATTAGAGACTGAGTTCTGGAACTGATCTCAAAGAACTATTGCCATGAATTGTGTTTGGATTTTAGAAGGCCAGGCATTAGAGGAGCCTTTGGAAAGGAGATCTTTGCTGAGGGTGGCTTTCTCCACAGCACTGGGAATCTCAGCCAGGATTTCACATGATTTTGCTGTGAAAGCCTTCTCAGCTACAGTTGAGAGCCAAAACTCACAGGAACCTCATATTTTAGACCCCAATGGGCCTGGATTCCTGTGACCTTTCGCCACTCCTTGGGAACCTTGCCTGCATGCGATCTTGAGAGGTTTTACTGAAAGGAGATTCCTCAACACTTAATGGCTCCTGAATGAATCAAAACCCACAGTGTCCACTTCTTCATTCTTGAAATATGGCTAGGCCAATACCATGAAGTTTTTGAGAATCCCATGACCAGAAATCCCTGGAGAACCTTTAGATCTCCTGTTGCTCATCATGACTGAAGCAGTGAGTGCCATTTTTGACTGAGTGGAATTCATGACCATGGTGAAGAGCAGAGATGCCAGTGAGTAGGAGCCAGCAGCGAACTGGGCCTGGAGCAATGGAGTGCAGGTGTGTGATCCAACATCTGTGGTGGGCCCCTGTGGTTCTGTCATTGGCTTCCAAATGACATGTGACTGACAAGGTGTAGCCAGGAGACCCGAAAATATAAAGGCATGTTTTTGTGGGGAGAGGATTTGGTGTGATGCTCAGAAACAAGTTGCTACCCTCAAGTGGGTATGATATATGGGGTATCAGCCCAGTTTGTGTTTTTGACTTCAGACCCTGACTCACCCCACGTGACAGAGCTTTCTCCAGCACTGTGTACTGGTTGACCTTTTTGTATTTCAAAAACAAAGACCAATTTTTCAGGGAAGCTGAAAGAAATGCCATTAAAACTGGGCAGTGATCCAAAGGCTTCACAATCCACTCAGGGAGACATTCATACCCCAAAGGCCACAGTTACCTGCATAGAGAGGATTCAGGACTGCTGCCTCCTATTCCTATTTGAAAATATGAACCCATGTCCTCCTGTTCACATGGACTCAGACCAAGCTTTCATGATCTCACTACAAAGGAAGCTAAAACACAAAGCTATATTTCTAGTGGACGAATGTCAGAGGCAGATAGTCAAGAAGTCATTAGGCCAGCAAAGTTCCATGTTTGTGGAATGTTTACCCTGTCCTCTACTTTTGGGATCTCTTCTGCCACACCCAAGTTTATGAGCTCCTCAGAATTTCCAATTTCAGATATGTATTCACAGGTTTTTTTCCTCTTCTCCTCTCATTGTGTCTTCTTTGGGGTGATAGTAATGTGCAGGCATTGTGGTGGATGATAGTGGAAGATTTTTATGTGCCACGTGTTCCCATATGTATTAGACTCATTTTTGATTTTGCCATTTGAAATATTGAATCTCTGACACTAACCCATAACCTTCTAGGCTCTGACTACTTATCCTAACATCGATAAAAATAATCCTAAAGGAATAGAAGTAGAGGCATTTGATAGGACGCATGGTGTATACTTGGACTTGCCTTTGCTTCATCAAAGATACATATTATAAAACCTGTGACACATTTTTCTCATTTTACTTCTCCATGAATCTTCAAAATTAACAAATATGTAACTTCCTGACTCCCTGTCTCTGTCGCCTTGGTCACAATGTATGTTTTTATATATATATATATATATATATATATATATATATATATATATATATATATATATATAATTCTACTGCCATCACAGGTATATTCTTGAGAGTACTCTCACTTTGGTAACTACGAATTTCATGAAGAGATCACTGCCCCCCAATACACTGAGGTAACTGAAAAGTCAAGCTGTGGTGAGCTTCATACTTCAAAAAATTTAGATATGAAACAATGTAGAGGGAAATGAATATTTTGGGTACATATGTGAAGGATATATATCCCCTTATGAATTTCGATTGGCGTACATACTATTTCATTTTAATGTATTAAATATATATATATATATATATATATATATATATATATATATATATATATATAGTATGAATTTGCAAACATGAACTATTTGTGTCATATACTTATACTACCTTGATTCTTTCATGTCCATCTGTGTGGATTTATAATCAACTTTTCAGGAGATATTTTTCCGAAATATTCATTTTCTTGACATACATATTCATTTTGGAATACTCAAGATGAACTTCAGTGAATATTGAGTGCTAACCCTAATATTTCTACAGTAAGTGACCCAGTTTAACATCAATGAAAGTATATTCATATGGGACATGATGTGTATTTTGAATTAAATTTTTATTCAAAATTGTTGTATTCTTATTTCTTCAGTATATATACATCATAGGATGTATCATTTCATCCACAATTTACAAATTGATATGCATATGATTCACTTTCATTCACTCCCTGTATCAGATCCCATGTATTTCTCCATGTTGCTTTACTTGCTTTTTCATGAGATTTCTTTTATTTCACATAACTTTTGAATTCCTTCATCATTTTCAAAGCAAAACTCAAACACAGTTTGTTATAATTAGTAACCCTAATATTACCACTACATGTATAACTACTTGGATTGAATGTTTGTATGCGAATACTAGATTTTATGTATTTTTTAAAATATCAATTGAATCCATTATTTAAAATAGTAACCTGTTATATTTTTTATTCACCATATGGTCTATTTATTCATCATATCTATATACATAAACCCAGGGTACACCTATTTTTATCCCCAAACTCTAAATGATAGGGTTTCAAAACATGCTCCCAGAAATGGTGGAAGAAATACGCATGTCACCTGCTGCATATATTCCTTTCATCACCTCATGTTCTGGACACAAAATGCAAAACTCACATTTTTCTAATTCTTCTCCCAAAGCCTCATTTTAAAGAGAGCATGATTACTAAAATCATCTATGTCTGCATTGCCTATTGTTTTCAAATTTCACTCTTATGGTGAGTATACACTTGATTCTTTCAAGGATAGTGCATTCAACTACCCCCCTGTTAAATTATCCCTGATCTTATCACTCATTTTGTACTTTGCCTGATCTCCTAACATCTTTATTGATATCTATTTCCCCAAGTGCCTTGTTGTGACTGACTCTTCATGTGTGCTGACATTCCCTTTTACACTTCTTCTCTGCATGGTCAGACAGATTTACAGGGAATTGTTGGGCGGTGTGCTAGGTAGGACTTTTGGGTGCAGGTAGACGTGGGGCAGCTGTTTTCCTGTGGACAATGGCTGCTTCAACACCAAAAGCAGCTGGTTGTTCACCACCAGAGCTGTCCAGAGTTATGACCTTTTAATTTTATTATCAGGATCATGAGGCTTCTAGCTGGGATCACACCTCCCTAAGAGGTTGTAAGGAATTTCTGTGAATAGAAATCCACATAGTGGTGAAAAGATCTCAGACCAGCCATCCCTTGGGAGGTGGAAGTTAAAGGTTAGTTTCACTCAGTTGGCAGAAAAGTTTTGAGGGAAAAGTTCATTTTCATAACGTTTCTTTTGGCTGGAGATAGGATAAATGGGGCAAAGATGAATGTGCTTTTGTACATTGGGCTAATTGGGTTAGATTGATGAATGTGGTCACATATCCAGGGCACAATATGAGCTACTTTTGTATGTACAGATTCTTTTACTTCCCACTATAATCTCAGAGGGTAGACATCATCACTCCCCAGTTCTTACAGATGAGGAACTGAGATGTGGAGAGATTGAGGAGCCGCCCAGATCACCCAGATGGTAAATGGCAGAGCTAAGATTTGAACTGCAGTCTTGTGACACAGTCTCTGGTTGTGACCAGTATACTGCATTACCTGGACATGCAGGGAGGGTCTAGATAGTATGACTGGACATGTTCCTGATCTCTATGGCATTCTGTGAAGCAGTGTCCCATTGGGTGTAAGTCATCAATTGCATTTCATCACTTCCAGTAGCCTCCTGGAGGGAAGGGTTCAATTCTGTGTCCTGGCACCCTGCTTGATGCCTGCCATTTAGGACCTGTATCCATTTGCAGATCTCCATGTCAGCAACCTGGTTCAGAGTGGAACATGAAGGCAGAGGGCTTCAAGTGGTCTCCATGACTCTTGCCAGCTCTTATCAGGATGAACAGAGGTAATGTCTTGGATCATTGTTTAGGGTTCACTGATATCAAAGCTAAAAGATGATCTTAAAAAAGAAAAGCACTCATTTCTGATGTGTTTGGTTGCTCTCCCTCTTTATCATTAATGTTTTCCTTTTTCTGGAACCATGTACAGGCAGCCAACCTCCCCTGCTCCTCTGTAAAAGTTAAGCCAGCAAGGTGTTTGGTTATCATTGCCAAATAAATTAATTGAGAACTACTATTATCATCTTAAAGCTTAATTCTTTCCCTTTGTACTTTCTGGATGCTTATAGGATGTTGATTCCTCTCCAATCTGCTGGGCTTCTGCAGGAGTTCCAGATTTTTCTCCCCACTGTGAGAGTTTTGTGCATTGAGTGTAAAGCTTCAGTTATCAAGTGCTTAGTTTAGGTGTGGTTTGTCCACCCAGGGTTCCTGTGTTGGAAGCTTGCTCCTGAGTGTGGTGATATGGGGGATGGTGAAACCTTGAAGAGATGGAGCTAGTGGTAGGTCACTGAGGACACTGCCCTCAGAAAGGGAGACCTGAAGATGCTGCCCTTAGAAGAGACTCTGGTTAGTTCTTACATCTTGAGAGTCATTATGAAAGAGTAAGACTTCTCCACAGTCTCTGGCTTCCTAGCTCATCATGTGATCTCTCCTTTTTGCTTGTATTCCTGCAACAATGCGATCTGCCATGATGTTATATAGCCAAAGAAGGAACCCTCATCAGAGGCTGAATTAATAAGAATATCTAATTTTTATTTTTTCAGCTTCCCAAACTGTAATATATAAACCTCTTTTCTTTATAAAGTACATAGCCCACAACCTCAAATATATGGGTCACTGGCGGAACTCAGAAACACCATGGAGGAACCCAGCAACACCACCAGGGTAGTGCCAAGGACACATTATCCATCAGATCTCTCATCAGACGAACCAGAGGGAGTACAGGGTTGGACATCTGCACCTCCACCAGCACAGTACTAACACCAGAGATGCGAGTTCAAATCATTCTCACAGGAGTAAAAGGACCTCTTCCCCAAGGAACAGTAGGCTTATTTTTGGGACACAGTTCTTCTACTACAAAAGGACTTATGATAAGTCCTGGGGTAATTGATCCCGATTATGAAGGTGAAATAAAAATTATAGCTAGTTCTCCAAAGGTTATATCAGTAATTTCACCAGGAGACAGAATAGCACAGTTATTAATAATACCCAGCCTACATGATAAATTTTCCAGTAGTACAATAGAAAGAGGTTCCAGGGGATTAGGCTCCACAGTTGTAGATTGGTCTCTGCTGTCTTTAAATTTAGATTCTCGCCCAATGCTAAAACTAAATATTCAAGGATATGAATTTAATGGGCTACTGGTCACATGCAGACCTTAGCATCATATCTCATCAAGAATGGTCAAAACATTGACCATTACAACAAGCCAGTCAAACACTTTGAGGCCTAGGAGTGGCAACTAATCCCCATAGAAACGCAATGGTGTTAGATTGGAAGGATCCTGAAGGATGTGAAGGAACTATACAGCCATATTTATTGGATCATCTTCCTATAAATTTATGGGGACGAGATATCCTAGATCAATTAGGTTTGCAATTAACAAATAATAGCAATCCAAATGCGCCCACTATTAGGGCTAGACAAGATTTTAGGAAAGAAAAAAGATTAGGAGAACAAGAACAAGGTATAGCAGCACCAATTCAAATAGATCAAGAAATAAATAGACATGGATTGGGTTTTCAGAATGGGTCACTGAGACAATAAAAATTACTTGGAAATCAGAAAGACCAGTATAGGTTTCTCAGTGGCCCCTGAGTAAAGAAAAGATACAAGCAGCCCATGACCTGGTCAAACAACAATTAACGGAGGGACATATACAACCTTCCATATCTCCCTATAATACTCCTATTTTTGTCATTAAAAAGAAATCTGGTAAATGGAGATTATTGCAAGATTTAAGAGCCATTAATAATGAGATGCTTATTATGGGACCTGCTCAATCAGGGATTCCCCAATAGTCTGCTTTGCCAAAAACCTAGTATGTTTTAGCTATAGATATTAAAGATTGTTTTTTTTTCAATTCCAATTCATCCTGAGGATAGTCCACATTTTGCATTTACTATCCCTGCACTAAATCATGAAGTTCCTATTTGAGATATGAATGGAAAGTACTCCCTCAAGGGATGGCTAACAGCCTAACTATGTGTCAAATTTTTGTTAACAAAGCAATCCAGCCACTTAGAAATATTTCACTATATGGATGATTTATTATTAGCACATAAACTTAGAAACACGTTGCTAGAATATTATGCCACACTTACAAATTTAGTAAAAAATTATAATCTAGAGATAGCAATAGATAAAGTACAATTAAATTTTCCAATTAATTATTTAGGAGTTCTATTATCTTCAACCATGGTGCATTCACCAAAAATTCAAATACAAGTAGATCAACTCAAATCACTGAATGACTTTCAAAAATTATTAGAAGACATAAATTGAATAAGACCTTATCTAGGCATACCAACAGGAGAGTTGCCTGTGTGTGATGGCCTGGGATTCTGCAGCTACTACTTAATCCAATAGCCACAGTGTGACCCATTTGTCCAATAAAACATTTTCCACAGCGGCAGGGAACATAAAGTTACTGCTGTGGGTAGTAGAATATGGTCTTTTGTTAGCCGGAGGTGACTGGAGATTTTGGATGAAGTTAGAATATTATTTTTGTTTTTGTGGGTGCTTTTGAAGATGGTATTGATCCACCTACTGAATGTCTTGACATGGGGTGCAATTGCTCTTCTCTCATGCCTTGTTTTCCTTTCCTTGTTAGTGACTTCACTCTTGGTCACGACAGAGGATTTAATAAAATAGTTGGCTGTGTATCCACTCTCTGCAAGGGTCATATAAAGGATATGGATTGTCTATAGGCATAAAGGGGATTCAGCGATAGCACTGGCTTGATATGTTAACCTTAGATTCTACCTTTGTAGTTTGAAATTCAACTTAAAAAAATAGTTGGTTAAACAAATCCAAGTCACATTTTTCATTAAATGCTGCAAATAACAACACATGATTTGCAGAAAGCATGAAAGAAATGGATTTAAAAACCTTTTTTTAGCATGAGAATATTGGTTAGAATAGATACTTTGAGAAGTGGCACTTTTATCATCAGGGTGTCCAGTTGGGATTCAGGTTCTTTTTGTCCTGAACAAAGAATTGAGCAAGACCCAAAGAAGTAACAGACAAGGTACAAATTAAATAAAGTTGAAGTTAGAAGTAGCATTTCATAAAGTAGAGTGTAGCGGACCAAGCAAGAGAGGCTCAAGACCCCAGTGTCTGGGAATTATCTTATATACTGAGCTGTGAAGCCTTTTCTTCCCTATGTGGACTGGATTGAGGACTGTATCCCATTTGCTCTCATTGGTTACCTCATGATACCTGAATAGAATATTGTCCATTTTCCCTTATTGGTTACTTTAGAATGCAGCTCACTTTACCCCCATTGGCCATTTTAAAGTATAGAAACTATGGCAGGAGTTGTCATGGTGATAGCCCTCAATGGTGGGAGTTGTCATGGGAATGGGACTAATCTTAACAGGGACATGATGACTTGTTTGCCTGTCTTGTCCTCGCATCTTCTTACACCCTGCCTCCACCAGCTTGGCATTTCTGAACTCTTACCTAACACCATCATTTCTTACATTCTTCTCAACCTCTTTTTATCATACTCACTGTTTATAATGCATTCCAGGCACTCAGCATAAAACAATGGTGCTGGATTTGAGCAGGAGTAGGGATAGGCTTGACCCTTGCTTAAATAAGAAATAAGATCACCAAAAATCTAATTTAGAGTGTCGTAAGGAAGTTCAAACAATTAACCTATTCAAGGAGGTAAGAGAATCTATGTGCAAGAAAAAATGTTTAAAATAGGAGATATGCAGGAGGTAGGAGAAGTTAAGATAGCTTATTGCACTAAGTTTTATAAGTTTCTCCCTGTCTCCCTCACACCTTCTTCTTTTTTTATTCCCCAATAGAAATGACTATATAAAATACAGCTACAAAATTCCAGTGTGCATTTGATATATTAGGAAACTGTGAATCTTGCTTTCCAAAGATCCACAGTCATTTTAAAATCATGGTTGTAGTAGGTTGGGGGAAAAAAAAGATAGCAAGATAGCACTCAGAGATCTAGCTTAGTCTCCCCATGGAGTGAGTGACCGTTGTATATCATGATTCTTCAGTGTAAATGGAGATAATGCCCAACTACTAGGTTGATTGTGCAAACTCATGGAGAAAGTGTGTATACAAAATCCTCATAAAATACCTCTTCATAATGTACAATTATTAGAACTTCTACTCCTCCACCCACTCTCTATGTAACCCTGTTTGAAGACTCACATTTGTATGACCATGTTCTTATGTATTCTGTTCTCAAAAGCCAGTGCCTTATAGGCCACCCTGCAGAAGAATGCTATTGAATGCTTCATCTTTTCCATCATAAAATTTATTTTCTTAAATCATAATCCTTCTACACTGAAGTTAAAGAAGGGAGTGTAGTTTACTTTTGTAGTGACAGACCAATTAGGAAGCAGAAAAACTCACCTCAAGAAAACACAATTGTTAGATTTTCTTGAGACCTACCTGCTTTCTAAATATACAACTTAAATATGGAATCATCTATATCATTCCAACTAACTGGTCTTATGACTCCCTGAGGCACTTTTAATAAATTTTATTAATCTCAACAGGGTTCCAGTTAAAACCCAAAACTCATCAAGAGAGATTCCTAGGAAGCTGGATTCTTAATAAAATTCCCTTGGTGATTCTTATTTTCAGTTTAGATTAGGCTACAATGATGTATGTAAAAAGTAATTACAGAGTTCAAGATGCTTAGCTTCATATGTAAATGTATACTATATTTATTCAATTTATTCATTCATTTACTTAGCAAATACACACTGAACTCTGAATATATCAGGTACTATCTCTGGAGATGAAAAGGTAAATAATGGTCCTTACCCTCAAGGAGACCATATCTGATAGTGACAGATAAAAGATTCAAATAAGTATGTAAAATAGAAGCATACAGGAAAGAATGTTTGAGAAAATTAGGATTTAACAGAGTGGTTAATGTTTTCATAATATTCTTCACATGCTTTTCATCTGACTTTCTTCTGACTCTTCCTTTGCCCTAATTACAATGGATATATGATCCAACACATTTTTTTAAAAGAATACATTATCTCAGGCAATATATTCAGCAGGGACTCTGGACAGCAGGGTCAGGCACGATCAGGACACCACAGCTTAACTAGGATAATACCTAGCAACTGAGCAGATGATGAACACTACTCCCAACTGCTCAGTGAGTCTAGAATCTGGCAACTCCTCCACATCAATCATTTCAGCCTGATCTAATGCTGTGTTCTTCTTCCTTGGTCTAGTATTCTCAGAATCAGTGTCCATGTGTATCCCTCAGATTGGTGCTTTTACAAATTAGCAGGATCTCACAACTCATGGATGAATAAGTTTTTCCCTTTCTAGTTTACCTTTTCAATTGACCTCTTGGAGCATGCTGGGATCTGAGGTTTCAAGACCACACCCTCTGCCTGCTCGTTATAGGACCTCAATCAACACAGCAAGGACCTCATTATTGCCTTCATTTGGTAAGGGAAGCCAATGTAGAATTTGAGGGGTATGGAATACACCCAGTCATCTGAATTCTCCTATGTGTCTCCAGTCTGTCCTCAGTTCTACTCTGTTCTAATTGGTGTCTTTGGTTTCAAATTTGAGAGTGACTGTGAATTCAAGAAAATTGTAATTTAGTAACCCATGGTATCTATTTCTTTTTTACCTGTCTTGGCCTCTAGTTGCTAAAAATAAGTTTTATTGTTTATTGTTGTTAGTTTTTGGTTTGTCTGTTTCAGAAGTCATAGACAATCTCTACTCTATATGTACTTTGACCTGAAAATTCAGGACTTTGAGCTTATTATTCTTTCTTTAAGTTGTCCAACTGCATAAAAAACAAACACCTTTCTTTCCCAGTCCTTACATTCCTTAGCTGCCACTTGGTTTCTCTAAAACTTGATTTCAACAAGTACTTTATTTTGGGAAACTACAGTTGACATTTTAATGAACTCTGTGTTTGTGTGTGTGTGTGTGTGTGTGTGTGTGTGTGTGTGTGTTGATGCTGGGGATTGAACCCTGGGGATTTAACCCAGAGCCTTGCACTACCTCTAAAACTGAGCTACATCTCCAGAGCTGAATTTAATAAATTGTTGCCACTATATGCCACAGCTGCCTGCATCAAAAGCTTTTAAACCCACTGGGTTTTCTTTATTATTATTATTTTCCCATTTTTTAAATTGGTGCATTATAATCATACATGGTGATGGGTTTTGTTGTTACATATTTGTACATACACACAATAAAGAAATATAATTTGGCCAATATCATTCCCCACTGGGTTTTCAGCCCTAGCAGGCCTTAATGAGACTAGATAACCCATCCTTGACCCCCCACCCCCCACCAAGTCCTGTGCCTCTTGATTCTAATGTCTGCATCCCTCTGGTTACTTCAGTACTAACAACTGAAACACTCTGATTGTTATTAGGAGACAAGGAATTTATTTAAGGAAAAATGGAGAGTAAGGCTCAGAGGCATGCATCTAGAAACAACTCCTAAAACTGTGTCATAGAACTGGTAAGGTGAAGATGCTGTCACCTTCACCACTAAGTGCCAGACATCGCAGCCTACATCCTCATGCTATGGATCAGTCTCTGGGTACTGCTGCTAGCAATGGTGCCCTAAAAACTTGGTCAGAAGCTTCACCTTCTACTAGGATTATGTAACAGATAATTCCTCCAGCCATTAAAGATAGTCAAAGTCCTAGGCAGGAAAAACATATCATTTGTTTATTTCAAAGAGAGCTGTTCCAAGACTGAGTTACATGGGACCCAGATTTTTAAGATTTACAAACATAATTGTTGCTTATAATTTTCATACAATTTGAATAGACCAAGAAATGTGCTTTAGAAAAACTACTTTAGAGTAGTTTACACCCTAATTTTCATTTCTTACATGTTGTCTAATGTGGGCAGTATGGTGTAAAAGATTCTGGACTTTAGAGACATACAAACTTTGGTTTCAATTCTCGCTCTGATCTTTATCAATTGTGTCTATTGATGAATATATTATTTATCTTTTAAAGTCTAGTATGCTGTTTGTATCAAATGTGTATCATAAAATCTGCTCGTAAATTATTATGAGGATAAATGTAACTTACATAGAGATGCTGAAAAACAATGGACTTGATTGTATGGACAGAGATGTTTTTTATGATTATAATTGGGCAATTTTCTAACATAGAGTACCTGTGACAAGTATATGGGAAGGCATGGAGCAACACAGAGAAGATTTAGCAATACCAAAAGATACTGTGGTATTGTTGTGAAATAATTCCTAACATCTCTCTTCTTTTAACCTAACACTTGTTGCTCATAAGTGGTATACTGTTAGAAAGAGATACCTGTTCACCAGTATGACCTTGACCATCACTTGTCAAGATTTTCACTATTGAAAGTCCACTGTGTTATTTTCTTCCTAAGTTTGTAATGAACCCTCTCTTGAAAGGACACGATGAAACAGATAACTCCATCCTAGTGAGCATCTTTATATCTATGAGCAGTGTCCTTTGGCAGTTATTAGTATAACAAATTGCAATACTAACTCTGTGGGGAAAAACAATTGAGAAAGTATTAATTTCTTCAAAGGTGTTGCAAGTATATTATTTATATAAATAAGTAGACTATATAATACAAATATAGAAAATTCATATACATATACAAATATGGATTTACACTGTTTTGTTCTCTCTCTACGTATACATATACTTTTTGTAAAAAAAAAACTTTCTGAGAAAACCATCTGTAATAACCATAAAGTTTAAATGATTAATGTATTTTAGAAATCTTTAGGCAACCAGGTGGTACAATTAACCACCTGTGGGAACTTGGCTTCCAAGCGAATCTGTAATGATTAGAATCTGTACTATCCATATTCATCACAGAAAGGCCTAGCCACCAGATGTCACCATTCTTTTATTTCCCTCCTGGTGCCTGAAGCAAGCTTGTGACATTATTTTCTTCCAAGGGACTAAGGGAAATACGTGCCTTGGGATTCCTGGGATTTCAACAAAAGGTCTTTTTCTTATGAATAGGAATTGTCTTGTCCATGCAGATTTCCTTGTGGTCCTTGAGAACTACCTGGACAATTCCTGACAGCTGAGGACCCAAGTGGCTGATATTTTGTGGCTCATCTGATGGGGAAAAATTCCACTTATTTCTTCCAGGTTCAAGTTATAGGGAAAACTGACCTGGTGCCTCAAACTCTCTGTGCAAGAGAGGCCACAGGGTGTGTTAAGGTCCTGGAGTCAGGAGACCTCCCTAACTGGGTGTGTGGTCCTGAGAAATTACTTACAATATGAAGATGAATTGAATTGTTTCTAGAGTTTAAACTTTCTACAATCCTCTCTCTCTAAATGCTTCTGCTGAAAACCCTGAGCAGCAGGATGGGGTGATCTTAGTCCAAGAATGAAGACACCCAAGGAGGACAGGGAAATGGGATGGAGAAATCCTGCAGGGAAGGTCAGAGGAATTTAAACATAAACTCATTCACTGTAACCTGAAGTAGTGTTAAAAAACCTGGAACATGCTGGGATTACAGACCTTGTCATTTTCACCCCTTGGTAATCCACCAGCCCACTCTTTCTCCATTACAGATATGACTTAATATGGATCTGTAATGCTTAGTGAATGTAAGGCATTCTCTCTGGAGGTTCAGAATTAACATTTCATGCCCGTCAGTGTTCTTTGTGGTCCCTTCAGGGCATGGGATGTGTTTCATTTCTTTTTGAATTTACAACAGTATAATGGTTGGGTATATGTCCAGAGTGTTCCTAAAATCAGGGGCAGGAAGCAGGGCAGAGAAAGAGGAACCAAACTCATTATCTAGGTGCCTACTATATGCCAGGTATTACTAAATACTTTACATTTATTTCATCTTCACAATAGCCTCATGAATCTGTATTTATTATGTTCACAGATAAAGCAGCTGAATCCCAAATGGTTAAGTGGCTTGCACAAGGTCACAAAAACCAAGCGGTAGCAACTCTGATGGCCTCATTTAAACCATTCTACAAAGGAAGTAACTGAGCCTCAGGGCATTTATTAAAGTTGCCTGCACCACTAGACAGTTGAACCTATAATCTCATCCTCATTGGATTTCACCGCTGGATGGCCACAGGTCCTTACAGGCTTGGACTGCACCACTCTGGAGGATACATGGTCATATCAGCATTTGCACGCTGCCCCTAGAACATTATTTATGGCTACAATTGGTCTAGCTCTCTCTTGTCTCCCCTAGGGCGGCGGAATTGCGAGGCTGGAAGTCCTCCTCAACAAGATTGAGAGTTTGCAGACAACCCCTGAAAAGCTGGGGCGTTCCGAATTGGAATTGGCTGAGCGCTCCTCTGGGGAGGGTGGGGAGTTGCCGAATGTCCCTGGCCGGAATCCCTGCCTCCGCGAGCCACGAGCTCAGAAGCAGAGAGAAGTTGGAGAGGTCGGGTTGCAGAGGGTTTGAAGAAATCGCGGGCAGACTCCCTTGCCCTGGTCCACTGGACCCAGAGAACTGTCTCTACCGCCCGTAGGCCTAGTGTGGACGCGCTGTGCGCGGCCCCGCCAGGGCTGGGAGTTTGCAGACTGTCCCTGCCGCGGCCCGCTCAGCTGCGGCCCCGCAGCTCGGCGGCGGTGGCCACCCCGGGCGCGATCTAGCCCAGGTACCCACGCCTCAGGCTCCGGGCGCCACGACCCCGAGCCCAGCTGCGACTCGGGCCCTGTGGGCAGGGTGGCGGGAGGTGATCCCGGCTTCTGCTGCTGCTCCTGCTCAACAAGAAGGTAAGAGCTGCTGGGTCGGATGATCATGTCGGAGCTCGCCATCCCCGGGGGTGGGGGGAGATGGCCTACTCCCGAGGCCGTGTGGCCAGAGGCCTGGTGGCGCGGCTGTCTGCCAGGTGGATCCTGTCTCAGTGCGCCCCTCGCGCGCACAGACCGGGAGCTGCAAGCAGGCTAGGTGGAAGGGGGTGTGTGAGCCTGGGGACGTTCGCGCACGCACACTCGCTGTCACACACAAAGCCGCGCTTTCCTAGCCACCCTGTCGAAGAGCAAAGGGGTGGCGCTTGCATTGTCCAGCAGCGTTAAGAATAGCCAAGCATCTCTGGGCGGCACAGACAAGGTGATGCTATGGTTTTCTGAGACGCTAGTGGAGGTCTAAGGCCTTCACTACTTCTGGCTCTGCCTGCCAGGACCCAACACTGGGAGGACGCCAATGTCTGCACCCGGCCCTGCTGGCCCGGTTAGGAAATGTTGGGCATTACTGGGGCTGTGAAGTTGGAGGGGAGGCAAACTGTTCCTGTGGGCTGGCAGCACATCTGTCAACAAAGGGTTAAGAGTAGGATCTTGTTCTAATGGTCTGTAAGTGGAGAACAAGTTAATTAAACCCAAAGCTCCCCAGCTCTTTGTCAGGACCTGAGCGACTTGGTTGGTTATTACTCCTATCGGATATTGGCCTCTGTCACCCACATTTTGATTCTTGACGTGGGATCAGAACTCTTGCCTGATCCAAGAAAATAACAACCTGGGATAAACCATCTCAGTTCATTCATCTGAAGGGATTTTCACTCCTTTCTCCTTTGCTATAAATTATTTTTGTTCTGATTGTTCAGGGCTGAGATGGACACCTTTAAATTTATTTGACAGTATAGGATCAGAGTGAAACTCCTCCTTTTAGAGGATTTTATAGTTTTCTTCAGTTTTCAACTTAATGTACCTGTGATCAAAGTGTTGAGGGGGACCCCTGAAAATCAAGGTGGGAAGAGAGTGACCTTTTTGCCCTTTTAAGGAACTGAACTAGAGGAAGGAAGTTGCTCTGCCAGCCTACTGTTTGTGGTGGAGCTGGGTGTCTGGAGATAGGGCTTGGGCATTTTCTTTCCTCTCCTTCCTTTTTTCCAGCCTGAACTTCTGACTTTTGGACACTGGTGACTAGAATCACTAGGAGAAAGCATCTATGGACTTTTGCAGGGTTTGCAGCTACCCAAATGGCCACCAGTCAGTTGGTTTTAAGGTGAACTGCAATGTCAGGAGAGCTGCTAGGCTCTGCCCAGATCTGTCAGTGGTATCTGTGTGCTTCAGTCCCAGCTGCTGCAAAGCAGCTCACTAGCCTTTTGATCTCAGCAGTGTGCATTTCAAGTACTTTGTGTTTGGAAGTGTGAATACTGTACTCATTTATATATATATATATATATATATATATATATATATTCACACACACACACACACACGCATCCGTATACATTTTTATAAAGAAGCGTGTGCATATGTATGTGCATATGCAGTGTTCCTTGGGAGAATCTGGAGGCTGGAAGGGGCCTTAAGAGATCACAAGAATTCAGGTTTTCTCCCTTCCCATTCAGTTTTCTCAATTTAAAAATAACCAACCAGTCTTCTGCTCATCTGGTCTCCAACGGCATTGAAATGCCGGAGTCCCCCCCTCCCCTGTGGCCCTAACTGGGGGTGGGGAGGGTGGGGAGTTGACTCCTCTCCTGAGAAGTATAGCTGCTCAGGATTTGTCCCAGATAGCAACTGACATTTGACCTTTTCCTTATGTTCCACAGGTTTGGGGGTCCAAGTCACTGCAGGGTCACAATGGAATAAGTTTTGTCAGGAAACACGTGTGTTCCCTGCCAAGATGCCTGGAAAATCACAAAGAATAGTCATCAGTCATCAAGCCCTCTGGGCTTGGATGTGTGTACCCTCTCTCACTCTGTGATTATCCTGATTGGGTTTTACCCGATTCCAAGAGGCTTAAAGAGCACCAGGGATTCATTTTCTTCTCTTCTGTCCTCCTGTTTGTCCTGTCCTCCTGATTCTATGAGGGGTGACGGGGCTGGGTGGGGTGGCCGTCTATGTTGATGCTATTATAGTGAGTCTCAGGAAAGTGGTTCCTTCAGGTTTGTCTCTGGGGGGTTGCTATGGTGACTGTCAGTTTGTAGAAGTATGTATCCTGGTGCCAGGTGAACAGGTGATGACTGAAGGAAAGTAGGTATGTTCCAGAATACAGGTACTTTAAAAAAAGGGAGGTAAAGATTTTATATTTTGTAGGGGCAGAATTGCCATGTAGGTGACAGTGGAGCATTAGGAACTTGTCAGTGCAGGTTTTATTAGGCTGCCTTTAAAGTTAATAATTGCTTTGAAGTATAGAGTCACTCCTAATAGTCTGAAGATGGCTCTACTTTGAAATTTCTGTTGAAAATTCAGTAAAAATCTTCTTGACCCTTAAAGTTTTATAAAGTTTCTCAGCTAAGCTATTGTCCTGTATGCACTTTACAGCCTGTGTCCATATCACTAACACAAATACGTGCATGACCCTGATGTTGTCTGTAAGTGCACTCAGTATATATCCAGTCTTTACCATGTGTCATGCATTCTGCTGTTGCTTAGTATGAAGATGTCCTTTCTCTGAATTACCTTCTCACTTTTAATTCATCTGACCTTCTCTTTCAGTGTGTTAATGCAAACTAATAGCTAATAGCTCTTGGAAAGCCACCAAGGTGAGTCCCAGGAGCCTTTAGTACTGCGACCATGCTCTCAGCCGAGAGTGGGGACTTAAGCTGTGTTTGCCTATTTAGGCTATTTTATTTTTTCCATTGCCAGAATTAAATGGACCTTTCTCTGACTTTGTTCTGTATGTTGTATGCATGCATAAGAAGGGTTGAAGGATTCGACTCTCTTGTCTACACACACAGCCTCTGGAATCAGAGTGGGGCCTTCATCTTGGGGCTCTTTGTCTAGCCTTGAAAGTCTGGAGAGGCAAGGGGTGTAAGCTATTGAGTCAGGTTTGGAGGGAGCAGTTCTCCTTGGAAATTAGCACTATCCCTTTGTCACCTCCACTGCCAGGCCCGTGTTAATGCCTGCTGGACCTTGGCCCTGCTGAGGATGGATAAGAAACTCTACCACTGAGCTACATGCCCCAAATCCCCTTTTCATACATATTCTTTTAAATTTTGTTTTGAGACAGAATCTTGCTAAGTTGCCCTGGCTGATCTTGTATTCACAGTCCTCTACCCTATTGTCTGTGAGTTCAGAGGTGAGGTGTAGCCCAAATATTTCATTACTAGTAAGAGTTCAGTATTGCTGTTTGCAATATACTTAAGAAGTCAGCCTTACAGTGTTATCCCTAGAATAACAAGAGCTCACTTGTTTGCTTCCTCTGTGGTTGCGGCTGGCCCTGGAGGTGTACCAGCCCCTACTCCTGTCTGAGCTCCTTAGTGTTGTACTTCTGCACACGAACTGCTTATGGGTCCTGTCATGCTGGTATAAAATTCTTTTTATTAGTATCTCACACAGAAAAGTCTTCCACTCTGACAGTTTTGGTTCTTTTCTACATCTCTGTCCCTGCCATGGAAGTATGTTGTAATGGTGATTGTCACAAAGATTATATGTCTTGGTAGAAAAATGTCAAGAACAGGTAATCAAGAAAATAAGAATGATAACAATGAAAAAGATTTATATTCCATAATTGACATTAGTCTCCATGCTTCCTTTGTATTATCTCATTTAATCCTTATTACAACCCTGAGGCATTGTTGCTCCTAGTTTTTATACATAGAAAGACTGTAACATGCAGGATCATGAAATCTGGCCAATGTCTTGAACAGCCTCAGGAGGCAGTGTGAGGATTTGAACCCAGAACCCATGCAAGATGGACCATGTCTAGTTACTAATGCTGTCAAGGATATCATATACTTAGCAGGGCCTCCTTTATAATCCCAACCAAGAAGTCTTAAGACACTTGGGGTTTGGAAGGGCAGCAGTGGAGTTCTTCTGGACCCCCTTCCTGTCTAGCTGAGGACACAGACCTGCCGAGAGGTTGACAGACTTGCTTACCAGCAGTTGGAAGTGGCAATGCTGAGCCTCAGCCCTGACCCTGGGTCCCCTGGAAACAATTGATATCAATGTGTGCCTGCTTTGTTTATAGAGATGTTCTGGGAAGAGAATGTGCTGGACTTTTGGGTCTTCCTAGAGTCCCCAAGTGGACTCACATCCAGCTTCACTTTGGAATATGGTGGGGGAGCAAATATGGGAGTGGCACAGTTCTCCCCCTCCTGGGCTGGGGGTACGTAGGTGATTTATGTCCCTTTGAGTGATATGTTCTCTTGTTGCTTTTCCTGTGCAATTTGACATCTTGTTTTGCCAGGGATAGAACCCAGGGCCTTCCACATGCTATGCATGTGGCACTCTACCACTGAGCTACATGCCCAAACTCCCCTTTCCACACATACTCTTTTTAAATTTTGTTTTGAGACAGGATCTTGCTAAGTTGCCCTAGCTGACCTTGTATTCGAAGTCCTCTTGCCTCAGTTCCTGACATAGCTGGGATTACAAGTGAGTTGCTGGGATTACAGGTGTGTTCCACCCTAGCAGTCTGACATTTTAAGGATACTGTCTGGGCTGAATGTTATGTTTTACTCTTATTAATTAATTCTCTCAATGTGTCATTGGGTTCCTGCTCCTCTAGGCATTGATTTTTCACCTTTAAGAGCACAGAGTGATGTGGCAGTGGTGTCAGAACTGTTCCTGGACCAACTAGTAAAGGTTGCCTGTGAAGGCAACCCCACAGTATGAGGAATCCTAGAAAGAGTGCAGAGGCCCTGCAAGATGTTCCTCTGATCCCTGAGATCACCCACTTGGTGGAGTTTTGCTGCTGGGTCTACCAGTGGGCTCCATTTCCTTTCCTTCTAGTCCCTTCTTGTGCTTAGGAATGGATCCAGCATCAGTTCTCTCACCTGCTCCTGACGTCAGAATGTTTCTGCTCAATGAATAGAACTTAGCTGCTCAAGGGGTTTGGAGTTCCTTGAGAAGCTCTGTGGTTAGGTCCTACTCCAAGAGTTAAGTTCAGTCATGAAGACAAATGCAAATGTGAATACACGGAGTCAGCCTGTATGACCACTTTGGGCCTAAGGTTGGAAAGTAAGGGGGTTGAATGGACTCCAGAGATCTGTTCAGTGCTGATGTTGTCTGATTCTACACCTCTGACAAAAATGGGTGTAGAATAAACAAATTCCCTCAATGAATTAAAAAAAATTAAATAAGATTGAGAAAACATTCAAGATTCTTTTGTTCTTGTATAAACTCCCTTTAGCAGACCGTGAAATGCATACCTAAGAACCAACCCTTTATTATCGCTATCTTTTGGGATGTTTACTTTTATATGTTTAGAAATGAAAAGCCTTGATCCTGTATCTCAGCTTAGAAATAACCTCCCTTCCTCTAGTGAAGCAGTATTTTTCCCTGGGGAAATTGAAGTCCAAAGACCAGAAGATGATTGGGCTCACAAAATTCTGTGGTTCTGTGCCACAGCATCCTGGGAAATGTGACTCTGCATTGACACAGCCACGAGCCGGGCCAAATCCTGTTTACATGACTTCTATGCATCCCTGTGAAGCAACTACATTTAAAGGATAAGGGTTTTATATCAGTCTCCTTGAAGCTGATTTTTTTTTAGGAAATTTGTTATTTTCAACTCTGAATTTTTTTTAAATTTACTAGTATTCATAGCAATGAGTTTTCTAAATGACCAATTCTTTATGTTGCACATCTTCTTTAGGGAAGCACTTTCTGATGCCCCTGTTAATCTCATCTTTCATCTTTCTGTTTTCCTTTGGTACCTTTGTTAGTATTTCTGGTTGATATATTTCTGTCATTCCTTCTTTGTATATATATATTTTTTTCTTTAGGTACTGGGGATGGAACCCAGGTGCACTTTAGCAACGTCTTTTTGTTGTTGTTTGTTTTTTTTAATTTTGAAACAGGGTCTCATAAATTGCAGAGGCTTGCCTTGAACTTGTGATCCTCCTACTTCAGCCTCACAGTCACTGGAATTGCAGGCCATGCCACCACACCCAGCTTCCTCCACTATAATTGTTAGAGCTAGTAGAGGTAGAGGCAGCAAAATGTGGGGGGCATGTAGGGGAAGGGGAGCTTTTTTCTATCTCCTCTCCTAGTAATGTACACTATGAAGTCTCTGCTGTCCTCTGTGAGACCCCTGCAACACAGTATCAGGCCTCTCTGTTGCTTTCCCCCTTTAATGCAATTTTCTACTCTCCCCTAAGAATGATACATCCTTCCCACTTCTCTTTTATTTTTAATCATTATGCTTGCTAGATGTAAAGATGACATCCATTGTTAAGTGGGCAGTCTACACTGTACATTGTTTTGTAGGTGCAAATGTCATTCTCTTGGGTAAATACGGTCACTTTTCATAAGTTCACCAGGACTTATTTGTTATTCAGATATTCAAAAACTCCCACAAGGGCAAATTTTTCCCCCCACTAGGCTTGTTCCAACAAAACAAAACAAAACACCCCCCCCCAAAAAAAAAACCCCACATCTAACCCAAGAAATACACAGAGAAGAGTTTGGAACTCGAGTAGGCACAGACTGAGAGCTCATTGCCTGGCACAGAGCCTGGCATGCTGGAGTCACGAGAAAAGCCTGCTGGTGGGGTTGGTGAGTGAACCCCAACTCTGGCTGGTGAGGCCTCTGAGCTGGGCTGCTGTGGCCCTGTGGGCTGGCTCTGTGCTCCTGAACCCAGCTTCTCATCTGTCAGATGACCTGTCACTCAGCTTCTCCTGTCCTGGGGGTGTGGGAGGTTTTACTAGTGTATCCTTCAAGGGAACTCTAGCTTCTCTAATCTATCCTTACAAATATTCTTAGGTGTGTTCCTAATTTTAAGGTCCTATGTGATCTTTGTGCCTCTATAAAGTTCTGTTTTTCACAAATCACTCTGTGGACTTTTTGTTGACATCTGCCTCATTCACAGTGCATGTAATACATGGGCTCATGAAGATCAAAAGATTTAAACTCTCTCTCTCTCTCTCTCTCTCTCTCTCTCTGTGTGTGTGTGTGTGTGTGTGTGTGTGTGTGTGTGTGTGTTAATACTTAACCAGGGGTTATAACCTTATTGTCATCTACAAAAAAAAATGGAGCAGTAAGTGTTGTAGTTCAGGTCTGGAATAGCATCATATAAATGAAATCTCCAGAGTTTCTGTGGAAGACTTTATTAGTGAGGCCTTTCCCCTAGTCATAAGTAGGGGGTGCTTAGATGCTGAGGATGATGATTTTTATTGTATTTTCCTATAAAGTGTACTAGAAGTTTTTCCATGATATCCTGAGTTGCTATTTCTATCATATTGCCTTTTCTCTAGCTGCCCCTAAAATCAGAATCAGAAACAGCTTCCATTTTTGATGCCATGTCTAGTTAATATTCTCCAAGTTCCAGAAATTCTTCTTACCAGTCCTTTTGTTTCAAGAGGGACTTTTCTTTCCTTTTTCTTTCTTTCTTTTTTTTTTTTTTTTGGTACTGGGGATGGAACCCAGGTGTGCTTAACCACTGAGCCCCATCCTCAGCCTTCTTTTGTATTTTATTTAGAAACAGGGTATCACTGAGTTGCTTAGGGCCTCGCTAAGTTGTTGAGGCTGGCTTTGAACTAGCAATCCACCTGCCTCAGCCTACCCAGTGGCTGGGATTACAGGCTTGCACCACTGCACCTGGCTAAGAGACTTTTCTGCTTCCTCATTGTTAGATTACATCATCCTTGTATTGCTGTTGTAACAACCACAAACCCAGGAGCTTAAAGCAACACTCTGTCACTTTTAATTCTGTAGGTAAAAGCTTTAATGGGATTCTCACCAGCTAGCATCTTTTCTGTTGGCTCCATGGGCAAATCCATTTCTTGTCTTTCCTAAAATCTAGGGGTTGCCTGAATTCTGAGCTTGTGTCCCCTTCCTTCAGCACCACCAACCCTGAGCTGAGACCTGTGCTCTGCCCCCATGCTGGTACTCTGGAGAGAGCTGAGAAAGGTTCTTTTCTTTTATGGATCCAAGTGATTAGATTAGACCAATCAGGATAATCCACGATAATCACCCCTCTGAAGGTCCTTAATTTAATCACATCTGTCTTGTAGGGTAATATGATCATAGGTTCCAGGGATTCTGTTATGAATATCTTCAGGGGACATGTTTGTGCTTACCACAGTCCTCAAAATTCTTTGAAAGGAAACGATTCTTTACCCTTTATGAAAACTAGCTTTTTGTGAGTGTGTTTGTGTGTGTGTGTGTGTGTGTGTGTGTGTGTGTGTGTTTGTGAAGGTGTTTAACTGTTATAGAAAATTTACCTGTTTCCTCATTCCCCTTTTTGAAATAGTCACACCAACTGTTTGCAAAGCATTTTAGTATCTAAATAAATTTTGAGTTCTGCTAAGGCTAGAGAGAGAGCCAAGTACTCTTACATGTCACACAGTATGTAATTGTCCCTGAACCTTTTATTTTAATGAGTAAACGGAGGAGTGAAGCAAACTTGTTCAGGGTTACATAGCCAGAAGTGGAAGAGCCAGGTTTCAAAAGCCTACATTTTAAAGCTGTTCATTCTTTTCATTCTGCTTTTCTGCCTTACAAGTGATTATGAACAAACAAAATGAGCAATAGTAATGGAAAAACCTGAAATAATGTCAGATCTCTGTGCTTCTGCCATAATAAACAATGAATATCACTGGTGGTAGATTGATTGCACTAATGGCTCTGATTAATGGCCTGTCTATAGCCACATTCTTCCCCCAGTAGCTTTGTAGTACTGCTTCCTTCCCATTCCCCATCCCTGGTATTGGTTATGTGACTTGCTTTGATCAATGGAATGTTAGTAAATACTGTGTATAAACAGTTTTAAGAGCTCCTATGTGTTTCTGATTGGCTTTGTAAGTACTGGGTTTATTCTCAGATCTCTGCCCCTACCATGAGAACATGCCCAGACTAGCCCAGTGGGGTGAGCCAGGATATGCCAGCTGATTCCATCCTAGACCATCCAGCTTTTTTCTGACCCATCAGCTGCTCACAGTCTCCTGAGCATGTCTGGCCTAGATCAGCTCAGCCTGGCCTGTGTCAGCAAAATCACCCGTCTAGCCTGTACCTTTGTGTACAAACATGCTTGTTTTAAACCACTGAGTTATGGAGAAATTTGCAACAGTTGATACACAGCTCCTATTAGATATTTGAAAAACATGAGAAGTAATTTTAGTGTCCTCTGGAAGATCATTTTGTATTAGTTGTAACTAATTAATATTCTTTTAAGATTATAATTTTAGCTGTATGAATGTCCCATGATATCTGCTCTTTCCCTGTTTTTAGCACAACATTAAAGTTCTTTAAATTCTCACCAGTTTCACTCAGAAGCAGACTCTGTTCTTGAATAGTTAAGAGATTTTTTTTACTCTATATGCTATTATTTTTTAAAATATATTTTTTATGTGGTACTGAGGATCGAACCCAGTGCCTCACATGTGCTAGGTGAGCATTCTACACTGAGCCACAACTCCAGCCTCAACAATGTATTTTTTTTCAAATCTTCTATTCTGGCAGCTTTTGATTTGAATCTATAGTAACACATATATTGACTCAGAATTCACATATGTAACAGCAAGTAAAGTTTTACGAAATAGTACTTATCTTTATTAGTATGATGTCCTCCAATATTTTCTATTCTCTTTTTATTGCTTTTAAAAAAATGCTGGTCAGGGATCAGCAGACTATGACCAGCTGCCCCTGTTGTAAATAAAGTTTATTGGAATGGGGCCCAGGCTTTCTAGTGGAAACTAATTGGAATTAAAATGGACACAAATTCCATTCAAGTGCTAGTTATTTATTCATTAGATTCCAGCAGGGCCTTTTTTGTGATATAATGGAGTCCATTAGTGGAAGAGGTAGAGAAACAGTGATCCTGCCTTCTTTTAAGAACATCTCTGGCAAGTGGTCCTGATTGCCACATTTCTGATTTATGGTGGTAGTATTTCTGAGCATAATACAATTTAGAGACATTAAATTATGAACTTTTGCAGTTGAACAGATTTTAGGAAAAAAAAATTTTTTTTCACTCAGACCTAATTGGGCCTTTAAAGGCCAACTTTCTTTAATACCTACATTTTCCAAGCTGTTAGGAAGGACGACATGGTTATTTATGTTGTGTGGCTCATGGAATTGATGAGCAAGAGCTGAGGCAGAAAAGACTTCAGAATGATCTGGATATGTCTTTTTAGAATCTGAAATGCCAGATGAAGAGTGGCCACTGACTCATTTCTTTTATTGGCAGTGAGGGTAGAATCAAAATGCATGAGGTTTGACTATAGCATGAAAAGCTTAGGTAAGATCTGAGGGACCTTCCTCAAGAAACATAGCTTCTTTGACAGCAGAGTAAGTTCCCTTGAGCATTTATGTTGTTGCTGCTGTCCCCTTAGTTCAGGTAGGTGGGTGGCTTTCCCTCTAGGTGGTTGGGTGTGTGTAATTAATAAGGATTCTTCTGGGCACCAGCAGTAGAAACCTTCTGGAGCTTGTTGCAGCCAAAGTGGAGAATTCACATCAGGGACTGGGAGAGGTTCCAGGAGCCACCTGCATCCTGGGATCTAGGCTCCTCCTGCTTCCATTTGCCTGGCTGCTTATTTTCTCTCCCTACTATATTCCGCTTTTCTTCTCCCAAGGGCAGAACTCTGGGTAAAGGTACCCGCTATACAAGCCTAAGGTTTCTCTTGTAATGCCTGCCCCAGTCACCCAGGGAGTGTCCTCTTTGTGCCAGCTTAAAATCACTCAGAGGTAGGCAGGGTTGGGACCTAAAGATGGGACTCTGGTCTAGCCTCAGACCCAACAGTGTGGTTATAGGCATTTCAGAAATTTGTGGGGGCAATTTTCATTGTCATTCCTTGAGAATTGCTATAGCACTTATTGGGTGAGGACCACGAGTGCTGTGTTAGTCAGCTTTTTATCACTCTGACCAAAATACCTGACAAGAACAACTTAACAGGAGGAGAAGTTGGTTTGGGCCACGTGGCTTCAGAGGTCTCAGTTCATGTCAGCCAGCTCTGAGATAGAAATATTATGGCATAAGGGATGGTATAGGAAAGCTGCTAAACTCATGGCAGATGGAAAGCTGGGAGAGATGGGTTGGGGGAGACGAAGATGATGGAACCACAGATAGATTAAACCCAGGGCATGACCCCCAGTGACCTACTTCCATCTATTTGATGGATTAC
The DNA here is from genome assembly GCF_048772815.1 of Callospermophilus lateralis. Lineage (NCBI taxonomy): Eukaryota > Metazoa > Chordata > Mammalia > Rodentia > Sciuridae > Callospermophilus > Callospermophilus lateralis. The sequence goes on from NW_027510154.1 coordinate 376,422, forward strand.
TCCACTGATCAAATGGAGTAATCCGCTGATGAAGTCAGATTCCTCATTATCTAGTCATTGCCTAAAAATCTACCTTTGAACCTTCCTGCATTGAGGACCATGCTTTTTAACACATGAGTTTTTTTGCGGGGGACATTCCAGATCCAAACCATTATAGATGTAAAACATCTATGTGGGAAGAACAGTCTTGTGCCACAAGCTGTATGCTACAACTAGGTTATCATGGGCAAGCAAACTTCAATCTACACCTAACTTCCATATAAACATCATTTTTGTACATTTTAAAAAGGCATCAACTTTTCCAGTCAATGAAGAAAAAGATTGCTCCCTGTTTTGTTGGGGAAGTTACCCTTGGAGATTCATACCACCCATATAGCATTACCTCATCTGCGATGATTTTATAACCTCTCAGTTGGTTGTGACTCTCCATTTCACATTTCACATTAACATTTTCATCTGCCCCCCCTTCTTTTTTTTAACATAAAGTGCAGGCATCTAACAATGTTATTATGCTGCTAGAGTAATCCTGCCCAACTAATTTCATATTGAAATACATTAGGTTTGTCATAATTACTTTTATTCCCATTTATGTTATTCTTATGGCATTCAGCAAGTATGTTTGAAACTATGTCTAGATAGTTTATGTAATAATTTGACTTTAGACAATAAAGGAGTATTGGAAATTTGCTATAAGCTGGAGGCTTTGGGGTCCCATAGGTTTCAGTGTTAGGGGAGATGGTTTATAAAATAACTTTTCCCTTCTAGTCAATACTTCAGCTGAATTACTACTGCTAATGTCAAGCATTTTAAAGAAACAACCTGTGACCCATACATTGGATGCATCAGTAATATAATATAGATGTTGGTCCCAGTCATACTGCTTCTCTCCCAGTCACACATACATGTCATAGACTCTCCTTGGTGCAGACCTTCTGCTCTCCCACATATGTGGTTTAATTGTTGTTTTTGGACAAAGGCTCCCTTGTGGGTATTTTCATTATTCTGGTAAGACCACAGGAATGGGAGGTTATATTAGTCAACATTGTGCTGTTACAACAAAAATACCTGATGATTGGTAATGCATAAAGAGGATTTGACTCACATTTCTGGTGGCTGCAAAGTCTAAATAGCATGGTGCCAGCATTTGGTGAGGATCCCCTGAGTGCATCAAAACGTGGCAGATGGTATCACATAGTGAGAGCACATGGTGGCAGTGTGTGAGAGAGCTCACATGATGGAAAAGGAAGCAAGGGAGTGTGAGCTGAGAAAGCCAAACTCACTTTTGAGCCAAACTCACACAATCCATTCTCATGGGAAGGAATCCAGTCCTATGAGACCTGACCACTCTTTTGAGATAGCATTAATCCATTCACTGGGGTAGAGCCTCCTCTTACTTTTTACTAGGCTCCTCCTTCACTGTTCATTTCTACCACTTGGACAGTGGGAAGTGGGGGGGACCATTGTGAAATCATAGCAAGGATTAAATCAGATTATCACATGATTTTTCACATGAGCCCACTGCAAGGCTTCAAGGAGATCTGTGAGCTTTGGTGGCAAATTATTGCACTTTGATGTTTACTAATTTGTAGCAAAATTTAGCAAGTCCTTCATTTGTTGTTGTTGTTTTTCCATACTGGGGTTTGAACCCAGGGGCACTTTGCTACTGAGCTACATCCCCAGTTCTCTTATTAAGACTGGATCTCCTCAAATTGCTGAGGAGATCCTCCTGCCTTAACCTCCCAAGTCTCTGGGATTATAGGTAGGCACCACTGCACCCTGCTGCAATTCTTTCACCTTTAAATGTTGGCCTCAAATTGCTGCAGTATGAGTGTTATTTGTGACTTTTTCACCAATAGATATACAATATTTTGATTTCACACTGTACATGGTTAGCAGATATCTTAAAATATCAATACTCATCGCCACTTGGAAATTATAGTGGTTGTTAAACCTGCTGCTAGACAGTGATATTAATGTGCTAAATAAACATGTATATGTATTACTATATCATGATTTAAAAAGTATTTTGTCAACTTTTTAAATATAATTGATTTCCTCTTGAGATCCTATGTATTTTATGCATTGAAAAAAATCCTTCTGTGAGGGGGTCCATATGCCTCTTCAGTCTTCTGGGGGGGGGGTGGTATAGAAATTGTAGAGCATTGTGAAACATTCAGCCTGCTGCTCCCCTGTCCCTTCCTGTCACCAGGAGTCCTTCTCTTCCTTGGCTTTCCCCAAGGCTGTCAGACAAGGGTGTGGAGTGGGTGTGAGCTTATCTCCACCTGGCTAGTTTTCTTCTTAGACTTGGTCAACCAGTTGAACTATATTTGTGACTCACTCTTCTATCATATTTTGAGGAGGAAAGTTTGTTAGAATATTCCCTTGGTGAAATTGACAAGTTGTATAAGGTACATGAAGCATTTACTTAAAAACATACTGATTATGTGAATTCTAACCAGAAGTGTGATTTCTGCTTCAGTTTTTCAAGGGGAGAAAAACCAGACATTTTTTTCTTCATATGCTTCTAAGTTACATAATAACCAACACAACTGTAAGAAGTTACTCTGTTTTGCAGATGGCTCCTTGCCTGTGAATGTGTGTAGGGGGTTGTGTGTATGGCTAATGTGGGAGAAGAATGTTCTCTAGAAATTAGGACTCAGGGTAGAGGTAGACAGGTCCATAGGTATGTACTTGACTTGGTTGCTAATTTGCTACCCAGTGAGTCCAGCTTGCAAGGTGCTGTGTTGCAGCTATAACTGGATTTCTGGAGTGCTGTCAGCCCTTTTCTGTTTCTGGAAACTTCTGCTGATAGGAAGTGACTTTGTCAGAATAGCTTTCTGCACTGTTTCTCACTGTCCTCCAGACACTAAGCTATTGTTGCAATGCCATGAGCATCTTTTTCTTCTTATAGCTTCTAAGTCTGTGTTTAGAGCATGAAAATCCTGAACATTTCCTTTCTAATTCTTTAGAAGTTATGGTAGGCAAGGACCTTCACATATTCAACACAAATACCTTGGACAATTATATTAAATGATAATTGGAAGAATGACTTTTCATTTTTGTTTCCAAAAATATTATGCTGAAAATTGGGATCAAATAGTCTCATGATTTTTTTCTTCATTTTTCTATTGATCTAGTTATTACTCACATTTCTCCTTGAGTATAAATCACCTCTTAAAGAAGTGGAAATTGTTACTATTCATTTGAAATAGGGAGAACATATGTGTATTTAACAAGCTTAGCAATGAAGTGACAGCATCTCACCTCTCTCTCTCTCTCTCTCTCTCTCTCTCTCTCTCTCTCTCTCAGTGGTAATAACAAAATTCTATTGTTTTCTGTACCCACTGATTGATAGTACAGATTCATGTTTGAGACTGTGAATGATTAGGCCTCATTTTTAAAGTGCGGTATCTAAGATCCTTTTTTTTTTTAAACAAGCTGTTCTTCCATGGGATCTATATAGCCAGCTGTTTTTGGCTTAAAAAAGCAAGAAACTCACCACAGTCAATTGACTAAGAGGTGGTAATCACACTTACTTCAAAGGACCTCTTAGCCTTCTGTATCTGTACCACATTCACTTAGCCTGTTTTATAGAGGTTTGATTTGGGTTGACTTGATCTTAACCCCACCTTTGTAGATTGAGTAAATAAAATCCAGATGATCTAGAATGTAGGCATTTAAATATCCATGAATGAGTCATCTCCTAGTCAGGTGGATGATGGAATTAATGTGCAGCTGTGGACCCAGATCTCATTCCTATTTTATAGACATTATTGCAATAAAAAGTGGGAAATACAGGTTCTATATTCAACCTGCCCGGAAGAGGTGAGTACATGATGTGTATGGATAAACACTTTCCCCTGAGAGCTGACCTTTTGGGCATGGAAACTGGTATTCTGGGGAACACTAGACACTCTGGAAACAAGACTTGTGCACATTGTCTGATTTCATGCTTGTGACAGTTAGATTCCCTTGTTTTCATTTAATAAACTTGAGACTGTGTGAAGAGTCTTATCTGCAGTAACTCCAATAATAAGCAAGGTGACCACATAATTTATCATTGAAACCTGGACTCTTTGAGAGGTAAAAGTGGTGCTATTAATGTTTAGGCTAAGATAACAGACATTAAAGGATATAAGATCACCTGCAAATCAGGTGCTGATTGGGGGTTCAATGCAGATCTCTGATTCTAAAGCCTGCCTGTTCTCCATCACAGGCTGTTGACTCAAGCCACCCATCTACAAATGAATTCATGTGGTGCATGTCAAATGCCCTTCTGAGGATGAGTCCTGTTCTAAGTGTGGAGCCAAAGAAAAACACCCCTAAGCTAGGTAAAAGGTTTTTGGCAAGAGAAAGATGTACTAGAGGTCTTTCGTGTAGAAAGTGTTTTATCAAGAAGGCAGGCAATTTTTCTTTTTCTAAAATAAATGGTTTTTCATTTATTTTTTAAAAGAACAGATCTGCCTTAGCATTTACAAGAAAAACAAAGTAAGACTCCTAACATCTCATATCCAGGGCAAACATCTTTATAGCCAATAGTAAGACAGTGACATTTGGTTGTCCCTTGGTGTCCAGAAGTTATTTGTTCCAGCACCCAAAACATAAAGTAGCATAGTATCTATATCTCACCTATGCACATCCTCTCCATGCTTGAAATAATCTCTAGATTACTCATAAAACCTAATACTATGTAAATAGTATGTAAATAGTTGTTATATGGTATTATTTGGGGAATAAAACATGAAAAAAAAGTCTACATGTATTCAGGACAGAAATTTTTTTTTCCAAAATGTTTTTTTTTTCTGAGTGGCTGAGACTTGAACCCAGGGCTTCCTGAATGCTATGCACATGCTTTCCTACTGAGCTATACCCCCAGCCCTTTTTTCAAATATTTTTTATCATGGATGATTGAATCCACAGATGTTGAACCCAAGGATTTGGATTGTAGTAAATTCTTAAGTAGTAAGGCATGTGCATACAAATTTACCACCCACTTTTAGCACTGTGTCCATGGCTGTTATTGTCAAGGCAAATTTGTGTGGTATAATCATTTCTAAGAGATGTAGTCTAAAAATCCCAGCCCTTCAACGTAACTACATTCCCCGTCTTGCCCCACTCAGGCTTGTGATGAGCTTTGTGCTCTGGTGAATGTCAGACATGTGCATGACAACTCAGCAGAGGCTCAGCCTTAAAGATACATGAAGTGCAAGGCTTTTTAAATGCCATTATAACCCAACCATGGAAAGTAATCAAGAGCTTTATGCAGCATACCAGGATTTATTTGTTCACAGTGTTAAGTTCACTGGCTGCCTTCTAAGCCTATGGAAGTGTCCAAGCAGAAGTTTCAGAGTAGAGCAGTTCTGTAAATACCACAGCCTGAAAAAAATAAAAGTCCTGTTGGAATGCCACTTGTCATCAGTCTGCAGTGCCAAAGTGACAGGCCATGTAGAGGCCACTTCTTGGAAGCTAAAGCAAAGGGGTGGATGGGCGAAATTTATGTATGTGGTTGAAACTTTAGGATACAGTTTTGAACTGAGAGCCATTACTTGCCCTTTGTTGTATATCTAGATTAATGTGGGATCTGTATGTGTGTGATATGCAGGAATCCCTGGGTTCAAGCCTCAGCCATTCAGAAAAAAACTTTTTGGAAAAAATAGTTTCTGTTCCAAACATGTGTAGACTTCTTTTTCTTGTTCTTATTCCCCAAACAATACCATACAACAACTATTTAGGAATCTTGGAGTATCTAAAACATCTGAATCCCAGAGTAGCAAAATGTAACTTTCTGGTGATGAAGAAAAATCTCCCTCCCATTGGGAGTGATCAGGAAGTCCTGGAGGGGGACTGGAAGGCTCAGGGATTGCACCTGCCCCATGCTTTGTTTCAGCCACATCATGAAGAACATACCCATATCTGGTTCACTTTGTGAAAGGGTAGACATTTCTTTGGAAGAATGAGAACCCCCAACCATAAGACAGGCAGAAAAACAAAACTAGGTTGGAGGAGAGGCATGAGAAAGGGAACCAAGGGAAGAAAAGAGCATGGGTGGTGAGCAGCGGCCGTTCAAGAGGGAGACTGAAGATGTAAAACAGCTGGGCTGCTGGGGTGACATGAAGCTGCTTGCATTAGGCCACCACAAGACACCCACCAGGAAGTCAGGAGATCTGGAGGCCGGTCCCTATGACTAACTAGCTGGTAAGCCTCTGCCTCTTTTGCCAAAGTGGGAGGGTTGGGTCAGATGTTATCCTGTGTGACTTTAAGCTCTGAAAGTCTTTGGTGCTAAGCCAATGAACTATTCTTGAAGGGCTCTCCAAGACCTGGCTGGCTCCATAAACATTTACCAAGGTCTTATACTTAAGACACTGGCACAAAGGCGACTACAGCTCCAGAATCCCCATCCAGAGTGCGACCCGCCATAAATGCTTCCCATTGCTCCAACTACAGGAAGAATAACTAACTCTTAGAAAGCAGGCATGATGTACCAGACTGTTTTATAGATCCTTTCTGTCAATTTACATCTCTTAGCTCTCAATCTTACCAAAAAAATGAAAGTAGTAGTTAGGCCCTCCTGTTCTAATTTTACACATGAGGAAACTAAGGCATTTAGAGGTGAACTAATGTACCCCACGTTTCATTGCTAATCTGGCAGACTCTGGTGGAAAGGCATTGTAGCAGAGGGGGCTGTGTGGGCTGACTCTAGCATTGCCTTGAGCTGTCAGCATTCCCAGAGCACTTCATAGATGGGATACTTTAGGGACAGCTTTCCCTGGGAAGGCATTTGGACTTGATCCTGAGAACAGTGGAGAGTAGACTCCTGCAAGAATTTAAGGAGGAGTGTGGCTTGGGCAGATTTGGAGTTTGGATGGCTTTTCCTGCCACTGTATGCAAAACAGGGTACAGAATACGATGGGACAGGAAGGGCAGGCTGATGTCTTGGTGAGAGATCATGGAAAACTCAAGTCAGGAGGGGAAAGGGTGGCAGGCAGGGAGGTGGTGAGAAGTGCAAGGTCAGGATGATTCTTAATTCAGGGAACGCTTTATTCAAGCCACTCTGGGGGTGTTAATGTGTGCAGAGGTGTTCCCATATAGGTGCAGAACTGAGCCCCGGAAGTAAAGACAAGAATAAATGGGGGGTTGTGGCCTTGTCAGCATCAGGTAGCAGTGAAAGCCAGGAGAATGGATGATATCACCTTGAAAAAGTGTTACCCTGGAAGAGCCAGTCCTTTGAAAAATTCTTGCACTTATAGGCTACGTTGAAAAGAAGTTGGCCACCAAAGTTGAAAAATGGCTGCTAAAGCAGCCATTCCTGAGCAAGCAGGGCCAAGGGTCTTATGAGATAGGTAATCCTGACCCTGGTGATAACATTTTTGAACCCTCACTGCATGCCTCACACATTTTTTTTGAGCACTTTGGGTACTCGGTATACTCATCTACTCTTCAAAAAGACCCAATGAGGGGGCTGGGGTTTTGGCTCAGTGGCAGATAGCTTGCCTTGCACAAGTGAGATACTGGGTTCCATCTTCAGCACCACATAAAAATAAACAAACAAAATAAAGATATTGTGTTCATCTATAATTTAATTTAATCAGTAGTATTCTGATTCCCATTTTACAGATAAGAAAATTGAGAAGGCATGGAGACACTTCATCACCAGTTATCCATGGTCACATACATCATTTGACCAGAGGCACCTGGGAGATATGGTGGTGTTGTTTGGATATGAGGCGTTCCCCCAGAACTCTTGTGTTAATACAGGACTGTTCAGAGGTGAAATGATTAGATTATGAGGAGCTGTGACCTAATCAGTGGATTGATTAATTCGAAGAATGAATAATTTGAATGGATTACTGGCTGCTAACTGTAGGCAGGTGGGGCGTGGCTGGAGGAAATGGGTCATTACAGGTGTAATTTGGGGATTGTATTTTATACCTGGACACTGGAACTCTTTGCTTCCTGGCTGTCCTGTACTAAGCAGCAAAGCAGCATTTTTTTTTAACCATGCCCTTCAGCCATGATGTTTTCACTTTGGGCTCAGAGCAATGGATTTGGCTGACCAGGGACTGAACCTCTGAAACTGGGAGGTTGGAATGAACTTTTGCTCCTCTTTCTGGTCAGGTATTTTTGTCACAATGATGAAAAGCTGACTAACATATAAGGCCTTCAAGTTTTTATTGCTTGTGTCCATTTGGAAGTCTTTGAGGACCTTCCCAAATTCTGCTGAATGAATCAGAGGCTGAGAAGGGAAGGAAGGTGTTGGACCTGTACTGACAAGAGGAAGAAGGTCAAAGGAAGTATGGGATTGTTTTTAAGGGGTCAGAGAATTGCTCATAGGCAAGATCAGTTCACAGGGAGATTTCCAAGGCATAGGCAGGAGGGGACTGGGCATTTCTGGACAGATGTGAGACGCGGACCAAAAGCACTGAAGAGAGAGAGACTGGAGGAACAAAGCAGGAAGGGCAGAGCTGTTTCAGAATTGGAGAGGGCATTGCTGACTTCATTGATATAAAATGTCCAGGAAAGATAAATTCACTGACAGGAAACAGATGAGTGTCATTCCTGGGCCTGGGGAGGAAGACTAGGTTCAGGGATTCTGAAACTAAACAGAGGTGATGGTTGTACAACAAGGTGAATGTACTACATGCTACTGAATTGTACACTTTATTTTTTATTGGTATTGAGGATGGAACCAAAAGCCTCATGCATGCCAGGCACATGCTCAACCGTTGAGCTGAACATCCCTCCCCCATATGAATTATACATTTCTAAGTATGTTATTTGAATTTTAATGCAAATATTTTTTTAAAAAAATTGGAGAAAGCAGAGGTGAGCAGGGAGTAAGGTGAGCCCTACCTCTGCCCATGCTTGCTCCCTATTTTGTAAAGATCTATATTCTCAGCATTGCCTAGTCCCTGGTACTTTCTTGCTTATGGAGAGGAAGCACTGTGAGATTTAGTCCTGTCTGGAAATGCTGACCATACAGTGTGTGCTCAGAGAATGTTTTAACACACAAGAGAATGAGGGAGATCCATTAATTAGCAGGTGGGAGGAAGGAAGGTAGTGCATGTTCTGCTTGGCTGAGGAGGAAGGGAAATGGAGTTGGCTGAGGACAAGAAAAGTCTTGAATTATTATGCGACCTGGGGAAAACCAGGGCCTCATTAACCTGGTCACATTGTTTATGTAGGTACTCTATATTCATTCATTTATTTTTATTTTATTTTTTTTGAGCTCCCTGAGTGCAGAAGGGAAGTTAGATTGTGAAGCAAAGCCATAATTTGTTGTTAAAAGGTGGGGATTTTGGTGGGGTGATCAGAGAGGTAAGATAAGGATGTGGAGAAGAAGGCACTGATAGTAGATGGTCCAGGGGGCTAAGAGAATATGGAGGGGAGAGGCGTGGATGACGATAAAATGGAAAGGAATGATTCCAGGACTGTCATGGTGAAGAGCAAGTCACTGTCATTGGCAGTGGAGGTGGCTCAGGTGGAGGGAAATCATTGGGCCTAAGACCTGCATTGTTGCATGTCCAGGGCAGTGAATTCTAACATTTAGTGCTCAGGGGAGAAGAAAACTTGCATTTTTTCACCCTTAAAAATTAAAATCTTAAATTTTACTTAGTTATACGTTGGCAGTAATATATATATATATATATATATATATATATATATATATATATATATATATATATATATATACATTTTTTTTAAATGTGTTAGGGTAATGCTTATTTGGGACTGAAGGGATATATGATCAAAATGATTTTGAAGGAGGTTTTGAAGGTTGGGAGGGCCTTAGATGTCCTTGGGCCATTGAGAGTGATGTCTCACAGGCGACCATGTCGGATGGCTTGTTGAGACAGAGACCATGAGTCTGTACCACCTCTAGGTTGACCAGGCTAAGCATCCCTTCCAGAAAGGACCTGGGTTTACCCTGGCGTGCCTGGCTGTTTACCAATTATTCTTTGTAGGATCATCTTTTCAGATGTTCACAAATGATTTGCTAAATATTCCTGTTTAGAAATTGAATACTCAGGATGTATAATTTCTGGGCTCCACCTCAACCTCCCTAATTTTATTTTATTTTTTAAATCAATCAGTTTGCTTTTATCTCCCTCCTCTTCTCCCTTCCTGGATATATGTTGATATTTCCCCTTATCCTCCAAGAGATAATGACCTAGGAAAGTTCTCCCCCACCACTCCCATCCTTAAGAATCTGAGATACAATTTTCCCGAGTCTTAAAATTTGAAGTGAAAATAACTAAGAAGATCTGAGGGGAGTGGGGGGCAGGAGAAGGAGCCTCAGGGGAAGGACAACCCTTTCCAATTCTCATTTCTGTTACTGACCATGTTTCTTCTGGGAAAGTTGCTTAATTGCTCTAACTTTCAGTTTCATTTATAAATTGGAGAGGTGATTACTGATCTGATAAGGTTTTGGGAAAAAATAAAGGAGTTATGCTTGTGAAAGTCCCTTAAACTTACTAGGACTTAATAATGCCAGTTCTTTCTTGACATACCATGCCTCCATTTGTTTTTAAGCTCTGGCCTCTTCTACATTTCCACCCTGGTGGGATAAGTGGTTTGAGAATATAAGGTAAGTGCTGTGATTTTTCTGTAAGACTGTCTTCAACATGTCCATGTTATTGGTGAGTCTGGTCTTTTCCGTGTGATCTTTCTTTCCTGATTTCGTTTCTCAACTCTTTATCTGGCATTACGGAGGGTTTGGGGCATTCTTAGTTATGTTTATAGTTTTGGTTAGTGTTGAAACAACTCATTAATGATAAGTTGCCACAGTCTGGCTCGGCACAAAATAACTGAGCCACCACAAAAGCCTTGTAGATTCAAACAGCAACTCTTTATTCCCGAACTCTCACCGGCACTCTACACCCACATTCTGGGAAAATCCACACCTCCACTGGGCTCTGCATCCCAAATACTCTCTGAATCCTGCGGGAACTCAAGGAGCGGGTGCCCTATTCCCAGCAGGATCCACCCTAAACCCGGATCCACTCTAAACCCGGATCCGCCCTAAACCCAGATCCGCCCTAATCCCTGAGCAAGGTCACCTTTCATGGAATGTCACTGCAAATGACCTGGGTCCAAGGCAAGCCCATTTCCACAATGGAGAGTCCTCCCTCTAAACAACATTGGGTAGGCTGACAAGGAAATTGCCATGCGTCTTTCCTACTTGGCTATGGCTCTCAGCAATAAGTCTCCCCCTCCCCATTAAATGGTTAAATGAAGAACTGATTTCATAGCGGGCATAAAGTAAAACTGATGTCACTCCACTTCATCCTGCCCCACTTCTTTTATCATGATGAAGGGAATGAGTTCTGAGAACTTTTAGAATTAAAGTGTTTGAGTAGGGTCATTTTTAAAGTCTCTTAGTAGTGATGAATGAGAACCTTCCTGTTGTCTTTGATGGACATGAGACATTGGGAACCTCCCTAACTTGTTCAAGACATTACATGGGCCAGTGCCTCCTGGTCTATTGGGCACTAGCGTCTGCAGCTCACCTTCTTTGGCCTCTGCAGAGTGGTGACTGCTGTTTTGACTGCCATATGCCTGCATTCTGGGTCTGACAATGCCATTGACTCTTGAATTTTTATAAGAACATTGTATTACTCATGAATGGAAGAAATTTGAGAAGTCATTCTACAGTTAGGAAAGTTTGGCTATGAAGAAAGATCAACTTTTGAGCCACTTAATTCTGTCTGCTTCTAGGAAAAGTGAAGTGATGTCTCCTTCCTACCCCAGGACAATATTTTATTATTTACTTACTTAAAAATAAGTACCTTTTAATTTATAGCTGGAATTTCAAACACGAATTTTAATGTAGCTTGGGTTCTCTCTTTCATATACACACTGTTTTTCTCAGAAAATGATTTTGTAACATCAACTGTTTTGAAATTCTTAATCATTTTATTTCTTCATTAGTAAGATGAGATGATGGATGTGAACATTAGAATAATTTAAGAAAAGAGCCTAGTGCCGTACCCAAAGTATAACAGCCATTCAGTACATGGTTAATCCTATTTTAAATTCAGATTAAATGGGGGAAAAAACATTCAGAATCTATTCAGGCAGCATAGCACTATATGAAAAGGAGCCTATTGATTAAACACCTAGAAAGTTTCAAAAAAAACCCTTTTAAGTCCCAAGATATCAGCACTTGTGTGATGGATGTCTCCAGGCAGATAAAACAGTTGAGTCTTTTTAGTGGAAGAAACAGGAATCTTTTCACATGACATGGCACTTGAAAAATATTGCTGTAATTAAAACATACAGTACAGTTAATTTTCAGGAAATGTACATTTTTCATGTCTTGAAGAAACTTTACGGAGTTATTTAAGAGAAAAAGGAGGGATAGTCTACTGGAAATTAGCACTTGATGAGGTTGATATTATTGGCTTTTTTCCTCCCTTCTATTGAAGGTGGTCAAATCAATGCAAGGGTGAGCAAGTCCTATAAGTCTGTTTTCACCTCTCCTCTTCCCCTCCTCTGTATGGGAAAGACTGTGAACTTAGGTGGTGAGAAGTAATTCCCTTTTTTTATGGACCAAGTTCTCATTAAAATTTGGCCTTTTCTTCAGTTATGGGTACAGGCATAAACTAAAGTAAAACAGTTATACCTTGGAATCTGAGCAGAATTGGTTCCAGGACCCCTGTAGATGCCAAAATCTGCAGCCACTCAAATCCCTTATATAAAATAGTGCATTCTAGACACATCCTCCCCTGTACTTTAAATCATCTCTAGATGACATATAAGCACTAATGCAATGTAAATAATTGTTATACGGTATTGTTTAAGGAATAATGGCAAGAAAAAATTGTACAAAAATAATATCCTGAGGGGGATATTTTCAATCTGTGCTTGGTTGAATCTGAGGATGTAGCGCCCACCGATATAGAGACTAGCTGTATCAGGAATACTTTGACCTTTGTTATCTGTGAATCCATATCACATTACTATTGTTGCAGAGATTTCTAAATATTTTTTTCAGTCATCACAACTTCAAAATGATGGTATATAACTGACCCATTTTTGGATCTTATAACTTTGTGTATTCATAAAGAGGCACTCATATTACCATATTGCAACTTTAACGTATTATGATAACAAGTCTAATTTGTTTCCCTTAAATCCTTTGTGTTTTATTTCATGCATTTCCTGCATTATTTGAAGGAAATACCCAATCATCAGATTGTCAGTGGGGTTCAGGGAATACAAAAGGTTAAGACCCTACTCTGTCACCTGTGGTCCAAATTTTATTCTGATATTGTCATGGTTCTCAACCATGTCTGCCCACTAGGATCATCTGAGAGACTTTCAGGAATTCCAGTGCCCAGACCAATTACAGTCATCAGTCCCTTAATCATAGGGATATGTTCTTGAGAACTGTGCCAGCCATTAAGTGATTGTATCATTGTGTGAACATCATAGAGTGTGCTTCCACAAACCTTGTGGGGCTGGAGGTGTAGCTCAGTGGTGCAGCACTTGCCTCAAGTGCATAAGGTCCTGCATTTCATCTTCAGACTGCACAAAACAAAACAAGAACACAAACCTAGTTGGTGTAGGTCAACCACATCATTGATCCTCTTGTTGTGATCCAGAGACACTTGTAAACAAGAGATAGATGAGGTTGCTGCCAGTAAAACATGGCATATTCTTTTTAAAAAAAAATATAACAAGGAGTACACTAAAATAATGACCAAAGGTATAGTGTAGTAAATACATAAATCAGTAACAGTCATTTATCATGATGAAGTTGTGAAGTTGTGAAGTTGTGAAGATGTGTTGTCTGTAGCTGTATTGCTTTATTTTTACATTCCTGGCAGGATGATGCTTGTTTAAACAACACCAAGTGATGTGTTCTGCAGTACTTACTTTCCAGCTCCTTTATGATCTTAGGAGACCCCTGTTATATCTGCAGTCCCTCTTCAATAGAAATTCCCTTCCATGGTATGTAATTGTAAATGCAGTTCTCTGAGGTGATCCTGGGTGTGAAGTTGAGGTTGAGAATTCTTGCTCTAAATATTCAGATAAATCGGCCAACTGCTTTCTCTTTCTAGTCTTCAGATAACAAATTAAATTTCATGTTCACAATAGAATATTCAAACTGAGAGAAAAGGACAGTTCTGCTACCTTTCTATAGATAACTGTTGAGGGTGTGGGGGGGTGTCAAAACAATAGCTCAGCCAGGCAGATTGTCCTGAAATTTGAGGTCATTTGACATTTGTTCTCACATGTACTGGTCCTGAATTTAATCTTAACCTCACACCTACCTGCAGAAGAGACCCTGACTATGTGCCTGGGTACTTAAGTAATCTGGTCCTATGGAATGAGGGGCAATCAAATTGTTTTCTAATCTAGGTATCTGTATTTCTCTCTGGGAGATATAAATATAACTACAAATATAAACTGGGAGGTTCACAATTGGCCTTCGAAACCCTGGAGGCTTACTGATCCCCCTGGGCGCTAGTCGTGGGCTTCCTCTTCCTGTCATTCCTCCTCATCGTCGCATCAGTCCCTCTCTATACATGACATTGGACTTTTAACTGCCTTTCCTGGAGCAACTTACAAATTTTATCCGAGACACCCTCGAGGTTGAGATTATTTTGTGTTGCTTTATTTCTTAGGAAGCTATTAAAATCATTACAAATGGGTGGCAGACTATTAGGGGCTCTGTAACCGCTTTACTGAGATAGAATTCATACAGCATGCAAATTACCCATCTGAAATGTCCTATTCAAAAAAGTTGTAGCATATTCAGGGGGTTCTACTGCTCATATCACAATTAATTTTATAATATTTTCATCACCCCACAATAAACTTTGTGCCCTTTAGCCATCATCCTCCCTCTGCTTCTCCATGTCCCCTCCCTCAAATGCTTATCTACTTCCCACCTCTATAGATTTTCCTATTCTGGGAATTTCTTTTAAGTGAAACCCTACAATGAGTGCCTCTTGTGACTAGCTTTCATCTAGCATGAACTTTTAAAGATTCATCAATGTTAGCACTTAATTCCTTTCTATGGCTGAATGATACTCCACCCTACGAATGGATCACATTTGATCTAATCATTGGCTGATGGGCATTTAAATTGTTTAACTTTTGGCTGTTAACAGTAAGACTGCAGTGAACATTTGTGTACAAATTTTTTTTTTGCATGGACATATGCTTTTGTTCTTTATAAACCAAGAAGTAGAAATGCTAGGTCCAAATGATCACTCTGTCTTTTAAAGGAACTGCCAGAGTGTTTTCCAAAGTAGCCACAGCATTTTATATTCTCTTAAGGTAGAGAGTGTTTTTTATTGCTGTGTTAACTTCTTAGAAAGGTACTGAAGTCATTACAGATGCTTATTTAAGTCCAGGGTTTGTTGAATGAATCAATGGCAGAGTTTTGGGGACTGTTAGAGGGTGCTAATGTTTCCTTATCCTTGTCAATACTTGTTATTATCTGAATTTTTTATTATAGTCATTTTAATTGATGTGAACTCCTGTTTCACTGTGCTTTTGATTTGTTTTTCCCTGATGTCTAATGATAAGCTCTTTTTTTTTTTCATTTGAGTGGCAGTTATTTAACCCTATCTATTTTCTGCCTACCATGTGATATGCACCTTTTTCTCTGGGTGGACATGTCTAGAAGCAACATCTTGGGGCTTATCAGAATGGAGTTTTGGTGTATGCATGTAGTGTATGGATGTGTATAAGTCCTGTCTCTCATACTGAGAATCTTGGTCGAGGTCCTGTTCTTAATACTAACTTACCAAGAAAAGGAAAAACCTCATTAATTCTTGGAAGCTTAATTAGGAAGATAAAGTTATAAAAAATAATGAAAGAATATGTGAACAAGGGTAGTATAAATAATCTGAGGTTATTTGGCCAAATTATGATAGGAAATATTATGACAATGTTTGTACTTGGCAATGTACTTTTATATGCTTGTTGACTTCCATTACTTCCATAGTATTCATACATGGGCAACAGTGGAGCTCTAGGTTTCCATTTAACAAATCCACAAGGACCTTGGAAGTGCTTTTTACAGAAGGGAAAAATAATTTGTTATTTTATTCCTCTGTGTTGATTCATGGAATTTCCTATGCAGAACACAAATATGGTACTGTTACTGGTTCTTTGTCTTTTAAATTCCTAGAAACAGAATGCTGGGAATGAATTTGAATCAGAAGACAAAGTCCTGGGTTGAACATTCACAGTGTCTTGCACAGGGAAGGTGCTTGATAAATTTTGTTACATCAATGAATGAGGATTGCACTTCATTTCTCTAGGCTGTAGTTTTATGAATCAAGAGTTTTAAGTAAAGAAAGGTCTGACAAATATGAAGTCTCTTGCAGCTCCAAAATTCCTCTGCACAGGGATAATTGCATTCCCAGCTTTTTAGACTAAAAGAACAAGAAAATATTATAAGCCTTTTCAGAGTGTCCAGTACTAGTTGAGCGTCACTAATCTGATGTCCACAATACTTGAAAATCCTAAGCTTTTTCAGTTGTTGACATGATGCCCCCAAGTTTTCAAATTTTGGGACGTTTTTGATTTGGGATTCTCTGATGAGGAATGCTTAACCAGAAGTTTATGCAAATATTCCATTCTGAAAAATCTCTCAGATTTTAAATACTTCCAGGCATTTAAAAGAAGGGATACTCAAGCTCTATACTCTCTGGGATAGAGTCTTGCCTGTTAGCCACATCTTGGCTGCCCCATTCCTTTGGTGATCAAGGACCTTCTCATTACTGTAGAGTCTTCTGCTTGAAATATGTGTACATGGCTCAGTTATAGAAATTAAATTACTTTTCTCATAGCGAAACTGTGAAGCAGCCCTAAGTGAGTATTTGCAAACTGAGAATGAGCAGTGAGGTCATTTTAATTGGAGACTGTATTTTACCATGGCTGATTTCTGTTGGCTTTATTGCTCTTCACTCCTGTAGCCAAGCTAGCTGATGGAGATGCTGGCAAGAGCTGGGTCTCAAGTGTGCAGATCCAGCCAGCTCCTGGCTGTTGCTGAGATGCTGAGGCAGTGTGGGTTCACAGGG
This sequence comes from Callospermophilus lateralis, assembly GCF_048772815.1. Lineage (NCBI taxonomy): Eukaryota > Metazoa > Chordata > Mammalia > Rodentia > Sciuridae > Callospermophilus > Callospermophilus lateralis. The sequence continues at coordinate 393,464 of NW_027510154.1, forward strand.
GTGCACTTTGCTGGGGCCTTCTGATAAGTGTAGCTGCATGTTCATATGAGGTGTGCATGGAGAAATTGCCACCTTGTCCTACACACAGGACAGAATCCCTGGAGACCTTTTATCATTGGAGAGGAATTATGGGTGAAGTGCCTTTGAGTTGAATGGAGCCCGTGCTAGTGTGGATGGTGATCCCAGTTGTCGGTAAAGGTGAGAAGATCAAACTGGGTTTTGTGACACTTCCAGGAGCAAACAGATGGCCATCAGTTTTTGAATTTTGAGAGGTTTATTTTAAACTCATCTGTCTTCTACCTTTGCCCCTTTTCTCTCTTCACTCAGGGTGAGGGATCAGACACTCTTAACCTCTCAGACACCTGGGGGGGTTCTCAATAAAAAAGCCAATGACACTATGTCCTTTGAATTCTTTTCTAAGATGTCATTTCAAACACTTGTCTTCTTTACTGTTATCGATGTACAGAAAAGTGAGCCTTGGCAGAGCAACCTCTCTTCATGGTAGAGCAAATTTCACTCTGAATACCTGTCTTTGTGTGAGGCTCACTTTCAGATACCTGTCCCTCTCCCTACCACTGGTTTTCCTCTATTCCTTCATCACTTTATCATCACCCAGAGCTGATTGAGTTTCTTATGCATCATCCCACCTATAAGCACTGTCTGAATCAGGATTGAGATTGACATCTGACTTCAGTCTCTTTTGTTTGGGAGACTCTTTTTGTGACCTTATTTCCAGATCTCTTTGATTCGGCAGTGAGGACTGGTTATCATTAACTTCAGTGTGCAGTAGATGTTTGAACTATGCTGCATAGTCAAGAGTTGATGTCTTAAAAATATATATATGCATGTATGTCAAACGGGGTAGTTAAGAGATCAATTGTATAGTACCTGATGAACCTTGTAAAAGCATCAGGACAGTTAACAAATGATTCATTAAGATCATATCAAAAAACCACAAGCTCTCTTTTTAAATTCCAAGAAGCTTTAAATATCAGCAATCCACATCTCCTCTCCCAGCAGAAAAGGGTCTTCTCCTGCTGCTGTTTGCCTCATTTTGAGCCCAGGTTCCCTAGGCTGTGGTCCACAACTCAGAGTTGCTGGGTCAGTGATTAGGAGAGAGGATTTCTGGTCCCTTGTTTCTCTGTGAAACGTTCCTCTCCACTTCATGGGAACTTGGGCTCTTTACGACTTTTTGCATTTGTTCATTCAGTTGTTTGAAAAAGCCTGTGGAGTTTGGACCCCTGGACAAAAATCCTGCCCACTCCCCCCCACCACAGGAGGCTGACAGGTACCTCTTTTACTGTTACATGGGTCCCCACCTCCCACACAGGGGTCCCTCTTCCCATATCCCCCCATGAGACCCCTCCTTCCACATGCCACACAAGGTCCCTTCCTCCACACACGTGGTGGTTACCTTCTAGAAGGTGCAGACTATGTCTCAGTAGGACCCATTTCAGCACACAGCAGGCAGCAGGTTCACATCGACTGGGCTGAGTTTGGAGGTTGGTGCTGAGGATTTTAAACATTCTACTTTCCCATCTATAAGATGAGGTCACCATCTCCCTTGTCTAAAATGTGATCCTGTGTGCGACAACACTCCAGAAAGACAAGTGCTGCATAAGCCTGTTAGTGTCCTCCATCCACCTTGGCTTCCTGCCTTATATCACCGTATTTCCATCTCCTCCATTCCTTCAAAACCTCTTTACTCCTTCTTCGTGTCCTGACTCCCTGCTTCCCTCCCTTCTGCCCTCAGATGGGAAGGAAAGCATGAGTGAAAAAAAATCTATCTGGTTCACAGTCATCGTTTCCTGTCAGTGTGTGTTTAATGCTGCTCTTGCCCTGTGCACATGTCTCCCAGCGTAGCTGCATCTGTGTGGCAGTCAGGAGATGCTGCCTACCCTTCACAGGAGCACGCATCTATGTGTGTGGACCCCTCCATTTGCTACCGCTGCCTCTGTATTGTGTGTTCTTCCCAAGTCTAAGCATGACAGAAAGTGTTTGTTCTCATAGATTAAACCCAGTACCCAAGCACTTTCTACACTGTGTGGGTACCATTATAAAACAGAGGAATTTTCACACCAACGTAGTCTGCCTGTTCTGTTGACAGCTGGGTGACAGTTCTGTAGAATCAGTACAGAGGTGAAGTTTTAGGTGAACCACAATGATGTAGCTTGGCTTTCGTGAAGGTGAGAGGTGAAACTGAATCCTCAACAACAGTTAAGAACTGAGCCTCATTGCTTATATTAACATCTCTTTGTATTTCTTTGCCCTTTCATCATATGGAAAAAAAATGGCAGGGAGAGAGAACTTGGGTGAATGGCAGGGAAAACGTTCTAGTGACATCTTAGCAGGGTCTGTCCCCCTCTTTTGAAGGGACCTTGTATAGAGTAATTACAAGCATCCCCTGAAAAGCATTAGCATTAACCTTTACTAGATTAAGATTTTGTTTCTTAGCCACACTCAGATCACAGACTCTTCCACAGGTTGGAAACTTCTCCGTGAGTACAAACTAATAAAAACATTTACTGAGTTTTTTTTTTCATTGTGATGGAAACAAAATGGGGAGCTGTCCTCTGAGAAAAAGCCCAGAGTCCTCAGGAGCTGTGTGGTGATGGAAGGTTCTGCCCTTGGTCGGATTCAGGGAGCAGCTCTTCCCTGTGGTAGAAGGCTGGAACTTCTGTTTATTGCACTCTGATTCCACCCACCCCACAGCCTGTAGCACATTAGAGCCTTTGGAAACCCATTGTGTATTCAGAACCATCACTGTGTCACAAAATAAGGGACAGGAAATTCATCTATTAGGTAATAGAATCACAGAGGAGACCCTGTTAGATTTGTTGATAAACTGTCAAGAGGAAGATTAAAAACTGTGGCCTAGCTGGAGTCTCCTCCCCAGACTAGGAGTCAGATCGAGGGAAAGACGGGAACCTGCCTGCGTTCATTCAAACAGCATTCACTGAGTGCCTGGTGACCCAGCAAAAAGATATTAGCTTCTCGTGTTCCTCATGACCTGGGACAGGAGATGGACAGATATAAAGAGAATAGCAGATGGTGGTGGAGAGGTGTACACAGGAGTCCAGGGAAGCCCAAAGGAGGGCAAGGCCAAATCCAACTAAACCCAACCGGGCATAAGAGGGTCAGGTTGAGGACTGTGTTTTCACGGAGGCAAGCCCTGGTTGAGTTCTATATAAAGGAAGGTGGGCGGAGAACAGAAGAGGCAGAGGAATTCCTGCAGGGCTCCTTAGAAGGACTGGCTTCAGGCCAAGTAAGGTGCACACCTGTCATCCTAGTGTCCTGAGAGGCTGAGGCAGAAAGATCACAAGTTTGAGGCCAGCCTCAGCAACTTAAGGAGACCCTGTCTCAAAATAGAAAGGGCTGGGACTGAAGCTTAGTAGTAAAATTCCCCTGAATATTTTGTCCTTAGTCTTGGGGAAGGAATCAGTTCAGCAGGTGTTCACAGAAAGGATGAATCTCATTTGGGGAGTCTCCTAGCAGAGCAAACACAAGGGTCTGTATCTGATTCTGTAAATAAAGTTATATTAGAGTGTGGCCCCACCCATTCTTTTGTGTGGCTACTACATCAGAGAGAGACTGTGTGGCACACTGCCTATATTGGGTGTGTTTTAGAAAAAGTTTAGTGACCTTGGCCATCACATATTTTTGAAACTCTCAATAAGAGTACTCATAGTCCAGCCCCAGGGCTCTATCTACTTCCTGGACCATCTAATGAATTTGCTTCACCCCACCCTACCTGCCACTCAAGTCAGGAGCCTCTGGTCTCTAAACACTCTGGAAGTAGAATAGTGTCTGTAGTGGAGGTACGGGGCTGGGCATTTCACTCTATATATCTCTTCAAAAACATCTGATCACCCCATCCTGCAACTGTTGGAGACTCCTAATTTCTCAGGACCTCTGTTACTGTTTAGCAGCTTGGTAAGTGTTGCCCAGCAAAACCAGGATTTGCAACACTGATGGGAGTCACAGTCATTGGGAAGTACTCTGTATTCTTTGATGCAGCAGCCCATGCTTTAGTGACTTCTGTGCCCTAGCAAGTGGGAGAGGGAAGCTGCAGGCAGAGCATGAAGAAACACAAAGAATGCATTTCTAAAAGTGGCTGAGCCAGGCTGAACTCTTGGCTAGTAAGAGCTAGAAGAAATAGAGCAACAGCCATTTCCATTTTATAGATAACAAAACAGAGGCCCCGACAATCTAAGTAACTTCGTTTTGACTGCCAGTAGACGCTGCCTCTGATCCCTGATAAGGAGGGTGTTTCTTCCTGTGGAGATGTCCCAGTGAAATGCCTGATCAAGAAGTCATGAATTTCTGTTGCAGACTTTCGAAAGATGTGGCTTTTGAGGATTAGGTACAGCTAAGATCCTCTGTAGGGCTAACTTCTTCTTTTAGTCCCAATAACCACCAAGGTACTATTTATCAAATAATGTTGCAATTTGGGATCTGATTTCTGACTAGTTCTTTATATAGAAAACCACTGGTAGGAAATAAGGTGACATTTTCCAAACCTTCCTGGAAAATATAGATACAAAATGAGAATGAAGCAGATAGAGTCATCCAGATTTCCAACCAGCATGATCATTGCTATAGAAAAATCGGTTTATAACTATTCACTTCTTAAAACCTTTCACTATTTATTGCTCTGCTGTTCTTTGAGGAAAAGACCAAAGTCCTTGTCGTGGCATTTGAGGTCTTTCCTGTGTGGGCACTGCCTGTCTCATCTGTCTCACCTCTCAGTATCTCACATATTTTCCTTCCAGCCTAAGTGGGTTCCTACATTTGGACCCACCTCAGTACTTTGAAAGACATCTTTAAATTGTCTGGCTCATTCCCACATTGTCCTCCCATCTCAGCTAAGTTAGTATTGGATCTGGGAGGCCTTCTCTGAGCTTTGGAGATTGAGTTGGGTCTCCTCCCTTGCCCAGTCCTGAATCATGTCAGCTATACCGTTCAGTTTCTTGTTCACTCTTTCTCTTTAGATTATAAGCTTCTTGTAAGAATGCTGCTCTTTTTTCAGTTTTGATTCTATAGTCACCAGGAAGCGGAATCCACTTGTACTAGTTACTATAAATGGGATTTGTGGTGAGAAAATATATAAAGCAATAAAGAAATCCTGGTGGAAATCTAATATCTGTAAGGAGCTGTCCCTATTGGAACCACAGTGGGAATTCCTCAAGATGGCGCAGGTGTTTTGTGCCTCTCTGCTCCTCTGCACCCAAGTTCTATTTGCCCTTCTGTCTCCTGTTGGTTTCTTGAGCTCATACACATGACTGCATGAAGTTTCTGCATGATCTCACTTTGCCCATGTGGCCTCCGATGCCCCCCCACCCCCCAGCCCTGGCAGGCACTCCTAATCTCATGGCTTTATTTCCTGCTCCCCATTCATTTGGTTCTCTGTTTCTCACTTGCAAATTTCTAAGCAAGCACACTGGTCAGCCTACTCACCGTTCTGAGCCAAGGCACACCAGTCAGAGGTCATCATCTTGTAGGTGGGGTCTCCTGGAGTCAGGTCCTCACCACAGACCAATCAAACATGTTTGGAGCTGGTGAGGTTCTATGGGTCAGAACCTGGCTGCCATGATGGGCATCTCTTATTTTGGTTTCTCTTCCTGTCTCTCTGCTGACAAGGATGTTAGGCATGTATATTTTATGGACTTGATGGTATCCTTTGTTGTTTTTCATTTTTTTAGATATCATTAATGGAGCTCGAGAAAAATGTGTATTGCCTCCTATGGATGGCTACCCCCACTACGAGGGGAAGATCAAGGTAAGGCTGAAGCATCACCTGCTCATTTCCATCATCCTCAATCTTCCACCCCACCCCCCCAGATACAAATGAGTGAGTGAGACCTGGAAGTAAGTTATTTAAGGGGTGCCTCCATCCTTCAGTATTGCATTGTGGCCATCATGACCCTTCTTTGCTTATGCCAACCCCATGGAGTTAGTCAACATTTACCCTCCATGGTCACACTGGAAGAGCCTGGCCCGCTTTGGGTGCCTGCCATAATGCTGCTTTCTTTTCCAGCCTCTAGTGGGTGGGTGCTTCCTGTGAGGGTTTCTTAGTGTCCACCTGCCCCCTACCCCTACCTCCCTGCCGTCTTAGTCCCAGGCTCCTGATCATTTAATCCAGGCTATAATTTTGGTGCCACATTTGCATTTGTGGTGAGTACCCAGCGATACTGGGCCACTCTTTCAGAGTTATCATTTTTTATTTTTTGGTGCTGGGGACCAACCCATGCCTCATGTATGCTACGCTCATTCTCTAACACCAACCTGCAGCCCCAGCCCAATGTTACATTTTTTAAAAAAATCCATAGCGACAGTAAAGAGATTAGTGGTTGCCAGGGGATTGGGGGGGTGGGAGACATGAGGTAAAGCAGAAGGGATTATTTAGGCAATGAACTATCCCATTGATAATTTCATGGTGGATGCATGCTATAATACATTTATCTAAAGCTATGGAATGTACAACACCAAAGGTGAAGCCTAATGTGGATGATGGTCTTGAGTTGATATTGATGTGTTCATGTAGGTCACTGATTATAGCAAATGTAACACTCTAATGCAGGATGTTGATGGGAGTGCTGTGTTGTGGAGAAGGGTGCATAGAAGCTCTGTACCGTCCACTCACTTTTTCTGTGAACCTAAAACTGCTCTAAAACATAAAGTCTATAGTTAAAAAGAAAATTATATAGCCTGCCCAGTAACTTTCAGGGAGAAGTTTCAGTTTAGGTCTGCAGTTATGACTGTGAGACCAACCTGGCAAGCACTTGCTGATCTTCTTTGGAGCAGGTGCTCCCCGATGCTCAAATTGCACTCAGGCCCACCTGCCCACACTCTGTGTTTCAGGCATTGGTGAAACCCTAGTTTCCAGAAGATGTGCATTTGGCCTTGATAAAACTCTGCTAGGCATGGCCTCTCCTGGCCTCACTCTACAGCTGTGGCCTAGCTGAAGCCAGTGTCTTCCTGTGGGTGCTCCAGGTGTTGAACATCTGGTCATCGTGGCTCAGCAACCACTTGCTCTGTTGTTAAGCTATGGTTTGAACCATTCACCCTGCTATCACCCTTTATACCCCCTCCTTCTCTCAGCAGATGGGTAGGAGCCAAGGGAATGGAGAGCTGAAAGGTGTTCATGTGTGTGCTTGTCATTTCAGTGGATGAAAGATATGTGGCGCTCGGATCGCTGCTACGCAGACTATGGAGTGGATGGGTCCACCTGCTCATTTTTTATTTACCTCAGTGAGGTAGGTAAGTAGCTCACTTCCTGTGGCTCCTGGCGGGGTGCATGTGTGTGGTTAAACTGTTTTGTGGCTGAGCCTGGAATTTGAAAAGTTTCAAAATGTGTAGTGTTGTTTTTATATGGAGGAACTATGGTCTTTTTGTCATTATTCTCCCCACCTCTCAAAAGATTTTTTTTTCATTAGTAGAAAAACAGGCTTGAGTGAGCTGTTCACTTTTTCCTTCAATTTTTCCTATTGTGAAAAACAGGTAATGTGAGATCTACCCTCTGAACCACGTTTAAGACCAATTCAGTGGCATTGAGTACTTCCACAGTATTGTGCAAACATCAGCGCCACCCATCTCCAGAATCATTTTCATCTTGCACAACTTAAACTCTGTACCTAGTTAGCACTAATTCCACACCTCTGTCCCCTAGCATCTAGCAGTCATCATTCTACTTTCTGTCTCTTTGAACTTGACTATTCTAGTTACCCCCTAAAAACAAAATCGTATAATTTGCATCTGGCTCACTTCACTAATCTTCAAGTTGTAGTATGTGTTAGAGTTTCTTTCCATTTTAAGACTGAACCATATGCCACTGTGTTTATATACTACCATTTGCTTATTTATCCACCTATCTGTGAATGCTTGGGTTGCTTCTCCATTTGGCTTTTGTGAATAATGCTGCTTTGAGCCTGGGTGTATAATTTTCTCTTGAATACCTTGTTTTTAGTTCTTTGGAAAGTATATACCCAGAAATGGAATTACAGGATGATTCAATAATTCTATTTTTCATTTCTTGAGGACCTGCTGTATTGTTTTCTATGACAGTCATACCCTTTACATTGCCACCAAAAACAAGGGTTCCAGATTCTCCACATCTTCACCAATACATGGTACCTTCTGTGTTTTCGATAGTAGCCATCTCTATGGATGTGAGTGATAAAACTCATTGTGGTTTTGGTTTGCATTTCCTTTTTTAGTGATACTGAGCTTCTTGTCATGTGGCCAGAGTTAGCCATTTTCTTAAAGGTTGAATTAGTTACTTTTGCCTTCTCTTACTTCTGTTATTGCACCCTTGAATTTAAATAGAAGCTTTGTTTGTTTGTTTGTTTGTTTTAAATAAGGATTGCAGAGCATTTTCCAGACCACACTGGATTTGCTATAGGCTTCAGTGATCTTCATTTCACCTTTAGGAAAGTCAAGGAGTGGAGAGGTGTTAAGGTCTATACAGAAGCAGCTGAAGGGGAAGAACCTCTAGGGGACCAAACCCTGCTACTTCTCCTTCTCCCACTGATGGCCAGGCCAGCCCTCAGGGCTGATGAAACAGATGAAGACCAGTTTCAGAGAATGCAGCTTAGTGGGCTTTCTGCTGCCATTTCTTTTTCATCCTATCCTATTTTTGTGTGCTGTTGATATTGCCATTTAGCCAACATTAATAGCTCCCCGGTGCTCCATGGAAAATGACTCCAGTTTTGAAGCTAAATTAAATGTGTTTGCCATAGTTTTCATTGTGATGTTACAGGGCAAGTTCCCATTGTAGAGCTGAGGCCACTAGAGTGGTCCTTTCTTGCTGGCTCTTTCAATCACATCAGACATGTCTCTCAAGAGTACTAGGCATACTTTCATTGAAGGGATAGGAAAAGGGGACACTCTCAAGGAGAGAGTGAGTCCTCTCAAAGAGGAGACGAACAAAATGCCCCTCCTTCCCTCAAGTTTCATTGAGGGTCCAAGGAGAGTTTCCAGAGAGTCCCACCCATGTCTACCTCTTGACTTTTGACTGACAACAGAATGATATCAGTCTTCTAAGTCCTCACTGTGCATGGTAAAGGTCCAGGACAATGTTAGGTCATTTTGGCCCATGCTTGTCACAGTGCTAATTGGGTCCTCTTGTTATAGATTTTATGGTTAGGGTGAATTATCCTTATCTCCCTGACTTCTTTTCTTTTAATATTTATTTTTTAGTTGTAGTTGGACACAATATCTTTATTTATTTATTTCTATGTGGTGCTGAGTGTTGAACCCAGGGCCTCACTCGTGCTAGGTGAGTGCTCTACCTCTGAGCCACAACCCCAGGCCTCTCCCTGACTTCTGAAACCTGGTCTGTGTAAGGGTCACAAAAGTCCCCCCTTCAGAGTAACTTGTGTTCTTATGGGCATTTTGAATCCACATTTCTCCTGCATATGAAGGTTAGCTTGGTAGGACCAGCTTATTGAATGATCCCTTAACCTCATATTCCCACCACTTGGGTCTCTTAGTGGGATTCAGGTGCCTTTCTTTTCTGCTTCATAAGGTGACAGGAGCAGACCTCTTTTGATTACAGAAGTCAGGTCAGTATTGGTATTCAGCGTGCCAGCATGTATCCCTGCATTCTATGGAGTTTGCCTCTCTTTTTTGATCATTCCCTCTTTCTTTAGTACATTTAAATCAGACTTTTTTTGTATAGTGCAGGGGATTGAACCCAGGGCTTCTCATATGCTCTATCACTGAGCTATACTTCCAGTCCCACAGACTTTTTAAAAAAATTTTTTGACAAGTTGTTCAATGGCCACTCTGTGGCCATCATGAGAACCCCAGAATAAATGAGTTTAGAACCTCTTGGAAATTAAAAGTTCAAGAGTTGGGCTTGTGCTTTGCCTCATTAGCGGGCTGCTAGCAAATACATTTTTATTTTTATGTTTTTATTCTACTGAAGACTGAACCTCTACCACTGAGTTACATCTCCAGGCCCACATCTACCCCTTTTTTCAATGTTGAGACAGGGTGTTGCTAAATTGCTGAAGCTGGCCTGGAACTTGCAATCTCCTGCCTCAGCCTCCTGAGTTGCTGGGATTATAGGCATATGCCAGGGGCCGTCTGACTACTGGTTATCTCTGTGTGTTTCTTATTTGTGACTTGGGTGGCCTGTGGCCTAAGTTATCATTTCCTTCTGTAGGGGGTTAAGGCTTGGGTCTACAAATTAACCTTCACTCCAGTGAGAAGTCAATTAGAAGTACTTTTCCTGCCCCGAGGGAGAGGCTTCTCATTCAATTTAATTTTCAAGTTTTCTTCCCCTTTCCCTGTGATAGAATATAGCCAGAATCCAACTGTGCACTATGATTGACAAACCAAGCCAATTTCACACCTTCCCAAGAAGGAGAGGACTGAGGACAGAATAGAGGATTTTACATTCCCACTTCAACTTCCTCTCCATCTCTGAGGCAGGAGCTGGAAAGCTGTCGGAGTGCAATAAAGACCACTGAAAAGCCAGGTGCAGTGGTACATTCCTGTAATCCCAGCAATTCAGGATGCTGAGGCAGGAAGATCATATGTTCAAAGCCAGCTTCAACAACTTAGGGAGGCCCTATGAGACCCTGTCTCATAAAAAATAAAAGGTCTGGGGTTGTTGCTCAGTGGTTTAGTGTCCCTAGGTTCAATCCACAGTACGAAAGTGGGGTGGACCTGCTAGAAAGGGACTGCAATTATTCATGACCTGTTCCCTTCCTTTGAGACCACTGCCCACTCCCAGTTCCCAGGGGAGCTGAAAGGAAAGAAAAGCAAGGTTCTGAAGCAAAATTGAAAGGACTGCTGGACAGATTTGGCTCTGCATGGGTCATCTGTACTTACTTTGGAGACAGAGTGTTTCCTTTCAGGACATGATTCTTATAGTCACAAAGTGTGGAATGGGAATTCATTACTCAATCACTCTTTTCTGAAGATGATCAGGTTTTCCCTTTTGTTTAGGCAAATTCTAAGTGAGCACTTCTTGAACATCTGTCATAATCATCTATTGTCAACTACTGAGAACTCATTTTCTTTCCATCATGCTGTGTGCTCATCCTAAGAGTCAGATGGGAGAGGAAGAATGATCCAGGAAGGATAGAGATGGTTTCTCTTGGGAGAGTGCTAGGAACCTCTTTTTTAAGTTTTATTCTAAAAATAACCCTGAACCAGGACTTTAAAAAAATTTTTTTAATCAAAGCATCATCAAGTTACCTTATAAGAGTTCAAAAGTTTCACTGTGATGGTCACTTCAATAGGATTACTTACTGCCTTAGAGCCTCATAACTGAACTTCAGCTTCCATTTCTCCTGTTTTCTATGTTTTGTGATTTTGGGAAAGTGACTCAACTTCTTCATGCCTGGGGTTCTTCCTTTAGTAACTATTAGTTTTAATTTTTGTTTGGTTTTGAAAGACCTTACCTTGAGTGTATTGTGAGGATTCTCGTTTCTATGAGAAAGTACTTAGAGCAGAGCCTAGAAATGGAAGACAGGCAATCAACATAACTGATACATTTATGGTTTTCAATGTCATCATTATTTGAAGATAGTTGTGGCCTGTCACTTAGCCTTGGACATTATAAGTGGGCTTTTGGTTCCATTTTAGAATTAAAATCAATGTATGGTTCTTGCTCACCAAATCTGATTTAACTTTAGATCCTTTGACTTCTGGTAATTTAGAAATTCAACAGTTCCCTTGATGCTTTTTTTTTAAATTGAAAAATAGAAATTGTCTAAGTTTGTGCAACACAATGTTTTGATACACTCATATATTGTAAAAGACCAAATCAAGCTAATTAGCATGCCCTTTACCTCACTTTTTTTTAATGGAAAGCACATTTCCCCTTACCTGTTTATCTCTGGATATGATGCTTGTGTTTGCATTTAAATTGTGAGCTGGTGGTTGGGGATGTGGCTCAAGTGGTAGCACGCTCGCCTGGCATGCGTGCGGCCCGGGTCCCAGGTTCGATCCTTAACACCACATACAAACAAAGATGTTGTGTACGCCGAAAACTAAAAAGTAAATATTAAAAATTCTCTCTCTCTCTCTCTCTCTCTCTCTCTCTCTCTCTCTCTCTCTCCCTCTCTCACTCTCTCTTTAAAAAAAATAATAAAAAAATAAATTGGGAGCTGGTGTATATGGAGTCAGTATACCCACTATAATTGTTAATGTGAAATTGGCAGAGATGGTTTCCAAAGCCAATTAATTCCTTCAATTAATTCCCATCTAGTATTTTAAATCCTAGATAATACCTCAGTCATTGTTGGGGTTTGCTGGTCTGGTTTTGGTTTATTTTTTCGTTTTATGTCTCTCCCCCATTTCCCCTTCCCCTCTCTCCTCTCTCCCTGTTTTCTTACTTCATTGAACCCTGAAGATTGATAATTTCCCATATCATATGCCAGATTTCTCTAGCGGGTGATAAGATAACCTAGAGGGATATCCTTATTTGGCTTCTCAACTTGATCAGCATATGCCCCAGTGACTTTTGTTCTAGTTATCCTATTGAAAGAGCCAATTCTTTTTTCTATCTATTTTCAACATTAGAAGTTTGACAGATCTCACAAGGAAATAAAGTAAAATGCCTCATCTTTTTAGTTACCTGGTGAATTGCAGCATCAGATGCAGAACGGTGTTAAAAAAAAAAAAATTTAGTTGTAGCTGGACACAATGCCTTCATTTTCTTTATTTTTATATGGTGCTGAGGATCGAACCCAGGGCCATGCTCATGCTAGCCTAGCGCTCCACTGCTCAGCCCCAGCCCCAGCCCTGTCTTAATAAGTGGCATTCTTTCTTCCTTCCTTCATTCCTTCTTCTTAGGGTTGTCTCAGTGGCCAGATCCCACTGAATTACAGATTTAGAAACCTCCACTTTTGCCCTCATTATGTGTGATCTACAGATCATTTTTGGTTAATCATGTAGGAAGTGAAGCCATCAGAATGACTGACCCCTTATAGTATCCCTGTGACTGCTTGTTATATGTCTGACACTGCACTATTGCCTGGAATGGACAGGACCATTGTGGTGAAAGAGGTGCCCTTGTTTTGGGGGGTCTCTGGGTGGTAGAGAGAATGAAGCATCATTGAGCCCCCACTCTAAGACGGACACCTCAAATATCCAATCTCATTTAAACCACTCATCAGTTCCAATGGTTAATGGAAACCCAAGTCACAGATAGCTCAGACGTCTCTTTGCTGCTCCTTGGTCCCAAAGAAAACTCAGGCATGTAATTTATAGGAATTGACTTTGCATTCAGCCTTTTACTTAAATCGCCTGGGTTTCAAATGTGGCTCTATTTAGCATCTGAAATGCTTATGACCAGAATTTCAGAGAGTTTTTGATTTTGGAATATTTGCATAGGCTTTCCTGATTGAGCATCCTAAATCTGAAAATTTGAAACTTGAAATGCTACAAAATCTGGATTTTTTTTGAGCCTTTTAAATTTCAGATTTGGGGATTAGAAACACTCAACAAGTGTATCATAAGCAGCAGAATTCTTTCTTTTTATTGCCCACAGGTAGACCACAGGCCAGGCCAGTGGCAAAAGAGCAGAATTCCCCTTGTTACTCCTGCTGTCAGAACTGAGCACCATTTCTTTGCCTAAAGAAAGAATGTGGGGAGGAGGAGGGCAGGTGGGGTAGCCTTTGAGATCCTTGGCTTCTGAAGATCTTCTGGAACCCTCAAGACTTGAATGAGATACAGCAAGGACTGCTCCCCCTCCCCCATACATACACACCTTTCTCTCAGGGGGTTACATGAGATAAATGAGCCAAGAACTGCACAGACTTTAAATTATTCTGCAATGTAAATTATTTCTGCTTCAGTGCTGAAATTCACAGAGATTTTCATTTTAGAGCTTACCTCTAATCTTGGAATAAAACACTTTTTCATCCTTGTTGAATTTTAGCCTTCAGGAGCAGGCAGATGAGGTTGTCTCCTTTTGTCTCCCTTTGCACCTCTCTTCTTTCTTTTTACCTCAAAATTCCTATGAGAGAAAACCTTATTCTTTTTTTTTTGGATCATTTTCCTTTATCTTTTGTTTTTGTTTTTTATTGATTTTTTTATATATGACAGCACAATGTATTATAATTCTTATTATACATATACAGCACATTTTTTCATATCTCTGGTTGTATATAAAGTATATTCACATTAATTCGTGTCTCCATACATGTACTTTGTATAATGATATCCATCTCATTCCACCATCATTCCTAACTCCATGTCCTCTCCCTTCCCCTCCCACTCCTCTGCCCTATCTAGTGTTTGTCTATTCCTCCCATGCTTCTTCTCCCTATCTCACTATGAATCAGCCTCCTTATATCAGAGAAAACATTTGGCATTTGGTTTGGGGGGATTGGCTAACTTCACTTAGCATTATCTTCTCCAATACCATCCATTTACCTGCAAATGCCATGATTTTATTCTCTTTTATTGCTGAGTAATGTTCCATTGTGTATATATGCCACATTTTCTTTACCCATTTATCTATTGAAGGGCATCTAGGTTTGTTCTACTGTTTAGCTATTGTGAATTGTGTGCCATAAACATTGATGTGGCTATTTTTCTATAGTATGCTGTTTTTAAGTCCGTTGGGTGTAGTTTGAGGAGAGGGATAGCTGGGTTAAATGGTGGTTTCATTCCCAGTTTTTCAAGGAATCTCCATCCTGCTTTCCATATTGGCTACACCAATTTGCAGTCCCGTCAGCAACGTATGCGTGTACCTTTTCTCCCCACATCCTCACCAACACTTATTGTTGTTTGTCTTCATAATAGCTGCCATTCTGACAAGAGGAAGATGATATCTCAGAGTAGTTTTGATTTGCATTTGAGAGAACCTTATTCTTAGTAGCTATGTTAAAAGGAAGGTGAATCAATTGTACAGTGTACCTTCTAAGGTTCATAATTCTCCTTTTATTTTTTATTAAAAATAAGTCTAGATGGTCCTGAACTTGAACTCCTTATCTAAGTGGAAGGACATGGCTCCTGACCCCCACCTGGGAAGTTGAACAGATCCTTAGTGTGTATCAGGAACTAGGCCTTACCTAAGACTGTCTTTTCTATAAATCCATAAATGCTTTGTGGTCTGGGCATCCTCTATCCTTCTTAATCATCATGTATGAGTGCTTGCTCAGTATCAGGTCTCTGCTGAGTTCGTGTCCTGCTCTTTAGAAGTCCACAGTTCCACCTGGGTGGGAACCTCCAGGGACTGTGTTGCCCAGAGATCAAGCAAGAAGATCTTGAAGATACAGAGCTGGTAGCAGTGAAATTCACTTGGGTGAATGCAGGAAATCAGACTTGTCAAGGATGAGGATGAAGAAGTCTATCCAGGAGAAAAATAAAGAGGAAGGAGGGGCATTGCAGGCAAAGACAATGGTACCAGGTGCAAGAGAGGCTGGGAATGACCAGAAGGAAATAAACCATAGAAGGAAATAGAGAAGAAATAAACCATAGAAGGAAAAGTTGGAGAGCTTTCAGGAAAGAAGCCCAGATTGTGAGGGGACTTGTGTATAGAGTTCAGAAAGGAGTCTTTTATCCAAATGACCGGAGGGACCTTTAGAACCATTTCTATAGGAGAGCAAAATTTTCATTTGAGAAACTAGAAGGTGGATTGAAGGAGCTAGAGTTTGGAAATAGTATCTTACCTTCTAGGAAGTAGGGCTTGAGGCAGACTCACACACAGTAGCCCCTCCTCTCTAGGATTGCTGTCCATAAATTCATTTAACTGTGTTACACTGTGTCCTTAAAATAGTAAGTGGAAAATTCCAGAAACAACCAATTTCTAAGTGTTGGATGACTTTTATGACCATATGTTGTTATCATTATTTTCTTTTATTGTAAGCTATTGTCTCTCATTGTGCCTAACTTATTAATTAAAATTGATCATAAGTTCCTATATATAGGAAAGAACACAGTATATGTAGGTTCCCTTTCTATCTGCAGCTTCAGGCATCCACTGGGGTTCTTGGAACTATCCCTCATAGATAAAGAGAGACTACCATATTTTACTGTGGCAAAGGAAAAGTGTGAGAAGATGTGATGGAGTGTGTAACCACGCTGTTCCTCTGTTTTACCAAGAGCCATACAGACATGGGGGCACAGTGGATACTGGACTCCTGGAGGTTTATAAAGATCTCTGCCTTAGCATCGTCTAGGTGACATAAAAGAAGTGGGCTTATTTGCCCTGCTCTGCCCAATGTGCCATTGGCCTTGGTTTACCTCACAGTAAACTAAACCCCCATGTCCCACCATTCCACCTTGTGGCTTCTTCCTAGCCTGGCTGATGTGAGCACTGACTGAGAAAGAGAAAGAGAAAGAGCAGGCAGCTGGGGAAATCAGGGAAGGCTCATAATGTATGTGTGTCATCATGCACAATGGAACTTAGCTTACAGAAGTGACAACAGGATGGGACAGGTGCAGAGTGAAAGGAGGAGACCGGGAGCAGCAGAAGATGCACAAGATGGCCACTCAGTACAGTGGACAAGTCCACACATAATCTTTTAAGAAGGAATATCGCAGCACTAGTAAAGGACTTGTATGTCTATTTTCAGTCTAGATGTGCTTATTCTATGGCCTTGTTTCTTAAGGAAAACGTGATGCATTATTGTACACACATGGCCCCAACTTACAGTTCGACTTGGTTCATTGGAGTATTAAATACACTTGTGATTTACCATATCATTTCTTAAGCTGTGCTTACCAGGACGTAGCCCCATTGTAAGTCAAGGAGCATCTATAGTTGTAAAACCATGTAATAGACCAGTTTCTTAATTTGTGGGGAAGGAGGTGGAAGCTACTACTTTAAAAGTGATTGAAACTCCAGGAAGCTCCTGATCACAAGTGTCCTTCTCAGATTCTTTGTGCTGGAAATGGCAGCCCAACTTCCCTGGCCTGGACCATAGCCAGGATGTGCTGACTCTTGGAACCCTGATGGAGGGCAAGGATGCAGCAGGGCTCAGAATTAACTGGTTCTGCAGACCAGAAGCCTTTCAGGGCCACAAACTCTCTCCCACTTGGCCTTGTATGTGTGAGGGCTTCATTTTTCTTTGAGTCTGGTCTCCGCAGGGTAGGATCTGCCCTTGCCTCCACAGCCCAGTTTTGCAGTCCAATTTCTATTGCCTGGAGAGGTCTTGACTCTCCATACTGCCTGGCACGTCCCAGGGAGAATTCCCCTGGCTCAGACTTACCAGGTACTTTCCACTAGACAAACAAACTTGGGGCAGGGCTGTAAATTCGTTTTTGTTGTTGTTGTTGTTAATGGCAGGTCACCAGGTGCTACATGGATGTGTAGAAATGAAGTAGAAGAGGCTATGTGTGTTTGCAGTGGGGAACAGGGGTATTACTGAGGAAAAATACATGCCATCCATACTCCAATCTAAAGCTCAAAATACTGCCATTTCCAGAGGTCAAGTCTATACTCCCAGATGAAAGAGAAGTTAGACACAGAGCTTCTGCCTCTCAAGTTCTGCATCCTGCCTCCCCTGCTGCAGCGCTTACCAGTGTTGCTTAGATTGAATTGTTTTCCTAAATCTCTCCATCCTGGCTCTAAATATCTTCCTACAAGTTCTGCAAATGTGCCTGCCCTCAGCTATAGCCATAAACAGCCAAAGACACGCGACTGCGGTGCTCGTTGACTCCATCAGGGCTCTCTTTTCCCTTTGCATCTCCTGCCCCCAGATGAGGTTAGGTAGATTTAAATTTTAATCAGTTAGATCCGTTGTTTTTAATGGGAATTTAAATTGAACTAGGGACTGAAAATATTAGGGGGCTGCAAGTCACTCAGCTGGAACGTGGTAGCAGCATTTCCCCTGGCTCTAAGATGGGTGGTGGCTTGCTGTAGTGTGATCCTCAGTGCAAGCCCTTTCTGACTAGATCTCAGGAATTAGTAGGTGGCAGAGCATTGGGACTAAGCTTTTTTTTTTTTTTTTTTTTTTTTAACTTTGGCCCCTTAAGTCAGAGAAGGAAAGCTTCCTAGAGTGATTTCAACCCACGTCTTTGATCAATGGGACTTGGATTTTCCATCTAAGCCTGGATGACCAAAACAAGGGAAAGGAAGGGGGTATATGCTAGAAGATGCCCCCATCCCTGTATATCACCCCCTCTTTGGGCCTTCCCATGAGTTGAGGAAAGGCAAGCAGGGACACACTTAATTTAAGAAACCTCAGCCCTTAAACACAAAGGGTAGAGTACACATCACACACTGAAGATAAAAGGGGATCCCTTGAACCCCTTGATGCCAGGAACTAAGCCTTACAGTGTGGTGACAGTGGTGAGGCCTTAGAGTCTTGGACATACTGTGTTTGGTTTATTCATGATCACATCTGTTTTAAATTTTTACATTTTACATGTGAACTATATCAAATATACAAATGTCTTTTCCACATTTTTTTACTGGTGTACTATAATTGTACATATTGATGGGATTTGTTGTTGTGTATTTGTACATGCACACAAGGTAACAATATAATTTGGCCAGTATCACGCCCCAGCACTTCCCTCCTCCCCCTGCCTCCCTCTCTCCCTTCCACTCCCTGGTTCCTTTCCTTTACTGATCTCCCTTTGATTTTCATTCCCTGAGATCCACCCCCACCTTTCTTTTTCTTTTTCTGTCCAGCTTTCACATTTGAGAGAAAACATATGACCCTTGACCTTCTGAGTTTGACTTATTTTACTTAACATGATGGCCACTTGTTCCATCCATTTTCCTGCAAATGCCATGATTTCTTTTTTCTTTATGGCTGAATAAAATTCCATTGTGAAATATACAGAAGTCTTTAAAAACCAAGGCATTGTCTTAGTCCATTTTCTCTTAGCATAATAAAATATTTTAGTTTGGATAATTTATAAAGAACAGACTTTTTTTGGCTCATGATTCTGGAGGCTGAGAAGTCCAAGAGCGTGATGCTGGCATCTTCTGGGGGCTTGGTGAGGGCCTCATGCTTCATCATAATATAGAGGAGGACATCCCCTGGGGAGACAGAGCAAGTGTGCCAGCTCAGGCCTCGCTTCTTCTCATAAGACCACTAATGTCATCTGGGGGCTTCACCGTCATGACCTCATCTAATCCTAATTACCTCCCAAAGGCCCACCTCCAAATACCATTAATATATGAATTTCTAACACATCACCTTGGGGAAACACATCTGAATCATAGCAGACATCCAAGTACCACCCAGATTTGTTGATGTTAGTACTTACAGTATTTTTAAACATGGAAATGATATATTACAAATAACACTGAAGCTCCATCTGCTTCTGTAGATCATCTCTCCTCTGTAATCAGTATCTGGAATTTAGTTCCAATCATCCTCCTACATGTTTTTGTACTTCAGCTACAAATGTCCATAAGTGTGAACATTACCCACATGCATAATATTGCTTTGTAGGGTTAAGAATATACAAAAGTTGCATCCAGCCATATAGATTGTTTCACAATGGGTCCCCATACTGTTGCTCTCTTGCAGAAACCACAGACAAGTTACATCCCCTTTTGAGCTACAGGGAAGTATGTGGTAAGGTGCTGCTTATATTAATTGTGGCACAATCCAGATGAACAATCAGGGCCTGGAAAGAGACCAACTTGACATTCTACAGGCAGCATCAGCAGAACTTTGTGATTGATTTGATGCACATATTGGCAGGAATTGGAGTGAGGAATAATGATTATGGTCCAGGTATTGGTAGGGAGATTAATGCTGGTCACTGAACTCAGGGGCAGATACAAGGATACTGCTCAGGTTAGGTGATGGGTCCTCTTTTAGACCTGTTAAGTTGGAAGCAACTACAGCATAACAGATGGAAAATTTCAGAATGCCATGAGATATTTGGACTTGAAATTCAGGAAAGAGACCTGAGCTGGAAATGCCTTGTTGGGTTCCTTGAGCATCTCATGAGCGTTCACTTCAGGCATTATAATAGTTTGGTTTAAGAAACTTCAGTGGCACCTTTACCTGGAATAAATAGTGTGGTTCAGACTCACGAGATTTCTACCAAACTCTGACAAGTGTCAGCAAGAGAACCAAGGCTGAGTTAACTAATTACCATGTCAGCTTCAAAGGTTAGAGTTATACTTGAGACAGTTTTCCCTCCAATCATCCATGGGGATTTTCTCATTTGTGAGATTCTATAAATCCTCTCTGAATATAATTCCTGCTTTCTGACTGCACCATGCCTTAGTGTTAAAGAGTTCAAAGACTTTATTAGCCTTTATGTAGACTTCTTTCTATTTGCCCAAACTTGCCACCTTGTTATGCTTCAAGGTGCCCCAACCTTTCCTGGGATTTGCTGACAGTACATATGTAACCTAGTGTATCATTTCTTTCACAGACATTTACTCTGGGAACTCTACTCTTAAGTCTGCCATGAATGGTTTTCTGCAGGGTGGGAAGCAGATGGACCATTCCCTATTCTGCCTGTAGCTTGCTGCAGGTCTTACCTGGGGCCTGTGGTCCACCCTCACTATTTAGCAGCTGACTTTTCATGGGGCGGTGTCTCCTTTTTATAAGGGAGAGATGCCTGTCCCCATCCCCAATCTCTGCCTCAAGGCCAGCAGGATGTCCTGAGAGGCCTCCTTTTGTGTGATTGGAATCAGCCCTCAGTAGCTAAAAATGTAGGGTGGGGTCCAGGAAGAGTTTGGGTAGCTGCTGCTGTTGAAAGTGTCCAGAAAGACCTGGCACACTTAGAATAGGGAATGGCTGCTCGTGGGTGGGCCCTAGTTTTCTCTCCATCTCTTGCTTTTATCTTCTCCTCCTCCTCCTCCTCCTTCATCTCCCCCTTCCCCTTTGCCCCTTCTTCCTCTCTATTCCCCTCTCTCCCTCCTTTTCCTCCTTTCTCTCACTGGGATATCTCAGTGCAGTCCCTCTCATTACCATCTGCCCGTGCCTACCCCCTCCTTCCCTTTAGTACTTACTTGATTCTTTTCCCACACCACAATTGGCCTCTGGCTTCCTCGGGGCCTGTTCCCTGGTCTATGACCTCACAGATTCCAACACTGAATGACCTTTTTGCTATAATGTCTATCACCATCTGTCAGGAATCCCTCTGAGTCAGGATTCTGACTTTCTTCATCTGCTTCAGCCTACCACACCATCCCTGGGTCCCCCAGTTCCATTAGCAGGGGAGGAGGCAGGGTCCCTGAGAAGAGGTTGTGTGAGGCAAGAGTTACCAAACATGTCTACCATAAGAACCATATCCCAGAGCCCCTCCAATTAACCTTTCCCAGGTAGATGGCCCTAAGCATGGCTCAAACTCCCAAGTGGGAAACTGTGATTTATAAATGGTTCCTCATCACTATGCCCAGCAGCCTCACCAAACTTCACCTGGAATTAAACTTGCAGCTCAAGCGTTCATGTTATTTATATGTTAGTCTTCAGGGAGTAGCTTGCTTGATGCTAAGTCATCCTGATCTGTAAAATAGAGAATGTGGACTTGCTGTTGTATCCTTCATGAATATTTCTGATATATGATTTGAAAGTTTTCCCCTAGACTGAGAGTCCTGTGTTATAGTCACGAGGGCAGTGAGTGGCAGAGGGCAAATTGTGACTGGCTGCATTCAGAGCCTGCCTCCTCTTCCCTGTGCTCCATGGCTACTGTTGTCACACCCTGTGTCCCTTATGGGTTTGAGTCACAGAACTTTCTATTAATAGATTTGCCTCAAGTGTCTGAAACAGGCTTAGAATGGGAAAGCCTTGTCCCACCTTCATACAACTGGAAAACATTACAGAACTTGAATTTTTCAGCTTTCAAATAAATAAATAAAACACCAAACAACCAAGCTGTACAAAATCCAGCTTGCACAACTTAGTCACACGGAAACACGAAGAGGAAGAAAAAGTGATCTGGTTTCCACTTTATAGGTGGTTTTGATTCAGAAAATATGCTTCAAATCCAGTTCCTACAAATACAAAAAAAAGGGGGGCTTGGTTTTGCTTCTAGAATAAAAAGTAAAACTACTCTTGAATTTCTCTGGTCTTACCAGAGTTTCCATTTATCCCTTTTTTTACTTTTGCCTACCTGGATATTCTTCTCTCTCCAGCTACTGAGTCAATCGATACATATTGTGGGAAACTCTTCTCTCCCCATGACGAGAATTAAGTGGGATCCAGTTCCAACAACATGAGTTAATCATCACTAGAAATATTGGCAAGAGCTGGGAATGTTTGTATTCCTTGGGGACAGCTTAGCATCTCCGGATAAACATTCCAGTCCAATCTTCTGGCTTCTCTGGGTCTTCCATCTCCAAACTCTCTCCCCCATAAAGAGGATGAGCCAAAAGCAACTTGAGGATCCCTGGTAATTTACAAAGTGAGGACGATACTTCCAAAGAGTGGCAATGAGTTGTCATTGGTACTCAGTAATGTGTTGTAATATAGTGTATTTCTTGCATAGTTATACAGTAGCAATATGACTATTTTTAACCTTAAAAAAGAAAGTCCAGAATTTGGATTGCCAAACTACTGCCATTTCCACGATAAGAATGCCCACCCCTGAGGCCTCTAGCTCTTAGAAGCTCCATCCTTCCAGACAGGTTGTTAAGCAAATAAAACAAGAAATGCTTTCTGCTTGTGCCCTCATTTTAGAATAGAAAGATCTATTTGGACATCATCCACACATATATGGAAGTGCATGCAACAGTTTATGGCTCCAGCACAAAGAATATTTCCAGTTACGTGAAAAACCATGGCATACTCAGTGGACGAGACCTGCAATTTCTTCTCCGAGAAACCAAGGTGAGTTTTCAGTAGATTTGTAAACATTGACCAGAGTTGCTCTTTACAGGTTTGTTTCCCTTGGCATTAAAAATGCGATCAGATTCTTTCTTGTTTTCTTTCTAACAATGCAATAGCTCTTTAGGCCTTGATTGGGCAGTAGTTTCCTAGCAGCTGTCACTAAAAAAATTAGTGAATAGGGAAAGGAGGTTGCTACTGTTTGTTAATTGATTTTGGCAAAAAAATAATGCAATTAATTTTTTTTCAAAAATTGTTATTTGCACAATTCCTGAACTAACTAAAAATAAGTGGGGAAGTCAGAAAACTTTATAATAAAAAAAATTTACAGAGGATCTTCTCTGTGATAGGCAATA
Organism: Callospermophilus lateralis; assembly: GCF_048772815.1. Lineage (NCBI taxonomy): Eukaryota > Metazoa > Chordata > Mammalia > Rodentia > Sciuridae > Callospermophilus > Callospermophilus lateralis. The sequence continues at coordinate 416,535 of NW_027510154.1, forward strand.
AGCCAGGGCCTGGGAGTAGGGCCAAACATGGGAAAGGTAAGGCTCTATCTTAAAGGACAGTCCTTCTGCTAGAATAGGAGCCTCTTCACAGTAAGCCAGGGTTAATGAACTCTTCACTCTGTTATCTGTGTTCAAGGAATCAAATTGGGTCCCTAACCAGCTTTTCCTCATACCTCCTCATTTAGCAAGTATGTCCTGGACACCAGAAAAAAAAAAGAAGAGGTTCATATGGAAGAAAAATCCCTGCTGCCTCAGGGAGCAGAGAAATCATCATCACAGATATAAGAGATTGCTGGGGTATGGATACACCTACTATTGAACCATATAAAGAGACAGAATCAGGTAGCCAAGGTGCCAATGGCATATTCAGGAGAAAACTAGAAAGCAACCTATCTAGAAAGTATTGGAAAATAGTAGATGATTAAATACAACAGGAAATAAGGGTCAATGGTCACAGAAAGAGGCATGCAGACACTGCACATAGATAGTTGGGGAGCCACTGAGTGTTATTGTACTACACTAGAGCATAATGGTCTGGGGCTTTGTGGGCTATGCCCTTTCTATATTCCTGCATTAAAGTATCACATGAAGTTAGGTAGCTTGTGAATAACAGAGTTGGCTGTGAAAGCCCTTTAATTTATTTGATATGCTTTCTTATATTTACTAATAAGTTTTTTTTATGAATTTTGCATATACTTATTGAACAACTAGTATATACCAGGCATTGTGCAAGGAATGCAACAGTGAACAAAACAAGCAGATCCCTCCACTAGTGTTTCCTAAAGCATAGAGAAGTTTATTATCACGGGTGGATTTCTTAACTCTGGTCCTTGGCTCACTTTGCTTTTATATTCAAGATAGGGCAGAGAGGTTGAACAAATAAACTTTTGTAGCATGTTAGCCATCGCTGATCTTATTTAGAAGGTACATTCATATGTGCTATCCTCTTGGAATCTCACAACAGCTTTAAGAGGTAGACAGTGCTAGTAGGGTTGTTAACTCTGGAGAGCTGGACATGCCTATGGTAAATTGAGGTCAAGTTGAGGAGGTCACTCTAACTCGTGATTGTTTTAATTGCAAATGAAATCTCTGCTAGGCTGTTGATGAACCAGCCTCATAAACACCCAAACTCAATGGAAACCAACCTATCAAAGAGTATCTATCTCCTCTGCTTCAGTTTCTTCATTTGTAAATATATTTTATCCTTTCAACCTTCAAGTTATTTGTGCAATAGCATGAACAAAATATTCTGTCAGTTCTTTAAGTCCTTATTTTAATGAAGATATTATTTCCTTGTAAGGTCACCTGTAATCAGATGATTATTTGAAGCCCTCCAGGAATGACGTGTGTCCCGTTTTACCATTTGCTTCCCATCACCTCCTGTCTTACGTTGATATTTTAGAATCATCAGGATGTCCGGGCCCTTTAACAGCAGTGCTATTTTTTGCTATTTGCCTCATTTTACTTTTCTCCACATCAGGTTGTGGAAAAAGTTCAAGCTCCTTTAAAATAACATTTGGCAGAGCTGGTTTTCAGGAGCATGTCTTTACTGTCTCACACACTTCTATTAACCCAGCCTCATGAATGTCTTGCTCAGCCTTGCAAATTTTAAAAGAACCCTTACTTACTTACCATCCACTTACCCTGTCATAGAATAGGAAATAGGCCAAAACTGAGGTCCCTGATGTCCAGGAGAGAACAAGAAGAGGCCCATAAAACCCCAGCCACGATGTCAGAGTGGCCAACAGCCAAGGAGGACAGCTTGAATTTTAGCATGAGGGACATGTATTCATCCTTGAAAAATGGGTAACTTCTGAGCATGTCCCTGAGCCCATTACATAGTGCCTGCTTATCTGAAAAGAATATATTAAAATACTCCAAGTGGAACTATGGCTCAAACAGTTAGCAAATAGGATGAGGCTAAGGCAGTGTATCACTGAGATTCTCCTCACACCCAGAACACACCCTCATGCACTAAAATGAATGGATCTTGGCCTCTGCAGTAGTGACATGGAAGGCCGGTCAGCCTTTGCATTTATAACCCTTTCTGCTTCCAACTCCTTCCTCTGTGTGTCTGAGCAATTTAAAAGCAACTTATTCCAATCCACCTTGGAAGTGGAGACGTAGAGCTGCTGAGGACTGTGGAATAAAGTAGATTCACAAGGTCTTCAGCCTCAATACTGGAGAGGGAACAAGCCTGAGCTCCTCGAGAGGTTTGAAGGAATGATTGATGTTTAATCAGCTCTAGACTCATTATTTTTCTTTATGAGCCCTCTTTGAATCTCTGCACCAAGCCCAGGAAACCCTCTGCTCAGCATAATTTGTCCTGGCATGCCATTAGGGGCCCAGGCATCTCCAGCAGACTCTTGCTTCAGGGAATCTGGAAAGACAGGAGGAATTAATGAAACACTGAAAGAGATGAGAATCTAGAGAAAATGATAAAAATTTGGATGAATGAATTATTTATCAAAGGACCACAGACAAGTCATTCAGTCCAGCAAACTCCAAGAGATCAGTTGAGGTCAGCAAATCAGGATTCGCTAGAGTAGCATGTTTTTAATTTTGATGTAAATCTCCATCTCTTGTAATATATTTTCTTTCTTCACCTTCCTAATCGTAACCTCTTCATGTCCACCTTCCTCTTCTTGCTTCAGGAAGCTTCCTATTACATTTGTGATATTAAATAGGGTATTCACATTTAACACTGGGATGCAAGGGTGTCTGCAGTTCTGACGTAGGAGCCAGACAAGATACCTTCCTTTCTGCAGTCAGAACATCTCTGACTGTGGCCTGCCAGGTGAAGCTGCTACTAGTGCTCATGCTATACCTGTACCCTTCTCTACCCAGACTTTATTTCTTTTCCCCTCCAAGCCTTGGTAAACCATGGTGATCCTGTGTTCCCCACCATGCCAGCTCACATAGAGGCCTGGACAGATTTGGCAAACGGGCTGCCACATCCTATCCTGTCTTCATGCCTGACTCCCCACCCTCTGCCAAATAGACATTCATTCAGCTATGACTTTTCTTATACAGCTTGGATGGGTTTTGAAACCTCTCTCAGAATCAGGACTTGAGGTTCCACCACCACTGGAACCAGGCCATCATGTAGCACCATGAACTTTGCACCAGAGGTTTTGCTTGTTCTCTTTGTGGGTATATTTCCAATGCCTAGAAGAACACCTGGCTTATAGAAGGTACTGGATACAGGCCAAATATCCCTCATCCAAAATGTTGCAATCCAAAACTTTTTGGGTGCTGACATGATGCTACAAGCACAACTTCCATACAACTAAACCCCAACTACTGATGCTAGCCCATGATGTGCAGATGTGTGACACTGTAGCGGTATATGAACTTGGGCCACTACTTAGTAAATGTTTATAGAGTACCAAGTTTTGGAATATTGAATTTTTCTGTGAAATATTTCACATAATCCTCACAGCAACCCCATGAGATAAAACAATGTTGTTGTCCCCATTTTGCACTTGAGAAGGTCCCAACCCTGAAGAAAATAGATTATGCATGAGCCTCAGAGAATCCACAGACAGGCAACTTGTCACAGTTATGGAAGTATGAAATGACGGTGTCAGGACTTGAACCCTGTTCTCCTTGACTCCCAAGCTTGTACTGTTAATTGCTACTTTGTGTCATAACCAATTTATTGGGTAACTCAAGGTTACTTCATTGCTCAACTCCCTCCTGAGCCACCTCAGCACGGCTAATTATCATCAGAAAAGTGTATGTTGAGTATACCAGATTTTGGATTATTCTTGATGTGCCCCATCAAAAGTGACTAGAACTGGGCTGGGAGTATAGCACAGTGGTAGAGCCCTTGCCTAGGAGGCTGACACTGACTTCCATCCTCAGCACCACCACCCAAAAAAAGAAAGTGACTAAAACTGACCAAAACCATGCAGTTATCATAAGAACTGCCTTTGTTCATGTTTGAAGGAATCTTTGTTGAGTGCCCCACTTATGGGTTTGAAATAATTCCATTTCTCCTTTCACACAGAGAAAAATTCTGAGAGGAAAAATTTTGCTGGTCTCTGTGTTGGAATGTTTCCACCCTATGCTGTGAAGAAGGCGAATGGTGCTTCATCTGCCCTTTTTCTCTTAGCATTAGTTCACAATTTAATTTTAGAGCATGTCATCCCTCTGTTTAGGAACACTCACTGATGGGGTTAGAGTTGCAGCCATGGAGATGTTCTGTCACCTGAAATATCCTTGTTAGATTCTGGGCTTCTGAGGGCCAGATGCAGTTTAAATAAAATATGGACAGTTTTCTCCTGAGAAGGTTATCCCCAGTGCTTGAATGCTGTCCTACTTCTGTCTCTTTCTCTCTTTTATCCATGCTAAGTAAGTCTGCAAGTAGGTGCAAGGACTGGGGAGTGGAGATTAGGGCCAAAACAATTTGTTACAGTTAAGGTACTGGTTTGTGGCAAGGCTGTAAGCATGCCAAAGTTTCCAGCTAGAAGTGGTGAATTTTCTGTGCCTATCCTGTTGTCGTTCAACTCTCAGATGTGCTGTTTGACCTTAATATATCTGCTCCATCATAATGTCACAAGTAATGAGTAGACAGGAAGCAAGAAAATACTTGCTTATTGACAGAAGTGACAGAAAACTATTATTTGGTGTTTCCAAATCATGCATTTTCTGCAGTCTTAATTAGTGTGACAGGAAAACCCATTGCCAAGAAATTATGTGGTATTTGCTCAAGCTTCCTTCTAAATAGGCTTGGGAGAGGTAGCCCAAAGTGTTTATTTTCTTCGCACTGAGATATTCTGGTCCCAGCAAGGCAGAAGAGTTGGTGCAAATCGTTATTCAGATATAATTAAACCTAGGTTATATTCAAGTCCATTAAGCCACAGCCTCAAATTCTTTTAATTAATAGGTTCAGATTGGTTGATCTGAAGGAGCTAATTAAATTTTTCTCCAAGATTTTCCATTGAAATAGAAAAGCATTGTGCTTCTTCCATTTCCTCCAAAGTTGTTATTGACAGTTTAGGGTTGATAAGGGTATTGGCATTTCATGGCAGGCCTCAATTTCCAAAGGTCAGGAACCACTGTGGGTGCTGGGTCTCTGACTAAACCCATGAAAACCTAGTCTGCATCTTTTAGTACTGCTTTTAATCAAAAAGGCCCAGGTGTTCTATGCTGTGCTCTGTCCAATCATGGCCTGATGGATGTCATCTATTTTTTCCTGGAGAGTTTTGGCACATTCTTCCTAAAGTGTGATAGGAAGAGGAGATCACAGAAGTCAAAAGCCTTAAGGATGGAAACCCTGGATTCTTCATGCTCAATAAGGCCTCTTTCCAGCAGAAATGTCTCAATGATTGCTCATTTAAAACAGCTGCATGGGGTTGGGGGGGCTGAGGAGAGAGCCTGGAGAATGTCCTGGAGCATTAGTACATCCCAATATTTATTTGCATTTCTTCTGCTGTCAGGCCTCTTCCACCTCTGGGCCACAGTGCCGGGCCACACTCTGTATTCAACAGTTCTCTCTGAGAATCTGACTTCTGTTCACTCTGCACCAAGAATGAAATCCAGAGCAGGAGAGTGGAATAGAGATTTCCCTCTATGCTGCAGCTTCCAGGCCCTCACCCTCACCCCATGACCTCCAGGGACTCTTCCTTCCAAGGGGAAATGACACAGCCAGCAGTAGGAGTTCTGCAGGCCTCCTGAACCTTCTGTTCACCCCACCTCCCTTTCTCCCTCATGGATGTCCCTGGCTGTGTGATCTCAAGGTTTACAGAAAATGAAAGGTTATTTCTTCAGCAAAAAAAAAGAAAGGTTAAGTGCCCTGTCTATACAAAAATTAATAGGATAGGGAGTTTCTTCAGAAAACCTGAAACTTCAGGTGTTTTGCTCCAAAACTCCTTAGGGATCTGCATGATTCTCCAGTGTCACATGTGGACTGCTCTCTGTGCAGCCCTTGTGTTGAGTGCCAGACACATGCATCCTTTGTCTTCCAGGAATGCACAGGGAATCCAGCAGCTTGGACCCGGTGCTTTCCAGCAGAAACATCTCAGTGATTGCTCATTTAAAACAGCTGCATGGGGTGGGGGAGCTGAGGAGAGAGCCTAGGGACGGGAGAACCACACATACAGATAAATCCAGCTCAGCAGACTCCTCCACTCTCAGGACCTTCTGTGGGTGTTTCTCACCATGAAGATGAAAGGAAGCACTGCCCTGGGGCCCACCTGGGCTTTATCACTTGACATGCCTCTTGGGAACTGGAGAGATTTCAGAATTGACTCTGTGATGTGGGTAGGAAGAACACAGGCCTCACTAAACTCAGGCTTGTACCTCACCGTCACCTACCTCCAGCCCTCCAGCAGTGTGCAGTATTCTTGCATGAACATTATGCAGAGTGAGGCATTTGTCTGAGATATTATCTCATTTTTGGACCCAGGAATCAGATCCACTGAACTGTAGCAGCACGTCCCCTTTGTCACAGTGTCTCCCTGCTGCTGTGGTTGTTCCTAAGACTTTGAGAGAGCGTGTTTCTGCTGCCATCTATTGTCTGCCTTGGGGGAAACATGTGGCTTGCTTGCTGGAGCAGGAACATTCATTGCCGTGCAGATTTAGCAACTGAGTACCTTCTTCCCCCACCCAGAGGAAAGTAAAACCAAGATGTTGGTGTCCCCCAGTGAAAACCCCATTATGAAAACCTGTGTTTACTGACCTACCATTGTTTTAAAGCAGTTCCATTTGAACTGTAATCAAACCGCCAAGTGACCTTTCTGTCCCTCTGCCCAGCATCCCTGAAAGGGCCTGTTGTTTGCTGCTTCAATGAAGAAACCTTCTGTTTAGTTAAGCAAGTGTTTTTTCAGTCATGTCTCCTGGTGAGTTACAGAAAGATGATTGTAGGGCCTTGGTTTTTGTTGTTGTTGTTTTTCTTTTAATACTCTAGCCACCCTCAACCCCCCTCCCAACACTTATTTTCTTACTTTTTTTAGCAGAGAGAAGAAGAATACCGTAAGCTGAGCCACTTCACAAGGGTTTTAAAAGTCCCTGGTGATGTTTTTCAGATATTGGAACAAGCCCCTTCTTTTTGCCCCACCCCACCCCCTAGGATCTGGGACCCTTCCAGAGTGTCTGAGGCATTCACAGGAATGGACCACAGTGTAGCCCCCTGTGAGCCAGGGAGGCCAGTCCTGACTGATGTGTTTATATATGCATGTTTTTCTGTCTTCCAGTTGTTTGTTGGACTTGGGTTCCCATATGAGGGCCCAGCTCCCCTGGAGGCTATTGCAAATGGATGTGCTTTTCTGAATCCCAAGTTCAACCCACCAAAAAGCAGCAAAAACACAGACTTTTTCATTGGCAAGCCAACACTGAGAGAGGTAAGTATCTATCAGAATCATTCTATTTTTCAATTACAGGAATAATTGGGGGTAGGATGTAGCTCAGTAATAGAGCACTTGCCTAGCGTGCTCAGGGTCCTGGGATCAATCCCCAGCAACATGGGAGGTAAAAAAGAAGAACTATTTACTTAGTGATAATGTAGGTATAGTCTTCTTGGTATCTATGGAGAATTGGTGCCAGGACCGCCCCCCTTGGCCACCCCTCCCCATGCGTGCACACACAGACACCAAAATCTCTGGATCCTCAAGTCCCTTATGTAAAATGGCATAGTATTTGCATAGAATATCCCCTTACATACTTCAAATCATCTCTGGATTACTTACAATTACAATGTAAGTGCTACATAAACAGTAGTTATGCAGTGTTTAAGGGATAATGTTAAGAGGAAAAAGTCTGCCCATTTTCAGAGTACATGAAGTTTTTTCAAATGTTTTTAAATATTTCTGGACCCAAAGATGCTGAACCAGGGATAAAGAAAGCAGAGAAGTGATAGTGTTATTAGCATCATCCAACATGGTTATGTGGGAAGGGAAATGGTTAGGGACCTGATCCTGGAGCTTAGAGAAACAAATGATTCAGTCACATCACCTCTATGCCAACTGTCTAATCAACAAGGACATTCTAGCCTTTTGATTGCAGCTGAGCTCTTCTTGTCTGAAGCTAAACTCTTCTTGTTGGGAGCTTAGGATAAGATCAACTGAGTAACAAATTTGTAACATATTTGTGGAGAATCAACTCTCCATGATGAGCTATAGAGAGTTAAAAGTGGGCCATGGATATTCTCCAAGAACCTCAACCTTAAGAGGCAAAACATGTCCCTGGGCACTCAGGTGATATGCCTGAGTTTTTAGCCCACCATCAGCAGGCACCACCCCATGAAGTGGTCCTGCCATTGCTAGAACCATTTGCAGAAGCCTTGCTTCAGTTGCCTTCAGAGATCAGCTTGAAAATTCACAATAGATGATAAATCACCACCAAGGAAAGCTGGATTTGATTAGAAGCAATAAACAAGTCATTTGCAGCTAAGTGTGAATGATCAAGCTGGGTGCTTCCATATCTGGCCAGAAAAAGATGTGTGCAAGAAACTTTAAGAATGATTTTCTTTTTATTTCCATGTAGTTAGTAGGTGGTTCTGCAAGATGTTCTCCATCAGTTAAAGCAACACCCTTGTCCTTCAGGGCCTTCAACAGGGGAATTACACTGATGGACAGTCCTCCCATGACATAACCATGACTTTTTAAAGCATTTATTTTTTCAGTGCTGCTGCTTTGAAACCCTTCTGGGTCACTTTCTCTGAACCTGTCATAACTGTATAACAAATGTTATATAGCACATAAAATAAATTGTTTAGTGATGTTTATTAATGAATCGGGAATCCTATCAGTTCATAGAACTGATTATTTTTAAGAGTTCTTTTCTCCAACCCCCTGTATCATTGGTGAAATGGCCAAAGGAGATGGAAAATCAATAAGAACCATAGATTATCTCAAAGAGGTTAACTGTAGCCCAGATAACATCTGACCAGGGTTAACTGGATGTTTGCTTACTTTTTACCTTTTACTCGTATAACTTGAACTCTTCATGGAAGTGGTTTCATTTTGAAAGGTCAGTTCATTCACCAATATTTAGCTCACCTGTGTGCCAGGTGCCAGTGCTGTGGGAGGCACTAGACGCAGAGATCAGGAACAGTCTTGAAGAGCCTATTTATTTTGGAAAGGCTTAAAAGACTTTTCCCAACAGGGAGATTAACTTCTCAGTTTAGAAATCTCTGCTACAGCACGTGACTGATTTTGAAACTTTAGAGTTTGAGGTTGAAAATAGACTTCAGTCATCCCTAGCAGTTTTTGTTTGTTTTTCACAAATAAGAAGTATATATATAAGATAAACAACTTGATATTTGAAATAATAAACATTGCAAAGTGATCACCATAATAAAGCTCATTAACACACCTATCACTATTCATTGATGAGACTGTTCTTCTCCATTGTGTATCATCCATAGGTTTTCCTTTGGGTATAGAAAATCTCAGAAGTTCCTTCTTCTGTCCAAATTGATTTTTTTTTTTGTAATTTCCCCTATTTTAAAACTTTGTGATAAATCATACATAATATAAAACCTTTTAGCCATTTATAAGTGTGATTCACTGGCATTAAGTAAATTCACAGTGTTATGCAACAATCACTATTATCAATCTGTAGCCTTATTCATCATCCAAGCAGAAACTCTGTCCCCTTTAAACGGTGGTAACTCCCCATTCTCCCCTCCTCCTCTCTCCTACTTTATGTCTCTATGAGTTTGCCCACTCTAGGGGCTTGATGGAATCATGTTATATTTGTTCTTAGGTCTGCCTTATTCACTTTGATGTGATGTTTTCAGGGTTGATCATGTTGCAGCGTGTGTCCGAATCCTTTTTAATTTTTTTAAGGCTAATTTTCCATTGCATGTATTTACCATGTTGAACTTATCCTTTCATTTGCTGATGGACATTTGAGCTGTTCCCACTTTTTTTTCCTTATTCTGATTAATGCAACTATGAATAGTGGTATACCCCTGTCTGTTTGAGTTCCTGATAATAACTCTTTTGATTATATGCCTACAAGTAGAATTTTGCATTTTTTACTGATTTTAAGATAGTCTGCAGAGAAGTTGCAAAAATAATATAGCATTGAGGTATATTCTTTATCCAGCTTCATCTTCTGGTGACATTTTACAAAACCATACTACAATTATCAAAATAAATAAAATTAATAGCAGTACCCTAGTATTATCTGAACTAAAGACTATATTTGCACTTTGCCATTTTTTTCTGCTAAAATTATTCTTCTGTTACTGGATCTGATTCAGAATCCCATGTTGCATTTGTCAATTGTCATGTCCCCTTAGTCTCCCAGTCTGTAAAAAGCCAGCCTTTCATTGTCACTCATGACCCTCACTGCTTTTAAAGAATTCAGATCAGCTGTTTGTATGCTGAGTGTTTCCTCACAACACTGAGAACACTCCAGACACTTGGCCAAGTCAGTGATGTCACGTTACATGGCCCAGATCAACCAGTACGAAGTTATCAAGAAAAGTATGTTCATTATTTTCTGTCAGTTAGTGCCATCATTTAGTCATTTGCTTACTGCCGAGGTCGCGGAGGGTTTTCATTCTTTATGCCATAAAGAGAGAACAGACATTGGAACTGCTGCCTGGGATGATGCCACCAGGCCCAAAATGAGATTCCAATAGAAAGACAGTGTGGACTGCTTTCAACGGTTGCTCAGTGAGTGACCTCAGACAGATGACTCCATCAGTCCTGGGCTCCCACCGGAAGGCTGGGAGGCAGAAGGGCAGTTGACAGATGTTTAATGCATCCCTACAGAGTCCATGGTACTATTTGCTGCGTTAATGGAATTCAGCAGGACACATTTTCTGTTTTCAGAGCTCTAGATCTGATCTGGAAGAAGGATAAGACAGCTGCATAATCAGTGTGAGTGCATAAGAAATAGGGAGATGGATTAAGGAGGGGAGTTAACTTGGAGTTGTGCCAGGTGGAAGGAGAATGTGCAGGGTTAACTGACAAAGATTGACAGATGGGGCTTGGCCTTAAAGAAAAAGGAGAAGAAAGGACTTCAAGCCTGAGAGGGATGAATGTTGATGAACTTGGGGGGAAACCCAAGAAGGTCAGGTTTCATCTGTAGCTCCCTCCAGCAACACCAGGCAGCTTTGAGAGGGGCTGCCTCCTCTGCTCTTTCAGCTCACAGAAGATGCCAAATCCTCCTACCCAAAGATGCTTTTAATTAGAAAAAAGCTGTCAATAGGTCTACAGATTTCTAAGGGTCAAAACCTCTTAGAAATTATCTTTTATTTTTCCCCTCAGGAAAGGGGAAATTTTTACAAGTATATATATATAATTATAAATATACCTGAGTATGTATAATTATAAATCTCTATTTTGCCTATGTTAACCTTTTATGTCAATCAACAATTCATCCAACATAAATTGGCCCATATCAATTGCCTATGGGTCTCTTTTTTTGCCTTCACTTGAAGGGAAAGTCTAGAGTTCTAACTGTAAGTTTAACTTTGTTTTTATTTTTGCATTGGGCCAAGTTTTTTAAATACAGTGTATACTCAGAGGGAAAAACATTTCACAATGCCTTAGGTTATACTTGGTTCTTTATACTTTAATATGAATTGGATTTTTATTTTTATCTTCATATTTGGAAACATATTAGTAGATTCCCAGTCATTATTCTGACATTTTGTAAACTATGAGAAATTCTCTGAGTTCAGGGTTTTTTTTGTTGTTGTTGTTTTGGGTTTTCTTAACCTATCCAATAAAGAGAACCCATGTTCTCCTTGGAGATTTAATAGCTACTCTGAAGTAATGTCTCATATTTAATAATATTTTCATTACTTTTACAAACTATTCTATAGTAAATTTCCTGATTGATACATGATGAAGTAGCTGAGATCAGACGGTTCTCAATAAATTAGCAAGGAAGAACATAACATTCAAAAGGGGCTAATGAATCACAAAATGCCTCCCTCATAAAATTAAGCAACCCTCAATAAATGTAGATGAATGAAATTAAAATGGCTCAACATTTTGTATTTTCTTAGTGCTTAGAGCAACCTGTAAATATGCAGGGACCTTAAAGAGTAGGGAGGGGTGAGAGACTGCTGCTGATATATTACTTGCTAAATAGTGACATTGATGGCAACTCTAATTTACACTGATTAGAGCAGAAGGGCTAATTAGTTTGTCCTCTAAGCCACAAAATGAAAATAATGCAACATTTTTTGCTCATCTTCACAAAAGGTCTAATAGGGGCATAAATCCAGTCCAATGAATTTTGTTTTATATTGGCAAGTTTTAAAAGGCTTTTGTTTGCCTTCAGTCATTGACATCCTCTAAATTGTCATGCTCTTTCCTTTTCAAAGCTAATAAGTTGTTGAAGGATCTGGATTTGAACATTCTGGTTGTTGGGTCTATACCTCAGAATCTTTACGACTACATAAGAAACCCGATAAGTGATGTATGTGCAGGTGATCACGCAATGCCTGGCCCCACATGGGATTTCACTGGTAGGGATTGAATCCAAATATGTGCAGAGAAAAAAAAAAACAGGTGTTCCCAGTTCCATGGAACTGCATATCATCTGTAGCCTTCCACTGACCACAAAGCCCAGTGTGCAAAAGAGCAAGGCACACATCAGGAGGGTGGAGAGTTGAAAAGGCTAGTGCAGGACCTGACCCAGGGCAGAGAAGCAGGAGCAGAGCGGGGAAAACCTTCTTGGACTTTCCTCACATGATTTCCCTGAGTGACTGGCAGTGAAAACTGCAGCTGGAGCCCAATGACTTGTGGCCCATTTTTCCTGTCCTTAGTCATGTTTTTGCACACCACTGCTGCAGCAGGCTACCAAGACCAGTGACTGAGAGCAAGAGGGAACATCCACTCCTCCAAGTATATCTCTATATCAGAGTCTAAAGAGAAAAGGAAAAAAGAGAGCCAGACCTTTTGCTTCCACAGCAAAGGTCTTAACACTCCAGAGCTAACACCTCCTTTTATGATAAACATGTTATAACATCTTTTTTTTCTCCTGAAATGAAAATCTTAAATAATGTAACCTGCCTGCCTACATAATTAAAAAAAATATAGTTTCCTAACTCGAATATGAAGAATAAATAAAAAGAAAATAATTCATAATAAAGTAATACATATTTCAATATTATGTAGCCAAGACCTATCCTAGCAGACATGATTTTTCATTCCCTCTTACCATGAACACTTGTATTTAAAAGGAATAAAACATTCAACTAAGAGTTGTCAGCCTTTTTTGCTTGTAATTGACATTATGAACGAGAAACTAAATATAAGAGTGTGTACACATATCACACATATATACATAATTGCCATTAATGTGATAGCTACAAATATAGACCAATTTGGGGACATTTTACTGGCAGTTCTGATATCCTGAGTGGCATTGACTTCACTGCCATGATTTTTCCAAAATGGTGACAGCTCATGGGCGAAGTTCCAAATAAAACAGTACAAACATTTCTTGATTTACATGGTAATTATGCTCCTGGGAAATTTATTGTATATTAAAACTGTATCAAAGTGTTAGATGCTATAAATCCACCTAAAAGCCCAGCAGGGCATTTGGAAGTTCTTTGAGCTGGAGGAGGAGATCAGTGGTAAAGAGCATTAACAAGGTCCTGGTTCAATTCCCATCATCAAAAATGATGAAAATGATGATGATGATGGAAGTTGAACAATTCCTCCTTGTGCAGGTCTGTCCTAGACCTCACTAGATGTCATGTATCCCTAGTCCCCACCCACAGGCTAAGAGTAGCACCAGCTCTTGTGGTAACTAAAAATATTCTCATAAATGTCTAGAACACTCCTTTACACCACTACCTTAAAGGGGTATAAGAATAGAGGTGGCAGCATGATCGAGGGATAAATTTAGCTGTCCTGAAGAATGGATTTTTAAAGAACCCAGAATTGTCAATATATATCTTTGCTTCTTTGACCACCCTGTTTTATAAAATAAAACCTCCTTTAGGATAAAACTGCCATTTCTTGCTTTTCCAATTACAGATTGCTTCTAAAAATTTCAGGCCCCAATGTTATGCTGATGATTATTCCCCAAACCCTAAAGATTCTGTTTTATTCTGATGGGATCACTTCTGTTTCTATCACCTTTTGTATGCACCATTACTCATCTTCTTGGGACTGTTGCAGCCTTGATTTTTATTGCAATTTTTTATGCTTACCTGTCTGTCCTAGCCAAGAAAATAGATACTGGTTTGAAAGAGGTTATTTTCAGGGGTGAGTATGGATGAGCTATGCTTATTTTGGTTGAGCATAAATGTTCATTAGGAATTAAAGTCACCTATAAGGGCTGGGAGTGTAGCTTGGTGGTAGAGCCCCTGCCTAACATGCACAAGGTCCCAGGTTCAATCCCTGGCACACCCACACACCCCACCTAAAACAGCCACCTTGTCACCAGATTGTGACATTCTCTTATTTCCAAGAGGGATTCAAGATGTGCAGACATCACTATTTGTTTCTGAACTGCTATGTTTGCACAGGATGTTTCAGTTGTCGAGGGAGAGGATGAGTGTCTTATTACCTGCGCAAGTACAACTCAGTGCGGTAAAATGTACAACACTTCATCTAGCCCAGAAGATTTTTTTAAATCAGTGTGAAACTGAGGTGTTGTTTCCTCTTTTCCAGCTGACATCCCAGCATCCGTATGCTGAAGTTTTCATCAGCCGGCCGCATGTGTGGACTGTCAATCTCAACAATCAGGAGGAAGTCGAGGATGCAGTGAAAGCGATTTTGAATCAGAAGGTTGTTTCTTTAATTCCATTTCCCCCCCATTTGTGATGGGACCTGATGTGTGGAAAGCATCACAGTCCCTTGGATTCAGTCAATAGCACTTTCCCACAGTAGCTGGAGTTAGAAGAGTAGCCAGTCTGTAGGACTTGGCCTGGGGATTTTATGGATGTTGTGTGACATGGAAAGCAGAGCCAGTGTCCACATGTGGCCATGGATTCTTCTGAACTGTCATGGATCCTGTGTACCAGGCACAGAAGGAGGGGCTTGAACTAGGCTAGCTTCCAAGATTGACTTAGGTCACTCTTAGAGATCTGAAAAGATGGGCCTGCTTCTTTTACCTTACCCCAAAAGAGGGGAGGGGGAGATGGGGAAGAAATCATGAAAGAAATGTTTTTGCATAATATCTGTTTATTTGTTTCTTTCTACCAAAATATTAGGTAGGCTCTTGTAAAATAACTTACTTTTCTGGACTCTTCTCATCAATTCAGTAGACATTTATTAAGCACTTACTGTCTGTGAGAACTGTCTGAGTCACTCTGGGGAGGGGGAGGGGTGCTTGTTCCATAACCACAGGTGAGGCTGTCTCACCACCTGTGGGAGTTGACCACCCACCTGGGATGAGTTCAGTTGTCCTGATCCTGCAGTTAACTGTCTCAGGTACACACTGCCCCTGTGCTTCTCCTATCAGAGCACTCTTCACACTTGGTTGTGATATTTAAGAGAATCATGCAGGTGTGTTTTGAGGGTGGGCTGGACTTACACACTTTGGGTTTGGCTTCCAGTGACTAGTAGAGTTCCCTCCTCTGTAATGTAGAGCTGATATTACATACTTGACTGGTAACCTGAGTGAACTAAATGAGATCACATATACAAAGTGCTTGAATACAATGTCTATCACATAGGAAGTGTTTAGCCACTAAGAAGTGTTTTTTATTTCTTACAATAGACCATCTGAGTTTCTGCTAGACTATAAGCAACATGAAAGCAGCACATATATGTCTGCCTGCTATATATGTCTGCCTGCTATATTCCTAGTATTCAGCACTGTGATTTACCTGGATCAGAGATAGGAGTTGATGTTAGCAACAAACACATGCTTAACAGCGCAGATGATGTTCAGTGCCAAAATCAACATGCAGAAGATCTAGGGATGGGAGCAGGGGTCGGGGGTGCTTCTGGTGAATGCTGCATTTTGAGTTGTCATTTGAGTAGGAATTTTCAAAGCAAAACTGTGAATGGCATGGATAAGGCATGGGTTCAGTGGAAGGGAAAGATCCGAGAAGGGCACATATCCTGGATGAATGGCCAGTTTACCTCTTTGAAACAACATCTTTCCCCTTTGGGAAATAGAATGGAATGATAACAAGTCGGTGGCCCACTAACCTGCCAATTTCAGTTAATTGAGAGCATCTCCAGGGGAGCAAGGGCACTCTGATGTGCTATCCATATTCTGTCCCCTTGAAGATGGTCTGGGTATTGGGCTTTGGCATAGCTGTCAGCTTCCCAATGGTCACATGTGTAGTCCCAAACCCAGTCTCAACAATTGTAGGCAGGAGTCCCCGAACTCAACTGACCCATTTGATAGAAGTTCCTAGTGAAGTGTGGTCATACTGGGCTGCCTGAAAATATTTGCTCCACACCTAAAGTTTTACCACCAGGGAGTCATTCCTGAGGAGATTTAAGGATCTTCCTTCCTGTGTCCCAGAGTTACTTGTGTATTAGTTATCTAGGGTTGCGTGTGACATAGTACCACAATTTGATGGCTTGAACAACAGAAATGTTGTCTCTCAGTTTTAAAGGCCTGAAGTCTGAAATTAGATGTCAGCAGAGGATCATGCACACTGTGAAGTATACAGCAATTCTACTGGACTATACAGTAGTTCCTTATATCTGAAATTTTACTTTCTATGATGTCAGTGACCTATAGTCATCCATGTTACAAAAATATTAAATGGAAATTTCCATAAAAGTCATATATTTTAAATTGCATACCATTCTGAATAATATGATGAGATCTCACACCATCTTTCTCCATCCCACTCATGACATGAATCAGCCTTATGTCCAGTGTATCCATGCTATATACACTATCCACCCTGGTTTAGTCACTTAGTAGCTATCTGTTATCAGCTAAGCTATTGTGCTACCACAGTGCTTATATAAAAGTTTGTGTACTATCCTCAGTTTTAGGCATCTACAAGGAGTATTAGAATGTATCCCCCATTGATGAGGAGGCTATTGTATTCTTTCTTGCCCCTCCAAGCTTCTATCAACCTCAAGCATTACTTGGCTTAAAGTCTCTGAGCTTTATTCTCTGCCTACATGACAGTGTGGCTTCTCCCTGTGTGTATCTCTGCTTCTCCTCTACTTATGATAAATTAGGGTCCACCCTAAATCAGTGTGACCTCATCTTGAGTACATTTACAAAGACCCTATTTCCAAATAAAGTTACATTCACATTTTAAGTGGGATTATTTTCCATGATACAGATGAGAAAATTAAGGCTTAAAAAGATGTTTTGCAAGATCATACTAGTAACTAGTAAAACCTGGAATCAAATTCAAGTCTTTTTTATTAGTTTTTTAAGATAATAATTAAAAAAAAAACACAAAATAGAATAAAAGGAAAGATAAACTGTGAAAGAGTAATGGAGTATGGAATAAGGAAAGAGATTAATATAAAAATTATTGTCATAAAAGTTGTTAGAGATGGATTAGAAATGTGGTAGTGTTTTCTCATATGTAATTCCAAGATTTTTAAATTACATGACACCCAAAAAAGAAAAAGAAAACATGACCTTTCATTAAGAGAGGAAACAATCAACACAACCAGAACTTGAGATGGTCGAGATATTGGAATTATGAGATAACAACTTAAAAATTTTATAATAACATGCAAGGTTATGTACTCCTGTAATCACATCATCTCAGGTGGCTAAGGCAGGAGGATCACAAGTTCAAGGTCAGCCTAGGAAACTTAACAAGACCTTTAATGGTCCACATAAAAAATAAAAAGGGCAGGATGTAGCTCAGTGGTAGATCACCCTTGGGTTCTATCCCCAACACCCACAAAGAAAGAAAAAAAGTTCTATGATAAATATATTGAACAATTTGGGGAAGAAAGTGGACAACATACGTAAATGGATGGAGAATTTCATCAGAGAGGTGGAAGCTATTTTTTAAGTCAAATGAAAAATTCTAGGAAAAAAATACAATGTCAGAAATGCATTCCTTCAGTGGCTTCTAAGCAGACTGTACAAAGCAGAGGGGGGAAAAACAATGAAGTTGGAGACTCCTCAATAGAAATTATTCAAACTGAAACACAGAGAAAGAATTAAATGGAAAAGGGTACATGATATCTTTGGGACAAAATGAAGCAGCATAAATTAGGTGTAGTTGGAATCTGAGAAAAGGGAGAGACTGGCACAGAAGAAATTTCTGAAAGAGCAGTGGGTAAGAATTTTCCAATTAATGAATGAAGAATTTTCCAATCAATTTACAAATGCTAAGGGCACAGTGGACCCCAACAGGAATAAATACAAAAAGAAAAGCACATAGTCAAAGGGCAAGAAACAAATAAAGGAAAAAATCTTGAAAGCAGCTAGCTGGAGGAAAAACATTACGTTCAGAAGAATGATGATATTAAAGACAGCCAACTACTCATCAGAAACAATGGAAACCGTAAAACAGATTTTAGAAACTAGAAGATGTATGGGGCTTTTAAATAGGCACTCTTGGGGACAATGAGGAGGCTATTGTATTCTTTAAGTATGTGTATTTAAGTATGTATTTTTAAGTATGGTGGGAAATTTTGAACAGGACAATGACATGACCTAGTTTATATTTGGAATCCTCCAGAGAAAATATAAGATCTCCCTAACTTAAAACTGTATGGCTAGTAAAAGAGGAACCTAGACTTAAACCCTGGTTTTCTGGTACCTACTAAAACCATGTCTTCATCAGATGATGTCAAGCCACCTGTTAGGTGGGACCATTCAGGCTTTAGCTGATTTTTGAAAGCAATTTGCAGTAAGATTTGCAAAGGTGAGGGGGTACCAGTGGACACAGGAAATCTCACAGGAAAGCAGGTCCAGAGGAGAAGATGGAAAATTCATAGAAATTTTCCAAGCCAGCAGGCCAGTAGCCTGCAAACATCCTGCCTGCGGCCTTAGTTGGATGAGTAACAGGCCTTTTTCCACAAAGGAGGATGACCACAAGCGGGCCCTTGTTTTTCCCTTTTGGGCCCTACTTGGGTTTCTCAGGGATTGGGTGTGGTCAGCATTCTCTTTCATTCATACCCCAAAGTGGCCTTCACTTGTTCCTGAAGGTGTATTAGGCAGAAGGCTGTCCCTTCCCTTCAGTCCATGAAATGGCTTTCACTTCTGGGGTGTGCTGTTGCTCTCTGTCCCCTAAGCTCAGGGTCTGGAGAGCTTTCCCATGCAGAGGAGGTTGTACCCATCCACACTGGAATGGCAAGGGGGACTCCCTGGCAGTGCAGTGGCATAGGAATGCAGTTTCCTTTTTTTTTTCCTTTTCCTTTGTAGGAAAACTGTCTGGCTTCATATCCTTTAAAACAGTGAATTGGCCCTAGAGCAATGAATGAGTCAGCATCCCTTTGGTTAAATTGGGCGTGACTGGGAGAACAGGAAGAGCCATTTTCTGTATTTACTGCATTGAATCATTTGAATTCATTAATTTATGAGTTCTAATGGATGCCCTTTGGAATATATTGTCAGAATCGCCATTGGGTGCTTCCTGCCACAGAAGTAGATCTCTTGGTCTTGTGACAGAAGAACACCAATGTATGTTTAATTCTGAATTCTACTTGTCTACTTGTAAATAATTCCAGATATGCCATGTCCTCTGCCTTAAATGGTTTCTTTTGGTTCCTATGTATCCTTTGAGAGGAGACATTTCTCTAGGCCTGTTACACAAAGCTTCTTGAATCATCCATGAGTTCAGTAAATAAATACCTTTAAAAGAAAAGAAAATTTCACATTTTATATGAAGAGCTATATCTAGGTCAGAAATGGCCCTGCTGAGGTTCAGAAGCTTGAAATGGGGACAAACAAGCTGAGAATATGTTCTTCAAAGAAGGTTGAGCTCTTTAGAGATGAGGAAGGTGACCTCTCTGTTCTTGTGGAAGAGTGTCCATGATCTTACAGAGGCTCAGCCTCTCCTGACTGTCCAGACAGATGTGGACAGATATGGCTGAGATCCAACCTGTGTGATGAAACTGGCATCCAGTTGTCTGTAAACACACTACTGGCATTTAATTGTGTATAAATAAAGATATGTTATCAATTTTTTATAAATCATGGCTTAAAATTTTAAATAAAACATAAACTTAGAGAAAAGGGGAGAGGATGTCCCGAAACCAACTATGTGGCTGCCTACTAAGGAATATCCTCTGTCCATTGTCCCACGTTTAGCAGGCCTCAGATCTCAGGTACTTTGTCCTGTTCTCTACCCCAGAGATCTGAGGTAGGTAAGTGTAGACTCAAGAGGAAGAGGTGAAGGTGCTCCTTCCCACCCAGAGATCCCCAGGGGCTAAAGGGCTCTGTGAAGCTGGTGATTTTCTCCGAAGTGAATTTCCCATCTCAGATTGGTGCGCTGCTGAAGATGCAGACCTCAGCATCCTAGCAAACATTGTGCAGTGGAGATCCAGACGCACCTATCTTCCCCTTCCCTCCAGGCTCAGTGTAGATTGGAATGCCTTCCCCACAACAGTGAGCACCTCCCAGGGTTTTCTGCCCTCCTTGAAGTTCAAGCAACTCAGTTTAGAAATCTCAAGACTTTTGGTGACATCAGTGAGTCTTTCCTGTGTCCTCTCACCAAGGTCCACAGTCCTGAGCTGCAGCTTCCTCTGTCTTTACACATCAAATCTCATGCTACTCCACCTGGAACAGCTGCCATCTCTCCTCACTCCCCAGTCTTGGCTCTCTGGACTCATAAACATAGTCTGCTTCGCCCTCTGACCTCCCAGAATCCTCTAGCTGGGCTCTTCAGGACCTTATATCAGTTAGTTTTGTACCATGAGTTCCATGCATATGTGCTGACCTCACCTAAGATTGTAACTCAGTTTTCCGGTCACTGTTGTGGGTCTATAAATAGCTCATTGTGTGGTTTCCTCAAAGCAGTGTAACCTTATCTTCATTCAACAGATTCATGCTAAGAGCCTACCTGTCCTACACTGTGTGCACACAGGGGTGCAAATGACACAGCCATAACTTTACCCCAGGGGGCTTACCTGCTAGCAAGTGGTAATCTCCACCTTCTGTTGAGTACTGTGTGCCAAACACTAAATTTAGTGCTTTTCCCCTTATATAGTCTTCACTGTAGCTTAAAAAAAACAGTGGCTTTCTTGCCACTGCTTCATTCTTGGGTGATCTGAGACTTGTGGATGGTAGACAGTCTGCTCAGGGACTGCACCTAGGGCAGACAAGGTGACATTGGGAAACTGGTGACTTCCAGCTTCTCCCAAGGCTGCCTGCAGGCATTGGCACTCATGCATTGAGAGGTTCTAGGAGAGCTGGTAAGTGGTGTGTGTTGTGTGTTCTCCTCATTCATGGAAACTTCTGTTTCCGCAGATTGAGCCATACATGCCCTACGAATTCACATGTGAGGGGATGTTGCAGCAAATCAATGCATTCATCGAAAAACAAGTAAGTCTTGTCAAAGAGTCCGTCTTTCCTTGCTTCCCATTCCCTCATCAGGTTCTCATCAACAGTTGTGAGCTCACAATATTTCTGTGGTTATTTGCCTGCTTTGGAAGTCTCCAGAATCTGGATAATGCCTTGTTGGAATTCTAAATGCAGCACCATCATGGTCACCCAAGGGAGCAGTCTTTCATTGGGGGATGTTCTTGGTGACAGTGGAAGGTCACATTGACACTGACAGCAGGGAAGACAGGATGATCAGGTCAGAGTTTTCCCTGACCAGCAGGGCTTGTGTAGTAAGTGTGCTCTGGGGGCATCACAAGGACTTAGGAGGGGTAGACAGACAGCTGTCTGTCCTGCCTTTGTTTCTCACCCGCAAGAAAGGCAAGAACTGAAACTGTTTTCTAAGCTTTCTTTTAATAGTATGTGCTCAGTAATTCTAAGCATTTTAGGACTTTTTAGTGGTTTTTCAAATATCTCTTCACACAAGACCTCTTTCAAACAAATCCTAGGTATATAAAACAGATAAAAGAAGGACTTCAACTCCAAAGCAGGGGAGAGTGCACACAGTTCCACCACCCCCAACAGGGCTTGGAAACTACAGCTTGTGTCCTTAGAAGTGAAGGCCATGAGTGTCACTACCTTCCTTTTATAATGTTTTAATTCCTTGGGCTTTGAAAGCAACCCAGAGCTAGAAATAGATAGACTTGGAACCCCTGTGGGTAGGAGAATCTAAACTCCTTGACCAGATTTCAAATATAAGGGGCTCCCTTTAAAGGGCAGGGCAGAGTGGTCTAGGCCGTAAAGGATCTTTACCCAGTGGGGGACCAACAGAGCCAACTGAAAATAGAAACTGTGAGTTGAAAATTTAAGTAGGCAATAGACTGAAGGCCCAGTGGGAGTTTCAAAAGGAAGAGTTGGTGGTTTGAGGAAAGTAAGGCGGTGGACGGTGGCCGGCAGCGGGGCACTGCTGTTGGCAATAGCACCATGGCACATCGGCTTCAGGATGGCCTATCTGATCATCTCAGGTTTTGAGAGCTGCAAAAGGATGTGCCCTCCAGTCCAGCTGCTAGGTTCAGCTCTTAGCACCACGAGTCTGTGGTTATATGAGCTGAACAGACATTACTCAGCTTCTCTGTGCCTTCTTCCCTCAGTAACATAAAAATAATAAGAGGACCTTACTGAGCTAATGGGAAGATCACACAAGCTAATACACAGAAAGTATTTGGAACAGGGCCTTGCACATAGTGCTCAATAAATATGACCTAGTATTGTTATTGAACATGTTATGCTATATTATAGTATATTAAATTATGTGATATCACATTAATAATTATATATCTCATACACTAATTCTCAGGCTTTTCCAGGAGAGTGTAACATTGAACTCATCATCTCATTCAGTCTGTACATGACTACAGAATGGTGGCATTATCATAACTAACTGCCATGTATACACAGATTCTATGCCAACACATGAAACACATCACAGTACCCTACAGCCCCCCCGCCCAATCTGCAGTTTCACTTTCCAAGGTTTTGATTACCCACAGTCAACCACAACCCAAAATACCAAGTGGAAATACCATTACAGTGAGATATTTTGAGAGACAGAGATAATTCATATAAATATTCATATAACTTCTTTTACAGTGTATCGTTATTATTGTTTTAATTATATTTAATCTCTTGCTCTGCCTAATTTATAAAATCAACTTTATCATAGGAGAAAAGATATATAGGGTTTGGTACTATCTACAGTTTCAGGCATCCAGTTGGTGTTCAGAACATGTCCCTGAGGACAAGGGAGGACTATTTACTGGGTAACATCTCATTTAATCTTCACAGTAGCCCCAGGAGGTGGCAATAATAACTCCATTCTCTGCATAATGGGAATCAGGACTCCCAGGCAAGAGGCTCACAGGTGGAACAATCAAGATTCAATACAGGGGGCTGGGGATGGGCTCAAGTGGTAGCGTGCTCGCCTGGCATGCGTGCGGCCAGGGTTTGATCCTCAGCACCACATACAAACAAAGATGTTGTGTCCGCCAAAGACTAAAAAATAAATATTAAAAAATTCTCTCTCTCTCTCTCTCTCTCTCTCTCAAAAAAAAAAAAGATTCAATACAGTTTGGTGTGGGGCTAAGTCTGCACTGGAAGCATTTGCTAGGGACTCAGGAGGTGGCAGGTGTCCCTAAGCTCAGCTTCTCACATTCTCCCTGGTGTACCTCCCTGAAGGTTTGGAGAGGAGCCACTGACCACTTTTGGCACAGGGTTTTGATACCTCACAGCTGTGCCTACCATACCCTCCCTCTCAGAGGCTCTCTTGAGCTCTTACTCCATTTCTGTGGCTGATTCTGAAACTCTCTTCCTTTTTTCCTGGTTCTGCCTCCTCTTAGGAGAAAGTCACCAGCAGACATAAATGTCTCTTGGCCAGGTTTATTTGAAGATCTTTACTTCTTTCCTCCCTGAGTCAGCTTATGAATCCAGCCAGTCCTTTTGAGGTCTAAGCTCCTCCATTGAGTCTAATGCTAGATTTCCTTTTAAGCAGGAAGGTCCCATTTCCCAAACAGTCCTTGTTAAGTGCTACTTAGCACCAGCTCCTCCTGGCTTGTTCACCTCACAATCCCACGCGCCCAGCACCAGCCTGGTACTAAAATTATAAATATTCTAAAACATACTACTAAAATTCTCTTCTGGAAAACATGCTAATGAAACTGCTCCTTCCCATCACTTCTGCATAGAGACTTTTCTACAGGGATATGCTGGCCACGGAAATCCAGAGATATCTCTTTTTTTATCTGCCTTATTGATTCTCTCATCAACTCTGTCACTACTTGTTAGTACAGCACGCCATGCGCTGTGCAGGCAGTCAAGAAGAGAAGTCCAAGGCCTTGGGTGGGTGAGGTTTTATAGAGCCAGTGCACCCCTGCAGGTTAAACTCTGTACAAGTGATAGAACCAGGGTGCTTTGGGATCATGTGACTCAGCCCCCAGGAAGGATGGGAAAGATGGCAAGAGTAATGGAAGGCATCTTGTAGGAGGTAAGTCCTGAAAGAAAGTGTGAGAAAGAAAATGGGAAGGGCCCACCAAGTCGAGATGTCAGGGCCTAAAAAAAAAAAAAAAAGGAAATGACGGTGAATTTTAGGATGCATACGTATGTGTGGCTGAAGAGCACAGTGGCATGGGAGTCAAGGCTGGAGGAGGAACCAGTGTGAAAAGACCAAGGCTCATCTGGAGGGTCCAAATTTGATTCTGAGATAAGCTAAAGAGAAGATTTACTACAGGGTGAGCAGCAATGCTGCTACCAGGAGCTCTAGAAAAATCTTTCTAGGAATCTTGTATTTAGGGAATTTCTTGTAAAACATTCTCCCAGTGCTGCTAAATGGGCAATAAAGGAGACTAGTTTGAGTTTTTGCCAGGAATTCTATCAGACCCAGAATACTCTCCCGATGCCAGACCAGACCCCATTGACCCACAAACTGAGTCTCCAGCCTCTCACTGTGAGCTCCAGGTCCCAGTCTTGTACAGCTTGGGGCATTGGTTATTTTTACAGCCAGCAGAGTATCTTCAAAGAGCAGCGAGGATGGAGAGAATGTGCCTCTGGTGTAGGTGGAAAAGGCTGCAGCCATAAGCAGGAGCTTCCTGTGTGTGAACCAGGGGAGCTACAGTGCTTGTTAGGCTGATCTCAGCCTCAGAGTCCTCCCTGTGATCTGCAAGGGGAACACAGGGTCTTCTATCCCAGAACACTTTCAAGGTCGTCCATCATGCTTACCCAAGGTGGCAGGCACCAGAGGAAGACAATTGACAGCAATCGAGAGCACCCCAGGCTTTAGTGGACAGTTGAACAGCCACTGACAGGAAACCTTCCTCGGATCCAGCCAGCCCGGTGTGCAGGCACCCAGAGGAAAAGAAGCCTGGCTCTAGGAGGAGTGCTTGCTCTTCTCCCTCCATGCACCCACCCTAAACACTTTGCTAATACTACAAATGTTGATTGGGTGGCATGCTCTTTGAGATGAGCACTTTAAAAGGCTGCCTCCAGCAAAGGGGTAGTGAGTGCCAAGGGGGAAGTCCCTTGTAATTGAAGATCAAGGGAAATTATTCCCTGAGTGTGTCCAGGCTTGTTAAGGTTTTCCTTGTGCATTTCTTAGGAAAGTTTTGTATTTGCCTCCAGCTAGATAACATAACAAGGAAAGGCAGTGTTCTCATGGGTTTTCTGAAAGCCACACATACACTGTCTTCAACCCTATTTTCCAGTCCCCATAAAGACTGTGAATGTGCAGGATGGTCAGTCACACTCATGGTTTGTAAAGAGCCTTGGAATTCATGTGAAAAGCATGCTGGAGATATGGAGGGACAAAGAATCAAGTCCAAAAACAGCAGTGGAAACTGATTAAGCTCCTAGGATGTCTTGCTCCTCTGAGTCCAGGTGGAACTTACTGGGGTATGTTCTAGGTACAAGGGAAATCTCTTAGTGAGTCTGGGTAGTCCCAGGGCAGGAAGATGGTGGAGGTGACAGAGGTTGCCGAACAAAAGAGGAAAAGGAATTGGCAGGGGGAGAAGATGGGCACTGGCTTGAGATGTCTTTACTCTTCAAATAACTGAGGCTGCTATCAATCTGCTCCTGGAGCCTGGTTGGGCGTCAATGGAGTGCTGGACCCTAGAATCTTCACACCTGCTCTGCTGCCACTGACTTTGACCTTGGGCAGGTTATCTACCCTCTTTGTGCTCTTTCCTCTTCTGTGAAATAGGGATAATGCTTTTGCCTCATGGTGTTGGTGGAGGAATCAATAGATTAATACATGATGAGGCTAAGAACTGTAGCTGGCCCACATGAGCACTCTGAAAGCCTTAGCTGCTTGCTGCTGCAGGAGCCCAGAAACCAGCCAAGGTATCTTTTTCTAACAGCCTCACTGAGGTGTAATTTACAGACGATAAAAATCACTCCATATAAGGACGCAATCAGTGTTTATTTAGCAAATTGATCAAGATGAACAGTAACTACCTCAGTCTAGTTTAGCAACATTTCTATCACCCCAAAATGATATCTGTCCACAATCAGTTCTTGTTTCTGCCTTTGCCTCAGAAATCACTTATCTATTTCCTTTCTCTGCAGCTTTGCCTTTTCTGGAGATTTCTGGCCTCTCTCACTTAGCATATGTTGTTGGGGCTCCTCCGGATTGTAGTGTGTATCTGAATTTAATTTCCTTTTATTGCTGAATAGTCATAGAGTGTATGTACCACAATGTGTTGTCCATTCACCAGCTGACGGACCCCCACTTATTTTGATTGTGTGATGAGTGCTGCTATAACATCCGCTGTTCGTGTGGATGTGTTTTTTTATTTCTCCTAAGGAGACTCCCAGTGTTCCAGGAGAATGAAATATGGTAGATTTATGCGTCACTGTCAAGGTCCATTTTGGGCTCAGATGATTGACATGCGTAAGGATGCTCTGTGGACATCAGTCCTTATTGCTCAGCTTCACAGTCACATTGTTCGTTGCCTTTATGAAAACAAATGGACACCTCCTTTGGTGAAGCACCTGGGGACAGTGTTCACTTCCTTTTGAGGGTCATGCAGGCTAAGAATGGTGGGTGCCAACAGGCAACTGAGCTGACTTAACCCAATCAGTCATCAGTATTTATTGAACATTCTGTGCCAGCCCCTGGATTTCACTACTATCACACAGGTAACAAATATGTGCCTTGGCCCCCAGGTAGCTGAATGTGAGCCACATCCCCCTTTCATGGTCTGAAACCTGTCCTATCAAACCCCCTTTTATTCATTTTTATTTTTATTTTTTTTGCAAATTCCTGACCTTATTCCCTGTAGCTTCTGCCTTTAGTCCTGTACATCTGAACCTGTCTTCTCAGTTCCAGACAATGTGGGTTCCATAGAGATCCATGTACACCTAACGTGTCAGAGCTTTAGTAACTCCATTATTGATCTGGCCAGGACCAGGTGGGTGGAGGGTTTGTGGCGAAGGCTGTACATTCTATAGATGGTATTCTCTGCTGTTCCCGCACCTCTGCTTTGTAGCTAGCAGGTGACCCTCTCCACCTGGCACAGATGGCCCCTCCACCTGGTGCTTCTCCCCTGCGGCAGCCCCACCCTGTCTTCTCTAGCTCTTGGGGTAGTTTGTGAGTCTCATTTTCTTTGTGTCACCAATTAGCCTCCATGATAGAGGTGGCACCCATACCTTGCCTCACGGAGCTTGCATTTACCTGTTTTCTCATAGATTTTCTTGGTGAATAAACCTTTCTAACTGTGGTTTATGCTTACTGCCTGGAAATTTCTGAATAGTCAAGCACATTTAGTAGAAATTTGGTGACTAGTTGAAATAATTGTTAGAGAGGAATGCAGATGGTGTGTGTTCTAAGTGGGCTTGTTAACCAGATTGGAAATTACTGTGTATATCTCATTTTGGCTGCATAAATGCCTCATTAGGTTGGAATAGTCTCCTTTTCTATTTCTGTTGCTATCAGAGTTCCAGGATGCCAAGACCATTTAGTTCTGTTCAACATCTCTTTGATGAGCACCAATTATATGCAAAACACCTTGTTAGTGGTAAGCCACTAACTCCTATTCAGCCTGCAAAACCCATCCTAGAAAATCCTTATCTTCTGAAAGCCTTCTCTAATTGCTACCACTGTCACTCTTTTGCTCCTCCAGGTGACCTCATTCTTGGGCATGAGTTTAATTCTGTTCTGTAATTTTTTTAAGTGTCAGCCTCTCTTACTAGCCTGTGCACTGAACCTCTGAGTCCAGAGACTGTGTCTCTTTCGTGTTCCTATTTCTAATACCCAGCATAAGGCTTGAACGGCCATTTGTGATGTTGTGAATGAATGGTGCTTTTCTATCTCTTAGCAAATATGTGTTGAATGAACATATGAGTGAATGTGTGCCTGCAGCGAGGAGAAAAGGTGCCTTGGTGTTGCCATGTTAGCCTGTGCTGAGGTTGAATGAGACAGAAGACCTCCAGCCTCCTGTGAGCACCCAGTAGGGGTTGCACCTTCAGTGAGGGGAGGCTTCTGGCAGGGACTTCCATTTCCACCTGCGAGCATCTGGGCCCGGAGGCTGTCCTGCATGAATTGTCATATGTTACCCCTCCTGCTTGGCTTCAGCCTCTGGACCAGGGCAGCAATGGTCCAGAGGCTTTGGCCCAGTTCTTCTTCCCGGGGGCTTGTTCACCAGATTGGAAATTGCTGTTTATATCTGTGTATATCTAGAACACACTCCATCTGCATGCCTCTCAAACAAATATTTCGACTAGTCACCAAATTTCTACTAATTGTGCTTGACTATTCAGAATGGTCCAGCCTAGAGCATTACCTTGAATATCTCAGGGACCTTCTCCTTAGTCCTCTCACTTCCATTCCACAGAAATTATCCAGGGATGTAGGGCAGATGGTACTATCCCAGTTTTATGTGAGAGGACAGGCATAGAAAGCTTGGGAGACTATATCTATAAAGCCCTCCCCCTCGGGGGGCCAGGATCTCAGCCCAAGCCCCCAGGTCCCTCCTACCTTACTCCTGTTGTGCTTTCTGATAACACCTTCAGGCTCCCTCTGTTCCATCTTATCACCTTCAGGCTTTCCAGATGGTTCCCCAAGCTTTAAGAAGGTCCTGCTGCTATTTTTATTATTCCTGATCTTCTGGGCCTCCTGGGAGGATGCCAGACAGTCTTCCTGGTGAGCAGCAGCAAGGTGCCTGGAGCCCCCACGCTGCTGTGCAGAAGTGAGCTGAGCAGGCCTGTTGCCAGGGACCCAAGAAGGGTGGCTGCTGAGGTTGATGAAGAAGCAGGAAGCTCACGGTGTAGCTTTAAGGCCAACTCCCATTGCCAGACCTCGCAGCCCTGCCCTGCCCTGCCCTGGTCTAAACCAGGTTTGGGACATCTGTTTATCTGGGGGTGCCTAGTCTGTTTCTCCAATGAGGTGGGCCTGAAAGCTGCACAGGGTGGAGGCAGCTCTTCCCAGGAGGAGCCCAAGGATGGAGACAAGTGTTCGTGGTGCACCTGACATTTGCCGCCATTCTCACACCCTGTTAACATCATTCTAATGAAGGTCAGACCTGCTGTGTAATGTGCCACATGGTAGGGCCTCAAATTTTGTCCATCCAGTCCTTTGCCACATCATCTCCTCTCCAACACAGCGGGATCTGTGTTCTAACTTTAGTTCTGGCCTTGTACAGGCTGAGAATAAATACAAAAGAAAGTTTCTTAATCTTCCTCCTACTCAAGAGGTGCAGAGAAGCTCTCCTCAGCTCTGAGGTGCTCATGGAGAGAGATGTCAGTTTTCTTAGAAAAATAAATAAAATACAGGCTCCACTTTATCCTTCATGGGTTTTTAATCACCCAGCCTAATCCAGGTGTGTTAGTTAGCTTGCTGTTACTATAATAAATGCCTGCAATAATCAACTTACAAATCAAAAATGTTTCCTTGGGCACATAGTTTCAGAGGTTTCTGTCCATGATTGATTGGCCCCATTGCTTTGGGACTGTGTTACTACTTCATGCCACATACACTCACACAAAAGCCAAGCAAAACCTCTTACCTCATGGTCAGGAAGCAAAGAGAGACAAGATGGGGCCAGATTATTAATATCACCTTCAGGTCACACTCCCAGTTACCTTAGGACTTCTCACTAGGTCCCAGCTCCAACATGATCCAGCCCCTCCCAGTAGTGCTATACCAGAGATCGGGTTTTAACAGATGGGACTTTGGGCCTATCCAAAAAGAAAGTCCCACTTGGCTTCATCTGAGGCAGGTATGGTCTGATGTCATTTTGCTGGTTGTTTGCCTGTGCTGTAGACTTTGGAGTGTGCTGGATTTCACATCTCTTTATTATTATAGTTAAAAGCTGTTGTAGTTATCCATTTTTTCCTAAGGAATTGTAAGCAAAGATGCTTACATTAGCCAGCCAGGCAAACCACATTGGTGGCAGGTGAATGGAGTGTCCTGAGACCCACACGGAGTGTCCTGAGACCCACCACTAGGCAGGGAGACCCATCTGACTTCTCATGTTCACAGTGCTTTTAAGTCCAGTCTAAGCTCTTGCACAGCCGTGAACAGCACAGTAATGTCGACCTGGACATCTTCCAAATGCCCCTGCAGCTCTCCATTCTCATAACCAATAACTTCAGGTCATGGTGTATGTTCATTCTTCCTATCTGATGACGGTCATCCTGGTGGAATGGACAGGGTATAAAATGCAAGGCTTCCCTGTGCTGTCATTACAAAAGAGCAGTGGCCAGCAGTGCACAGTGTCCCATTTGGATAACGGGTCTGTGCAGTCATGCTGTCACCCTTAGTGACAGTGTCCAGGCCCACATTACTGCTGCTGCCCTTGGCTGAGCAAGGGCTTAGACTGTACTAAAAAGCACTGTGAATGTGAGAAGTCAGATGTGTCTTCCTGCCTAGTGATGCCCAGGGCTGTGTAGGTCTCAGGACACCCTGCTTACCTGCCACCATGCCTCACTTTCAGAAGATTAGGCTGCATCTCAACATTCCTAAGTAATCCAGTGTATTTCTCCCTATCTCTGAATTATTAGACCATTCTGGAGTCTTGTGCTTTCCGTGGCTAGGAATCCGGCTCTAGGTTTCCTACCCACTGTTGGGGGAAGCGTTTCTGTTCTTTCTCCACAAACTCAGACTGGTGGAGTCAAGTTCCCTATCAGGGGAGAGTGACGTGGAGACCCGCAGTGGGCCTGCCTGATGCAGTCCTTTGTAGAGACTGAAAGAGAAGGTCCTGCCAGGGGCTGGCCACCTGGAGACTGCCTTTCTCAGCAGCTTAACCTCCTTTAAGAAGGAGGCAGCACAGGTAATCATCACTGTCTTTCTCTCTGTTTTTTCTGAGGAAGAAACTGAAACTCCAAATGTTAAGTATTTTTGCCCAAAGATTCACATAGCTAGTAAACGGGAGAGGCAGGGTGGACCTTGATGGCTGCTGGCTGCAGAATCGGGGAGGTTACTTTGCTCTCTTTGCTGTGTCTTGGCTTACTCATTAAAAAGTAATACAGGCATAAGGTTTAAAAAAATGAAAACACTAACACACAAGAAGTGCCAGAGGCCCCTGTTGGATACAGTTTGTTGGGGAGCCACACCCTTCTCGTTGCTAGAGGACCTGCTGGGCAGTAGGAGGTCCCTCATGCAACACTCTCTGCAACAAACAAGGGTGGGACAGAACGTTTCCTCTGTGTGCCCCAGTGCCAGGAGCTCTGGGCCCTGAGATGACTAATTTCCTCATCCACACCAAAGTGGGTAAGGAAACCTGAGGAAAAATACAGTCTTCCAGAAGGACACACATTGCAAAGTGAATCTCCTGAGCCTAGTCCTGCGTTTCCCTTCTCAGCAGCATCATGACCAGCAGGAGGTGTTCTTGGAATAGCACACACACGTTTCTGTATGTCTGTGCCTCCTCCCCTCAGCGCCTGCCACAGATGGAAACACACTGGGAGCCCCCGTTACCTGGTTCCTCTCACTGCTCAGCATGCCTCAGAGATGTTCTTACATCAGTGCATGGAAACCTCCTCATTTGGTGTATTATTTGTCCTAAATAGGTGTCTGTGTAAATACAACCTTTGGATGATATGGAGCTCTTTGCTTCATCTTTCCAATGCTGCCATGCTGTTTCAGATGGTTTCTTTGCATGTGTCCCCTCTTTCTGTGGGGTGCATTATCAGAAGGCACGCATGTACCCAGCATTCTTATCGTCACTCCTGAGGACTGGCACTTCCCTGAGGGAATATCACACACAGGTCCTCTGTGCTCCTGTGCAGGTAGCATCTTCAGCAGGTTGTGTCATCTGGGGACTTGAAGCCATTCT
Organism: Callospermophilus lateralis; assembly: GCF_048772815.1. Lineage (NCBI taxonomy): Eukaryota > Metazoa > Chordata > Mammalia > Rodentia > Sciuridae > Callospermophilus > Callospermophilus lateralis. Next base: position 448,721 of record NW_027510154.1, read on the forward strand.
GCCTTGGGTCCATTCACAGGTCCATTCTGCCTTGGGCAAGAAGAACCAGCTCTGGGCACCAGGGTCATGCATCCCAGCACTGGCGCTTACATAAGGTTGCTTTGGGCACAGCTGACAGGAGGTCCCAGGTCAGAGAGTGGCTGCCCCTCCCTTCTCCAGTTTCTCATCATTCATGATGCCCTCACCCCTGCGTCTCCCTCCAGCGTGCTACTTCCTCACTCTACATCCCAGAGAGACTGGCTTTGCCCCACATAACCCTGTTGTTAGGGGTACTATGTCCTTCGCATATGTCTCTACTTGTCGAGTTCCTGTGACATAGTAGTCACTATTTTCAACCAATAAGCACAGAGTCCCTGGAAAAGATGTTGGACTGTGTCTGGTGATGCTCTGGATGCCTACGGGTCCTTGGTGGCATCCTCCACCTCACAGCCTCAGCATTTTCACAGCCTCAGTCATTGAGTTAAAACAAGGTCATACTAGGTAGCTGCAAAATTTCGGTATATCCTTACCAAGACTTGAGACTCAGAGAGGGGTGAACTGGCCAGCTGGTGCAGGTGGGTGAGGCTGTGCCTTCAAGGGCAGATTGTGATAGCCTTTGGGGCATTAGTGATGTGACGATAGTGAATAGCCACCCCTGTGGGCCAGTGTGTTACTGTGTTAGTAAGCTTTTTTGTCATTGTGACCAAAATGCCTAAACAAAGAACTTAGAGGAAGAAAGGTTTATTTGGGGCTCCTGGTTTCAGAGATTGAGTCCATGGTTGGCTAACTCCATTGCTTTGAGCCTGAGATGAGGCCAAACAGCATGGCAGAAGGGCAGTGGTAGAGGAAAGGGGCTCATCTTATAGTGGCTGGGAAGCAGAGAGAGAAAGGATTAGGGGCAGCAGGGAAAATGCACCCTTCCAGGACATACCCACAGTGACCCACCTCCTCCAGCCATATCCCACCTGCCTATAGTTGCCACCCATTCAAATTAGGACAGACCAATGTTACAGTTCTCATAAATGAATCATTTTGCCTCTGAGTATTCCTTCACTAACACAGGAGCTTTAAGGGGACACCTCATGTTCAAACCATAGTAGGTTCTGTGTGCACTGCAGATGTCACCTCTCGCCCCTCATCCCTGCATGGGAGATGCTGCTGTCATCCCCCTTTATGGTTGAGGAAGCTGGTAATGAGACAAATCAAGACCTGGCTCAGGGTGTGTCCAACTGGCTCCCAACTATCCTGTTCACTCTTCTTTCACAGCATGGTGGGTCCCTCTCATCTTCCAGATGGTTTGGCAGAGGTGGAGATGCCCAGTTGCATCCTTGGTCCCTTGGCTGATGGCTGTGTTTTCATTTTTAGGACTTCTGCCACGGGCAGGTGATGTGGCTGCCCCTCAGTGCCCTACAAGTGAAGCTTGCTGAGCCTGGGCAGTCCTGCAAGCAGGTGTGCCAGGAGAACCAGCTCATCTGTGAGCCGTCATTCTTCCAGCACCTCAACAAGGACAAGGACCTACTGAAGTAAGTGCCTTGGGATGGGGAGAGAGAATGGAAGGGGGTCAACTCAGCCTCTGTGAGCTTTCTGGGTTAGAGTCAGATTGAGAGGTGCTCATTCTCAGTTTCCAGGCTGTGGACTTTAGGGGAAAGATGAGGTGAAGGCAGCAGTTTGCAGCTGGACCCCTACATTTTCAGTGTTCAGTAAGATGAAGTCACCTGGTATACTTGGGATCTGTGTAGGGACATTGTATTTGCATAAATAAAGCCACATCTGGCCTTGGAGATCATGGGAGATGTTGGTTTTGCTAATGCCATACCCATGAACAGGGAATGGAGGTGGCACAGAATCATAGCCATGGGTGGACCCACCCCTGAGACCTCTGGCAGCAGGCAGATCCCTAGATGGCCCCTGGCAGAGTATGAGCAGCATAGAAAAGAGGTGGCATCTTCAACTTTGGAGTCAGAAAGGATTGAGAAATGGGGAGGAGCAGCTGGCACAAAACTGCCCAAAACAGATTCCAAGTGCCACCTTCCCCTCTTCTGGTCCCCTCCCCTCTCCAACTTTCCTCGGGAACCTTTGGTGCATCATGCATCAGGCCTCAGTAGACCTGACTGCTGGGTCCCTCCCCAGCACACAGGTGCAGGCCTGGGAATGTTGGCCAGGGCTGTATCGGGGGGGCCTTTATGTTCCTGGAATTTCTTGCCTCATACTTGCAATTTGTTTAGTGATGCCATTCATTTCCCTTTGCATCAGCATTTGAGTTTGACATCTACAGTTCCAAGATTTCCACATGAGGTTTTTTTTTCTGGCTTCTGCCTCCTGATCCCTCTCAGTATGAATTCTGCTCTCCTAAATTTTATCACTCCCCACCTTGGTCCACCATCTAGTCTTCCACCTTAATTTCCCTGATAAGGGATTTTCTCCAAGAAACATGTCTATAAACAATAAGGACTGCTATCTTAACTGTGAAGATTCAGTCCAATGGTTGTGCTGTCCTAGGCTTGAAGGAGATGTTTCAGGAATAGAGTGGTCTTGGGGATCAGTTATCCCCCATTCTGGCTTCCTACCCGGCCACTGCCGTTATTGTTCATGGTGGTCTGACCTGGCCTGCTTCCTCCTGTGTGTCTTGCTGTCCTGAAACATGGTATAAAACTCCCTTTGGAATGCATGGTCTCCAGCATTACTGGTAGGAATGCTCTCCTGAGCAGGACTCTGAGGGATGCTGTTTTTTCTTTTTATAGGGGAACCAGGCTTTTTATGGGGTAGGTAACTAGAGGCTACCTTGATTCCACCATCAACATAAAAGCACAGGCCAGAGAGGGAGGGGAGGGAGCTTCCTAAGAGGGCTGGTTTTGACATGGAACCTCCAACTCCACAGCAGAGATGTTGAATTCTGGGGCTGGCTTTCCACTGGCTCAGTTTGTAGATATCTCCCAGGGCAAGATGGCTTTTTGAGAACCCTGAGCACTGTATTGGAGTTCTGAAATTGCTTGGTACAGATGTGGCACTGTACTCCTAGTTCTGCCTGTATGCAGCCCCTTCTGGAAAACGGAGGACAAGAAGGTGCCTCCTGGGAATGAGACCTGCATGGGACTCCTGAATAGTGGGTCTTCCCTCCAAGCCTGCGAGGGAGTCATGGCACTTAGTACAGTGACTGATATCTGGCTCAGAACTAGCCTGGAGCCCATGCAGGTGGCCTGCCTCTAGGGTAAGGGTCTGGGTCAATGGGAACAGAAAAAGGGCAACCAACTGCTGGGAAAGGGGCCAGTGCCCTCTGTTCCATCAGTTTCTCAGCTGTAGAGTGGGGACATCCTGGGTGATAACAGGATGATAATGGATAGCTCTTGCTGAAGAACAGAATGGCCCCTCCTTCCAGGCAGTTCTAGGTGATAGAGTTCAAAAACCAATTTCCTGGCCAGACTGCCACCTTTTCCTCCTCCTTCATGCCCCATGCAGATCCACAGAGTAGAGAAGGGCATGGTGTGGGACAGTCCTGCAGTCAGACCCTGTGCCAGGCGATCGCTGTCTCCTCCACGCCTCCCCACAGTGGATATTTGGGTTTTCTTACCAGGAGGCTGGAATGAATGGTAATTTCGTAATAAAGCCGTCTAAAATTAATTCTGTGAACATAACAGCCCTACTGAATAACTTGTTCATGCATTTGTAAATACAGATAATGTTGTAAAAAAACCCCAGCTATCTGACAGTCTATTGAGTGCCTCCTCAGCGTGGAGGTAATCCTGGCCCATCCATATTCATGGCCAATTAGCAATTAGCAGCTCCACGAACTAGGGCTGCTTTTGCTTCTCCAACTTGGGACTTGGTTCTAAGCTGAGCTTACGCTTTTTCCATCTTGGGGTGTCCACAACTTTTAAGAGCCACCTGTCCTCACTGTATAGTATGAATTTAACAGATTACATAAATCACGTCCTTTGGAGCATCCATGTGGCCATCTTGAATCAGGGAGGAGCAGGCCAGGGGTCTTTGAATTCCTATATGTGCAGGGAACTGTTAAATGCTGGAGAGACCACCTCGGAGCATTTGTGATTCCTCCTCTGGGCAAGACTTCAACTAGATCAGGAGTAGAAGGATCCAGAAGGCAAAAAGCCCCTGAAGTGCCGAGATCATTCCAGCATGGCCCAGTGGAGAGGACTGAGCTCCATAAAAAGGAACATGTGTTAATATGAAGCCCACTTTATATTTTGGTTACCTCTGTTTTTCTGGGGATAAAACCTAGGGCCTCACACATGCTAAGCAAGTATTCTACTGCTGAGCCACTTCCCCAGCCCTTAGCTACCCCTTAAAGGTGTATCTTCCAAAATTTTAAAATGCAGGTGACCCCCTAACATAAGATGGGGCAGCTTATAATTTTTTTGACTATAGGTTCATATGAGGGTGTGGATGTTCAGCAGAAACTGTGCTCCAGATTTGAATTTGGATCTTTTTCCAGGCTTTGTGCAGGTAGTTTAATACTGTCTCACGATATTGGGCCGTAGGGTTAAACTGAGACTCCAGTCAGCCACACGGTCACCAGAGGGAACCACCTGCTTCACAAGGTGCTGTGTGGCTAAGCTGGTGTGGTCAGTAGGTTGGGTATTCAGTGCATGTTTTGATATATTTTCAGCATAGGATGGATAGATGGAGGCATAACACTGTCTGAAGCAGAGGTGCATCTGTGTTGGCCCTTTAGGTCTTCTGAGCTGTAGAGTCTAGACTGTGTGTGCCTTGGCATCAAGAAAGGAAATGGCCCTGAATCAGAGTGGTTACCAGGTCTTGGAGAGAAGGCAGGCACTCTGGGGCAGGGACCAGTGGGAGGAACAGGAGCAGGATGTAGGACAGGCTTGTGTCCTGTCTGGGAGGGGCCAGTACCTTCCATTCTCCACCTAGTGCTGGGGTTCCTAGCCTACCTAACTCCTGTGGTAAGGAGAAGGTGGCAGCCCCATGGGAGGAGAATTTGCTCTCTTATTCTTCTTCAAGAGCCAAAAATTGTGCACTGAGTACTGAGGGGTCCCAGAAACTACCAAACTCAACCTGTAAGAAAAGTGTCATGGGCCAGTCCGAGAGAAGGTGGTACTGTGGGAGAGTGGATGGGAGGACACACACATGATGCTTGGAGTCTCTGAGAAGAAGGGAAGGGTGTGTGTATCTGACAAGATAGGACAGAGAGGCACATGCAGCCCTGTGTGTACCCTGAAAAGGTCGGGGATCCCTTAGGGATTGAGGACCCCTGGACTAGGGAGGCTGTCTAATCCAGTGAGGCACCTCTCTTGTGACTTTTGCTCACTAGTTACACAAGGATGATGGAGTAGCCTTTTTGCCTGCCCAGGGCTGCAGAACAGGTACCTGCACACCCACAAAAGGGAGCCCCCCCCCACCAGGGACCTAGGAGATGCTCAGGCCAGGGGTTGGGTGGTGTTCGAGAGGGGGTAGGGTCATACATACCCCCAACACACATCAGTGAACCTTTGGGGAGCTGCCTGAGGTGTGCCTTCACTGTGGCCCCAGGAAGTGACAGTTGCTGCAGCCCTCGGTGGGAGTCTCTGCTTCTCCCCAGCAGGTGTCACCTGCTACAGCCTCAGTTGAGACCCATTCACAGGTTTGCACTCACAAGTACACGCACACGAGCAGACTGCACAGGAGCCTGGGGACAGGTGACCTGGGAGGGCATAGGAAGACTTTTCATGGCTCCAGCAATTCCACCCCTACCACAGGGTCTGAGAGTTGTGGTAGAGATTTCCATACTTCTTGTTAGCCACATTCCAGGCAGCTGGTCTGAATGAGGTCACAGCAGCTACTGTAATCCACCCACATAAATAAGTAGCATAAACATAAATCTGTGTCCCAAAGTCACATTCTACATGTAAGCTTTTCTTTTTTTTTCCAAAGAGAGACACACATATCTGTTTATTGTAGCACCATTCACAATAGCTAAAATTGGAAGGAATCAACCCAGGTGCTCAACAATGAATGGATAAAAAAAATGTGGCACATAATCACAATGGATCATTCTGAGTCATTAAAAACTGAAATCTTGTCACTTGAAGCAAAATGGATGGAACTGGAAGACATTAAGTGACATAAGTGAGACCTTTAAAGAGAAATATTACATGTTCTTTCTTACCACATGTAAACTTTTCATTCCCAGCTCAGCTCCAGATGCCCCTTTCTCTTTGATGGCCAGTTTGGTACACTGACAAGGACATAGTCTCTGACTCTTTTTTCCTTTCAGGAAATCCATGAAATGCTCACTTTAGCCTTCTTCCTAGTTCATCACTATCTCCCAGGTGGCACCAAGGCCAGGGATGTTAGGGCACTTGAGAAAGTGTAGAACACCCCTGGTGACTGCAGGGACAAGTCAAGAGGGGTGTTGGCCTCCGGAGCAGGCATTGGAGCTGGGTCCAGTTGGCATGCATCAGGGAAGCCAGAGCCCCAGGGAGTGCTGGTTCCTGGAGCAGTGGGACTTCAGCCCTGGCTGAGCAGGAGCCAGGCTGGTAGCCTGGAAGAGTGCCCCAGAAGCCATAGCAGATGTGCTGGTAATCGCCAGATAAACACTGGCCAAAGGAGGCCGGGCTCAGGCCCCTTGGTTGGCTGGAGAAAGAAGGAGGGTGGTGCTTTTCCCTGCCACCTGGAAGCCTCCCAGAGGTAGTGGGAAATCTCAAATTCACTGTTCTAATCTCTCTCCATCCAAGCAAGAAGTGAGACTTCTGTGAACAATGCAATGGAAATAGCTGGTGTGTGTAGATTCATGCCATCTACAAGGGAGGAAGGTGACATAACCCATCCAAGGCCTGCCAGGGTTGTGATGGCAATGGCAGTAATAATAGTAATAGCTAATATTTATCGACCACCACTCAGAACCAGATTCCACCAAGTGCTCTAGAAATGTTTCTCTAATTCCTGCAGTTAAGGACTATTTATCCCATTTTACGGAAGAAAACACTGAGCCACACAGAGACTCAGTCCTTTGTCTGGGATTACACAGCTCTTAAGAGACAAAGCCAGGAACTGAAACCCAGGTCTGCCCGGCCCCCTACACCTTGTTTCTGGAACTTGAGTGCAGCACCAGGTCCTAACTGGCTTCCACACAAGACACCAGGCTAAGCCTTGTTGTCCTGGAGAAGCCACGGTGGGGTGAACCAGTGTATCCCAGGTGAGAGGGAAAGCCCTTGGAGATAGGTGGCCAGTACCTTTGGAAACAAACAACAACCAAAACAAAAAACAAAAAAAAACCCCAGAATATCCTTTGCAGCCCCTCAGACAACTCTGCTGTGGGGAGAAGATGGCGAAGAGCACAAGCCTCAGGAGCAGGGCCTGGCTCACTGGCTCTGCACATCCTGAAGCCTTGGCTCCTTCTTCTGTAGCTTAGATTACAATCTGCTGTATTGAAGGGTCATGTGACACTCCAAGATTCTGGGCAGGAAGTCCCTGGGAGAGCACCCAATTGCTCACCAGTAGAAACTAAGGCCATATCATGGGAATCTTTTTGAACATTTAATCAAAAAAATACTTAAAAAACCCAGCACTAAGCCCCAGTGCTGTTCCTCTGCTCGCCGTCAACACTTTCATGTGCAGCCATCTTGGCTTGGATAGTCACACAACACACCAGGTTGACCATGTTGTATGTCCTATTTCATAATTTGCCCTCCTCTGGGACATCTCTCATGCCGGGGCACACTTTTCATGTTTGGAGTTCTGTGTGGAATTCCACAGACACAGGATGGCCATGGTTTATTTGGCGATTCCCTACTTGGTGAGAAGACAGTTGGTTCCAGTTCTCCTTTATTACAGAGCAGCCTCAAAGATACCCCCCTGTGTACACCCAGGCACACCTGTGTTTCCAGAGCTGAGGTTCCTAGAAGTGAAGAATTGAAGACTTAGAGGGGCACCATTTCATTTCTGCAGCAGGAGAACTGAATGCATCTCCCACACCTCAGCAAGTGGGCCAATGTGGCCAGTGACAGGGATGAGCTCTGTCCCCTGCATTTCCAACCCATGTGCTTTTCTCTTCCTCTTCAGGTATGAAATGATCTGACAAAGCTCAGAGCTGGCCAAGGACATCCTGGAGCCCTCCTATGACCCCAAGAGCAATCACTGTGTGTTTCAAGGGGACCTTCTGCTCTTGAGCTGTGCAGGCGCCCACCCCAGGCACCAGAGGATCTGCCCCTGCTGGGACTTCATCAAAGGCCAAGTGGCCCTCTGTAAAGACTGCCTATAGCAGCTGCCAGCTCAGCCCCACATGAAGTCTGCTGGGGAAGATGGTGGCTCCACTGGGCAGAGACAGGGGGGCAGAAATCATTCAGGGACTCTGGCCAGAGCCTGAATTTTTTGTCTAAGGTTTGGACTTGGGATTGCTTCCGCTGAGGTTAATGCCTCCCCCAGGGAGTTTTCACCAAAACAAACACAAGAGAAGTTGTGAGGCAAGGAGCCTGGCTTCTTGTGGTTCAAGGAACATCCTTCCTATTTTGTGAGGAGCAGCTGTAGGGAGATTGTCAATGAAGGTGCTCCAGGGTGGGGGAAAAAAATCTCATGATTCATTTAAAACAAAAGAGGAGAAATGAGCTGATTAGAAAGAACTTTGGGAACATTCCTAAACCCATTAACTTATTTATTTGGGAGGGAGGGAGGGGGACAGGGAGGGAGGAAGGGGATTGATCACACGTTTCTTCTTTTATTTCCCACTGTTAGTTATTCTCAATACTGCTGTTCCTCTGTCTGCCTCAGGCAGGTACAGTGGGGCCAATGGTGTGCTCAAGGGCAGCTATGGGGACCTGACTTCTGGAAGCAGGTGGCAGCAGAGCAAAAGAAACTGTTGCTTTGAAAACACAGGCAAACTGTCCAGGGCATTGTCATCAAGTGGAGGCATCCTGTGTGTACTTGGCAAATGGCAGCTAAAGGACATTTAACCCCTTTGGTAGGGGGGACATGGCTGTCATGTCCAGAGAACCCAGTCATGGACAGAAGACAGCCAGGGACATCTGCTTTATAGTCAAGAGAGACCCTTTCCTGTGTGTTCCCACCAACCCACCCACCTTGGCCCTAATTGGGCTAGAATGTCCTTAGAAAAGAAATGCAGGATTGTAGAATTTTTGTTAGCTAATTTATGGTAACTTGGCCCTCTCTGATATGCTACTATAAGGAGAGTAGAGGTGTGGGACTCAAAGAACTAAACTACCTTTGGACTTGGAGGGATGGCCTTCTAGCATTCAGACAGCTGAGCTTCGGAAAGAATGAATTCGGCTCTTAAGATTAGTGGAATTATCGAAGAACACCTCACAGGTGTTCTGGTGTTATATTCCTTCTGAAGTCTGATATCACCAAAGTCCAGGGAATGGGGCTCTCAGTGAACATTTGATGTTTGCTGGGAGAGCAGGAACAGCTCAGGATGAGTGCCCTGCACTGCCCTGACCACTCTCCCATTGGTGTCACTTGCAAAGGGTGAAAGTGTTGGGCAGACTTTACTCCAGGCAGAGTTATTCTGAGAGGGCTGAGCAACCCCACTGAATGAGCTCACCAGCAGGCTGGGCAGACATGTTGCAACCACCTTCCACACACCCTGGAGCCCTGTTTTTTTGTGCTCTGTTTTTTTGTAAGTTCCCATATCTGCTGAAGCACTGCTTCCATGCTCTACAAATGTTTGTGGGTTTCTCATGAGGCCCCTGGCACCTCCATGCCTGTGAGAGTGAGCCATCTTCTTTTTCTGTTTAGGAGCTGCCAGCATCATCCACTCAGCTCTGACTGGTGGTTTGGTGTACTGAAAAGCCTGCAGTACACACCAGAAACCGTTTCCTAGCACCCTGCTTGTGGGGGTGAAGCCAGGTGGAGCCTCTGCCAGGTTGAACAGCTGGGCGAGGCTAATGATGGAGTAGGCCTTCAGGAAATGAGGGAAGGGAAAAATTCTGCTTTCGGGGGAGCAGGGAGCCTCTACATCTGGAAAATTGAATTGCCTACTTCTCAGTTTCTACCATGGTGCATAAATAACAACTGCACATGCAACCTTCTTTTTTTTCCCCTTAGACCCTCAGATCACTGCTCAGTGGATCTGAATTTCACCTCCAGTTCCAGAGACAGAGAGAGAGTGGGGAGGGGCAGCCAAGGTCTCCACCCCTCAGGTGTTCCCTGAGCACATCTGCCAGGGAAAGTACCAGTGAGAACACCTCTGCCTAGAGCACTGATGCAGGGGACTTGCTGGAAATAGCCTTTGCCTGGGCCCAGCACCAAGGGTGGAAGTCCAGATAAAACCCAGTTTGCTATGGTAGCTAGTGCACGGGCTTTAAGCTTTGAAATGGCAGTTTCTGCAGTAGGAAGGGGAAGAACTGGCATCCTTACTCTGAGGAAGGACATTTTCCCTGTGAGTGGACCTCTTGGCTGCTCCCTAGCAAGTGGAAGTTTACTTGGGTTACCACACCTGTTATTCTAGGCCAGCTCCGCCCTCTCCTGGGCTCTTCAGGGAATTTCCCAGGCTGCTGATGACCATGTGGTAATCCCACCAGCAGGGGGCGCCTGCAGGCTGAGCTTGCTTTCCCAGGCAGGGCTATGTCAACCACCTTAGCAGACAACTGTTTCAAGAAGCCTGGGAGTTCAGAAAGCAGAAAACCTTGTAAAGCAACATTGTCCCTGGCAGAAGCTTCAAGCATCACTCCCTATCTGTCCCTGGACTCGGGGGGTCTCTTCACCTTTCTGATCCTCTTATCAGGCAGCCCAGAAGAGCACTTTCTCCCATTTAAAAATTCCTCTAACTTCCTAAGTCTAGTCTCAGCTGGAAGTAAACCTAAGTTCCCTGGCTGGGGCTGCTGCTCTTGGGGCCAAGTAACCCATACTCCTGTTGTTAAGGGCATTGTTGATGGAGTTGGTGACACCTGAATGTGTACCAGCCTCGAGACCTCCTATGACTTGTTCCAAGTTGGGTTCTCCAGGGCAAACTGGGGAGGGGTTTCCATTGGCCCAGTGTGGGGTGTGAAGAAGAAAAAGGATGGTGCCTCTGATAGTGTGGGCTGGGCGCCTGCAGCAGTTTTACCATTGCTATTTTTATATGGAAACCTAAACTGATTTGTAATTGATAACCAATCCACAGGGAGAGATCCGAAATCAGGATTGATGTTTTCCTGTGCTATAATCATATCTTGCCTGGCCTTTGGAATTATTTTTCCCATTGTGATCTTGAGACAAAAACTTAAGGGAAAAACATCTAATTTATTAAGAGAAAGCTTTCCTTTGTAAGGTAAATACTTTCCAGAGTAAACACTCCAGAAAGGGAAAATACACTTCTTTGAATGCCAGTAAACACCTCATTAATTTTGTGTATGCAATTTGATTTGCACATGTACAAATGGAGATGCTTTTTGCATTTTTGCTTTGATTGGGTTTTTGTCAGTGCTTATTATAGTTTACTTTTTGTGTTTGCTGTGTGTTTGGAATGTTAGAGTCTGTCACTTGGTGATGTTTATTTTTCTGCTGTGACTTTTCACTTTTCTTTGGGGTTGGTTTTTGGAATCTGGGTGCTGTTGAGGAGTGTTAGGTCCTTGAGTGACTACAGATGTTCCGGCTGTGCACCAGAAATGGCCCCTAGGCCACAGTCTGTGTATCAGGCACATTCACCCCCCCACCCCTGAGGAGGGTATGAAATCATGAGAAGTCCAAGGGAAGGGCTGGCTTCCTCCAGACTGGGCCGCAATGTGGGTATGTCTTGGGACTGCTAGTTACCAAGCTGCCTGCTACCCTGTCACTTGCTGAGATGTGACTGAGGCAGGAGGCCAGCCCAGGGAGGGATTGCATTGAACTCATTGGAAGCAGTAGCCCGGTAATACTTGGGCTAGTTAGTATCACAAAAGGGGAAGACTCTGTGCCCCTCTCCCTCTTTTTTATTTCCTTGGTGGATGAATGAATGATGGATTTAATGAAGGTGAATAATTACTCCTTTGGGAGTACAGCTGCAGTATATTTCACTGGAAGTGCAAGTGTCAATGAAATGGATTTGACTGAAGCTGTAGTTTATAGGTGAGTGTGTGCTTTTTAGATCAGACCAAGGTGGTTTACCTAGACTGTGTATAGTTAGACACCACTACCTTCTCCTATGCCCCTCAATTTTTTTTTAATTAAGTACTGGGGATTGACCTAGAACCTTGTACGTGCTAGGCAAGTGCTCTACCACTGAGCTACATCCCCATTTCCCCCCATCTCTTTTTAATTATTTTTTGAGACAGGGTCTCGCTAAGTTGCCCAGGTCGGCCTTGAACTTGGTGATCTTCCTGCCTCAACCTCCCAAGTAGCTGGGATTACAGGCATGTACCACTATACCCGGCTTCAAAAATTCTTGATTAAAAGAAAAAAAAAAGATATTTTGTTAACGACAGGCCATGTTGTATGTGTTACTATCCCAAGCCTGGATTGTTTTATTTATTTGAAAAGGTTTAATTTCCATATTGGCTTTATTCTAAATCCTATCCTTCCCTATGAGGTTGCAGAGCATCTTCATGTAACTAAGTGGGTGAACATAAATAGATCCATACTCATTTAGGAAGCTGACAGTTCTGTAAAGCTGAGGGTGAGTTCCTTTCATTCTTGTTGGCTTCAACAAAAAATGGAACACCAAGTTTTTACATATAGCAAAAGACCAAATTAGCTGTATAGTCCTGGATGCAGAAAAAAGTTACCCTAGCTTTCTTAGCACTTAGGGTTTTGTGAGGATTCAGTGTTTTAGCACAGTGTCTGGCACCTAGTAAGCCCTAGTAAATGTTAAAATATTGTTATTAGCAATTCATAAAGCCTGAGAAATAAAGAGCTCACTCCCTATCTGTTGATTCAAAATAACACCTACATAAAAATATTATTCCAAGTTGACCAAGTATTGTAGGAATTACTGGTTTAGATTGTCCAAGTTCTGTGCCTACCCTGATAGTTGTAATCATACTGTATTCCTGAATGCACTGATTTGAAAATATGCCAGACTTCAGCTCCCAATGAAACAAGGCTGCAAGACTTTATTAACTGGGATTGAAAAAGGTGAAAGTGACCTTTGGCCACATACTGGACCTCACCCCACTGATGTCTTCTGGAACATTCCAGGGCTTTCTTTGAAGAACTTTTTGAGTTGGAAATTTAAAGGAGATCTCAGATAGATTGTACACTTTGAATTAAAGTTAATCCTATGCCTCTGCAATGCAATAATGGAGACTTTCCTGGGTCATTTAAGAGGAAAGAATGACCAATGAAATTTATACATTCCCCAGAAAATCCCTTTGCTGCCCCCTGCTGGTCAGGGTGGCTCTTAACAGGCTGGTTACCCCATATTTCCACCAAATAAAGGTTAATTCCAGGGCCTGGTCCCAGAGAAAGCCCACCTCCCAGGGAAAGCCACCTGATGCCCAGGGCACAGATTTTGGCCCTTTACAGAACATTCCCCCAGAGGCTACTCTTGGTTTAATGATGTTTTCCCAACTCACTTAAATATCAGTTTTCTGTTTGTTTGGGGGCTGGGGAGTGGATTTAGCCTCTTGCTTCCCTGGTGAATTGTAAGGTTTTATCTCCTGTCTGTCCATGTCGACTCAACTCTGGATAGATTGTGATTATGGAATATGGGGGAATTTTCTGGAGTTTGGTATCTTTTTCAAATTCCTTTGGTTTCTCTTCAACTGATCGGCAGTCTTACAGTTCTATGGTTGCGATGATTGGAATTTACCTCCTTCAAAGCCTCACTATCTAACCAAGATTCTGCCACGCCTTAAGACTGTCCCTCACCCCTTCCCTGACCCCCACAGCAGGAAAGGCATGTGCCCATTTCGCAGGCAGGGTCATTGACTATGGAGGATCGATGGGAGGGGGAGAGTGGTAGTGGGCACTCAGATGCAGTGGTGGGTCAGGAACCTTTCATCTGTCGTGTCTGCCAAAGCTGAGATGGTACAAACGTGAGATGCATCTTGCTCACTGTCCTGCCCAAGTATTAACAGGACCATAGCATAACAATTGATGCCAAAGGAGATGGTGTATCCCTTCTACTGTAGTTGCTGTCACAACCTTGATGTTGTTAGCTAATGGTCATTAGCATCTGTGTCTTCAAACAAATCCTGGTACAACTGTTTTCTACTATTCACTTCTGGGGTTAAGTCGTGCAGGATTCTGCAAATAAGGTGTCACTGTCCAAATGTTACTGTACTGGCATAGAGAGCTCTGCTTTGTTTTCCACTGTTTTAGAGGAAACTAGGGAGAACTTTATTTTTCAATAAACTTTTCTTGTGTGACAGGTGGGAGTGGTGTTTGTGAGAGCTGGCTGGGTACAGGGTCAGCCACAGATGCATGCTGTCCAGCTGCATCTCACAGTTTACAAACTCAAAAAGGCTGATAGAAAAGAAGTTGTGGAGGGAATCGTTTCAGAACTAAGCATTCTCTCCTTTATAGCATATCTACCAATCAGGTCAGACCACTCTTCCTGCCCTGTACTCACTTAGCAAGGAGCTGAATTAGTTAACTGCTAGACTTTTCTTTTCTTTTTCTTTTTTTTTTTTTTGAGACAACTGTCAATCACTGCACCAAACATTTAAAAATCTTTCCAAATGGGCTAGTAAAATGGCCCTAAAAAGACTACCTAAGTGCAAGAACTTGCTGGACCTATACCACATTTCTCCCTTCAAAAACAGCATTGTTTGAACCAGGAATCAGTGGACCTTGAGGGCTTGGTCAGGCAGATGTCTTGGAAGCACAAGGCCACATCAAGGAGCTGGACCTAGCCTGGACTCTAAAACCCAGGCACTGCCTGGTGACTGGCTACAACAGAGAGGCTACACAAATCCTTAAAAAAAAATGCCAAGGAAATACAGAGAACCTCAGTTTGGGGATCGCTACCTCGTCATCTACTTTCCCTAAACTTCTACAATGTGTATTAGCAATTAGCTACAGTGAGAAAATCTACAGAAAAGAAAAATATTAAATCCTGCATCTATCACACTTGCTCACAGAATTTTTCTGTGCTATGTGCAAACATCTCGCAGAAGGCCCATCTGAATGCTGTGTGACTTGGCAGAACAAGCTACAGTTAAGTGTCCCTTAACTGAAATGTTTGGTACAAGTGTTTCAGATTTGAGATTGTGGGATATTTACATGTACATAATGAGACCCCTCCCGGGTGGGACCCAAGTCTGATGAAACTCACTTGTTTCTTGTATATCTTAGACACAGCCTGAGGGTCATTTTGTGCAGTACCTTCAGTGCACTTGTATTTTGCACATGGGGTCAAAAGAAATTCTCTACTTGTGGTATCATATTGGCTCTCGAAGTATTGTGGATTTCAGAGCATTTTGATTCCAGGGTTTATGGATTAGGGGTGCTTAAGCCATACCTTCCTTTAACCAGCCCAGGGGGAGACAGGGCACTGAAGGTTGGAGTGGAGGACCCAGGAATCAGCCATGCTCTGGTCCAGGAAATTGAATGTGCAGTGGTCATGCCTTGTAGAAGCAAAAACAGCAGTTCAAGGTCTCTGCTCTCCCACTAGAAGCAAAAGCAACCATTCCCATATCATCCTTCAGCTGCAACGGAAAACCTGCCCATAATGGCAAGCCCTGATTTTGTTGGTGTCGCATGATGATGACTCTCAAAGATTGCCTCGCCGTGCCGTACAAAACAGGTAAAGATCTTTATTGGGCAGACAGTTCTGTGAGAGGTACAGAACACTGCAGGGTAAAAGGAATGGAGTCTACAGAATCTATACCTAATGTTACATAAACGGAGAACATCTTGTTCCTTACAGAGGAGTAAACCATCTCTCACAGTCTGTAATGTATCATTACCACTTGACACAGCATATAGATATACGCATATACGGATAGATTATATAATTATTTATTACAAATAAACTAGTTTCACATCTCTCAAAAATGGATCCTGTTTTACATGGATGTGCAGGTTCTGAGTGTATGAGAAAGGGTCATGTGCTTATTTACCTCGTCCATGCAATGCTCATACATATGTCACTAAGTACTTTAAAAAATAGAATGGTCTTCTTTAGAACAAATCTGTTTAGATTTAGGATTAGTAAAACAGTATGAAACTAATAAAACACACTGAGAGAAATTAGTGATACACTGATGGTTCTGGTTACGTAAGGGGATGAGGGACTAAAGGGCCCAGTCTTCCATTAAAACCTACCAGGAGAGAAGAATCCTTAGAACTAGGAGGTGGCTGGGGCCACACACAGTCCAGAGGAGAGGGACCTGCTTGCTATCTGTTTCAGGCTTAGAGCACCACAGTTGGGCTTTCTGCCAAGCAGAGATCTTTTCCTACCCCCAAGAACTGTTTTACTCCAGAAAACAGAAAATGTCAGTTCCAGCTTGAGATGGGGAAGTGTGTCCCCTCCTGCAGGCATTGTCCTAAGTGTGTGATGGGGGGCAGCGGAGTGAGGGTACAGGGCAGATGCACCCACTGGGCAGACCTTGTCCTGTGATGACAAACTGTATGAAAGAAGACTTTCCAAAAAAAAGAAACTGATGTTCAGTTAAATATTGGCACAGTCTGCCTATTTGGAAACTTGTCGTCATCCTGAAGGTCTTCATGTGGAGCAGCCCTCCCTGGTTGCCAGGGCCACCTTCACTCAAACATCTCATAGTGACACATCTGCCTCACCCTTGGCACCATGTTGATGAGAAGCCTGCAAAGAGGAAGACAGACACCGTCACCGCAACACCGGGCCCACTGCAATTTGGGGAAGCACAGAAGAGACTCATTTTCTGAGGTCATTCATGTACCATAGGTGTCCAGTCAGTGGTTTCTAATATATCCATGAATTCGTGTAATCATGTCCATTATCTTAATTCCAGAATGTTTTTATCCCAAAAAGAAACCCATTCCCACTAGCAGTCCTTCACCCCATTAGCAACCAATACTCCACTTTGGGCTGAAATATCCAGAGTAGGCAAATCCAAAGAAATCATCATATAGTATATGGCCACCTTTATCTGGCTTCTTTCTTTTGGTATAATGTTTAAAGTTCATCTAAGTCATACTGTGTACCAGTTCTCCATTCCCTTTTAGGTATAAATAATAGCCCCCTGTATTCTTCAGGTAATGGGTGGTTTCTACTTGTGCCCATAATAAAAAACACTGCCATGAACTTTTGGGTACAAGTTCTGGCATGGATTTGGCTTCAGTCTTCCAGAGCACAACCCAAGGAGCAGAATTTCGGGGTCGAGTGATAGCTCTATGTTTAACATTTTGAAGAACTACCAAATTACTCTTCAAAGCAGGCTCACCATTCATGTTCCCATCCTCCCGCTCCTCACCAACACTTGTAACTGCTCCTGGTTTTGAGTATAGAGGTCCTAGTGGGAGCTGGTAAGGGTTTTAACATTTAAAACACAGTGCCTTTCAGAAACAAATGCTGGATCCAGAGTTGGCCATGCCAGTGTGCCACTTCTTCAGTGAGTGCCCTCCATGTGGGTTTTTCCTCAGCATGCACTGACCATCCCTTTTAACAAAGGGTTCTCTAAATCTACAGCCCAGCCTCTGGCCCAATGGTGCTACCTGCCCTCTCCCAACTCATTTAGAGCAGGAGGCTGCATGGGTAAGGAAGCCACCCCAAGATGCTAGCCTGGGCATCAGCATTATAGAGAAAGAAAGTCTCTACTTCCAAGTCATGAAGGACCATAAAGACATCAGACAAAAGCAAAGGAGACCCTTTGTGGTTTTAAACACTTTAATGCTCTTGTTGCGATCTTTGCCTCCTGTGCCAACCCCTAGGAGAACTGATCCCTGGTAGGGGCTTTTCCAACCACTTGACAGTTCAGGATCAGGAGAAGCCTTATCTATCATTTTCTGGCTAGGGAAGCAGGTGGCAAGAGTGGCTCTCCTCCTGGCCACCAGGAAAACAAATATAAAAGAAAAAACATACTTGACCCCGTAGGCAAATATGGTGAGGCCGATCAGCACGCCTATGCTGCCATCCAGGTACCAGACTGCCGCATTGTGCTTGAACACCTCCGCACTCAGAAGAATGGAGAAGCCCATCATACCACCCACGAGGGAGTTAAACCCTGCAAAAGGAGGAGAGATGCTGGATGGTGGTGCTCAGATATCTGTCTTAGCCACTAGCCTGCCTCAATATCCTGGAGTACACGCAGAAAGGATGTGGCCCAGAGCTTTCTCATCACCTAGGACACCAACATGGCTCAAGTCCCTCCTCAATTGTCACCAGGGACCTCCCTGGAGATAACAATCCCCAGTCTCCACCCTTAACCTGCTTTCATCTCTAAGCACTTATGCCCCTATGAGACAGTGAGCAGGGGAGTGGGGCTCAGCATTGGTACCTACTAGAATGCAGACCTCAGGAGAAAAGCAGGAGCTCAGTTCCCTGTTGAATCCAAAGAGCCCAAGACAATGCCTGGCACACAATAGACATTCAAATCCTGGCTTAAACACACATCTGTTGAGTGTATGCTGAGCCAGGTACCCATCTGGGTGTTATAGATACATACAAACTTTGTCAATTTGAGGGTATATATATGCACTTTACTGATGAAATCACTAAGTAAGGGAGGTTCAAGAATTAGACCAAAGTTATCTAGAGCAAGAAGGGAAGGGATGGATTCTATCTGAGGCTGTCTGTTCCCTCCAGCGTCTGCACTAACATCCCAGAAGAGGAATGCAAAGTTTTGAACTGATGACATAACTGAAGAAATGTCAATAAAAACCAGAATGGAAAGAAACACAACTTTTACAACTTGAACATCACACTTCCATTTTACCTATGAGTTGTCACAAGCCACACAGAAAGGGAATGATTTAGGGCAGTTTCTGGAATTTCCCCATGACATAAACCACAAGGGTCCTCACCTGTTTTACCATCATGGTATCCCTGAGAGGAGCTCCAAGCTCCACCTCCTTCCTGGGGTAGCCTCCCCCCAACCCCGTTGTGTAACAGAGCCATGTGTCAAAAGCCCTCATTCTGGCTACAAGTTAGAAAATTGAGATAATACATTCATGCAGTCTGTACTCCTAGGAGAGAGGAGGCAGGTGGGGGACAGGGATGATCTGTGCAAAGCCTGGGTCAGTCCTATTCAGGGGCCCCTAGGACGGACCTCCAGGAGCTGCTCCCCATTCGTGAGAATGAGACAGCTAAACCTGAGGCCTGCGAGGGCTTCTCAAGGACTGGCCTGGGACACAATGCAATGACCTTACCATCACTCAAAGCGTCAGCTGGTGACTCAGCTGAGCACACAGATTTAGACAAGAATACCTCATCTCACCAGCACGAAGCCCGACACTCACCTGGAACAGCAGCTTCTCTGTGCAAGGCCCACCCCCATTCACCTGGGTCACTATAGCTGGGGTGAACCCCATTCATGCCCCCCACCCAACCTCTTCCTTGATTCCCATTTATGTCCTCCTCCTCAACCTCCATGAATTATTGCCCTTTATGAAATCTGCTCAAAGTTGCCTTCTTAAGCCAGTTTCATTTTTGTGCCTCCTATTTTGCTCATAAAACCCTTGCTGAGATCATCCGTGGCTCCATATTTCCTCATAGATAGGTAAGTCCCCCTCCCTCTGTAAACTGACTTCTTCAGCCTCCATCTCCTGGTTTTCCTGCTTCCTCTCCAGCAATTTCTTCTCAGCTTCCTTTTCTGCTCCTCCTCCGCATGCCTACTGGAGTCACTTGGGCTCTTCCTCTGAACTCTCCCTCCATCTAAACTCTCCTCCTA
The DNA here is from genome assembly GCF_048772815.1 of Callospermophilus lateralis. Lineage (NCBI taxonomy): Eukaryota > Metazoa > Chordata > Mammalia > Rodentia > Sciuridae > Callospermophilus > Callospermophilus lateralis. The sequence continues at coordinate 468,379 of NW_027510154.1, forward strand.
TCTCCTAGGCCAGTTCTCTAAAAGTTCTATTTTTTTTAACAACCCTTCCCTTTAGCTACAGACACACATGCTTCTCAAACTGAAAATGCACACATCTCAATTCTTGCCCCTAAACATCTCACCCTCCAACCACCACCTTCTCTGTGTTCAGTGCCACCCTCTTCCCAGGTAAGGAGAACAGAAATTCAAGAGCCCATTCTTGACCTATCCCACACCTAAAGTCCAACCATCAGGTGAGTCTTGCTGTTACCTCCCCAGTGCATTTTCAAATCTCCCCCACCTCTTGCCACCTCCAAACTCATCTGCACCCACTCCCCTCCTGCCCAGAGTTCCCATAAACCATGGTCCTGCCAGCAACCACTTGGAGAAGTGGACAAAGCTAAAACTTTCTAAGGAAAGCCAACCATTACCTATTTCAAATCTCACCCAAACTTTTCACAGCTGACACCACCAGCTCCCTTCTGCCTGTCCCATGCCACCTCTACTGCTCCTCTCTCACTTCACTCTAGCCACCCTGGTCCCCTCAGTGTCTTAGAACTCACTGAGACCCCTTATATTTGGGGCTCCTTCCCAGGTAGCCACTCAGAGCCCCTAAAGTACTTTGTCTACCTACTGTGCCTACTTACCTCTTCACCCATGCCTGGTATTTTCTCATAATCCTTGACCACTTGCTATTTTTGCCATTTTTCTTTTACCATCTTTCTCTCTTCATTAAAAACTAAGCTTAAGGACAGGAAATTTGTCCTTCAAACTTGCTATCTATATTCCAATACAGTCTGGCATTTATCAGAGGTGCAAATGTTAGCTGCATTAATTAAGTATCAGGGAAGGTGTGGAAGATGACGGTAGCTTTGCTGTCCCCTGTGTAGAGGAGACAGCCCTTGCCTAGACCAGTCACCTGTGGTCCTGACAATTTGAACCCCAATGATGCTTAGAAAAGATGCAGAGGCCTGAGGTTCCCCAGATGGCCACTAGATGTCCACTTAGCTCCACCAAGTCAGACCTGCTCTGCCCACCAGGATCAAGAACAGCCCAGGGGCCAGGGTGTGACCACAGGTATCTGATTCATGCTGATGATTTCACCTCCTTTGCCCACATCTTCTAGGAGGGAGCTGCTCTCTGCTCTGTTTGGCCCACTGTTTTGTGATTACAAAGCCTCACATCTTAGGATCCTGCAGGAGAACACTGGGACAGGCACACAGGAACTGGGGACAGATTCCATGTCTGCTGCCACATCCCTTAATCTTGGAGGCTTCCCATTCACCCAAAGGGAAGAGCCTGGGAACCAGCCCTCTCACCAACAGCAGCACACCAGGCTCTAGCAGTCACTCACTTGAGCTTGGCCCTGTCCCCTCAGAGCTGTTTTAAAGAATTCTGCTAATGATGTAGAGTGGCACAAAACAATGGTGGGGACCATCTTGGTTAGAAGCTTTAATAACAAGATCAGAATCTGTAATTAGGCACATTAACTTGATGCAGAATATTCTAATAGTTTTTCATATGCTTGAAAAATTATCAGAGACTCTTGTTAAGAGTTGGAAGAGAACAGTCACTAGAGGCCCCTAGGTCAGAGGGGTTTCCTGCCTTGCCACAACTGCTCCTATGGACAGGACCAAAGCTGGGGCTCTTGTTCAGAGTTTTCCCCCAGGTGCCCACTCACAGTCTTCATCCATCTGATTTGGCTACAAACCCATTTTACTCCTAGTCCTGATAGGCACCATATGCATATTGACTAAATATCAAGCAACAAAAACAGACAAGACCACACAACACAGAGTGAGCTAGTCTGGAACTTACCATGGTCTCCCTCATCCACACCTTGCAGTCCCCTTTCCTTAAAGACCCACTTCCAGGTGTAAGAATGTGTGGGTCACAAAGGACCTGGAAGAGTCAGTCTGACCCAGTTCACACAGCTTCAGCACAGGATCTAGACACCCACCAGGTGACAGGTAAGGGCCACCCTCCCTCTCTCCCTGCAAGGAAAGCAGTTTGCCAACTTGCTTCCCCTGGAGAGAAAGTGCTGGGCTCAGCTCTGACAGGGTAGCAGTCCTGGGGTATGTGTTCCAGACCCATCCTTCAGGGAATACCCAACATTAATGATAGCCATGGCTCCCCACAGCCACCCTGCCCACCTCCCAAAGGGAGGGAAGAACAGAGAGGAGGTAATTAAAGATTGCTCTCCAGTTCTGCTAATCAACAAATGAGTAAAGCCCAGATCCCAGACAATACAATTAGCCAGAGGCTGTAATTACTACTGCATATTTTGCCAGAGACACCTACTCCCACCAAGCTAACCAGGGGGCCCCATCTGGTTAATAGCTTGGACAGCTTCTGGGACAGCACTCATCTCTCTGTATCCTCTCTTGTTAAACCCCCATGGACATTTTTTCCCAAGCCCTACCCATTTTAAACCACTTTCCTCTACCAGGGCCAAGGTCTCATCTCTGCAGAGACTTTCCTGCTTCCATCTCACCTCCTTCAATTGTTCTCCACCACAGACATCCAGAGGGCTCTTTAGAACATGCCAGTGATGTCACGCCCTGTGCCCTAAAGACCTGGACCAGCACTATGTACTTCAGAGAGACATAAAGGGACTGCAACAGAGGCTGGAAAATCCAAACCCAGACATATGGCCACGCCCACTCATTCTTCCACTGGCTCACAAGTCCCTCTGTGCTGTTCCTTCTTAAGAAAAGCGGGACTCTGGAACAGAGGGAGGCATTTTCTTTTTCACATTATAAAACACCAGACCACAAAAATCACCCTTGGGTGAACACTTGACCCAAGTTCTGGATCTGCCCCAGGTAGGAAAGGGCACAGTTCATCCCAGGTCTTATAGGACACTGTATATTAGGGTCAACTTGATACCACTAATGCCATGACGTCTGGGTGGGTGACAGACCTCCTGGGTCTGCTTCTGTCCTTCCCATGAAATGAGAAACATAGGGGTTATTTAACTAGGTTGCAACCCTAGTTGGAGTCCAGGGAAGGACACCTGAAGGGCAGACACCTGAAAGGCATGACTCTGCATGGTGAGCTGGTCTCCCCAGCTCACACAGCACCTAGCACAGCTCCAGACACAAGACACCAGCGTTAATCCTCAGGATCCTCACTTTTTCCCACCCTATCGCTGACGAAGGCAGTATCAGGGGCTCATCTGGGCACAGGGAGAACAAAAGCAAGGCACTGGCAACTCAATGAGATCCTGTCACTAAATAAAATACAAGGGTTAGGAATATGGCTCAGTGGTTGAGTGCCCCCAATGGGTTCAATACCCAGTACCACCCACCCCCCCCAAAAAAAGACAATTTAAATTAATATGAATTTTGAACATATGAAAGATGTTCAAACTCACTTATAAAAGCAATGAAACAATCAAAACTACAATAAGATATCATTTTTTACCTAAACAAAACTATTGTAAGACTATGGAAAACAGGCTCTCATACAACTCTGATGTCAGTGCAAAATGGTTGAATCTATCAGGTAAACAATTTGGTAATTTCTCTGAAAAGTTCAAGTATATCTACCTTTTGACCAAGCCATCCATATTGTGAGTTTATCTTACTACTATTAAAAAGACAATATATACAGCAGCATTCACTGATAGAACTGAAGAGAAAATGAAAAATTTCAAAATTGATTGTTTCACCACTTAGCCACATCAGTGGTAGCATGCTTGCCTCTAGATAGAGATGAAGATTCTAAAGAGTCACTCTGAGTAACTGATGAAGTAAATAAACAGAAAATCAGTAAGCATATAGAAGACTTCAACAACACTGTCAACCAACTTGACATGACAAAGGATCCATCTTCCCTACCAGAGCAAAATACACATTTGTTTCAACAGCACATGGAATATTAATAAATGGAAAACACATTCTGTTCCAGAAAACAGAACACAGCCAATGAAAAAATTCAAATTATATGAAGTATATTCTCTGACAATATTGGAATTAAGCTAGAAATTAGCAACAGAATCATATACCTAATAGCACCATATTCAGAAATATAGAACAAAACAACTCACTTTTTAAAAGCTCATAATTCAAAGAAGGAAGCACCAACTTTCTAGAAAGTTATAAAATATTCTAAAGTAAAAGAAAAAAACAGCATATTAAAATTAGTGGGGCAAAGCAAAAACAATTGGTTTAGAGGGAAGTTTATACTAAATAGTTCATAAGAAAATATTCAAAGGCCTCAAATAAATGATCTAAGCTTTCCCTCTAAGAAAGGATTAAAAGAAAGTCAACTAAATCCCAAAATAAGAGCAGAAATCAATGAAACAGAGCTGAAGGTATAGCTCAATGGTAGACATTTGCTTAGCATGAACAAGACCCTGGATTTGATCCCAGGAAATAAGGAAGGAGAAAAAAGAAATCAATGACACAGAAAATGGGTAAACAATAGAAAAAAATCAATAATACAAAATCTGATACTTTGTAAAGACCAATGTAGAAAAGTTTATTCATAGAGTAATCTGTCATCTTGATCCTTATCTTTGTCCATTCGATTGTTACAACAACATACAAGCTAGGTGGATTATCAACAACAGAAATTTATCGCTCATGGTTCTGGAAACTGGACTGTCCAAGGGGGCAGCAGATTCAGTGTCTGATAAGGGCCCATCTTCTTCTCAGAGACATATGTTCTAGCCGTGTGGTAGAAAGGGCAAGGAGCACTATCCCCCTCACAAGAGCTCTGCCCTCACAACCTAATCACTTCCCAGAGATCCCACCTCTTAGTGACATCATGCTGCAGGTTAGGATTGCAACTGATGAATTTGGGGACATAAGCATTCAGAGGATAGAGAATGCTCAGTAGAAGTTAGGATTCTAAGGTTGCACACCTACCTCAGGAAAAGCTCTTAGGGACAGGGAAAGGAGAGGCCTCACTTGTATCCCAAGATACCAGACAAGAGCTGGGTATGAACATGTCCCTTCCCTCCCCTCTCTGCCAGTCAAGACATGGGCAGACAAGGCTTGACAGCAATAGCCCTCCCCATGCCCATCACAGGGCTGCTGAGCTCCCCATGCCCTTTGTGAACAGCAGCCCAAGGTCCCTGCTAGAGAGTCAAAGCCCAAAATTCATTTCTTAAGCCAGGCTCAGTGGCACACATCTATAATCCCAACTACTCAAGAGACTGGGGCAGGATCATAAGTTTGAGACCAGCATGGGCAACTCGGTAAAAACCCTGTCTCAAAATTGAATTTTGCAAAGGGCTGTATGGCTTAGTGGTAGAGTGCTTGCCTAGCACATGCAAGGACCTGGGTTTAATACCTGGAAGGAAGGAAGGAAGGAAGGAAGGAAGGAAGGAAGGAAGGAACGAAGGAACGAAGAAAGGAAGGAAGGAAGGAAGAAAGGAAGGAAGGACTTCCTATGTTGAAGCCTAATACCCAAGGCAATTTGATACAAGGAGGGAGAGTACCTGAGAGGTGACTAGGTCATGCAGATAAAACCCTGATAAATGCAATTAGAGACCTTCCTTATAAGGTCTCCTTCCCCATGTGAGGACACAGCAAGAAAATGGCCATTTATGAACCAGGAAATTGACCCTCAAAAACACCAAACCCACTGAAGCCTTGACCTTGGACTTCCCCACCTCCAGAACTGTGAGAATGCCTGTTGTTTAGGAGCCCCCTCAGTTTATAGGATTCAGTTACACCTCGAATGCTCTAAGATGGTCCCCCGAACCCAAACATGAGGACATAGAAGTAGCCACCTCACCTATTCCCAATCTGCTTTCTGCTTTACAGATGGCAAGCAACAGGGGCCACTGATAAGTCCACCTATGAACTAATGAAGCTTGGACTCAAATTTCCCAACTTCATTGGTCCATATGAAAAACAACATCCTATTCTGATGGAATAAATTGTTCATAAAGGAATACCAAGAACCTGACAGACCCCAGTGGTAAAAAAAATTTCACATCCCAAAATCTTTGGTCTATGTCAAGAATAATTCTGTCTTACCTTGGAGAATAAGTCACAGAGACACACTTCTGGGACTCTGAATCTGACTACCACCAAACAAGGAAGAGTATAGCTTCTGCATAAACAAAGGGCGATCTTAAAATCACATAAGAAGAGAAATGCAAATCAAAACCACCCTAAGATACCATCTCACTCCAGTAAGATTGCAGCCATTATGAAGTCAAACAACAACAAGTGCTGGAGAGGTTGTGGGGAAAAGGGTACTCTTGTACACTGCTGGTGGGACTGCAAATTGGTGGGGCCAATTTGAAAAGCAGTATGGAGATTCCTTGGAAAGCTGGAAATGGAACCACCATTTGACCCAGCTATTCCGTTTCTTGGACTATTCCCTGAAGACCTTAAAAGAGCATGCTATAGGGACACTGTTACAACAATGTTCATAGCAGCACAATTCACAATAGCTAGACTGTGGAATAACCTAGATGCCCTTCAATAGATGAATGGACAAAAAAAAATGTGGCATTTATACACAATGGAGTATTACTCTGCACTAAAAAATGACAAAATCATGGAATTCGCAGGGAAATGGATGGCACTAGAGCAGATTATGCTTAGTGAAGCTAGCCAATCCCTAAAAAATAAATACCAAATGTCTTCTTTGATATAATGAGAGCAACTAAGAACAGAGCAGGGAGGAATAGCAGGAAGAAAAGATTAACATTAAACAGAGACATGAGGTGGGAGGGAAAGGGAGAGAAAAGGGAAATTGCATGGAAATGGAAGGAGACCCTCAATGTTATACAAAATTACATATTAGAGGTTGTGAGGGGAAGGGGAAAATAAACAAGGAGGGAAATGAATTACAGTAGATGGGGTAGAGAGAGAAGATGGGAGGGGAGGGGAGGGGAGGGGAGGGGGGATAGTAGAGGATAGGAAAGGTAGCAGAATACAACAGTTACTAATAGGGCATTTTGTAAAAATGTGGATGTGTAAATACTGCAATCTGTATTTGGGGTAAAAATGGGAGTTAATAATCCACTTGAATCTAATGTATGAAATATGATATGTCAAGATCTTTGTAATGTTTTGAACAACCAATTAAAAAAATATTAAAGTGGGGAAAAGGCTTAGGAAGCATGTAATTGATGCTTCAATTAGGAAACTAAACCTTTAAAAGAGACCATGTCTCCCCAGAAAGCAAAGAGGTATATGATGGCAGGGCCATATTCCAAGCCAAGGATCCTGTCCTCTCCAGCTCTGCTGTGAAGCCTGACAGTATCCATCCTTTCCAGTTCTCTCAGCCCAGGCTGGAATGTGGTGAGAACCAGAGGCTAATTTTAGAACTCAAAGGCAATTAGGGGAGAGCTGAAAAAACCTGATCTGGGTGAGGATTCTTGTGCTGATGTGTGGTATTTGTTGTTGTAAGCTAGCTCAGGAGACCTTGGTCAGCCAGACCAGGGCCTCTGTCAGCTTTTCTCTTGGAAGATGGAAGACACATGACCTATGCACTTTCCCATATGCAGTCTAGTGAGCTGGTGAAGAGTTCCCATGACCTGTTATACAACAATAGGATGATATATTTTCCAGTTTTTCACAGAATAGTCAAACACAATCAATCTGACTGGATGTCCTTTGTGTCTTATCACTATGCCCTTCATTTATTCTGCTTCAGCTATCCTGGTCTCTTCCCTGATCCTCAATAATGACTGGCATGCTCCTACCTCAGGGCCTTTGCATGTGCTATATTCCCTGTCTCTGGAGTCTCTATACATCTACATGGCTTACTACCTTGCCTCTGCTAACTTTTTCTGCTCAAATATCAGCTTCTCAGGGAGAAGCATAAACCCCCTTCATACCCTGATTTTTAAAAAGTATGATTGAATTTAAAATGAACTAGATGTGTGCTTAAATTTAAAATTAACTAGAATGAAAAATTAATGCAACTGAAAACTCAGTTCCTCATTTGACTAATCACATTCAAATATTTAACATGGCTCTGGGCTATCATGTCAGAGTGCAGTTCTAGAACTTTTCTATTGTCACTGAAGGTCACATTGGATAGTGCTAATACAGAAACAAGCTGGGCTTCCCTCAAAACTTTACATAAAGCAAAGCAGTAAGTACCTAGAGAGAGGTGCAGAAAAGAGCAGGACAGGAGCAGTTAGTGATCATGACCTGGGAAATGGCCAAAAAGTAGCAAACAAGGTAGGTCCTTAAATTCAGCAAACCACAGGGCTAACCTCATCCTGACAGAACAACACCACAGATGGTTCCCTCATTCCTTCTCAGCCTTCTGCAACCACTTTCTGACTTCAATAACCATGGGTTCATTTCTCCAGAAGGTATGTATTAGTTTTCTAAATTTGGCTTCTTTAGGAACATGTTCTGAAATTCATCCATGATGGTGCAGGTATAAATGGTTTGTTCTGTGTGGTCCTGGGGTCTAACTCTAGTGATTTGTTTCACAGCCCTCCCCATGAAAGGCTTCTCATAATTCAATCTAAATGCCTTCTACTGACATTATTTAGGTTCCCAATGGAGTTGGGCAATCACTGATGCCAGGTTCCCAATGGAGTTGGGCAATCACTGATGCCAGGAGCAGAAAATTAAATAGGAGGGAGGCTGATAGGGTCTAATCATTTCCCCTGATTTGGGAGACCATCTGCCTTCAGAAGAGATGTACCTTCAGGTCAAAAGATCAGAGTGAAATGTCAGGAGGTGAAGAATCTTCTAGAACAACCTCCCATCCGGGCCTACAGCAGTCTCTAAAAGGGCCAGTCCAATCACTGAGGAAGACCTCAGCTCTCAGGACATCTCAGTGCAATCCCTCTCCCCTTTCCAACCTGCTCTGCCCATCACTCCCACCCAATGCCCTCTACACCCCAAAATAGGTGGGGGTGTGAGTTAATATCTGTAAAGCTGATTCATCTTCTCATCCATTATCATCCTCATGCAGAGCAGGGGGTCTTTGTTTCCAGCAGTTGTCAGTCTGCATTAGTTTCTAACATAGTAATGCCAAGTTTCTCTGTCCTACTGGCTTCCACTCTCATCTTCCCATACAGCCTCATCTCAAAATATTTGTATTCATGGTATTATTCACTGGAAAATCTTGGATAGATTCCCCCCCCCGATCAGTACCAGTTGTCACCTCCTATGTTGAGCTTAAGTTGCAATTCCAGATCACAATGAACTGTGGCCTCTGACACCAGACAGAGACCAAGAATGAAAAAACAACAGGCCTTTCGTCCACACACCCACATGTTTCTTTTCATAAGCTGTGAGACAGCAGGTGGGTAGTTCAGAGGACTCACTTGCTTATGCCTGCAAAAAGGCATCCTTTACCTTCCTAATGAGAACAAATTTCAAACCATCCTGACACTACATGTGCTTGAGTATCATCCAGGGAAATGCTAGTGCTGGCTGAATAATAAATGAATATTGATTCACAGCCCCAGGTGAAATTAAAACAGTCACTCTCGTCCCCGCATCTTTTCATCACCCCCCTGCCCCACCCCCATCCATGAGAAAAGCTGGCAGATGTAGAGAAAATTATACCAAGCACCAGCCCCCAATTTCCCCTGGTTATTAAATTATATTGACAAATTGCAATGGACTCATATTCAATGACTTCAAAATTTTGAATTAGCATCAGACCATTTGGATGAAGGGGATGGCAAGCACTAATGCTTTGACAAGCAGGTATGCAGACTGGTCACTGGGGGGGGGTGCTAATGGGCATACTGGGGAGCCCCAGCCCCATGTCTCTCCTGGCCAGCTGGCTAACCTGAGAGGTGAGGCCCTGCACAGTGTCAGGAAAGGAGCAGATGCCAGCTCCCCGGGCACCACGAAGCTGAGGTTGATGGTAAGGTCATGGGAAGCCACAAGGAAGGGTGCAGCACTGTCAGCCATGCCCTGACTGGCCAGGGACATGGAGGGCACCTTGAGGCACATGGCTGCTACTCCAAGATGCAGCCTGACTTCTGTCAATTAAGGCATTTGTCAGATTGCTGTTTTCTAATGCAGGACAAGTACTGCAAGAGTCTCTGAGGTGAGTGCTCTGATCCCTGAATGTGGCCAGCAAATCTGAGAAGAGCCACGCTGGTGATCCCACCTTCCTCCCCTTTAAATGACCATAGGTATTTAAAGCAAGTGTTACCTTTGGGGTTCACTGAAACCATGACATCCCCTCAGCAAAGCCCTCATTAACACAGAGGCACTGCCATCCCTGAATAACTCTGCTCTTCGACAAAGTGGAACCTCCTGGCTGTTGGTAGGAACACCACGTGGATGCCCTAGTATCAAACTAGAGAATTCCTTAAATAACAGTAGTAACAAGATAATACCATCTGTTAATTCCCATTACAAATGGGGCTCTTTTCCAAATGCTCAATGCACAATTCAATTTTATTTTTATCTAACCATCGCAAGATCCCTGTTATGTGGAAATGATGGACCTTAAACAGAGTGGTTCAGTAATCTTCTCCAGGGTCAGGTCCCACAGCTATCCAGGGATGTTGAAGGCATTAAAAGCCCTATCTACCCAATCTAAAATCCACTGCTTTTTAAACCTTAAAAAAAAGAATTTTTTTTTTTGCTCTAAAATGGCCATCAGGGCTGAATTTCAGTTTTAGCTAAATAAAAGAAACTCAATCTACAACATTAGAACATTTGAAAGTGCATGTGCATTCAGCTTTTGCAAGTCGATTAAATGATAGCAGTGTTTGTTGTTTGTTTGGTTGGTTGGTTTTGATTTTTTTTTAAGGGATGAACTCACAAGGACAAAGAAAACAAGAGAAGGACAACAGCCACAAAATTATGTGAGGCCGGAAGGTAGATAGCAAGAGTGGTAGCTGCCTTCATGGAGCAGGGCAGAGAGGGGTGGTCAAGAAGCACCATGTCAAAGCATACCCCCAAATTCCCTGAGGCTCAGGAAGAAATGCCACAAGTCATTCCCTAAATGAGGAAGGCACTAAAAGCCAAAGGATTTATTGACAAAATCTTAAGAAGCCCAGACCTGCTCCACCACTACTCAGGGTATATTCATGCTGGTCTCAGTAGAGGAGAGAGTACACTCATCACAGAGAGAAAAAGAAAGACACCCCCACCCTTACCCAGTCCCCTACCCTCTGCTCACACCCCACACAGGACATATTAGGTTCAGCTGAGGGTGGGGTTACTGCCTAGTGTAGAGGGGGACCAGGGGACCTGCTGCCCAGGGGATTCCTCTAACTTGAGAGAACAACAACAAAAAAACAATAATAAAAATAAAAATAACTGAGAGTATAAAATACATAGATTCTCAAAGAAAACCAATTATATTAACATACAGTTAAAAAAACATAAAAAATTGTGCCTTAGTAACTAAGTATTTCTAGATGTGTTAAATTGTAAAATCTAATAGCAGATCTAATAAGTTCATAATTTTGAGTTATAACCAGCACAAACATTTTGAGATATCCACCGAAACTAATTTCAGATGAAGATTCATAATTTATTAGTGACAAATAATAATGCTCTAGTATATTACTGTGTTTTATTGTCTAGTTTTAGGACTGAAGAGATTGCTAAATTTCCAAGAGGTTAAATGAAAGTAAAGACATTTTCTTCTCTATTCAAATTCACATATCTCTAAATTCCATCCAAATCCAAATGCCAGCTTAAAAACCCTGCCCTACAATTAAGATCACATTTAAAAAGCATCACCCATACACACACAATATAATCAAATAATAATATAATCAAAATAATAATCTAAATATTTAAGAGGATGGAATAACACTATATATATATATATATATATATATATATATATATATATATATATATATATACACACACACACACATATATTCATCCATTTCCAATAATTCCTAGAATTTGGGAAGTCATCTAATATGGAAAAAAAAGAGACGAAAACAAATAGAAAAATGTCACTAGGTAAAGTGATATCCAGGAGAAGAAAATGTTTTAAAATATTATCATTAAACATCATCAGATATAGGTGATATTCTAAATATCAGGAAAATTTAAAATATTTTTAATATTATCTTGCAAATACTATTTTAAAAAAGAATAAACACAAAATAAAGTTCTTAGAATTTAAAAAAAAGAAATAAACAATTCAATAAAAGCATCAAAAAAACCAGCTGGGTTTTGTTTTAAATAAAGTATTAGTTATTTAAATAGCATTAGACATCGCTAAAGCCACAGTGGAAATGAAACAACAACATATGAAAGACTTTAAAATTCTAAGAATAAACTCATTTCCATCCAAAATTCTACATAAAATATGAGAACAGAACATTTTCAGATATTCAAAGTTGAATAAAAAAAATTGTTTTCTTATATCTGTTCCCAGGAAGCTACCAGAGGGTATGTTCCTCCAAAACAAGGGAGTAAATCATGAAAGACAAAAACACAGGATTGAGTGAGACACATCCCAAGAGAAAAGTAAAATGAATTCCCAGGATTGAAATGGATGGGATCCCAAGATGACAACCATGGAGTTGATTGGAACATGCTCAGCTCAGGAACACCCATTTATATCACATACTTATTTATTAGTACCAGGAAACACAAAACAGAATGCAAGAAAGGAATAAAAGACTTAAGAGCTCAGCTATGAATAACATTTATAGTCATAATAACAACATTGAATGCTGATATAATCTAAATATACCAGGAGGATGGAATAATTAGGCAATAGCGGTCACCCAGAGTAGATAGTCAATAAATCATGCTTATAACTGAAAAATCAAGAAGCAGAAACATCTACATGTTGCTGAGAAATTCAGAGGTTGAAGGAGCTATGGTTAAAGGCTTAGTGGTAGAGAGCTTGCCTAGCACAGGTGAAGCCCTGAGCTCAATCCCCACTATGGCAAAAATTAAAATAATTTAAAAATTAAAACAAGGGATGTGGAGGTTGAAAGATTTTAAGTGGTTGCCCTGAAGAGGGGGTTGTTTTTTTTTTTTAGTTTTTTTTTAATATGAGCCTTGAAGAACAATCATCTATTTAAATCACATACATGTCAAACAAGGATAAAAATTAAAAGCAAACAAAATACTTCAGGGCAGTAATTTCTGGTATATCTGTCAGGTTCAAGCAGAGAAAAAAAGAATCATGGGAGATATATATATTTATAGCAAGGAAGTGGTTAATGTGATCGTGCGGCTCACCAAGCACAGCTGGATGCTCAAGCCCTAACAAAGGGCAAGGCTAACTTTACCAGGGCTGCTTGCTTCACCCAGCAGAAAGGAGAACTGTCAAACACCCGGCTCCTCAAGGCTGTTTCCTCTTCTAACCTTCCCTGGAGACAACCCACCTCTTTCAAACAGTCAACTTTCCAGAAAATAAAGAGGATGGAGACCCCTCCTCACACAGCTCACCTTCACAAGCACCCACAGCCACCCTGGTTTCCTGTTCAACCTGTACTTGGAAAGGGTCTTGGGGGAAAAGAGGCTGTATTTAGCCATGCTGGTCTCAGAATTTCTTTACCCCCCCCCCAAGGAACCAGAATGATCAAAAAGCTCATTTTAAGAGGATTATTCAAGGCTTAAGAAATTCTACTTGAGTGCCTCAAAACAATATCTCCGAAACATATCCAGTGTTTCCCTATCGACCCAGTAACAAATATTTACATGTTGATCACCAGGCAGAACATTCCAAAGTAACAGAAGAAAGGAGGATGGAGTGCAAGTCACTTATAGGAGGAGCCCTTGTCATGGGGAAGAACCTATTCTCCACCACTCTGCTGTACTAGGATGTATTGTGTGCACCATATACACAGGCATATTTTAGTCTGAGTTTGGGAAATAAAAAAAGCATTCACTATGATTTCTTCACTATCCAAACAATAAACAAAAAGTCTAGAACTATTATGAGGATGGTGTTCTTCATTATATTTAGAGAAGTGAATAAAAAAAAACCATTTACATTAAACTGTTAAATAAATACCCTTTGAAATAATTTCTTTTTCTTCTCTGAAAGAAAGCACTCTCAAAACCTCACACAGAGGGGGAAAAAAGTGCTACGTTAGTTTGTTCTCACATTCCAGATGGGAAAAAAAGTACCAAGAGATTAAAGAAGTTTCCCAAGGTCAAGTACAGAGGTATTTGAATAGCAAAGTACTCAACCTTCATACAGCAACACCCATCTTGGATAAACACTCCTGTCCTTAAATACACAGATGCCCCTAGTATAGGCTGGGGGTGAAGAGAGGGAGCAGAGTGAATATTGTAATGATATTTTCACACCCATGCTTTGTGCAAACTTAGAGGCAGGAGGACAAGACTCCCTCCTCCATTTTGTTCCTCTATTCCTGAAGCCCCCTAAGATGGATCTTCATGGTACCAGCCAAGGCAGAACCACCATAGCTACTGTAAACAGGAGGGTTCAGGGGGCTCATTCCCATAGAGTAGAATGTAGGAAAGTCCTGGGCTTGTAATGTATTCAGAATCTTCTGTGAGACTAAGTGTCTAGGCCATATTTCCTCCATTGGAAAACAGTGGTAAAAGCTTTTCATGAAGGCTCAAATTCTGTGGTAGTACAGGAGGGCAATTTGTAGACCAGAAAGAACCCTCAACTATTTATCAAGAGATCTAATCCCACCTGCCATGTATCTCTGACACTGGTATTATGTAGTCTAGACCGAGATGTTTTCTTTCTTTATCTGAGGATTTGTTTCCTTGTTATAAAATGGCGGTGGGTCTAACGCCTCTGCCTACTTCAGAAACATCATGAAGGTCTAATGGGACATCAAACAAAATGTTTAAAAAAGACACTTTTTTGAGGTGGAAAATACAAAGAGGTATAACAGACAACATATCCTGATTAGAATTCAAGCTTTCTAGACGGAGGAAAAGAACCAATCAATCAGACTCCTGTACAGTCATGTGCTAGGTAGCACTTAACTGATGAACATATTGTACGCAATAGACCAAAAGGATTAACTGCCCAGGCTTCTAGAGGTTTACTAGGGTTAATGGCCTCAGGAGCCTGAACCACCCACAGGCACTTCATGGGTGTTTCTGGCAACTGGGTGGATCAGTCATGTTTTCACAAAAGCTCCTCTTAATATCTGCCTCTGGTGACAGCTATTATATTTAGCCTACTATTTACATTTGCCCCTCTAATTGTACACTTTGTCTTCTTATATTATCTATTTATAATATAACTTAACAGTGCTGTCAACATCCCAGGTACTAAATGTTCAGCTCACACTCAGGAAAATAAAACCTTCCTTCACAGAAAATATAGGACTCTCCACATGATTCCTATCTGGCTTAGCAACATAAGGTTCTTTGGGGCCAGGCACAGCCCCCGGATGTACTTGAACTGAATGTATTTAAAGTGTATGCTTTGATCAACATTAACATATTTTATACCTGTAAAATTATGGCCCAAACCAAATATTTCCATCACTCCTAAAGTATCCTTATGATTCCTTAATAATTCCTCCCTCACTCTACCTATATCCTCAGACAACTGCTTTCTGCTTTCTGTCATACAGATAAACTTGTATCTAAATTTTTTTGCTGGTGCATATTTATCCATACTAGTGAGATTATTATACTATATTCATAATGCAGCTAACTTGTTCACTCTCCTTCCTCAGTGACTTTTCTTTGCTTTCCCCACCCAATTTTTCTACTAATTTGCTTTCTATTATTGTTTTATTCCTTTTTCTTATTCTCTCTCTCTCTCTTTCTCTCTCTCTCTCTCTCTCTCTCTCTCTCTCTCTCTCTCTCATAAGAGGAAACATTCCATCCTTGACTTTCCGAGTCTGGCTTATTTCACTTAGCATGATGTTTTCTAGTTCCATTTACCAGCAGATGACATAATTTCATTCTATTTTATGGCTGAGTAAAATTCCATTGTGTTTACATACCATATTTTGTTTATCCATTCATCTGTTGAAAGGCACCTATGTTGGTTCCACAACTTGGCTCTTGGGAATTGTGCTGATATAAGCATGGGTATGAAGGTATTATTACAGTATTCATTGGGATAAATACCAAGGACTGAGATGGCTGGGAAATACATGGTGGTTCATTCCTAGTCTTCAGAGGAATCTCCATAGTGTTTTCCAGAATGGTTGTACTAATTGGTCCCACCAACAATATATAAATGTACCATTTTTTCTTATACCTTCACCAGCATTTATTATTATTTGTATTCTCAGTGATTGTTATTCTAAATGGAGATGAAATTTCAGTATAGTTTTGATTTGCATTTCCCTGCTAAGGATGTTGAACATTTTTTCATGTTTGTTGGTCATTTGTATTTCTTCTGCTCATTTGCCCAACTATTGATTGGATATTCTGGGATTTTTTTTTTGGTATTAAGTTTTTTGAGTTCTTAATATATTAAGAGTTCTTAATATATTAATCCCCTGTAGGAAGAGTAGTAAAGATTCTCTCTCATTCTATTGTCTTTTTCTTCACTTCCTTATTGTTTCCTTTATTGTGCAGAAGCTTTTAAATTTGATGCCATCCCAGTCACTGAATTTTGGTTTTATTTCTTGAGCTTTAGGGGTTTTGTTAAGGAAGTTGGTGTCTGTGCCAATGTTTTGGAATCTTGACCCTATATTTTCATCTAGCAGTTAGTGTTTTTGGTCAAATTCCTAGGTCTTTGATCCATAGAGTTGACTTTTAGGCAGAGTGAGAGAAAGAGATCTAGTTTCACTCTTCTACATATGAATATCCAGTTTGCCCAGCATATTTGCTAAAAAGGCTATCTTCTCCTACGTATCTTTTTGGCACCCTTGTCAAGGATAAGATGACTGTGCTTATATGGCTTTGTCTCTGTGTCTTCCTTTTTATGCCACTGTCTTTGGGTCTGTGTTTATTCCAGTACCACACTATTTCTGTGACCACAGCTTTGTAGCTTAATTTGAGATTAGGTATTGTGGTGTCCCCAGCATAGTTCTTATTACTCAGGCTTGCTTTGGCTATTCTGGGTTTTTTATTCTTCCATATGAATTTTAGGACTTATTTATGCTAGTTTTGTGAAGAATGACATTGTCATTGGTATTCTGATATTGCATTGATTCTGTAGCTTACTTTTGGTAATACAGCCATTTTGATAATATTAATTCTGCCTATCCAAGAACATGGAAAGTCTTCCCATCTTCTAGTGTCTTCTACAATTTCTTTCTTCATTGTTCTATAATTTTCATTGTAGAGGTCTTTTACCTCTTCAGATTCATTCCCAAATATTTTTGAGATTATTGATAATTGTTTTAAATAAATGGAGTCACATAGTACTTACTTTTTTGCTTGCCTGGATACCCTCATTAATTATTTTGAGATTCACCTGTGCTGATTCATTCAATAGTAGTGCCTTTTTATTGCCAAGTAGCCCATGCTACAGATATACTGCAACTGGCTTGTCCATTCACCTGTTGATAAACCTCTAGGTTGTTTCCAACTTTTGACATAAATAAAACTACAACACACATCTGTGTAGTCTTTGTGCAGATATATTTTCATTTCACTTGCATAAATACCTAAAGATGGGATGACTAGGCTAGGCAGAAAATGGTTAGCTTTTAAAGAAAAATCTGAATTGTTTTCCAAACTGGATGTACCATTTTAATCTCTTATCAGTTTCTGAGAAGTCTAGATGCCCCACACATATTTGGTCTCTGGGAATTTTTGTTTTGTTTTGTTTTAGATATTCTGAATACATTTTTAATTTGTAATTCCATGATGACTAATAATGTTGAACATGTTTATATGGCTTATTAGACATTCATCTGTCTATTCTTATGAACTATTTGTTTACCTATTTTTCTAATTTTCTTATTGGTTAGTTATCTTCTTACAAAGTGGTTCTCCATAGACATATATGTTGTTTGTGCTACCTTGTTATCTTCTTCCTGGTATTTTGGAAGAACAAAGATTTCTGATTTTTAAGAAGCACAATTTTCATTGTTTTGTTTATGTTCATGCTTTGGGGGACATATCTAAGAAACTTTTGCCTACCTCAGTATTGTACCAATTTTCTCTCTTTTTTAATAGATATTTTACAGCTTTAGGTTTTACATTAAGGCTTATACTTTTGTATAAGAGTTAATGTCCTTTTTTGTCCATATGGCTATCCAGTTGGTCCAGGACTATGTGTCAAAGAGACTTTCCTTTCCCCCATTGAGTTACCTTGGCACCTTGCAACAACAATTGACCAGATATGTGTGGGTTTATTTCTGGGCTTTGTGTTCTCCATGAATTAATTCAAAACAATAATGATCTGCCTTTATCAGTGCTCAGTTCTCTTATCTCAGAAGTTTCTTGATTCTTGACACTAAGACAAATAAGAGGCCAATCTTGCTGAGGTGATGGAATTATTCTGTCTGAAGAAACAGGAATGGGATGTTGCTGACATTCTAATACCACAAATTGCTGCCTTTCTTTATGCAGTGATGGAAAGATAGAGGCAGGAGCATGCTAAGGGCCTTATTAAGTAGTAGTTAATACTATTTTTCTTAAGTACTAGTCAATACCACTCCTAAATTCAATTTAGAGTTATGTGCGATAGTATATCATACTGAAAAATAAGTCTCTATTGCTGATGGAAGATCCAGGAATTATAGGTTACTGCACCAGAAAGCATCTATAACATCACCAACCTGGGCTGAAAAGAGCATCAGGGAAGGCATTTCCTGGATGGCTCAATACAGCCTAATCTTGCAGCACTAAAGACATCAAAAAAGGTCAGCCAGTTTTCTTAGAAGCCTCTTCTCTAGCGCAACAATAATATTAGCCAACACTCATTCAATAGTTATATGCTGAGCAAATCCCTGTATCTTTTTAATTTTATTAACAATTGTACCATGAAGGTACCATTATTTGCATTTTACAACAGACAAACTGAGGTAGAGAAAAATCAAACAACCTGCCCAGGTTCCTTAAGGCAGAAAGTGGCTAAGTTGGTATCTGCCTTCCTGCCTTCAGCTCCCACTGGATTAAGAAATCCCAGTGCTATATAGCCTCAGAGCACTCACTTCTTATACAGCCTTTAGAAACTCAATCCAGGGATGAGACACTCGCTTCAGAAAACCCAGGGATGACAAGCTGACTGAGTAGGAAGCAATGCCAGGAAAACACTCACTTTGCCCAAACCTTTACTGCCCTCTACCTCGTTTCCTTTTTTTCTGTTAAATGTTTCCTCTCTCAAAAGGGATGCCATGAAGATCTACTGGCAGGGGCAGGCTGAGGGGAGGCAGAGCTGGAACTAGAAAAGAATGTGAAGACGGGAGTGTCTGCAGATAAACCACTATAAGAGTGGTCAAGGAGCTTGAAAGTCAACACCTAGGTAGGAAGTAGCAAGTAAAAAGTAACTGAAGATAGCAGGAAGAGAATGGATGAGTATAAGAGGGAGATTTCCAAGGACATGGGCAAGGAGAGACCTCAGAAGGCTGACTGTGTGGAGGGGAGAAGCCCTGTGTTCAAGAGATGGACCAGTGGGAGAAAGCAAGTGGAACCTTGCACTAAAGATAGGGGCATGGAAAAGAGGCAGGACAAGCCATTTCCATCCCCCTGCAAGCTGAAGAGTCACTAATAGCCAAGGTAATAATGGCTGAAGAACATGAAAAGAACTCCTACAAACCTGAGTTACAAGCCCAAACACCTGCAAACACAAGAGCCTATAGATCTAAGATTGACTGCCACTTCTACAGACAAGAAGATCCTTGAGGAAAGTTTTTTGACTACGGACTTACAGACCTAAAACACTTTTTACAAGAGTTCCATTTCCTCCTTTGTTCATGAGAGTACAGTCCCATCTCAGAGTCTTCTGGGAGCACATGCATCCCCACTGGAGAGCTCCCCAGTCTTCAAGAGTGGGACACTTCAGCAAGACCTGTTGGACAAGTCACCCCTGATAGAAAACTACTGCCCTGCTAGACACCACCCTCACAGTCTACAGGGCCTGGACACAAACAATATGAAGCTAGTGACAGTTGCCTGTAAGAAAATGAGCAATCAAGGGGCTCCCTGTTATTGCTGGAGTGAAGCTGCTTTGCTCTGGTGGGTGGGATGCATTATTATGCCAAAACAGTGGGGAGACAGACAAAGGGCATCTTGCAGGGCTCCCTTGGTATTCAAGGGAGAAGAAACAAAATTTTGCTAAGGAATTGTTCCTGATTTACAACACAGTTATTAAGCCTCTTGCTTCCTCTTCTTTTCCTTATTTTCCCCTTCTCTCTGTACTTCTTATACTCTGAGGCTCTTGTGTAAACAGAGAACAAAGATATGGGAGAAACAAGAGGTTTACCAGGAACCAGTGGCTCCTGCAGCCATTCTGCCTGGAATGGCCACCACCTCCCCCTCCTCCTGCTCCTGCTCCTTCCTCCCACCCTGCTATCACTGGTCTTGCCAACACCCACTTGTCCACTTGTCCTTCAGAAGAATGGAGATTCTGCCCTCCAGGAAGTTCCCAGCACAGATCCCCGCATCCCAGCTGATACAAAGTCTTCTCTCTGTTCTCATGTGACACTCTATCAAGAGACTTTTCACCTCAAACAGACTATATCAGCTTTTGGGGCTCTCCCCAACTGTGAGCTCCTTGGGAGCAAAAGGCAAGTCTTCTGAGAAGTACTCCACAGAGCAATGTAAAATCTTTAGCCATTACTGCTATTTAACTCTATATCTCCAGTGCCTAGAGATAAAGTGACATTCAAGTAGCAATTATTATTAGTAGCAACATGTGGCCATGTAGGACTACTGTAATTATCATGGGAATCAGCATAATTGACAACATGACCACTTCAGGAGGTTGGGCCCAGACACTGGCCAAGAGCTCAAGGCAAAGAAGTCATGGTCCTCCAAAGGCAGAAGAAGATAACAGGGTGGTCACAGATCAGAACAGTGAGCTCACAAGCAACAACTTGGATTCTAGAGCCTTGGAATCAAATACTACCATCTCCTTCCTGTGCAAAACATGTGACAGTTTATAAGACAATACCACATTCATTATGTCATTTGCTTTCTACAATCTCTGCTGTGATGTTGGTGGTACTATACCTATTTAACAAGTGAGGAAATGATTCTTACAGAGGAGAAATGGTTTCCTAAAAGTCACCCAGCTAAGGAGTGGTTGGTTAGGTTTCACAGTCAGGTATTCTGATAGTGCATTCTATGTTCTGTGAGTGTGGCCCAGAGTTAGCTATGGCCACCTGAAGACTGCAGGAGAGCACTTATCAACCCATCCAGGAAACCACAGCAAAATCCCCAAGGGTCAGGGTTTCACCAAAGTCAAGCATCAGAGTAGCTGCCATTGGGCAGTGTGCGGTCCTGAATAAGAGGAAGACCAGGAGACAAGAAAAAGGGACTGAAAGGCCCAGCCTGAAATTACCACAGATCTCAAAAGTTGGGGTAACTTTGATTAGCAATTCAGAAACCTCAAAAAGCAGAACCTGAAGAGCCAATTACAGAAGAAATGTCTCCCAGTGGCAGTTATTTCTAATTGCTCATCTGATCCTTATTATAAATCTCTAACCTAAGTATTAAGTTAAACACAAGGAAACGAAGGTTCATGGAGGGCATGTGATATGCCTGTGATCATACAGTAAATAGGGGAAAAGCAGAGAGGAAAGTCACAACTAGACAGAGTCTCAGCAGCCATGCTGGCTGTGCCTTCCACAGGGTCCAAGTTTCCTATGTCCCCCTGTTCTCTACTTGTCCTGCTGAATGTTCTAAGACTTCTTGGTTCACCCCAAATGGGTCTTTTAAGAGACAAGGTAGCAGAGGTGCCCTGGTCAGTGGTCTCAGGTGCAGAGGGTGATGCTGTGGGGTAAGGGGCAGGGGTGGCAAGAATAGCCAGAAAGACAGGGAAAGTATAGCTAGGGGCCTAGGCATCCTTCCTGTAGCATAGCCCTTGGCAGCATGGCCCTCTGGGAACATAAGGAGAAAGAGAACAGACAGGAGGACCAGGCCTCAAAAAGTACCAGGAGCCAAGACAGCCCTGGACCAGGGTTCAAATCCAGGCTGCTGCCTCAGAGCCTGTATGCTAGCAAAAAGGAGAAGCATAACCACCTGCCAGTTCTTATGAAAACAAGGCAGTATTGGAGTAAAAACAGAGAGAGCACCATGCTTCTTTTAAAGCAATCCGTATTAGACATCCACAACCTAGACTCATCAAAACAGCTTGTTATGTAACAAGTTTTATTTGTCAATAAATAAATGAAATAAATAAGGTGCAGTAAGTAAGGCAGTCAGAGGGTACCTGCTCATTTTGCTCATTTTTGTTTAGAAGTTGTTCTCTTTCATGCTATAAATAAATAAATAGGAATCCATTAACATAAGGCAAGTATTGACTACTCTATCACAGTACTGCCCAACTTTCGACTTCCAGAAGAACTACAGTCTGGGTATTTTCAGAAGCAGCTCTTTTGGAATCTGTTCCATTAACCAAACAAGGCACTGACTGCAGGCGGTAAGGCTTATCTTACTTGCTTATGAAGGCTCACAGCTGATGCCCCAGAGTCTGGTTTGGGGTTCCCCAGAGAGCCAGGATGACCTGATTCCTCCCCCAGCAAAGCCCTGAGGGGCTGGCATGGCTGTCAACGCCACAGAGGCTCAGAGCCAGCTGACTTCATGGTTGGGTAATTCCCAACTGCACAGCTCTCTTATTCAAAACTGACTCATTCTTCCATTTACTCTCAGAAAATTGTGCAGCTGAATTAAAAAGAAAGCAGCCCAGGGAACAGGGTTATAGGAGGGAAAACATGGCTTCAGACTAAATAGAAATCAAATGTGAAACTACAGCTCCACAGCCGGGGCAAAGGCCACAGGTATAACTGGGAAGGAAGTTCATGACATTAAGGCCCTAAGACCCTGGAGCCTGGTTTCATCCAGATCCTACTTACAGCCTGGCATCCACGAGAATTAGCAAACTCCCTGCATTCAGGCAAGAGCCATGTTTTATTTGACCTGCATGAAAGTATCCTCCCACTCCCAGGCAGGGTTTTCATTTTTATTTTTTTAATTAGTTGCCAATTTATTTCACAGTAGACACAGGTTTCTATTTTTTCCTCAAACCTTGCTGCTTGACCTGGCAACACTGGCTCATATTCTGATATAAAAACTCAGGGGGAGGACAGAAACTTCATATCTCCGGTAGCTACAGATCTGGTTGGCTTCTCCTGTTCTTGTTTGAGGACTGGGTTCTGCAGCATCTGAGTGTATAAATCTTAATTTACATAAAGCATTATGGAATAAATGCTCACTCTGATTTACTGCAGGCCAGAGGTTGGGGGCTTGTTGATAGCCTCTTGACATCCAGAAGCTTCTTGCACAGAGCAAAGAAATCAGAAGACCTGGTATTGAAAAATCTTTGGCCATGACCTGCATTTTATCTGGTCCCTGTGTGCCACTCAAATAGGAGGTCTCCTGCTATGCAGGAGGGAGCTTGTGCAGTTTGAAAGCCCCTTTTTAAACTGTTTATAGTGCTGAAGGATCAAATAAATAAATATAAATGTATATAATATATAAATGAAATAATATATATGTGTATATATACACACATATATATGTATGTATATATATGTATATATAAATGTATATATGTATATATATACATATATATGGATATAAATGTATATATGTATATATACATATATATGTATGTGTGTATATATACATATATATATATGAGACATTTTCATAATGTATAAAACACTGCAGTAAGTATGGGTTCCCCAAGGAAGGATTCGTTTTGGGCACAACCATGGAGCTCTTCACCCCCTGTGAACTCTACCTGGAGCAGGGCATCACGGTAGATATTTCTACCATGACATGGAATTTAAGTTGGTTAGCTTTGCTTAAGAGTACACACATGGGTCTGGCACCGTGGTACATACTTGTAATCCCAGTAGGACAGGAAGCTGAGGCAGGAGGATCACGAGTTCAAAGCCAGCCTCAGCAATAGAAAGGTGCTAAGCAATTCAGTGAGACTCTGTCTCTAACAAAATACAAAATAGGGCTGGGAATGTGGCTCACTGGTTGAGCACCCCATAGTTCAATCCCCAGTACCTGCCCCCCAAAAAGAAGAGTTGTACACATGGGATAATAAGAGAATGTTCCCTGTGAAAAGTGGTTCACCTACCAAGAAAAACACAAGGAGGCTCTCTACAAGAGCTGTGAACACAGTCATCCATCCAACATCAAGTTAGCCCTGCTGGAAATTGACTTTTAATGCCTAAGTAAATGAATGTGCTGACTGGTTAATGCTGAAAATTTCCACTAATAAACATTTCTTAAAGTTGAAGCATATTTTCCTGCCCTGAAAAATGCAAAAATGTTATCAGTCATTCAACATGTAAAGTTATCCTCAGTGACTTCATAACTTAGATTCAGAAAGACTGGAAAATGGGATAGCAAGCTTGATAGAGGAAAAAGATGAAAGAGTCCAAGGCCCTGGGCAACCAGAAGATCAGAGTGAGAGAATTCACTAATTAGGATGTGAAGAGCATAGGAGTATTACACTAATATCTGCTTGAGCCAGCTCTGTTCTGAGAAAGAGTGACTACCCTAAGTGTGCATTCCTACCCTGGCATCCATCTTTCCTCCCTGTCACTGAGTTATTAGAGAATAAGCCTTGGGCCAACTGTGGTAATGATAGTTAAAAGGGATGCTGTTATCTCAGCCTGAGAAGGAGGAAGACAATAACTGAACACAGGCATGTCAGTGTCTCTACTGTATCCAATAGAATTTTCCTGCTTCATTTACACCATCCCCATCAACACACATGTACACACACACACACACACACACACACACACACACACACACACAAATGCAATAGATCACCCCAAGAGGATTAGAATGTTCTTCCAAAAGTGAAATAAATGTCTGTCTGGGCCTCATATAAGATGATATATGTGGCCAAGTTCAAATCAAATCACATCCTGAGGAAAGAGCTGTATTTTGCATTCAAACTGCTTTGAACTTGTACACAGAGAATTATTGTAATGGCAGCATCTTCATCTTCTGGAAACCAAATCAGTTGCCTTCTATGAATATTGCCTGAAACAAGACTCTAAAAATATTTCTTTTCTTAGCATTCAAAAGGGGAAAAGGAAAAAAAAATGTCAAGAGTTTGGGTAATGACTCTCACATAGAGAACAAAGCAGTCAAGACACATTTAAATATGAAATTGTATCCTCCAGTTTCTATATTCAAATATCAGCTGTGCTAGAAAAACTCATGTGAATAGATTTATGCATTGAATTGAAGTGCAAAGGAAAAAATAAATAATTCTTATTACAGAAATCGTTGAATGAATACAGAACAACAGATATAAACAATACAGATTGGATCACTCTGCTACACAAAATAACTCAATTTTTCTTTATTAAAACAAAGACATCTTATTTTAAAACTAATCAGAAGACCTAAGGAGAAGAACATAGACCCAGTACCAGCTCAAATATTTGGAGTTTCTTCCTCCTGCCCAGTGCTTTGCTCTGCCAACTCATTTGCGTCCCCGAAACGAGTTCTTCCAGACCCCCCAAAATGTTGTACGTTCTCTCTGAACCTGCTAACCCCCACCAGTAAATCTGTGGTGAGAGGCAGCACAGGAGCTGGTACTACTGGGAAAGACTGTTAAGGAAGAAGAAGAACCTTACCACTTCTGGGAGCAGCCTAGTTGAGAGGTCATGGATGGCTTTGACCACTATACATATGGATGACAGAAGGAATATCACCCCCAAGATGACACAGGCTCTGAAAAAAACAAAACATTAAGAGTCTTAACTGGGAGAACTCCATACTGCTGAAGAGTTGGCACAGTTGACCACGATGAGCACACCATCTGAAAAGTAAATTTTGCCATAATTCACTGCACCCCCCCAGTCCCAGAATTGAAGCCAAGTTACTCTGGGAGAACACAGTTCAGGATTTTATCAACAAAGGCAACCTCACAGGTAAGGGGTTCACCATCCTACATCACCTTGCAGTACTCCATGAATGCTGGCAATGGAAGGGTCGGCCATAAAAGCGTCATGGAAGCCATCTCCCTTGCCTGGCAAATTTGCTGCTTCAATCCTGCTCAGGCTAAAGGGTGAAGAGTTTAATAACAGAGTGGAGACTGGCATGGGACATCCCAAGCTCGGCCATTTAACTTGTTGCAGGTTCTTGGTCAAGGAACTGAAACTCTTTTTAGCTTGTATTTTCTCACCTTTTGGATAGGAATAATATGTCCTACCTGAAGATGAAATGAAATGATGAAGTAAACCGTTGATGATTATAGCTGAGACAAAGGCAGGCAGCTCCCGATGCCTCTTCTGGATATGACTCAATAAAATACAAACCTTTGGATTTTCCCAGCCAAAAGAAGGAGAAATGATTTGATAATTAGAAAAGACAGAGTGTCTATGGTAAGAGAGAGGAAGGAAAGAAGGACAGGAAGGAGAGGACAGAGAGGATGACAAGAAAGAGAGAAGAAAAAATAGAAGAAAGGATGAGGTCAAGCAAAATACCCAGCCCAGGAGGAGGCAGGAGCCAATGATAAGAGTAGATGATACACAACTGGGAAGGTCAGGGGGAGAGGACTATAAGAAAATCTATGGGGTTCATGACAGAATCTGGCAATCCAGATACAATAAATCTCAGGAGACAGAAAATGAAAGTAAACAAGAGGAAATGCTAATCCTAATACAAGGGTCAAAATACCAAAATGGAGAGGAAGAATACAAGGACAACTACAATTAGTTTTAGATCATTCCTATCTCAACATGGTGCTACCATCATTTGGAAGCCTCTTCCACCAGGTAGCAAATAGAACCAATTTTCAGGGCTGGGGTTGTGGCTCAGTGATAGAGCACTTGCCTAGCATGTGTGAGGCCCTGGGTTCAATTCTCATCATCACATATAGATAAATAAATTAGAAAATCAAGGTCCATTGACAACTAAAAATATATCTTTTAAAAAAATGTTTTTTCATTATTCTTCTTGGATTCCCTCTTTTGACTAACAGCACATTCCCAAACTGTTCACCTAATTTTGAAGTGGAACATATGTACAATCCTAATAAACCCGTGGATAGATACAATCCCCCTAATTTAGAAGTGAGGAATATAAGCAGGTGAACCCACGGCATGGAATGCACTTAGGAGTCTTCTTACCCACCCTCTAGTGGTAGGTTTTATCCTTTCAAAGACACAGAATGAATCATTGCAGGCTGGAGCAAAAACACACAAAAAATGAACACATAGAT
Source organism: Callospermophilus lateralis (assembly GCF_048772815.1). Taxonomy (NCBI): domain Eukaryota; kingdom Metazoa; phylum Chordata; class Mammalia; order Rodentia; family Sciuridae; genus Callospermophilus; species Callospermophilus lateralis. The sequence continues at coordinate 495,526 of NW_027510154.1, forward strand.
AGAGGAAAAGGTAATGAATGGGCTAGGATCTTGGTGGAGACTTGAGCAAATGGATGAGTCACCATCAGTGCCATCCATTCTTGTAATGAGCCCCCACGGAAAAACATATGCTCGAGAGGGAGAAAAGAGAATGTGGGCAGTAAAAACACATGGCCATGGCTGACCAGCTCAGTTGAGATGGTGCACCTGGGGCAGGTGACCAAGTGCTCTCAGGCCCTTACTGGAGGGTCCTTTAGTAACTAGGGACTGGAACAAAGGCAGGGATTCCCCGAGTTTCAGGATCAGTTTTAAGCAAATACCAAGCACCTCCTTGGAAGATGGCCAGCTGTACTCAGTGCTTGGAATAACCATTTATACCTGAGAGCAAAGGGACTGGAAGGGGTCCCAGTACAGACAAAAAAATTGAAGTCAATTAGGCCTGCAACATAAGGTTTGTTTGTTTGTTTGCTTTTTTGGGGGGTTACTAGGAAAAGAACCCAGGGCCTTGCACGTGTAAGCTAGTGCTGTACCAATGAGCTACATCAGCAGCCTGCAAAATTTTCATTTGGTTTTCCAAGAGTGAAAAAAAAGTAGGATTTATTCAAGTGAAAAATAGAAACAGAAGTCTTGCAAGAGCAAGAGGTCAGTTTTGCAATGTGGCTTTTTTTTCCTCGATTCACAAAACTCCTGGGTGACTGGAAAAGACTCCTTTTTAGGTAAATTCAATCACAAACTAAGCACCTCCCAGCCACTGCACTCTTCCAGGGAACTTTTTTTTTCTGCCTGACTAACACCCCAGTTCGATATATCAGACTCTAGGGTAAACCTAGACGTCTGCATTTTTTATAAAAGCTTCCAGGCAATTCTAATGTGTACTGGCCTAGTTTAATTTTAATCTAATACTAATGCAAGGCCCAGACCCAAGTGAAGCCCTGTCACCAGGGAGCTCATTCTATGAGGCAAAGTCCATGACTCCCTGGAACAGAGGCAGGGAGAGAGTGGTCACTCAAGCTGGCAAGGAGGGAAAGACTGGTCTCATGGCCTTTCCAGGCCCCAGGCCCCACAGAACATGTGTTTACTGATTCGCTTTTTCTCCCTGAGAAACAAATAGGACAGCTAGACCTTCTCTAGGTAATTTGTCCACTATATCCTCTTCTCTATTCTCCTGGGGGAAAAAGGAAACAAATAGCCTTGGGTTATTCAGGACAGGGAACAGTGATGCACAGGAAATCTACTTCTGTGAGATCACTGCAGGCATGGCTTGATCATGCACAAAAAGTGGGTTTTTATTTTATTAAATTACTTAATATATGTACATTAGTTAAAGCATATGTATATTTTAATTTCATTACATTACTCAAGTACATATGCTTAAGACAAGTTTAAATACAGCAAGAGCCTCGATACATAATTTCTTGCTTACTTATTTTTAATCAAAGCTACACTATAAATTCCTTAGGTCAAAAAAATATTTTAAAATAAAATTTTAAAATGGACATTTAAAAACACATTTTTATTTCCTAATATCTATAGTAGCATGTAGCAGGATGTCTCAAATGTATCTGTAGAGTGGATATAAACATCAATGGATTAATTAATCACTAACTGATCTGTAAATTACTCCCTGTAGATTCTAAGGGGCATCAACTGTTAGGAAGAAAGAGACTCTTAACCCTTCAGTCAAATGCACATGGAGTAGCCCACACTGTAAAGTGATTCTGAAATATAACAAAAGTCAAAAGAAAATGTGTGATCTGGTTTAATAGACTTGAGTTTCACAGAACTTTAATCATTATTTTCTTCACCGAGACACCTGTGAAAATGCCCAAAAATGTTTTAAGAACTCACTATCAATTTCTTTTAAATGTGTTACAAATTCAAAAACCACAGTAACCCCTCCTTCAACACTGCTGGAGCCTGTGTCTTAGGACCCAGCCACTCTGACAGCCCGAAGCAGCTATTAATAGCAGAGTGTGTAATGCTATTTTTATGGCTTATTAATAATATATTGTGTTTACACAGCAGCTTTCTCCTCAGGCACTCAGAGTTCTGCACATCAGCTCACAAATCCCCTGGAGGCAACTCACCAGACCTAGGTTTTTGTTTTTCTCCTATTTTATTAATGAGGAGGAAGAAAGGTATGTTTCATAAATACAAGGAGTCAAAATCGCATGTTGAGGACTAAGAGGCCTACCCAAGGTCACCCAAGGAGTTTGAAGTCTACTCAGAAATAGAACCCAAATCAACTAATGACCTCCCAATGGCCACTCCCAGTCAATCATCCAACCACTGAAAGACTCTGGATGTTCAAATCACATGCTCAAACCAATAAAGATTTAGGTCAGGATCAAACATGGCTGCTTCTGCATCTGTGTGAGCTACTTCCAAGCTTAAGGATGGATGGCAAAGGGTGGAAAAGGATACCTACTCCCCTAGCACATGTGGCCTTCACCTGGATAGGTTGGCAAGACAATAGGACACTGAGGAGCCAGGTCACCAGAAAGCACATCAATATAGTCCCCCGATGAACCCAGACTGAAACTGATCTTAAATTCCCACTGGACCACATCAATGTTTATAGCAGCTCAATTTACAATAGCTAAACTGTGGAACCAATCTAGGTGCTCTTCAACAGATGAATGGATAAAGAAAATGTGGTACATAAACACAATGGAATATTAATCAGCCTTAAAGAAGATCGAAATTATGGCATTTGCCACTAAATGGGTGGAGCTAGAGAATATCATGCTAACGGAAATAAACCAATCCCCCCAAAAACAAAGGCCAAATGTTTTCTCTGATATGTGGATGCTATTTCACAATAAGGGGACTTGGGGCTAGGGAAGAATAGAGGTCCTTTGCATTAGATAGGGGGAGTCAAGGGACAGGATGGGTTATAGGGGTAGGAAAGATAACAGAATGAATCAGACCTTATGACGCTATGTGCATATATGATTACATAAACAGTGTAATCCTACATCATGTACAACAAGAAGAATGAGAAGTTATATTCCATTTATGTATGATGTGTCAAAATGTATTCTATTGTCATATGTAACTAATTAAAATAAATTAAAAAAATTCCCAAGGGACCAGCAGTTATCACAGTGTGAGCCACAGATCAGTAGCATCCACACCACCTATGAACTTGATAGAGAAACAAATTCTGAGTAAATCCTCCCCAGCCCTACTGAAGCAGAAGCTCTAGGATAGGGCCTTCCAGTTGATTCTAATGTGTGTTCAAATTTAAGGAACAGTATTAAGACACAATGTCCAAAAGAAACCTAGTGAAATCCAAAGAGATGGCCAAAGCCATTACAAAGAAATGATTAAAGGGGGTTAAACTCACCTTTTATTTTCCAGCTAAAAACTACGAATTGCTAACTGTGCATAACATTGGAAATCTATGAATAATCTAGAATCATTACTTTTTGCCTTTGAAATTATAAGGGCAAAAACCTACTGACAGGTATTCACATCCAAACTGAGGTCAGACTGAAAGTTCGGTCCCGTGTCAATTGCAGGTTTGAAGGTCTATAGCTCCTACTCATGAGGCCTAAGTCCTGGCATGCCAATTCTAAGTAACTTCCCCTCAGATCAAAAGAGCCACGCACCAGAAGCTTCTCCCATCACTCTAATTTACAACAAGCCTAAAACACAGTGTAGCCCTGGCAATTAACCAATTCAGGTCACAGTTTAAAGCACAATTATTTTGGTGATCATGTTTTATTATAGTCTCCAAAGCACTTGTAATCTGCGGCATTGTTCAAATGTCAAACAAATAATGAAAAATAAAAGACAGTGATATGAGCATGCTTAGCACTTAGGACTCCACCGTTGCGAATGTTCATTTATTCATAGCTCTTTCTCTCCATGAGTTCTGCCATTTCAAATAAAGCCACAAACCAAAATTGGTTTGGAGGCAGTATAAAAGGAAGGAGAAAGTCAGTAATGAATGGTGGTAAGACAGTCCCCCATTCTCTATGATAGCTATGCCCAACAAGCACCATTTTGCTTGAGATTCTGCCCCTCCCCTCACTCCATCATTATCACCTCCTGCCTCCTCTCTTCTTCAGCAGCTCCCTCTCTTCTTCTAATATTTTTATACTATCTTCATCTCTTTTCTTGACTCTCCTGGGCTCCAGGTCTCATTTCCTTTCTCTGTTCATGTTCCCATCTCCCCCTCTTCAACTTCATCCACCGGCTGTTTTGTGAATGGGTTGCAGCTAGGGTGAGGTTGAACTGGATTGGGTATGGTCCCTCAGAACAGAGCTCTCCAGGCAAGAGGTCCATCCCCCTGTTCATAGTTAGACCATCCGTATCTTCAGCATCCAACAACTAAAGATCTCTCCTTTCTCAACAAGTGTCCATTTGCTTTTATCTATAATAATTCACAAGCTGAACTGAACAAATAGAAATCCCATTCCCCACCCTCCACACCTCCAGGGATAGAAACTAGGGCCTCTAACATACTAGGTCTTTTCCTTAAGAAGTAGGGAGAGGAAGCTTTTAAATCACACAGAAATCTTTCCAGAGGAGCTCTGAGTTGACTTTGAATGAAGTCAAAAGTCAATCCAAAGGAGCTGACTTAGTAAAGAGGGATAAAAAGCAGATTCAAAGGCATATCAGATTCCTTAGTTCAGCACATTTATACTGTCTAATTACTTTGTGCCAAGCACCATTCTAGTGAGCAGGCCATGAAGATATCTGGTGGAAGAACCCTCCAGGCAGAGAGAAGAGCAAGACTCTGAGGCAGAAGGTCTGCCTGACATGAGGGAGATACATCAAGGCAACCACAAAGGGAATGAGAAAGAGGGAAAATGATGGAGGTGAATTCAAACAGTGAGGATCCTATAAGGTCTTGGAGCCGTTACAAGGATGAAGGCATTTACAATGATGAAAAGCCACAGGGGACTAGAACTTGGAAATGACTCTGTGTGGCATATTTTAACCAGATCACTGATGCTTGGCAACAGCAGAAATGAAGAGAAGAAACTGTTAAAGTATTCAGGTCAGCTGAGAGCATGACAAAGGATGTCTTAGGTCAGTATAATCACACTGAAGGAGTGAGGTTTTTGGTGATGGTCTGATTCTGAGTCTTGGTTTGTTCAGGGATATATTCCATTTTATTAATGCATGATATTCAACAAAAAAAGAGTCCAGATGATGTAAGCCTTGGGACCTAAGAAAAGGGAAAGATGGAGCTGCCATTTCCTGAGGTAGGAAGAATGTGGGAAAAGCATGTATTGAAGGGGAAAGATCAGGAGTTCAGTTTTGGACATGCTAGGTTTGAGATGTCTGTTAGACATCTGTTATGGTTTAGATGGGAGATGTTTCTGAAAAACTCATGTGTTAGACAAGGCAAGGAAGTTTAGAAGTGAAATGATTGGGTTTTGAGGGGCCTTCACCTAATCAGTGAATTAATTCCCTGATAGGGAATAACTGAGTGATAACTGAAGGCAGGTCAGGTGTGGCTGAAGGAGGTAGGTCACTGAGGGAGTGCCTTAGGGGTTTATATTTTGTCCCTGGAGAATGGAGTCTCTGTCTCTCTCTGCTTCCTGGTGCCAGGCTGTTTTCCTCCACACTTTTCCACCATTATATTCTGCCCCACCTCAGGCCCAGAGGAAAGAAGCCAGCCCTCTATGCACTAAGACCTCTGAAACTATAAGCCCCCAAATAAACTTCTTCTCTTCTAATTGTTCTTGTCAGGTATTTTTGGTCACAAGCAACGAAAAAGCTGATAAAATAACATCCAAGTGGAAGTGTTGAAAAGACAATTGGAGATGGGCACTTAGATTCAGAGATAAGTTTAAGTGGAGGACATAAATTGGGAGTCATCAGCACAAAGACTGCATTTAAGTCTCAGAAGTGGGTAAGATCATTACCCACTGCTAAGAAACCACAAATTCCCTAGTAAAGCTGGAGGACAGGTTTCATGAAGAGTCCCTGCTGGAAAGCTGAGTAGAAAGGTGGGAGTGGGCCATCCCTGAGAAGCCTCATGTGCTTAGCTGAGCTGCTTTAGCTTTCTTACAAAAACCAGAGCTCCAGACAACTTTGAAAATGATGATGATTAGATTAGTATTTTTTAAAGCTAACTCAGGCAAAAATATATTTTGTGAACAACTGCAGGGCCTGACATGCCCTGCTTCCTCCTCTCCATTCTTCTTTCAGGCTCTACTCCCAAGGGTAGGATTGACAGCCACCTCATCCGACCTTGAACCAAGGCACCTGACCCAAACTGAGGTGATCAGTCCCATTCCATGGACTTTGAGACCAAGATGAATGATAGTAAGGACTGAAAACCAAGATGATTCATCTCATAACAAGGATGAGAGAAGTCCGAGTTTGGCCAAGCTTTCCAACCCAAGTGCTTAACCAATATTCCTTGGGGAAGGTGGGCTTACCACGTGGTGGCTGATTCCCTCTTGAGCTAGTTAGGAAATCCCCCCAAATTAGGCAGAAGTTGCAAGGTCTTGGAAATCATACAGCATCCTACCAGAATATTCTGCTGTCTGGGAGTCATAGGCTTACTGAGATCAAAGTGGGGGAGGAATGAGATATCACTTTTGATGAGTGAGTGACAGGGTAAACATGTAGAAGAGCATATGAGAGGGAGGGATGATATTGCTGTGGTCATCCTCAGAAAACACCATCTGCCACAGCAATGAAGAGGCCCCAGTCTGCATCAGCCATGCGCTAGTTTGGCAAACATTTGTTTCCAGGTACTCTTTCCTACAAGGGTCAAAGCAGCTTAGACACAGCCTGGTGCTGAGGCTTCCGTGTTGCAGTAGACAAGGGGATGGACAGATGTCAGGAGGAAACAAAGAGGCCATTTCCCAATAGGCCACGGAATAAAGACATACAAGAACTGAAGCCCGCTTGTGATTTCTGGGACTGCCATGCTAGGTGGAGGAACCAGCACCAGCTGTATGGGAAACAATGAGCTCAGCACTTTACACAGGACTTCTTGGCATGACTTGGTTAATTTAGTCTATTATTCCTTTTTATCTCTACAAAAATATTCTAGCATTACCTTAGTAAACTATTCTCCAGTGTTTCAACTTAGTTGATTCCAGCATTTTAAGTAATTGGCTTAAATTGTTCATTTGCTTTGATCCACTTCTGGGAATCTATCCCTAAAGGAAAAGCTTCTTTTGCAGAAGAATGTTCACAGCAGCATTATTTATACTTAAAGATGGGAATTATCAATGTGCCACAAAAAGAGTGTTTAAGTTACTGTGATATATCAATTCAGTTGACAATTGGGTAACATTTAAATTGTTTTCAATAGATCACAAAAAAAAAACTGCCTAAAAATAAAAATAAAAAGTGAAAAAACAGGATTAAAATGATATCTACAGATTATAAATATGTACAAATAAATGTAAATCTGAGAGGAAATTGGAGGAAGGAAATAAACTTTAAAGTAAGAATGGTGAAAAGATAAACTTTTTCCCTTCTATTTTTCTGAATGCTGAATTTTTTTTTCTTCCTCACCTTCACCCCAGTACTGGAGATTGAACCCAGCTCTATCACTGAACTACTTCCCCAGTCCTTTTTACATTTTTTTAAAAATCATTTTAAGTTGCCAAGGCTGTCCCCGAATCTGCAATCCTCTTGCCTCAATCTCCTGAGGGGTTGGAAATACAGCCATGTGCTATCACATGTGGCCTAAATGCTGTATTTTTTGATAAAAGTTTCTAGAATGCCTTCTTTAGCTACATCTCTTTTTAACATTTCCATTTATTTATGTTCTCACATGACAGAAAAATGGTGGTCTTTATTAAGTCTCAAACCTGAAGATGTAAAATAATCAGGTTCTGTGAGCACCTATGAAATTGAGCGAGGGGCTCAAGTGTGTACGGTGTGGTTTTGTGGATTGTCATACTGTTTCTGGGTAATATGCAGTTGTTCCCCAGTATCTACAGTGAGTTGCAGCAGCCCATCATCTGTGCATGCTCAAGTCCTTTAAGTAAAATAGTATAGGTTTGCATGGAATCTATGTACATCTTACTGTATACTTTATATTATCTCTAGATTATTTATAATAGCTAATATGATGTAAATGCTATGTAAACAGTTGTTTACTGTATTGTTTAGGAAATAATGACAAGAAAAACATCTGTACATGTTCAGTACACTTTCTTTACCAAATATTTTCAATTCATAGGTTAGTAGATATAGAACTTGTGGGTAGGAAGGCCAAGTGCAGCAAGCATTCACCCAATCTCAATTGTTCATGTCTCCATTCCCAAGACCAGGTTTCCTGGCTGGGGCTGTAGCTTAGTGGTAGAGCACTCACCTTGCATGCATAAGACCCTGGGTTTGATCCCCAGGACCACATAAAAATAAACAAATAAAGATATTGTGTCCATCTATAATTAAAAAAATATTTTTTAAAAAAGACCTAGTTACCTTATAATGAAAATAGGAATGATTAAAAAAACAAAAACAAAAACAACAACAACAGTGTTTTCCCTCTCAGGATTGGTGTGAATATGCCAGTAAATGATATCGAGCAAATACCAAAGGTAATATTCAAATTTAATCCTTCTTTCATCACTGGGACTTCTGATAAACCCACCACAGACAGCCCTTTTTGAGGCCAAGTCTTATAGGGGAAAAATTCCTTGAGGCCAACACCCTGTGATCTGTGAGTAAGAATTTGTGGCTTATGGAGAACTTTCATGGCATTCTCCTGTGATTTTCATCTATGCTGCCAAGTGGAGGATGCTCTTTCTTCCTAATCTGACAAGTTATGAGGGCTGCAAGAGGGGTAATAGGAACAGAGAACTGGGGAAGGTCTCAAAAAAATTCATGACCTGTCCAGGTTATAAACATAACCAATAACTTGAATCCAAATCTGAAGCTTGCAACATAGGCAAACTGTGTCTTGGAGACTGTAATGGTTAATTTGAATTGTCAATCTGATTGGATTGAGATGCCAAGGATTAAGAGGCTGGTGGGTGTGTCAGTGAGGGTGTGTCTAGGACATGTGGGATAGCCAACTGAAATGAGACCTTCCCTAAGCATGGGCAGCAGCATCTAATAGGATGATGCCTTAGATGGAATAAAGTTGAAAGAACAAGGAAGCAACAGCAGATGCATGCTCCATTCCTCTTGAATGGGCTCTTCATTGCTGCTGTGATTGTCTGAAGATATTGGACTTGCACTTCTCTACTCTTCCAAAGTGGATTCTCTAGAAGCTTTTGGCCTCAGACTAGAATAGCACTGTTGATCTCTCTTGTTCTGGAACTTCAGCCTCTTGGACTGTGCAGCTACTGGTTCTTCCACCTCTCCAGCTTGCAGACAGCCATTGTAGACTATTCATCTTCTGGTCAGAGAAGTCAACCTAATAAGTCCCCATTTTATAATTATACTTCCTGTGGATTCTGTTCCTTTAGAGAACCCTGACTAATATAGAAACATTGGTGTTTTGTCTATCCAAACAAACACAAACAACTTTTGAATACAGTTTTATGCACAAATTTTCAAACCCAAACAGAAATGCTTCTGGAGTCGCTAAGCTGGGGTAGGACTTAGGAGTCCAAGGATCTAGATCTATACTTGTCATCAACTTAGAGAAACATAGGAAAACATCTCCAGACCCTGGTTTTCTCAGGTTGAAATTAACAAATTTCACTTAAACACCAAGGTTTTGAGACTTTAAAATTCCAGTGCAGATGTATCAATGGGAATTCCTGCTCATTAAAGATTTTTTTTTTTAAATTTTAAATCAACAGGCTTGAGGGACAGATTTATTTACATAACCAAAATCTAAAAACTTAACAGTAGGTATTAGTTACCCATTGGCAAGTTAGGGTAGAAAATATGAGTCTCCCAATGAGGGATCTGAAAACTCTAGGTTTCTTTTCATATATCACTACAAGTTTGTCAGATGGGAAAAAAGTGCACTATGCTTTTGGCTGGATCTTACTCATTTATGAAACATCTCTGTGACCTACAAGCTCTACTATTTTGAAGGGCTGACATTTTCTAGCATAAGAGAAGAAAAAAATAGATAACACGGAAAGGGAGCATTTTAGAAGAAAATGTTATTCATCCATTGAGTTGGGAAACTAGTTTTCTAAACAGAACAATGATTTAAAATTATTTGAAAAATTATCAATACCTTGGAGCCCCAAAAGGTTGCAATTTGGGAAAAGCACATAAATGATTAAACCTAGAACTTTCACCTGGAGGGGGCAAGTTCCGGTAAATTCTGTAACTTAAAGAAGTTTCATTGAAATCTATCACTGAATTCACAAAATACTAAAAGATGAAAATCTTCTGGTAAAGAGGCTATTAAGAATATCACTGATCATATCATCTGGAAAGGCAAATGCTGGGGTTTACTATCATATTGCCACTAGCATACTTCCCATCTCAGGAATGGAAAAAATTAAGGAATCTAACTGTAACTTGCTATAGTGTTGAATTAATACAGAGATATTATAGAATAAAGACATGTAGGGAAAAATGTTTTAAAGCACTTGGAATCACCTAAAATACTGCAGGGGCAATAAGGTGTAGATGGTGCTTTTGGTGCCACATCTTCTGCCAGCTCAGATTTCCTTCCAAGTCTTAGAAGACACATCCCTGTGTTCTTTAACACAGTTCCATCTCAGCACTCACTGCAGTGGCCTGTATATACTTCTCAGAGACAGAATCCAGCCCCTCTGCCTACAGAAAAGATCATGATAATGCCTCACACCTTAATTGGCTTTTCATCCATCCCTGTCTAACTTTCCCCACTCCCCGATTGGGTTTTCTGTGAATCCTTCCTGGAATCAGCATCAACTAATCAGCTACTTGCAACCAGGTCTTTGCTTCAGGCCCCAATCCCAGGCAGAAAAATTTCCAGAAGTATTTTTAAAAGGAACAGTTATAGTGCACTGTCAAAATAAAGAGAAAGCAAGACCATATGGAGATTAAATGTACAAACACCTCTGTGAACAAACCAAAGTAGATCCAGGACAGCACCTTCAACATTCTCTTGGTTTTGCAAGTTAAATCTATCCAGGATCCCCAAATTAGGACATTCTTCCAGACTCAAAAATCAAAACAAATGCAACAGTCCCTGGCACAATTGTTATAATAGCCTATGATTTCATATTGCCATTTAAGATACTCACAGATCCAAAAGCAAGAACATGACTAAACTAGACCAAATGAATCATGTGAGATAACCAAAGTTAGATTTTTTTCTCTTTCAATTAATACATTTTTTTCTGAAATCCATTGATATTCCCCTCCTTTGGAGGTAGTCTATAAACTCTTCTATATTATAGAAGGAGTCACTTCCAAGGTTTGTGTCTGCCTCAAATGAGTGCAGTTAACAAAGGTCACATCTAGATGTGATCTAGGAGGCAGGGACAACTTTGGAGCAGAAAAAGACATGAGCTTCTCTTGGAGCCAGATGGACTCAGAAAGGTTGTCATTAGTCCTTCTGAGGTCTGGCACTATCCAGAATGGAGCAGAGGGCCTGAGTTTTCTGTAATCTGTATCAACGCAATCAGAAAGACAGAAAAGGAGAAAGATGAGTGAGCTTTGAAACACAGAGATGTCCTCTAGAGGACATCTAGAGGGTGGATGTGAAGGAAGAGGGAAGAGTGGACAACCATGTATCAAAGGAGGAACAAAGATGGTTCAGATCTCCAGGCCTACCCTCAAGGTATTCATCCAGAAACCAAGCACTTGTGCCAATATAAAGGAAAAGGGGTATGGGGAAAAGAGACCCTTGTTATCAGTCACCTAACTCAACATACTACCTACCACCTTAGAGAAGCAAGGAAGGGAGGGACTATTTGACAACAAACTTGTCATTTTATATTTGATACACCCACACAGAATCAATGTCCTAAAAAGGACTCATTTGTCAATTCATTAATTACAGATGAGGATTGCTCTATAAGGAATCATCATGCACAATAAATTCTATGAAATACATCACAATGCCCTAATTTTTGCAGCAACAGTGGAAGCCCTGGGTGACTGTTCTTTCTTGCTGGGAAAAGAGGCAGAAACTAACTACTCAAAGGACAGGCTCTGGAACCAGAGTCTGGCTACATCCCAACAGCAGCACTCATCAGTGACCTCAGGAAAGCTATTAAGCTATTTAATCCCTCTCTGCCATAGTTTTGTTCTGTTTAATGAGTATAGTGGTACAATGTTGTTAGTTGATGTACAGAGGTTATTGGCAAAGTGACTGGCACAGAGTTTTTTTTTTTTTCTTTTTTTAGTGACCTATTTGGATGACACACAAATAAAACTGACCCAAACACATGAACATCCTTTATTTTCTTGGACTACAATCCTGTCTTCCTACAATATGACTTAACTCACCCACAGAAATCTAAAATGCCTTCTTAAAACTTCCTTCCCAATTACTAACCCTGTAACTCCACACAGGCAGATACCAACTCACCTTTAGAAGGAAATTGCAAGGGGCAAGTTCACCCAGAGTCACTGGCAAAAAGACCATGACAAGGATAGTCCCTTGATTCCCAAAGTGGTTGCACTTCAGAATCATCTCTGGGGGTCTTTAAAATTTTCACATTAGGAGGCTTCCCTTTGATAGCTTCAAGACTGAAAGATGGCCTGGGAAAATGTTGTTTGCTACTTCTGCTTTGCTTTTACATTTACAAAGTTCCTCCTGGTATTTTTCTCATGAAGCAAGAGACTTGGGAACTTTTTTTTAAAGAGAGAGGGAGAGAGAGAGAGAGAGAGAGAGAGAGAGAGAGAGAGAGAGAGAGAGAGAGAGAGAGAATTTTTTAATATTTATTTTTTAGTTATCGGCAGACACAACATCTTTGTTTGTACGTGGTGCTGAGAATTGAACCCCGGCCGCACGCATGCCAGGCGAGCACACTACCACTTGAGCCACATCCCCAGACCCGGGAACTTTGTTTTAAAGCACAGGAATGGCTAAAATCAATGGTTCTCAACCAGATGTGATTTCGCTCATAGAATAAGGGGACATTTGACAATATCTGAAGACATTTTCAACTATCACAATTTGGGGAGGGAACTAAGAGTATCTAATGGGTATAGGCCAGTGATGTTGGTAAACATGCAACACTGCACAGGACAGCCTCCATGACAAAGGATTATCTGGTCCACAGTGTTAACCATGCCAATGTTGAGAAATTCTGCTCTAAGTCATTAGAGGGCATGGCTTTCTCTAGGTTGGTGCCAGAGAATGGCCTTTAGCTTCCCAAGGTCATCAACTGGGATGATCCCATTAATCCCAGGGACTCGAATTGGGTAACATATGGACTGGTGACTGGGGAACAGCTTTGAAGGAACCATGATAAATTCATAGAAAGAGCAACACAATCTCTGTGCACACAAGATGAACATAAACTTAATTTTAAAAGGATATACCAATAATTCTCACATCAGAGACAGGTCAGAGGCAGAGCTTCTTCTCTGGACCAATAAATACCATGCCCACTTGCTGAACCCCTACTAAGTGATAAGCAGGGGATCCATTTAGGTGTTCAGCGGGTGGTAGAGAAGATACCTTGCCTACATTATTCCATTTATTCATCACAACTGTCTGATAGGGCAGATATTTTGGCAGTTAAGGAAGCATGAGTTGGAAGGAAATAAGAAACATGCCTAAGGCGGCCACTCTGGGCTACAGAGCTCATCTGCCCCTGCAGCTGGAGGACCATCCTCTGGGCACTTACCGTCCTGCTTCCCATCTAATCTTGGCATTTATTTCTCTGAAGTATGGCCTGAGACATCCTCAGCATTATAGGAGAAAGAAATAGGAAAGTCATTTATTATTCTCACAATAATTTTCTACTGGTTTATCCACTAATCATTCTCATTTACCCTACTGTTATACCCTGTTTACTCCACTGGCCCTGCCCCAGATCTGTAGAAAACTAGGAGGAAGCAGATTCAGATACCAGGGTCTTTATCAACTTCACTGGCAATTCCTGAGCACCCATAAGGCTGAGAACCAACCAGGCAGCCCACTGTGACAGCTTTTGTTTGGGCATACTAATGCCAGGGTGACTGCTGGGGACTGATTCCTTCAGAGAGGAGAGACTGGCTCTGAGACATAAAGACCACCATTTGATTATCCTTAAAACAAAACATGCTATCTCCATCCATCAAAGATAAGGAAAACATTTAAATCTGTTTCCCTTTATTGAGGGGAAGCCAGCTCCTAAGCAGCTCCTAAAAGGTGAAGCAAGCAGTTTAGTTGCCCAAAATAAACTAGTTTAACAGAGGTTCCTGCATTCTGGGACCTGTTATGTGCATAGACTGGATGATTCCTCTCATCTCCCAAAATCCCCACACCAAAAACTATGAGGGCATATTTGTAGGGAATCCACTGTGCTGGTATCGGAGCCACAGACATGATGGTAACTTTTTACCAACCACAGCCTTTATTTTGCCAACAAGACAAACAGCCTTATAAGGACAGGTTGCCAGCCACATGGGGAAAATAATTATGGGAGCAAGAAAGAGGAAAGTCATTTATTATTCTCATTATAATTATTCTACTGCCTTATCTATCAATCATTCCAATTTTCCCTACTTTTGCAAGTACCCATTTTGTTCTAATTTGTCTGCCCAATGATTTTGAATTAAAGTACTCTACCATTTGCTTTTTCAAAACAAGGTAGGGGGAGACAGGATGCCATGCATGCTGAAAGAAAAATGCCATGTGGTTTGGAGCAGCCCTTGGGATGCCCATTCCCTTCCTAATTACCAGCCCACTGGCTTTCTGACAGATGGAAAGAAGGACCCGCCCCTTACAGAACTCACATAATGAGGCGCTGCATAATCACAACTTCACATTCAATCTGCCCCATTAATGCCAGAGGTAGTTCAACCAAGTGAGAGAATTAGGGTCTTATGGATAAGACTGATGTGTGTGTACACAGTAATTTTATTAACCATTAACATGCTTTGTGGAACAAGGCCTTCCAGTTCAAAAGCGTGAAAGAGATATGCAATTTACAACCGCCACTGATTTAATAGCTTGTCAGCGGGTGAGTAGGTGGGGGTTGGAGTGTGTGTGCTACCATTGAACTGCAACTGACACTACAGAATAAAAACATCACCAGCCAGTCAATTAAGGAAATTATTCATGGGCTTGTTAAAAGGTCACATGCCAAAAACTTCACGTAACAGAAAAGAGGTGAGATATGGTGCTCAATTATTTTTCTTTTTAATCCAAAGGTGTCTAGAAATGGAGAAAGCCATTTCCAAATCTGATTTTGTATCTCTCTCTCTCTCTCTCTCTCTCTCTCTCTCTCTCTCTCTCTCTCACACACACACACACACACACACACACATATATATATATATATATATAAATGTGTATAAATACATGTAAATATAACCATATTATTTATTTACATATAAAGCTATTATTGATGGCTTTCAATATCCATCATTGAAAATACCTAGAAAGGCACTCTCTTTTCATTTTCTCAGGCCTCCACTACTTCGTCAACATCTTGATCCTTTCTCTGATTTAGACAAAGGAGCTGCTATTTAATTCATGTTGGTATGAATGACTCTAGTCATCTGCAGGCCTCTTTCAAGCATTTAGGACCAGTCTAGAGGTGGATAAATGATTTTTCTCTTGATCAAAGGAAGAAAGTTTCCATTAGACAGAGGATTGTGAAGAAGGTGGAAAGGTCCTACAATCCAGCCTCAGAAGGTGACAATACTCCAATGGTCCCTGCCCCCGCCCACAGGATATATTTGGCACTGTCTATAAACATTCTTTGCTGGGTGGGTGAGGTGTTGGTAGCATCTAATGGGTAGAGGCCAGGGATGCTATTGAATACTCCACAGTGCACAAGAGAGACCCAACAAAGAATTATCCAGCCCCAAATTCCCACAGAGCTGAGGTTGAGAGCCCTGTTCTACTCCAGTGTTTCAAAGGCTTGCCACCCAAAGTATGGTTCTTGGACCAGCTGTGATATAACCTGAAATCTCATTAGAATCTCAGGATCTTCCCCAAACCTCCAGAACCAGAAATCACATTCTAACAACCTAGAGTGACTTGTAAGTACGTTGAATTTTGAGCTGCACACTCTTCGAACAATGGTTCTCCAAGTGGCTATACACTGGAATCAGCCTAGGTGCCCATCAATGGAAGAATGGATAAAGAAAATGCAGAATATGTAAAAAAAATAGAGTTTTACACAGTAATGAAGAACAAAATTATATAATTTTCAGGAAAATGGATGTAATTTGACAGCATTATGTTAAGTGAAATAGGCCTGACTCAAACTCAAGGGTCATATGTTTTCTCTCATATTTGGAGGTTAGAGAGAAAAAAAGGAAAAGAAGCATGATGGGGATAGGAATCTCATGAAAACAGAAGGTAGATCAGTAGAGTTGGAGGAAGGGGGCCAGAGGCAAATAAGAGGGGAGAGAAAGAGGAGGTACTGGGAAACAAAATTGACCAAATTATGCACATGTACAAATATGTCACAATAAATCCTACTATTATGCATAAATATAATGCACCAATTTAAAAAAGAAAATTGAATTCTTAAGAGAACATAAAAGTTCAACAAGGGATCTTTGCTAAGAAACTCCTGGTCACTCCTACCTAGAGGGACCCAAATCCCAAACCCCATCAAATTAAATATTAAATCATAACTCCAATTGGTGTGGAAAAACTGCAGGCCATCTTTGAAAAAGAGTCAAGGCCAACAGAAAACTATTCTAGAAGTCGAGGAACAGGTCTCACTATTTATTTTTAAGTAGGTCTTATAAACTGAAGATTGATAAAAGGCTTACATCAAATTCTTTCATGACTTATTCAAAAGATTATAAACATTCCAAAATGAAAAAGATTTTTGTCCAGCTAACTTAGGTTTAAGAGAAATTAATGGGACTGTCCTAATTTCATTCTCTTTATCAATGGCTTCCCAGCCTGATAATTCAGGATGGTGCCTTGGATTATTTACTTTTATTTTATGAAGTCATTTGCCAAGAGTTTCGCATAACATTCTTAAGAATAATAGAATAGGATAGTGAGGGTACACCTAAGTGAACTGAACTCAGGTTGGACAAATATTCTGGAAGACCTTGATTAGTCAAACAATCAATTTGGAGCCAGGTCTGTATGGTCCGGTCAGAATGATGAAACTTTAGTTTTTAAATAGAAAATATATATTCATTTAAAAATAATAATGTATGTTTTTTACAATTACTTTTCAAGACCTCCAGAAAGGAGAAATCACCACAGGTATCCAAGCAGGGGTGTGCAGGGTAACTATGCAGGACTATGAGAGAAGCACCGTAGGGAAATTGGGGACCTTGGATACTCATAAAGGCCACTTCCAATCTGGCAGCCAGTGTGGGACTTCACAAGACAATCAGTCTTGCAGGTGTGGAGGCCCTGTGTCCTGTTTGAGACTGAAACCAACAACAAGAAATATGGGGTAGCATTAGCTACTTCCCAAGCCCAGCTCCCTTAAAAATTCATTCTACAAATGCTCTATTTTTTTTCAGATACAACCATCCTTCAGGTTGAATTTTCTCAGATTTACTCTCCAAAAGCCAACTGACAAAGAAAAAAATGTTCCATGATTGACTCTCCAATATAAAATGGACCTCAGAGATATTCAAAGAAGATCTTCTAATACATCTACCAAAACTATTTATATTCCACAGAACAATAAAAAAGCCTGAATGACTAGTTTAAGGCTTTTTCATTAACTCAGAAACATATGCCTTCTTTGGAACTAAATCTAATAACCTGGGCTTCCCTCAGGGGTTGGAGAGGGAATAAATCAAAGTAATTATTTCTAAAAGTAGGTAATGTGTAAATTTATTTTGTTCCTCAATAAATTCACCAAGACATACACACATATATGTGCACACACAATACACACTCTTCCTTTGAGGTGTTCCAATTCAAAATTATAAAGCTTAGAATCCAAGGACAAATTAAGTGTTTTGCACACTTTCACACATTTCTTCAATGATGCTTTCTTTCTGGCCTGAGCTCCAACCACTTTTTTACCATCAGTTTCTATCACAGTACAACTTTGATGAAGAGAAGGGAGTAAAGGGGTTTACATTTATTCTACTTTGCCATTAAAAAAGAAAAATCTACCTCTTAAAAAGCTTTATCTAATACCCTAAACTTGTTCCCAAAGATTTCCTGAGACTGGACCTACCCTCTTTGCTGTGCAGTGGGTGGTACCAGACAGAAGCTGACAATAATGAGATGGCATGAACACAGCACATTTCAAATCAAATTTCAGGTCTGTATGGTCAACACAAGTCCATGATCCTGTATCCCTGACAAATCAAAATAGAAAAGTCCAGCTCTTATATTTCTATGAGTCAGCCAGACTCATAGAAATACCAATCTGGCTTAAATCCTAGCTCAGTGATTAGAGCTAAATGCACCATAAACAAAAATCATTCCCCAAAATCTACTCCACAAATTCATGTCCAGATAACACACAGCAGCCCCAAGTGCACAGATTCACAGACACAGTTCCTCCCCAAACATCTCAGTGAGACCAGTCTTCTTGGAGTGTTTCAAGGGATTGGATGTAACAACAGATGCAAAAAAACTTACTCATAAGTCATTCTTTCTCTCAAGATCTTTTATTAGCCAAATCTGGCTCCCTAAACTCATTTGCTTCTGATAGATGTGATATTTGCAAAATGTAGATTTGAAAATAAGGGAATGTGTATCTGATGCTGAATGTGCTTGCTAATGCCTCAAACAACCACAGTTCTGGAAAGGCAGCATCATGGGTTAATTATGCAAAGGGCAAACCCAGTGTTGTGTAGTCTTTTGTTTGTGAGCCTGTCCCTGGCTTTAGTTACTCATGATATTAGGCAAAGCCACCTAATACAGACCTGCAGCTGTGCCCACACGCTGAAGAGTGCTTGGGGAATACTCCAGGCTTCGTGTGCATATGAAATAGGTGAGCTTACCATTCCCTACATATGTTCCTCATTCTTTAGCTTATTTATGGCTGGCAGCATTTCCAATCAGAGCAGTCAAACCATGAACAATCAAGATTACAGATCAGTGACAAACAAGGGCCCCGCCATACTTAGGGACTGACAGGTCTCTGGTATAATGCATACTCTTGCCAACAAACCAGCTTTTGCTCTCATTCAGAAAACAGACTGGTCTAGGACACACTAAGGGATTTTAAAACTCACAATTTAGTTGTCTCCTATGAAAAGAAAAAGTACCCCATATCTCAAACATAGGACCTAAAGGAATAAACAAAGGGGCATGCACAGATTCACAGACAAGCTGAAACAGCAAAAGCTGGAACAACTCAGGTTTCCTAATAGATAGTTAAATAAATTATGTTATGGCCAACAGCACAATTCCATGAAGTCATTAAAAAGAATGGGTTAGATATATGGGCAGAATATTTCTAAATAACCTTGATTTTGTGTTAGGAGAAAGAAGCATTTTCCAGAACAATATGTATAGAAAGATCCTATTTTTATTTTCACACCAAGCCGTGTGTGTGTGTGTGTGTGTGTGTGTGTGTGTGTGTGTGTGGTGTGTCTATAAAGCATACACATGCGTATCTTATTTAATTTCAAAGAAAATGTTCTGGAAGCAAAGGCACCGAGCTGTGTTCGTCATGGTTTTCTTTTACGGAGAAAGGCAAAAAAGGATGAGGATAGAGTGCATGAGAGAAAACTTTCACTTTCAAACTTATATTAATTTAAAGGTATTTGTTCTACATGTACATACCTTAATCACAATCACAAAATGAATAAAGTATTTTCATTTTTAAAGAGACAATGGAGGGCCTCACATATTCATAAGAATAGCAGATTTCTCTTACAACAAAGCATCTAAGCTCCCCTGTGTTAATTATACAACAAGGTCATTTCACCCCAAGGCTTAATAACTCAGCCCTGGCTTCCTACTGCTCTGATAATCAAAACTTCCTCCCGAGGCTTCCAAGGCTCCAGCTGTGTCTTCCCTTTTCCCTCACCACTTGGGTCCAGCCACAGCAACCCATTTTTCTGACTCTCAAACACAGCAAGCTGGTCCCACCTTAGGGACTTTGTTTGCAGTGATCCCTCTGTCTGGGGATACTTTTTTCCAGGCCCCTTTCTGCCTGGAAAAAAAAGGATTCATTCAATTATCACCTCTGCAGAGTGACCTCCCTTAACCCCCAACTTCAGAGAAGCCCTCCTCATGCACTCTGTCTCAGTATCCTGGTTTGTTTTACTTTCTTCACAGCTCTTACTACCTCTGCAATTACTTTATTGTCCATTTTCTCCTTTTAGGTATCTAAGACAGGGAGCTGATTTATCAGGTTTCTTCCTGGTTCCTCACAAAGTACCTGGCACACAGTAGGCCCTAAATAACTCACTGAATAAATGAATACACCTCAGAGTAGGGTATTTGGAAGTGCATCTCTTGATATGAAACTAATGAGTAAAACCGAACTTTTTCAAAATAAATTTTACCTTCTCATGTACAACACAAAAGGCATGCTTATTGACAGACATCTATTCAACCAGAAACCAATGATGAGTTAATCACTTACTCACCACTCCAGAAATGAGGAAGTAAACCTAGAAATTCAAAGTAAGCCAAAGCTACAATTTGCTTTCTGCTATAGTAACCTGGAAAAGGCCATTAGGACCCTGTGGCCACATTTTGTGGACTGTCAACTGAAACAGTCAAATCCAACCTGAAGAAGGAGCAGAGAGATAGCCAGATGGGTCTTAGCTGAAGACAACAAAATATCTTGCTCAAAATTAGGGGGTAATAAAAGATACTGAGATCAAGGATTAACTGTGTCATTTTCCAAATGTATATCCTTTCTCTCAGCCAGAATTTGCCCACAGACAGTGTACACAGCTACTGTTCTTTAAAGGCCATCAATTTCAGACTCCAACACATGTTTTCCTATTCTGGAAGAACTACACCTAGAATAACCTGGGTGACCCATGATCTCAGACTCAGTCTCCTTAGGGGAGGAAGAGAATTTGAACTTGAATTTAAGAGAAGGCAAGATCAGCATGTTGTTTATTTATGGGCAGCTTCCACATCACTGATGTATCATGCACTTGAGTTATCTCATTAAAAACAACATGTGCAAAAAGAGAAAATGATTTTCATGGCTGTAGATACCAGAGAAAAAAATTTAGTGTGTGATAACACCCAAACTAAACAAACCCTTTGTAGCAACAAATAACAGGAAGAAGCCCTGTTCAGTTGCCCCAGGAGAGCTATGGAAAGAAAGAGTGCTGTATTCTTCCATTTAAACCTTGGAGCAATCTTCTTATGGAAATCCTGAAGTCCTTTAAGAGGTTTCCCCTTGGGTTTTATGTTTAAGAATATCAGGCAAGGAAGTGGGGTAAAAAGCAATACTGATTAAAGAGCGTAAAGTCAGTTATACAAGATGAAGAAGCTCTGAGATCTCCTGTACAACAGTGTGCCTCTAGTTAATAATACTGCATTGTCTTTTAAGAGTATAGATCTATTGTTAGGTGTTCATACAATGATAAAATAGTATGTTAAAAAACAATTTAATTGAGGCTGGGGATGTGGCTCAAGTGGTAGCGCACTCGCCTGGCATGCGTGCGACCCCGGGTTCGATCCTCAGCACCACATACAAACAAAGATGTTGTGTCCGCCGAAAACTAAAAAATAAATATTAAAAATTCTCTCTCTCTCAAAAAAAATTTAATTGCATTTAGGGCTGGGATTATGGCTCAGTGGTAGAGCTCTTACCTAGCATGTGTGAGTCACCAGGTTCAATCAGAAGGAAGGAAAGAAGGAAGAAAGGAAGTTTAAAAAATACTTTCTTTAAAAAATAAGAATTTAATTGTATTTAAAAACATGATGATTTTATAGATATACATCATATACCTATTGATATGTTGTATTGGATGTGTGTGTGTGTTTGTGTGTGTGTATGTATTTTCTTGGCTGAATATATATATATATATTATTTAAAATATTTACTTAAAATATATAAATATATATATGTATTTGTATATATTAATAATTATAGAGAGAGGGAAAGAGCTTACATGCCCACATTCCAAGTCTTTAGAACATATTCTATTTTAATGCTGTTTTTTTAAAAGAGAGAGAGGGAGAGAGAAAGAGAGAGAGAGAGAGAGAGAGAGAGAATTTCAATATTTATTTTTCAGTTTTTGGTGTACACAACATCTTTGTTTGTATGTGGTGCTGAGGATCGAACCCAGGCCACACGCATGCCAGGCAAGTGCGCTACCGCTTGAGTCACATCCCCAGCCCCAAAATTTTAATGCTTTTTATAAGATACCTCCAAGGCAAGTAAGATGAGAAGTTTCAGCCTTAACCTAACAGATGGGAAAATGAAAACAAAGGGTAGTGACATTATGTATATCAGAAACAGACTGAAAAGAAAGAAATTGTTTTCAAACTGGGAAAATAACTTCTCTCTGGCTACAGGAAAAAGAAAAACAGCACCCTCAGCAGCCCCCCGGGATCCCCTTCCAGCTGTCCATAAGGCTGTGAGACGCTCCTGTGGGGCCTGCTAAGGATTGGGGTGGCTCACAGCTGTTCTCCCCTCCGCTTTCCATGTTCACTGTCACACATGTCCTCAGCACATGATGAATCCCTGGGGCCTCTCCTGAGCCGGATGGGCACAGTACCGTTTAGAGATGAAGGCTACACATGCCTTGGGTCATGCAGACATGGTGCCCATCCTGGATCCACCAGCAGAATTCCAGTTCTACACTCTGGGCAAGCTGCTGTACCTCACTAAGCCTGCATTTCCTCTCCTGTAAAACCTTAACGGTGAAATCTTGGTCTTATAGGATGGTTCTGATGCTTAAAGGAGACAAAACATAGAAATTACTCAGCAGAGTGCCCAAAGCGTAATAAGAAACTGTTAACTCTGAGAGAGTAGTCTTAACTACCACAGATCAGAGCAGGAACTGTATTTCAACCCCTCGACTCTCAGGCCATTGTTCCCTGCCAAACCGTAAGCACCATGACTCTGTCGAGAGCCAACAGGCACTCAAAAAATATGATTTTTTTAAAAAAGATAGAAGCCTCAGTTGTCAGCAGATGGTGATAATATCAACATAACTGGAAAAAAAGCTCATAGAATAGAAAAAAGAGGGGGGAAGCCACAGAAACAAAAAGTATGCTAATAAAGTGTGGTGCCCAAAGATGGAACCTTAGCCTATCTCAAAGGTGGCTCCTTTCAGACTCAAACAGCACTGCTAGTATACAGCCCCATGTCTCACCAGATAGTGAATTCCTCCAACCCCTGCTTGTTCCAATGGCCAGGATTCGTAAGTGGTTCTATCTATAGGGAGGAAAATGAAATAAACCACACATATACTTTCTTAATTGGGGCTGCCATAGCAAAATACCACAAACTGAGGGGGCTTAAAGGACAATTGTTTTCTCACAGCTCTGGAGGTAAAGTCATATGAGGGTCCAGTATGGTCAGGTTCTGATTAGGGTTTTCTTCCTAGCTTGCAGACAGGGGCCTTCTCACTATGTCCTCACGTGGGGTAGGAAGTGAGCTCTTTGTCTTCCTCACTTCTTCTCTTCTTAGAAGGGCATTTATGAATTCATCTAACCCTAATTACCTCCCTAAATCCTGATACTTCATAACACAATCATACTGGAAGTTAGGGCTCCAACCTACAAATTTGGAGGTTGGGGGTCACAGCATACAGGCTAAAACAGACACCAGACAATGTCTTGTGAAGGATATCTTGTCACTAACAAATGGGAATCCTGTTCTTACATGTCAATTCTGTGACTTTATTCTGAGTCCCTGACTTTTGTGCCATTAAAATCAAGCCTCAGCCTGCAGACCTCAAGAGGCCAGGAGGACAAACTTCAGTAAGGTAGAGGCCTCTTGGCGAAAACTTCTCCAGCCAATGACATGCTACTTTAATAGCACAGGTAACAGGATTTTTTTTTTTATGGTACTGGGGATTGAACCCAGGGGCACTACCACTGAGCTACATACCTAGCCCTTTTTTATTTTTTATTTTGAGACAGGATCTCACTAAGTTGTTGAGGCTGGCTTTGAATTCTCAATCTTCCTGCTTTAGCCTCCTGAGCCACTGGGATTACAGGCATGTGCCACGATGCCTAGCTGGGTAACGGAAGTTCTAAAAGGTGGTGGAAACTAAAAAAATCAGAAAAGGAAAAGAAAGGCATTTTTTTTCAAAGGCATAAAAATCCTCAAGTATAAATCAAAACCACAATCAGATGCCACTTATACTCACTAGATAGGTTAGAATTAAGAGGCAGATAACAAGAGTTGACAAGGATGTGAAGAAACTGGAAACCTCATACCCTGCTGGTAGGAATACAAAATGGCATAAGCACTTTGGAAAATATTTTGGCAGTTTCTTAAAAGTTCAACATAGTTATCACACAACCTAGTGCTACAGTCTGAATGTTGGTTCTCTTTCCACAATTGGAATCCCAATCCTTAAAAGGCTACGAGGTAGGGCCTTTGGGAGGTGATTAGATCATGGGGAGGAGACCTCATGAATGGGATTAGTGCCCTTATAAAAGGGGCCCTAGAGAGCTCCTTGGTTTTCCTACCATAGAAGGACACAGAAAGAAAATGCCATCTATAAACCAGGAAATGATCTCTCATGGGAACATTGTATCTGCCTTGATCTTGGGCTTCCCAACCCCCATAACTGTCAGAAATAAATTACTGTTGTTTACCAGCCATCCAATCTATAGCATTTGGTTATAGTAGCCTAAATGGACTAACAATTTCAGCAATTCCACTCTTAGCTCTACACTCACCAAAAGTCCATACTTCCACAAAAACACTTGTAGGCAAATGTTCATAGTTGCATTCTTCCTAAAAGCCCAAAGATGGAAACAACTCAAATGCCCATCAAATGATGAATGGATAAATAAAACGTGACATGTCCATGTAATAGACAATGGGACAACAGAAAGACATGAAGAACTGACTTGACAACACAGGTGAATACTAAAAACATCACACTGAGTGAATGACTAGGTGAAGGAAGGCCACAATGGACCACATGGTGTGATTCCATTTTTGTGAAATATTCAAAAGAGTCCACACTCTCCAAAAAGAAAGTAGATTTTTGGTTGCCTAAGCTGGGAGGGTTTACTGATGAAGGGTAAAGAAACTTGGGACTATTTTCTGTGGTAATGGCAATGTTCTAAAATTGATTGAGAGTTACGGATACATAACTCTGAAAATACTAAAAGCCACACTAGCCTCAAGCAAGCCTCCTCTTGTTCTAGTCTCTCAAGTAGCTGGGGCTTTAAGCATACACCACTGTGCCCATATGTGAACTATGTTTTAATAAAGTTATTTAAAAAAAACTATCTCTATTTTGCATGGAAAACCTATCGTTAAAAATAACACCAATTTATCAGATCCCTAGCATAAGTCAAATATGGTTCCAAGCAACTTTCCTGTACTATCTCATTTGTTTCTCGTAACAATTTTATGAGGTAGGTAGCAACAATGAAAAATGGCCCAAGTATTCCTTTAAATGCCTCCTATCTCACAATTTAGCTATATGAAAAAGCTGACTCAAGATGCAGAGAGACACTGATAAAACCTAAGCTGACTCCATGCTGAAAGGGTACAACACTTAAAGAAAAGCAGGAGAGATGGAGGAAAATAATGATCCCCAGAATTCCATCCCATGCAACTTCACAGACCCAAAAGAGGTCACAATGCACAGAGAGGACTTCCTTTCTAAAAGTAGCAGTCCTATGTGAAAACACCCAGTAGGGCTGATGGCTTAAAACCAATTGCACAATAGAGGATAAAGAAAGCAGTTTCAATGGGGAGGAGATGAAAGCTTTATTCTTTGTCCCCAGATTCATTTCCTCTATTTTATTCCTCAAAAGTATGATTGATAGAATTATAAAACTAACATATGTACCTTGCAAAAGTGTTTTTCAGGAAATTCCAAAAGTATAAAGTAAATGACAACTATAACCCACATCAGCATTTTGGTGTTGGTCAACAGTCAATGTCAAGTGCTATGTTAAGTCAGATTGGATTAAGAACATCTAATAGCAAACACACAGAACAAAATATGGGGCAAAGTGAGAAAAAAATACATGCCATAAAAACTGATTCTAAAATTTCAAATATGGCTGTGGAGTAAGCAGGCTCAAAAAATTCTGGGTGAAAAAATGGGACAGCTCAGAGAAGGGAAAGAGCCTGCCCAAACCCCGCTTTAACAAAGGTGGTCATAGCAGAGAGCGGCAAATTCTGATCTCTACCAGGAGGGTGCCTGACTAAGGCCATCATCTCTAAACACCAGCAGCAATTCCCACCAGGGCAGCACAGAGCAGAGGAAGGAAAGAGAACAAGCAATGACACAGCAAGCTCAGGTTTCCAAAAGAGTGGCAGTCCTCAGGGTGAAAGAAAGCCACAGTGCTGGGCACTGGTACTCTCAGGAATAGAGCACTTCTCATGCAGTGAATACCATGGCAGCAAGTGCCAGAGGATAAGCAATATCTGTGGACAAAGGCTGGCTCCTCTTCCTTGATGGCAAAGCTAGAAAGCTGAGCATCAGCCCTGTGTCATGAAAACGGGGCTGTTTCAAAGACCATGGAAGAAGTCCGGGTTGCAGGTGAGACTAATGAGCCTCATTTGGAAGGCCTTTGAGACACTGGAGGTGCTTGCCATGACAGCTATTTGCCATGAAACCCAGGACATAAATGCCAGCTCCTAGTAATGTCTACCAGGCACCTAGGCTGCCCTGTAGTGGCCCAGGCAGTTTGTCTCTGTCTGGCCAATTCCAACCATTTTCCCACCTTACACAGTAGCACCAAAGCCCAGGGCTGCATTTCAAGTTCAATGATGTTATAATTTTTAATTCTTCTGAATTAACTCCTGCTAAATTAATTGTGGATTCAGCTAATTACCATAAAAAGTGCTTTTTTTGTTTTTTGTTTTTTTAGGGAGGGGAGGCATATACTGGGAATTGAATCCAGGAGTAGTGCTCTACCACTGTGATACATCCCCAGGCCTTTCTTTTTCTTTTTTTTTTTTTTTTCATTTTTCTCACAAATTGCTTAGGGCTTCACTAAGTTGCTGAGACTGGCCTCAAAGTGGAGATCCTCCTGCCTCAGCCTCCTGAGTCACTGAGATTATAGGCATGCACCACCATGCCCATTAGGAAAAGCTAGTTCAAAAGGGAAGAATGAGAAACTGGTAAAACCAAGACCTACAAATGATCATTTGGAGAGATAGTGTCGCATAGTGGTAAGAAGCAAACTTCAGGGCCATCAAGAGCTGGGTTTAAAGCCCAGTTCTATCCATTACTAGCCATGAACCTTCAAGAACAATACTTACCTTCTCTATTGGGTATTAACACCTTTAAGCCAGAGCCCAGCATGATACATGGCATAAATCAGGTGCTCAGTGAATGGTTATTACTAGAATCTTAATAAGGGTTACCAAAAGTTTACATAACTTCAAGGGATCCTATAGTTCAATCTTTCATCTTGCAATTTTTTTTATTAGAGCTTTATAGTTACACATGGTATTTGGGTTCAACCCAACAAACTTATTCATTCTGCAATTCTTTAATGAGTACCTACTACATGCTAGGGACTAGTCTAGGGCCTGGGAATAAGATAGATAAAAGAAGACTTTTGCTCTGGTGAGTTTAAAGTGTTATGAGGAGCTGGACAAACAAATTTACCAATGCATAAGTGAAGTTCAGGTAATTAGATCTGTAACAGAAAAAAGTACAGTTGTGCAAAAAAAATAGAAAGAAAGAAGAAAAAAAAGAAGAAAAAAAGAATATAGGTGGTGAGAGGTAAGGTAAGAACTAGTTGATCAATTATGATGCTGTACTTCTTAGTCACCTGAGTTCTAGGAGTGTGAATCTGGGTTCCTTTCCAAAACATAAATGAGAGTCTTCTCATTCCCAATCAAAATTCTGGCAATATATTTCCCAAAAGAAATACAAATGCCCAAGAAGCATATGGGAATTTATTCAACTAGATTGGTAACTAAAGAAATGCATGTTAACATGAGGAATTCAATTTTCCACCTCGACAAATGGCAAATTCAAAAAGAATTATAACACTTGGTGCTGGCAAAGGTGAGTAAACAGACACCCTCAGCTGCTGCTAGTGAGAACATAAGTTAGAATGATATTTTTGGAGCATATTTTAACTCTGCTTGTCAATATTATGGTAGCCTAAACTTTGACCTCAAATTCTAGTACCAGATCCTAAAGAAATAAGAAAAGCATTAAAATACAAATGTATAAAGACAGTTATTTGGGGTTGTTTATAACACCAAGACATTGGAAATAACCCACTTCTTTAGTAGAAATATCCTGAAACAAAATAGACTAAATCCATAGATACCACATAGCTATCAAAAAATAAAAACCTCTATTTATTCTAAGGTGGAAGATGCTCAAAATACAGGAGAAAAACCACTTTGATGAACATCTCTATGTTAATACATACACACACGTATATATATACACATGCATGTGTGTATGTGTGTATATATATATTATATGTGTATATATACACATATATATGTGTATATATACATATTTAAAGATGTATGACCATGTGCTTGTATGTGTATGCATACATGTTACATATAAAGACCTTAGCTATAGTTTTCCCTGGGATGCTCTGTAACTAGTGAGTTTTAATACATTCTTTGTACCTTTATGAATTGCCTCAACTTTCTATAATATTATGAATTACTTTAACTTGCCACACACAAATCACATTTCTTTGAAGGGGAGTGAGATTAAGAAATCAAGGAACAACGTTTGTCACCTCCACTACTTACTCCCCCCCACACAATGTCCCCAAGTCAAAGCAACTTTGTAAGCATGCAAAAGTGTCTGCTTCAAATTTAAATTTTTTTTCTTGGTAAGTTCTTTTATTCTGTGCTCTTCAGAAGCAAAACAAAAATAATGGGGACAGATAATATCACACCACTTTAGTACAACAAATTAAAACATTTCCCAAACTCTAAGGATGGAAAATTATTCATCTAACATTTCTGAGCATATATTGAAGTCACATTCAGTGCCAGGCTTCATCTTAACCACAAAGCATCTGGCCACTGCCATAACTCTCCTCCCCTTTCACAGAAGGGAGAGCTGAGGTTTCAAAAGATTAATAAATTAGTGAAAGACAGAGCTGGTGAGAGACAGCATAGCCCTCATGGAGGACTCTTCTTGAGGACTGTATCAGTTTTCCAGAACAATCTTAATAGCACCACAAACTTGGTGGCTTAAAGAGAACTTCATTGTCTTATAGTTCTGGAAGCTGGAAGTTTGAAATCAAGGTGTCATTAGAGTCACACTCATTTTAAAACTATCCTTTTTGATTCCTTGGCTTATAAATGCACCACTCCAATCTCTGCCTGCATCTCACATAGCTGTCAACTCTGTGTGTCTCTCTTATCTCTTCTCTTGGGGCTACTAGTCACACTGGGTTAGGGCCACCCTCATAGAGCATGACCTCATCTTAATTTCATGACATCTGCAAAGGCCGTATTTCTAAATACAATCACATTCTGTAGTGCTGCAGGTTAGAACTTCAACATATCTTTTGGGGGGACATAGTTTAATTATTAATGAGACCAAGTCTACACTCCATCCTCTAATTCCCCGCCCATAATGCACAACCAGTTAGTGTCATGTCTGCACCCTGGCAGGTTTCACATGTCTTTTGGTGGATCAAAGGCTTTTGCCAGTTGGAGACCATTCCCTTCTACCCTTCAGGTAAGACAAAATCCAAACTATTTAAGGTAAATGAGCTCATGTCCTGCCATAAAGGCTCTACCTTCTGCCTCAGATCTCACTAGTCATTGAGGGCAGCTCTGAAGTTATTTATTCTTCTAGTTCAGGTTCTGCTCTTGAGCTAAAACACATTGAAGAGCTTTATAAAGCTAAGAGCACTAGAGAGATGTAGGGTAAATGGGATTTGCTTCCCCCAGAGTCTTTGATTTAGGGCCAGATCAAACACCCCATGAGAAGTCAGAGAGACTGATACTATTTTAATATGGTTCTTGGTATAAATCATTGCCTTTGCAGTCCATTTAGATTAGGCAACAGAAGCAAATTACCAATACATCATTCTCTTGACTGAATTGGTTACTTTTCTTTTTAAGTTTTGGACTTGTTTCCAAAAGCAGAAAGGGCACTGCGGAAGTCAGTCATCAAAAGGCGATCATCAAGCAATCCTGTCAACGGGTAGTTTTGAGGCCGAGGAGTTTGGATCAGCAAATTGGAAAAGAAAACAGAGCAAGTTCCCTGGGTAAGAACCAGGGTACCCCATTTATTTCATATGAGAAGACACACAAAGAATTTATGCGTCTCTAAGAGCATCCATTCCAGAGCTCTCAAACTCGCTTTCCAGCGTGCTAGAAATGCCATCTGCAGGTACATTTGAAACAGAAGATCATCATCTCCGGCTGTGTGGCTGACTCTGTTGCAGAATAAGTAAGCCTGGAAAGGTGAGCAACGCCTTCCATCTGCCTCCACCCCTCTGTCTCAATGAGCTGACAGATCACCCAAAGAGACAGCTGGGGAAAGGGCGTCTTCATGGGACCCCACCTGTGCTGCAACCATATGCAAAATGTCAGAGGCTCCCAAAGAGCATCAAGCTGTACCATCTGTGGCAAGCATCCCGATGGCCCTGGCAGCTGACAGCAGCAGGAGGCTGTCCTTCCTGTGGCCTTACATGGTACATGGGGCTGAGAATGGCTAAGAAGACAGGCGTAAAATTCCCTGTGTCATTCAACCTTGCCAAGTTCCTGGTACACTAATTTCTCCCCACACTCTCCACCTGCAGCATCACCCTGCTTCTCTCAATATCTTCCTCTCATTTCCAGGTTTTCTATGCTTTTTTTTTGGATTTTTTTTTTTTTTTTTGGATATTTTATTTTCTCCCAGTGCTGGGGATGGAACCCAGTGCCTTAGGAAGGCTAAGCAAGTGCTCTACCAAGGAACTAAAGCCCAGCCCCATGTTTTTGATTTATTAAAACTCTGTTTAAAAAATATACACTGAGGGCTGGGGATGTGGCTCAAGTGGTAGCGCGCTCGCCTGGCATGCGTGCGGCCCAGGTTCGATCCTCAGCACCACATACAAACAAAGATGTTGTGTCGGCCGAAAACTAAAATAAATAAATAAATAAATAAATAAATAAAATAAAAAGTATACATTGAAAGTGATCTATCTAAAGAAGCATTCGTTGTCCACTACATTAGCATCTAACCACACATGACTATTTAAATTCTTTAAAGTTAAAAATCCAGTTCCCCCATGGATATAGCCATATGTGACAAGCTCAATGGCCACATGTGGCTAGTGGCTCTGACTGTACGGCACAGATATAGAGCATGTCCACATCATAGTCTATTGGATAGCTTTGGTCTAAAGGACATAAAGAGAACATCTCCTTTCTGCCTCTGTCCCCAGTCCCTCTGCTAGAGGGAAGGCGATCCTGCTGCCAGTCTCCTTTGTGTCCCTGCAGGGATCTTTTATATGCCTGAGCAAGCATGCATGACTATGAACCCTTTATTTTAAAACCAGTGAGAAAAGACCACATATACTACTTTTCACCATGCTTTCTTTACTTAATGAACCTTGGTGTTCACAATGTAAGTATACAAATACTGCTTCATTCTTTTGAGTGGCTGCATAGCAATTCACTGGCACAGGGCCAATGCTACCACCCTGTCCCTGTCCCCAGGTTCTCTATACTCCCTCCTCTAGCATGGCCCTAAACCTTCCCACCAAGCAGTCTCCTCATACCCCAATCTCCACACCTTCGAGCTCTGTTCTGATTGTTCTCTTTACCTTCCTGCCCTGGTGATAACCTGGTTTTCCACTGAGGAAGCTATTGTTCCTACCTTCAAAGAAGAGACAGTTTTTCTCTTGCTCACTTTCAAAGTCTCTTTCTCCAGACATCAATTTCAAACCATTTCTCCAGCTTGCTTCCGCAACACTGCCTGTTGCCATCCAACTCAACCACTCAGTATACCTCCTTTATTTCATTATCTCCAACCTCCTGGCCCGCCTTCATTTACTAATGATGGTAGTACCTGTTTTACTGCTTGTATCTGCTCCCCAAATTGGAAACACTCCTGTTAACTTCCATTCCAGATGAAGCATCCATCCAACTCCTGGCCTCACTCAAACCTCTGACCTTTTATGACCACCCTAACTCAGCCACACTCTCATCCTGAATCTATACCAATGAAACAGCTACGAATTCTTGGCTTTTAACTTCTCATTCTCAGATTAGCATTCCCCTCCCACACACACCAACCATATTTATTTATTTATTTATTTAGTACCAGGAATTGAACCCAGGGACACTTAACCACTAAGCCACATCCTCAGTGCTCCCTTTCTAAATTTTTTTTTATTTAGAGGCAGGGTCTCTCTAAGTGGCCTGGGGCCTTGCCATTTTCCTGAGGCTAACTTTGAACCTTCAATCTTCCTGCTTCAGCCTCACAAGTCACTGGGATTACAGATGTATGTCACTACACTTGGCTCTACACCAACCATTCTTGACCTCATAGGGACTTCTAATCTATGAGGACTGTTCATTAACCTTGTCATTGTCATCCCATCCCTCCTGGCCCAGTTTGGATATTCTGGTCTATTTGATGACTCCTTCCCTTGCACATCTACGTGATTCCATTGCTCTTCCATCTATTATACTCATGTTGAAAACTCAGACCATGAGAAAACCTGATTCTCCATCTGTCCCATACCCGTTATTCACAGAAAAGTGACTGACAAAATTTGGAGCTTGAATAACTAGTAAATGGGATTATAAAATGGTGCAAGTGCTGTGGTAAACAGAATGGAAGTTCCTCAAAAATTTTAAGATATGACTTCCATGTGATTCAGGAATGCCACTTCTGGATATATATCCAAAAGAACTGAAAGCAAGTTCTCAAAGAGATATTTGCACACCCATTCATGGCAGCATTATCCCAATAAACAAGAGGTGGAAGCAATATAAATACCTATCAATGAATGAATGGATACACAAAATATGCTATATACGTACAGTGGAATATTATTCAATCTTTAGAGAAAGAAATTGTGTCACACAATGAAAGATGGATGAGCCTTGAAGACAGTGTACAAATTAAAATAAGCTGGTCACAAAAATCAAAGACTTCATGACCCCTTTATGAGGCATCTAGCATCTTCAAAGTCATAGAACCAGAAAGTGACTGCTGTTACAGAAGTGTTCAATGGGCATAGAATTTCAGTTTTGCAAAATAAAATAGGTCTGGGTATCTGCTTCACAACAATGTGAATAAAATTAATACAACTGAACTGCACACTTAAAAATGGCAAAGGGGAGGGAGAGGAGGGGAGGGGTTATGGGGATAGGAAAGATGGTGGAATGAGATAGACATCATTACCCTAAGTACATGTATGACTGCACATATGGTATAAAGCTATATCATATACAACCAGAGAAAAGAAAAGTTGTGCTGCAATGTGTATAATGACCCCAAAATGCATTCTGCTGTCATATATATCTAAAGAATAAATAAATAATGTTTTTAAAAATGTTAAAAATGGTTAAGAGGAAATTTTATGCTTTTTTATATTTTAATTTTTTATTTGTTCTAACTAATTATACATGGCAGCAGAATGGATTTCGATTCATTGCACACAAATGGAGCACAACTTTTCATTTATGTGGGGTTTTTAAACAAAAAAAACCCCATTTTAATGCAATAAATCAATTGGGGTTACCCTTCTGTGGTGGTGCAGAAGTGGTATCTCTCTTCCTCTAGCATCAAACACCCCAGCACATGCATAGTCAGGACAGTCAACAGAAAGCAAGATCAAAAAAAGTTTCTATTCTCTTTGCATTGGAAATTCAAACTCATTCAGTGGCTTTGAGTCCAGAACAGAAAAATAAGAAAGCTTAACCAAGGCCCACTTGGATATTTCCATTTCCATCTAATAATCTTCTCTAGCAACATCATGAAAACAAATGATTTTTCTAGTTATGCTGCTCATAATTCATTTATGCTCATTAATATGCAAACATCAGTTTCTCAGCTGGCAGTGATTTCATGAATTTTTAACTTACATGAGATAAGCCAGAGATTAAAACTTTAAAGCCAACAATACAGAAGACTGTGAATATAATTTTAATTCCTAGATTAGAAATCTCCAAGTGCATTCATTGGCATCTTCTAACGAACAACCACCTAGGAATTATAAAAGCATCATCTCTGAGTTCTGACTTTAGAATAATAATATAGACTTTCTGCAATGGTGTTTGTTTGGGTATCATTAAAAACAGTGAAACCAAAGATATTTCTTGTCTTTAAACTTGATCTGGGCAAACTTTACAGAGAAACTGACTCTCACAGAAAAGCCACAATAGCTGGGTATGGTGGTAGACAACTATAATCCCATTTTCTCAGGAGCCTGAGGCAGGAGGATTACAATTTTGTGAGACCCTGTCTCAAAAATAAAATTAAAAAGGGACGGGGTATATTTCAGAGATGAACACTTCCTGGGTGTAATCCTCAACACAGAGGGGGAAAAAAGGAAAAAATCTACAATAATTTATGACTATAACCAATAAACATGAAAATTATCTGGGCCAAAAGAAAATCAGAAAAAAAGGCAAATTAGAAAAGAGAAATTGGGACACTCTGAACTCAATTCCTTCTGGAACTGTAAATCAAATTCTTGATTAACTCTAAAATAAGAAAGAATAGGCAGAGAGAAGAGTTCTCTACTTAAAATCATTCTCATTTTTCCTATATATAGAAATAGAATGCAAGACACATAATTTTCAACACCTAGAAACCATATTTAAAAATAAACAGAAGAAAAAGTAGTTCTAATAGTTTAGTCCAATATATCTAAAGTATTCTGATACTAACATGTAATGCAATCAATATTCTCAATATTAATAAAACTTTCACATTCTTTTTTTCTTCCTATCTTGGGAATTTAGTAGGTATTTTACATTTCCAACACATCTCAGTTTGGACAAGCCACAGATCAAGTGCTAAAATATTGCATTAGTGGTAAGAATATTAGATAGTGCAACTATAGAACCAAAGATTATATGTTCTTCTGTCAAGACAGTGGCTAGTTCTTGAAATCCAAGAATTTCCCTAGATAATGCTATGGAGACTTCTTTTACTAAATTTTTCAAATACCCACATAACAGATTGGGTAGAAGCATTAGCTGCTCCTTCAGATAGACCAGTGTTAATACAATTTTGATCATTTCAGAACCGCTGCTTGTAATTTTACAAAATTAATTTGGTACTTACAATTGTTTTCTTGTTTTTTTTTCAGCCACAAATTAATGCACTTTTTAAAATTAACTTTCTCTAAAATGATCCATGACATCACAAACTCAATACTTAATATTTGTTAAAAGAGCTAATACACATAAAAAGTATTTAACACATAAAAGAAGTTTCTGTGTACTACCCAAAACCAACAATAAAGTAAACTAAAATTCATTAGTGAATTCATTATGGTGTCATCTTTGAATTTTCCATTAGACAAATTCAATCTCGAGTACATTACTGTCTGCATCTCCTGGCATCAAAGAGACCTCTCAACCTTTGAATGTTAAGAGTACAGCTTACCATCCCATTCAAGAGTACCTTCTAGAAACCAATAGAGTAGAGAAAAGGGATTGAGAGGAAGAGAAGAGGGCAGGGTATGGGGGAGTACTGGGAATAAAATCTACCAAATTATGCCATGCCTATATACAAATATACCACAATCAATACCACTTTTAAATATAATTAGATTATAATAATAATGGAAGAGAGATCAATTGAGTAAAGCAAGTAGATCAGAGGCAGGAAGGAGGG
Organism: Callospermophilus lateralis; assembly: GCF_048772815.1. Taxonomy (NCBI): domain Eukaryota; kingdom Metazoa; phylum Chordata; class Mammalia; order Rodentia; family Sciuridae; genus Callospermophilus; species Callospermophilus lateralis. The sequence goes on from NW_027510154.1 coordinate 531,376, forward strand.
AAGGGAAAGGGAAGGTACTTGGAAATGAGATCGACCAAATTAGGTCATATGCATGTACAAAAATGTCATAATGAATCTCATTGTTATGTAAGATTATAATGCAACAAAAAAATAAATTAATTTTAAAAAATACCTTTTCTCCAGGCACTATCATAAATCTCAGCAGGGAGGCATTTTCTCACTTGTGTTGAACCATTCAAAAGCTGCAGAGGCAGGGCAAAACTCTTGCCCTGATACACACACATGCTCACACACATACATATAAACACACAAAAATTAATATATTTATGTACATGCATGTGTATGTATTCATCACAATGCATAGAGAAGGAATTATTTCCTGCTTTTCCAGATGAGGGAATGCAGTGTTGAGATAGCAAGTACTGATTCTCAAAACCCAAAATCTGACTCTGGGGGTTTGCAGGGTGTAGCTCGGTGGTAGAGTACTTGCCAAGCATGTGTGTGGTCCTGGGAAAGAAAAAGGAGGGGAAAGAGAGGGAAGGAGCAAGAGAGGGAGGGAGGGAGGAAGAAATGAAGGAAAGACAGACAGACAAGCAAATAAATATTCACTCCAGACTGAAGAGCAGGGAACAGAGAATTAAACAGATACACTCCATCTTTTTAACCATCCCAGGAGAGACTTTTCACGTGGTTAAAAATCACATCAGGTGCCTTCAAAGGCAGTCTGAGGACTTTCTCATTGCATGCCCTCAGAGTTCTGTAGTCTGCAAAAAAGATAAGAATCCACTTACATGTACTCTCTATGAGCAGAGTGTACCGCAGCCGCATTGCTATAACGCCACAGGACAATCGCTGATGACAGGACATCCAGGATGGCGTCAAACTAGAAGAAAGAGACATGACTTTAGTGGTTTTTCCAGAGTTAATGGGGCATGGCTATGAAGACACAGGATAACTATCCTGTGATTCAGAATATCTGAATGAGTGATTCGAAGCACTGTTTTTTAGACACTTTGATGCAGCCATTCAAGATCTTCATCGTAAAATCTTGGGAGACTGGAGACTCAGTACTCAAGTGCTGACCTGGTAGCAGCATCAGAGCCCCTGTGTTATTGGTGGGATCTGCTGCCACATCCCCTGACTCTTAGCACTCTGGAAATGTGGGACAGGGGTACACTGTTCTAGAAGATGTGGCCCTCATTTCCCCAAGGCCAGCAAGATAATTTCAACATTTTCCCGCATATCCCAAGCCAAAGATCTTGGGTAAGGATTCTTTTACTGGCTGTCAATGGAACTGCTTTACCTGGGTTCAGGGGTAAGGATAGGAGTCACCTAGAGGCTCCAGGAACTACACCAACACTTCAATATTGCATACAAAATTCAGCACTGTGTTTGAATAAGAGAAATGCAGAGAGAGAGAAAAATGGATGGAAGGAGATGGTGTTCAGGGAAAAGGTGAGGTCTTGCTAAAGTAAAGGAAGAAAGTGTGTGTGTATATATGTGGTGTGTGTGTGCAGTGATGCGCATTATTCTCGACAATCCACATCCTTCTTCAGATTCTGAAAAGAATCTGCATACCTGCCAAACATTAAATTCTTAACAACAAAGGGCAGAAGTGGGTTTAGGAACATGCACACATACCCGCAGGAACAGGAAACCCTACCTCTATGCAGAAGGGATGTGAAATGAGCTCTTTTGTGAGTCATCACACCATGTCACACTGCTCATCCAGAAAACTACAAGCACTGACACTTGAAGGGGCATGGGGAATTGTTATCCAATGCTTCAAAATATTAACCCTAATCCTGTAAAAAGAGACCTGCTTTCTCTGACCAACTTCCCTCAGGGGGCAGGCTGAGAATTCAGGCAGTCCTAGTTGGGCTACAGACTGGCTTATCCCAACGTGAGTAGTATCAATCCTAACTCTCAAACAGCTCTGTCGACACCAGCAAATGCATCACTCCAGTACAGGCCAGGTCTACACACAACCTGGAAGAGAAAAAAGAACTGAGATTCCTAAAACACCCTCTCAACTAACCACTTTGTTAAAAATGTGGTTCCCTCCCAGCTGTGCTGGAGAAATATAGTCTCATTGCAGTTTAATTCTACTGAATTATAATTTTTATAGAAGCTGTTTCCATAAAAGGTGTGTTACCCATTCCAATCACCCTCTTATTTGAGGGCTTAGGGTGAGACTCATGAGCTTAGAAAAATCGTGCAAAATTTCATGAAAGTACATTTCAGATTACTTACTGCAAACCCAAAAGCAGAGGTGCTGTACCTCATAATGGAGACAGCTAAAAAGAAAGAAAATATTATTCAGAATATTTTAAAACCTCATAGACAATTTCTCTCACTTGTGTGTATATCAATACATTTGATACAGCCTTTTAAACAGTGAAAAAGCTCCAAGAGAATAAAAGTAAAAATTAACTGTCCTTGTAAAAATCTGAGAATTTAAAAAAAATTGAGAGTGAAAGATTTCCAAACTCTACCTGCAAGAACTTCCCTCCCCAGCATGTTCAGAAGCACCCAATAGCCAACTTCAGGATAAGCGTGCTTAAGTAGTTGTCAATCAAATGACTTCAGAGACTTTGAGAATTTAGAAAGTAGTGTTGGGGAACTGGAAAATATGCTAAACTTTCAAAGTGAAACTTCAACCATCCAAACTCCTCCCATAATAAGGTAATTATTATCTAGTGATCTAATGATATCTAATGTGCACATTATTGCTAACATACAAAAAAAATTTTTTTTTGCCCACTGGAGTTTAATAGATATCAACACAGCTGTTTTTTTTTTTTAAAGTGACAAGTGATCTCAGATTAAACAATAGATGTCTGCAGTTACTTAAAACATTTTATCCATATTCAAAAATTAGAGGTACAAGTTAATTGGGTGGCACATTTGTCTAATTATATTTTGTGTCAAAGCAGAGGCAAGCTTCAAAAACTATCCTCAATTTGACTCAATAAAGGCAGATCATAAAACAAAAGCCATATTCAACAAGCAACGCCCACCCTTCAAGGAATGCAACCACCTCTGGGTCAGTAAAGCTTGGAAGCAGCTGGATCCTGAGCCTAGGAATTGCAAGAGAGCACAGGTGGGAGGCAGGCACAGAGGTCAGCACCTATATGGACTTCCATTCACCCCAATGTCTCTTTCTGGGGATCTATTTGCCATCCAACCCTCAAAAACAGACTCCAGAAAGTCAACTGCTTAAGCATTGTGCTGTGTACCCCTGCTCCCAGCCACAAAGGGGTCACTGGACCTAAAGTGGAGCAAACATACTGCATTTTCTGTGATTTAATGATTGCTACTACAAGACAGCCTCGTCGGTCAATTTATGTAGTTACAATTGAATTTTAAACACTGGAGCTTTCATCAACCCTTGTTTGCTATAAAAAGACTGAGGAGCAGAAAGACAAGCCTGGGGTACAATCAGTAATGGAGACTAAAACTAGGGTTCCTAATGTTTCTTAGTCCTCCCTGCAACTCAGCCACACTCCAGGGCTCAAACTATGAGTGGACAACGACCAACTAAACCCCTCACCTTTCTGTCTTTGTCAGGAATAGCTCCTGGTGTTCCTGCTGTTGCTCTTACTAGTTCAGGGAGGGTCTAGAGCCATCTGTGCAGTGCCATTCTCAGCAATGCAGTACTACAAGACAGTAGTTGGGTGGTATAAAAGGCTACTGGGCCTTCCCAAAGAGCATTAATTCCAGGACCCTGTCAACATGTGTATAAGAGGTAGCTGATCCCCGGCAGCACTGTCCTGAGCATGGGAGAAATGCCCTATGAAACTGGCTTACAGTAAGTGCTCAGTCATTGTTAACTAAACTGAACAAAATTCCATCATAAAAGTCATAGAGGGTATTTGGGTTTTCCCTTTATGGTCTGTTTTTAAAACATCTCAGCTGTGCTTTCTTGTCAGCACAACTGATAAGAAAGATCCCTACTAAGATCTTGCACAGACATTATCTAAATGGGATTCAAAGAGAGGTGTCAGTCCAGAGCTCCCACTCTGTCTCCACTTGTGCTCTCCAGCCTGGGCACCAAGGACAACACACAAATAAAACAGAGCTCCCCTCACCTGTCATCACAGATCACCTGTTTTGTAAGTGGTAAGCCATGATTTTAAAATATCTGTATCTGAGCAATTTGTTTATACTAGACATTTATATAGTAGTCCACAGATTTCAAAAAGGTGGACGCTTACATAATTATAGTGAAATATGTAAGAAACTTATTTCATAAATCAGAAATCAAAGGACATGCCACTAAACAGCCAACTCCTTGACTCTAGGGGAGCTCAATGTCCATGATTTTGAACACTCTAAATTATACTGGAGAGTTCTGCTGTGAGAATTATACCTGCCCAGTAGATGGATAACTGAAGCACAATGGAATATTAATATTCCTCTGTCCCCCGTGTATCATGGAAAATGCAAGAGTCCTTAAAAGATATGTATCATTTCCTTATAAATTGCCTCCATCTAATTTCTTTAATGACATGGAAAAGAAGAAATGCCAAAAAATTGCATGTGGAATCAAGAGTACACTGAAGGGCCCTTCACACAGCCTTGGCTCTGACGACTTCCATGTGGCCAGGTCCCCAGGTTTGCTGTTAAATAACAGCAAATAGTCATTAGCACAGGATTCAAATTGAAGAGTTCAGATGGCCTTTGAAGAATTTATGAAGAGTATCAAGTAATAACTTCATTTTCTTTGCTCCACAATTCATCACAATATATCCTAATTCTGGGTTATAAATAATCTCAACAGACAAACAAAGTCAGATTGATTAAAACAGTTCTGTTCTGTAAGACTGCAGGGTAATCCATGGGGCATTTTGTTTTTGTTGTTGTTGTTGTTGGGGAGCAGTGCTGGGGGCTCATATCCAGGGCCTCTTGTATGCTAGTTAAGTGCTGTACAATTGAACTATATCCCCACCCCCATGGGGTGCTGAGATATTTCCAGCTTCCCACATGCTACAAATGAGTTTCACCTGGGCCAGGAAGATCACCCAAGGCACATATGACTGAGCATAACCAAAAGCCATCATGGGGCCAACAAAGTTCAACATTGCCCATAAGGCAGGTGTTAGGTTCAACAGTGGACGACAGACATGGGACCTGTCAACCTTAAATAATAATGCTGCAAACTGGCAAGGTCAACAAAGAGAAGGGAAACCAGGAAACAGTGAAGCAGAGTTCTCCAGTGAAGGCTGTTCTTATCAAGATAGGGCCCACAGAGCCCACAGAAGTGATAATGATATCACCAAGGCCTTCACTATATAGGTCCAGGTCCTGTTTAATACACCCTGCAGCTGTTCTGGAATGAAGCCCTTGATATCAGCAACCTATCTTTATCTGGATAGTACTATTGCCAGAATTCCTTAGAGGAATCTCCAAGAATGTTTTTGATATTCACAATAGAACCTGTCTCCATGCCTCATAATTTGAACATGCACTTAGGCTAGTGACCACCAAGAGCATACAAGGCATGCTATTATAGGTTGGGGAACCTCATTCAATTCCCCAGCGAGCTGTGGCCTGGGCTTCCTCCTCTGCAGCTTTGCCATTGTTAGGCTGGAATTACAAAAATATAAATACATTCTTACCATGCATTGGGGTCCTTTCTCTTCCCCTCCCTTTCCGCTTCTCACTTTGGTATCAGGGATTGAACCCAGGGGCACCAAATCCCCAGCCCTTATTATTTTTCATTTTGAGACAGGGCCTAACTCAGTTGCTGAAGCTGGCCTTGAACTTGCAATCCTCCTGCATTGTCTCCCTAGCTGCTGGGATTACAGGGGTGTGTCACCATTCCCAGCCATCCCAGCTTTTCCTTTTTACTCAGAGTCTTTTAAATGTTCATAGTTATAATTTTTGGTGCCCTGCCCAACATCCAATCCTTCTCCTGGTGGGAGCATAGCAATTCTCATCTGGGGACCTGCACCCGCCCTACTCGAAGTGATATGGATAGGACGACATTTTGCCCACTCTGGTATATCCCATTAACTTGTCCCATGTACAAATTGAATGATTCAAAGCTGTCTAAATTTGATTTGAGGCAATAAGAATCTCTCCCAAGTTTGTCAAAAATTTTGGGAAGAGGATGACTAAGAGACAATTACATAGCTTATAAGACAAAACCAAGAGCTATAGGTGGTGAATTTGACATAAATGGGTAAAGACTGCCTCAGAATGAAACCAACACAGAGGAAAAGGAAATTAAAGATCAGAGACAGATGAAAGCCCCAAGGACATCAACTGAACCTCTGCAATCAGCCTTGTTGGAAATCTAACCCTCTATTCCTCAAATAGCCTCACTCAATAATTCCTCAAATACATCATCCAATGATTATTTCATTTTATTAAGCCAGTTGTTGAGTTTCTATGACTTGCAGCCAAATGAATCTTAATACAATATAATTTGACCTAATAATCCCATGTCCAAGAATTTCTTTTAATGCCTAAAAAATGCTTTATATTCAAAATATTCATAGCAGGTTCATATGATTTATAATAGCAAAACGCTAGATATGATGTAAATATCCAGCAGTATGGCAATGGTTCATGTATGGTCTATTCAAAGAATGGGCTACACATAGCTTAAATTGTATACAAAAGTTAATGCTTATAGTGGCATATTCAGCAAAATAATGAAGTTGATAATAAACAGACAGGTAGTATGTTGGGTGCCATACTTCCAGGTTGCTATGGGAAATGATGGGTCTTTTGGGACAGGGAATTCTGGCTAGTGCAGGTGAAAACTGAGCGAGGAGATCAGAAGAAGCTTTGCTGAAATTTAAGCAAAGACAAAGGAGAAGGGAGTCAGCCATGTAGTTATCTAGAGAAAGAACCTTGCAGATAATGGAAAGATAATGCAAAGACCCTGAGATAGCCCTCATGACCTCTGACTTGTCAGGTGCTCTAAGATGAAAGAGAACAGAAAGGCAGTTATGGGAGATTATTAGGATAAGATACAAAATGATGTGATATAACTAAATCTACAGCTGTGCCTTAAAAATGCACCGAAAACCAGGGGGCAGGAAATTCCCTCAAATGATAACAGTGGGTAATCTTAGATAGAAAGGTTTGAATAGATGCTTTTTTTTTCTACTTTTTGTATTTTCCAAATTTCCTATAGCCATCATATTTGACCATTCAAATTGGAAAAAAATAGTTTTATTTGCAGGAAAAAAAGTTATCCAACTCATAACAATACAACCCGAGGTCTAAAATAAAAATAGCAAAAATCAGAATTTTGATGGGCCTCCGGGAGTAGGTGCACTGTGTGCTTCGTGAATGCTTCTGGCTGATAGGAAAGTACATTACCATACACATCTTCATCACATCTAAGTTTCTAAAATCCATCTTCCTAGTCAAATGGCCTCCACAGTCAGGGAGCTAATGACCTGAACAGTTCAGGGGAGTGTGGTGGAGGGCCAGGCAAGCCAAGGTGTGGAACATAAGCAAAATGTCACTCCCAATCTGTGAGACATGGGAAGAGTTTCTCAGGTAGGAACATAAGTGAGTTTGAATGATGACTTCACAGCTATTTTTAGTGTATGAAGATTTATTAAGCTTCACAATTTTGATCTGTGACTCTTCTCTGGGTCTTTAATTTTTTATATGATATGTGCAAATTATTTTTTATAAAGCTCTTAGACTTTTTTGGTAATTTCATTAAAAGTCAAGAAACAGATGGCAAATTGAATAAAGAAGAAGATTAATTCCATTTCTACCTATGACAACAGTAGAAATAAAAGGAAATTTTAAATGCTGAGTGTTGGTGAAAGTATGGGGATGCAGTATCTTTTCTGTAGAGAAATCTCTTCATAAGACAAATTAGAAATATTTATCAAAATGTAGCATACACATTCTTTGCACTCAGCAATTATACTTTAAGAAATATATTCTGTACTTGTGTTGGCACAGATGCCAAAAGAAACATTCAAGTATGTTTATTATAGATACATAAAAGCAAAATATTAAATCACTCCATTGATAAAGGCAGTGCTTTAATGAAGTAGTACATATCCATACCTCAGAGGTTATTAAGCTCTTGAAACAGATAGATGTGTAATGCGCAAAATATAGTAAGTGAGCAAAGCAAGATCATTAGTAATTGTCAAAGCTCATATGTGTGGGTACATGGGTGTTCATGGAAATAAAATTATATAAATAAAATTTTAGAGAAGCTACAAAAAAAAAAACTGGGGGTGATGATTACTTTAAAGGAAAGGGAATAAGAGTGCAAGGTTGAAAGGATGTTCTCATTCCACTTCATAACCTATTGTATGCTTTGGATTCTCTTCCTGTGTATGTTGTACATGTACCTGCATGGATTTCCAAGGTGAAAATACAAGTCCATGCACCACAACCAAATAAAGCAGCCTAACCATGGGTCAGGGCACCGGCAATCAGCTTCTATGGAGTTGCTTGCCAACACAGACAAATTTTATTTGGCCAAAAATAGCTTGTACAGATAGGGATTTAAGTGGCTGACATCTTAGACTACCTAGGTCTGCTATCAATTTATAGGATTACAAATCAAATATGTTTTTCAATATCCACAAAGTAAAATTAAAATAGTCAGGAATTTCCCAAAATTAAAATCCCTAGGAGAACACCTTTCTCCTTTTGCAATAAAACTTTTCTTCCTAGTTGAGGACAATGTTAGTGGAGAATCAAGGAGGAGGAGAGAGAGGGACAAATGCAAATATTTTCAATTATATTACTGTCCAGGACATTTGATGAGGAGATATAAAACCCAGACAATATTCTGCAGTGACTAGGAAGGTCAGATCTCCATTTGGCTACATTATCTCTTTTATTAGGTGTTGAAAACCTATGTGGTCTCTTTTTTTCAAATTTGCCATCACATCCTAAGCAGTTAACTGCACAATCTTAGGATTATTCTAGATAAAAATATAAAACTAGACTCAAATAAAATTTATACTATAACTAAAATAATTTTCTCAACAAATATGCCTCAATTTATTTGAAATCATGTCAATGGGTGTATTTTAGGGTAACCTAGATTTATTTTATTTCAAGTATACTGTCAGCTTTCATTAACTTGAGCATGAGTCCTTATAGATTATACGAAAGTAAAAATGGGAATTAAAGAAAGAAATCTGAAGTATGGTTTCCAAATCAACAAATGCATTACCTATCCATATATCCTATGTATACTCTAAAGTGAGAAGAATACAACGACAAAGAAAAGACATCACCAGATCCATCAAATGACCAACCCAATATCACAAGAGAAGCCTGGGGAATCAGTTACAAGAGCAAGCATGAAATTCACAAAAGTGAAATTATAGATACTCTATGATGTCACTTTGTCAAATAACCCAGACTGAATTCTAATAGGATTTTATAGCTAAAGAGCTGTGTTTGGGGCATTTTACATGAGCCAGGACAATTTCCCAATGATACTGAGTTATAAATCAAAGATGAATCCGTATTGATGCTCCAAAGGAAAATAAAGAGAGTCATGGTTTTTCTTGATCCATTGACAATAATTCTTCCTTAGTAGCACTAGTTCTATTTCCACTCAGCACTAATAAATAACTCATAACTAGGTATCAGGTCAGAAAATTGAAAGTCTGCAAACTCTCTGCCATGGTTGAAGCATCTACCTCATGGCTCTTCAAAAAGAGTTTCTTAGACCCTGTAGATTTAAGTCTTCCCATCCTGGCCCCATTTCATTTCAATCACAGCAACTTCCTTATCTTCAGAATTAGAATTCTGTCAAAGATTTACCTGCAGAAATGTAGCAAAAAAGAACCCACTGTATACCATCCTTGTAAGAAGAATGAATAATGACAAACCAGAAACAAAGAGAAAAACAAAAGCATTCCTATGAAATATTTGGGTAAAGATCGAAGACATACAAGCAATATATAAGAGAAATATGATGGCAGTAATCAGGACAGTGGTTACCTCTGGAGTGGGACAGTGACTTGCAGAGGACATGAGAAGGACTTGTCAGGTGGGAAGATGAGTGAGTGTGAGTGTGGTTACACAGAAAAGCTCACTTTGTGAAAATTCATTAAGCCTCACAACCTACCCTCATTCCCTGGTCCACATCAAAACCCCTGCTACAATTACTATCCAATATCAAAATAAGGCTGATCTATTTCTATCCTCAAAGATAGTTCTCAGAGATATCTATCAATCACCACCATGCAATAGGTACCATGACTCTCAACTTCAACGCCAGGTAATCCTTAACTGTGAAGCACATATATGCAGAGAGTGGACAGTCATTAAGCATCTTTTTTCATTCATTCTTCCTTCCTTTTTCTGGTAAAAGAAGTTCCCCACTCCTTTTTTAAAATTCTTCTTCTTTGAGGCAGGGACTAGTCCTTCTCAGTAGCTAAAATGACCCCATCCTCCTCCATTAGAGGAAAGTACATGACCTGACTGCAGCATATCCCACCCCCTGGACACAGTGACTAGACAATCAGAATCTTTTTTTTTTTCAGAGAATGAGAGAAATGATGGGACAGAAAAAGTTTTTCTTCTCCTGATATATGGGAGACTTTTTTGGGGGACAATTCAAGGCCACTCATGTAGAAAGCCTGTCTAAGAATGATGCTGACACAGAAGAAAGAAGAAAAGAGAGGAAAGGAAGGAGGGAGTGAGAACTGAACTCTGATATCATTTGATCTCATGGATATGGCCAATTCTATTCTGTAATACATTCTCATTTATTTTGCTTATGCTAAGACGAGGGACTTTCACCGCTTATCCTGGAACTCTCAACTGCTACAACATACTTACATCTCTTTCAATCAGAGCGCCTGATGCTCAGACTCATACTACTCCCCTCTCATCTTGGCATCATCCAAAGATAAATTAAGAACCAATTCACATGACGGTTTCTTCAAATAAGCTCCCTTCAAATTATAGACACAGGATCAGTCTTAAAAATCCAATTACATCCAATTCAAAGGCATAGACACACCACCAATATGTAAAATCTACAGCTAACGGGATGATGGCTGAAATGGTATTGCCTAGTTAACCTCACTTTGTTTTGACCCTTTCTCACAATAAAAAGTTCATCCCTAAAGGCCAACTAGGCTGTGGTTTGACCATAGCACAGGAGCACTTCTGCTATCTCACCACCATTTGCCTCTTCCATGACCCTTCTTTCCTACCACTGTAAGGGGGACAAAAGTCCAAGATACTGAAATGATTTCTCCTTTGGAAAAAATATCCAAATAATTCTACTTACAAAATATATTTTCAGCAAGTTCTAGAGTATCTACGTCAGGAGTTCGCAAAACACCCCCAAGTTTTGTGAGTCACCAGAAAGACTCCCAAGACTTGGCATATAGTCATATCCATGGCTAAGATTCATTATAACAAAAAGATATAGAGCAAATTGAGCAAAGGGGAGAGGTCCATGGACAAAGTCTGGAGGAAACCAAATGGAAGCATCCAAGAGTCTTCTCCCAGAGGAGTCACAGAAGACAGGTTTAATTCCTCCACAGGTTATGACAACAACTTGTTCAAAACTTTAGTGATCAGGGATTTTAGGGACCCTTTTACATAGGTACCCTCCACCTAGTACCTACCAAAACTCCAAACTCCCAGGAGGAAAGCACGTGTTGCACATAAACCACATGGGTTGCACAAACAGTTTAGGCACAGTAAGCCACTTTTATTTGGAGAAAATTTATTTTCTGTGTAGGCAACTCTTTACTAGCCAAGCTCTCAAACACTACCAATAGCCAATAAAGCATGCAAGCACTTTTAGGATAGGCAATCTCCAGCCTGCTCCATTAGCCTTCTCTGCACAGGATCACAGCTAACTCCTCTCATTAAAAAGAGAATGGAACCCTGAGACAGAAGCAACTTATCCAAAAATCACATAGTAAGGCAAGAACTGGCACTCAGGTGTCCAGATTCACAGAGAGAAAATCACATTGTCACTCCTAGATATATCTTCCAGAGAAGTCAGTTCACTTCAGAGGCATAGACTAAAAGGAATGGAGATGCAAAAATGACTCTTCTCAGTCCACAAATTTTCCATGGCAACATTAATTAATTACATCCATTGCTTGAATGTTTCACGGATGGAATAAATATAATTTTTAATATCCTTCCACTATCCATCCTTTTAGGAAAAAAAAAAGTCTCAACTCTACTATATTTTAAAATACCCAGTTAATTACCACTTTAATTAAAATCATACACTTTCACTTAAAGCTGGAAGAGTCCTTAGAGATGGTCTATCTAATCCAACAGCCTTATGTAAAAGAAAAAGAAATGGTCCAGAGAGGGAAGCTACTTGACGGAAGCCTGGTCATCAATGTGTCCAAAACCAGGGCAAGAATCCTCCTGTCCTGACTTCCAGTCATATGCCCATCCTAGCACATGTTGCTTTCTCCCCCCCGCCCCCCAGGGCAGACTGTCTGAGAACAGAGGACTATAAGCTTATTATACACCCTTAAGAGCTTAGTGATCTAAAATGAATTCTCAGGAAGGAAGCCTGTACAGCCTTGCAAAGAACCAATAATCTTCAAAATGGATTGAAAAATTATTGTTATCATGGAGGAGATTTTATATGACATTTAGATGATATTTATATTCATCCCTTTTAAAATATACATGGTTACCCAGAAGCATAATGCCGTGCTGAGTCCGCAAAGATGCAACATGCCCCAGACATCCAGGCCCCACAAGCAAAGCTGCTGGACTGGCCACCAGGGACCTTTCACACCCTGTCTAACCTCTAAGCAATTTGTGATTCCTTCAAGCTCAATCAGCCTGAAAGAAAATTAAGGAGATTATTTAAATGGTCAGAGGAAACAGAGATTCAGTCTTCCCGGGACAACATCATCATGACACCATGCACAGAGAGCCACAGAAATACAGGACTACAGAGGACTAGTCATTTCTCTACAGAACAGATTCTCATTGTGTATGTAATCCAGCAACTAGAAAAACCTAAATGAGGACAATGTTTCCATTCTATTTTGAAATACATGTAAAATAATAATAATAATATTAATAATAATAATAATAATAATAATAATAATAATAATAATAAAAAGCTGACGGATGAAAGTCTAGAAGGTGAAATTTAAGTTGTACTACTACAAAGGTATAAATCAAGGTTTATCTACTGGGGACACTTTAGCCCCCCTACCCCAGGGCGCATTTGGCAAAGTCTGAGACATTGTTAGTTGTCATGGGGAGAGAAGATGACAGCTAATATCTAATGAGTAGAGGCCAGCTTTCCTGTTAAATGTCCTACAAGGATCATGACAGCCCCAACAAAGAATTATCCAGCGCAAAATATCACCAGCTGATGTGAACAGATAAAGACCAATCGACAGCTCCTGATGGTGTGTGGGAATAGATGTGATGCCCAGAGGTCTACACTGTTCTAGTATTGAATATGATGATGATGGAATCAAAACCATAATTCAAATAATCAGAGAATTCCATTTCCCAAAACATTTAGATAGAGTTTTAGTTGGAATATTTTACTGGGTTTTTAATTTTTTTCATTTGTGCATTAAAATTATACATAGTAGTGAAATCCATTATTCCATATTCATACATGCACATAATTGATCAATCTCATTCCTTAGTACCTTCCCATGCCCTCTACCCTACTCTCCCACTTACTCTACTATTACTGATCTCCCTTCTATAGTTACTATTTTAGTTAGTGCATTCCTTATGATATATTCACACATGAACATAGCACAGTTTGGTAGATTTCATTACTTCTCCAGGCCCTCCCTTCCTCCTGCCCCCTACTCTACTGGTCTCCCTTCTATTTTCATATTTCACTTTTTTAAGGCTTGTGTCCTTTCATTCTGCAAAACTTTGAATGTCTTTTAGCTCCAATTTAGCCATTATTCTTGGGATGAAGCTGCAGCTCTACCTCCATACTGGGGCCCAGGAAGCAATGGGACCCAGGGTAAACTTTGAAAAGGGACCCACAGTGCAGAGCTTGCCATCATTGATCATGTGGCCTACATTCCAGAGTCTCCAGTTTCCACTCAGCAGATTGTATTTTTAATTATGCTTCTAATAATTTAGAGTAAAATTTTATGAAAACACTGGTAAATCAAGACACTAATTAGGAAGAAATGAAACCTGTATTACCAGTGACACAGCAGATCCTGATATCCTAAGAAAGAGTAGGTGATGAAAGATCTGCAAAGCATGAATTTATAGAAAAATAAAATGCCCAAGCATTAAGAGTAAAACAGGACCATGGCACAGACAAATCCAAAAATTTAGGAAGATGTGTTCATTCGTCACTTTCTCTTACTTAGTTCTTGTCTTTTGGTGTCCTTTCTTGCACCAAACACACACACACACAAAACAAAAGAGACTGGGGCTATAGCTCAGTGGCAGAGCATTTGCTTAGCATGTGTGAGGCACTGGGTTCAATCTTCAGCACCACATAAAAATAAGCAAATGAAATAAAGGCATGCTGTCCATACACAACTACCAAAAATAACAAACAAACAAAAAGAAACCTCACAAATTTGGATGAAGAAATCACCTGAAGGTCAAATGGGAAGATAATTAATTAACAGGATTAGAGTGCCTTTAGGCGTCCATCTAGAGTCATTATCCAAAGGATATTGAGGCCAGATCTGATTGCACAAGCGGATAAGTTTTGGGAGCTTTAGGTCCCGGCTGAGAGAAAGAAACCCTAGGTTAGTCAGGAGGCCACCTAGGGGATTATGGGAGGGAATGACCAGGAACCACCCATGATGAGAGGAGGGAGGTGAGTTTAGAGATGGGTCCTCGCCAGTCTCTATCATCACCTGTTTGAGGGCAGTTGATGATAGACAACTCAGGGGAGTTGTCTCCACCACTGGGTAAGCATCAGGGCAGGAGCCCATAGAGGCACTTGTGTGCTTAGTGCTGGAGCTGCATAGAGAAGAGATAGAGTAACACAAGGCTGGGGTTCAGTCTCACCAGGAGTAGTTCCCTGATTGCCCTCAGAAGTCAAGACTCTGTAGCATTCCCAGACCTTACCTGCAATGGTGGGGGGAGGGCGTTCCACAGAATGGAGGGCCTGCTTCCAACATGGGATCCAGGTTGGGGTCTGGGGATGCTCAGTGACCCTCAAAGAGGGGAGCAGGCAGGCCAGGGAACTCGATTCCAGGTTTTGGCACCAAAAATAAAAGGAAAATGAGAAAGCGAGAGACGGGGTGGGTAAGAAATGAAGGACCTAGGCCACCTCACCCCCTCGTCTCTTATTCTCTCACTTTCCTTTCAGGCTTGGCCTCCAGGAGAGTCTCCAGGCTCATGGGGGGTCCTGGGATCCTCCCACACAGTGTTGAGTGGGGGATGGAGGAGTTTTCCAAAGAGGAGCAGGAAGGAGGCCCTGGGGCATGCCTGTGCATAAGAAGTGGGCAAGCACATGGAAGACAGCATAGGAAACAAAAATCTCAGTGAGCACAGTGAGGTGAGAACCAGAGGAAGAATGCTGACCGATCAAGGGAGGAGATTCAGGGTGGTGGGCTATAGAAGGTCTCCAAGAACAAGACCCTGAGGAAAGGGCAGCAGTGGAGAGAGGAGGCACAGGGAACACAGAGGAAGAATAGAGGGGATATGTGGATTTTGAAAACTCCTGGAGATTGTAGAGGAAAAGATGCTAAAAAACGAGGTTATGGATAGTGACCTGCCTGTGAAATTCTACAGTGTGGTTTTAATCCTCAGAAAAGCCTGGTCCTGCTGTATTTCTCACTAAATAAGGAAAATAAAAATGCCAATAGGGCCTGTTGCAGCTATGACTGGGAAAAACCTGCATCCCCAGTTGCAAGGGCTTGGTCCCACCTGGCCTACTTTTAGCTTGCAAAATAAGCTTCTCCAACACAAAAGGGCCACACACTAAGTGGCAGTAAGAATTTTAACCTTGTGCAAATGGCCCAGCAGGATTCCTTACCAATCAGACCAATGCCTCTGAGAGGCCAAGGCTTTCTTTTTCATAGAGAAAGGTCTCCCACACAAAAAGGAACCCGCAGGGGAGACAGATAATGGCCTGGCCTCTTTTGAGTCTCTCTGCTTACAAAGCTGAAGGCTCTAGGGCCAGCAGGGGTCACACCTTTCTCATGATCTAATGTATTGGCAAGTATTTTCAAGTCCCAAAGAGAAAGGGCAGACTTGGCACCTTGAAAACAAGCCCATCTCCCTCCCCTGATGCACAGCTGCCTTCCTGCCCATGCTATCATCACTGTCTCAGGAGGGAAGGTGGGGACAATCCTGTTAAACCTCCTAAATCAAGCTCACAGTAAACAAAGATGGTATTTACTCCCTGCTAATATGCTACAGAACCAACTCTTCCTAAACCCAAAAATATTTTTTATCTATGCATTATCCCATCCCATCCAAGAGACCATGTGTATGTCTCAATTCTCTGGCCTGGAAGCTCCCCACAGGTCATGCCCATCTTATTCCTATTTGTGAATCTCTGCTCCAACCTCACCCTAGCACTAAGCAAAGGGGACAGCACAAAATCCAACAGATTTTTCCTGAACTTGACGAAGGTGGCTGCCACTTTTGAGCATTTGGCACACTGACACACAGCTGTCATATATGCATGCATGTATACATACACACATAGAAATGTATGACCGGACTATAATTCAACTCCTCTCTGCAACCCAAATCTACCTTTTATCTCTGTGACATGCCTGTGTGCCAGCCAAGATCCCAGCAGGGAATAGAAATTACCCTCAATGGCAAAAATGAAGAGACCTTAACTTGCTTTAATTTGTGGTGTGAAGTCAGCAAAACTGGGATGTTAAGGCACCAGAAGAGCACAAAAGTCGGACTGGAGTGACAAAGGGAGGAAAGAGTGGCCCTGGGCCTGACAGGAGGTGGCATCCTGCAAGGGGTGCTGCCTAGGAAGGAAGTTATCCTGGAGCTGCTATGGTCAGAGGTGCAAGCCTAGCAGAGATCTCCCCTGCTGCTCCTCTTTCACCAGGAAATCCCAGCAGGTGTCCCTACTCTTCAGGCCATACCCCTCTCAACTAGAGGCCTTCCCCAGCCTCCATCACCTGCCCAGGCCAGCCAAGCCTAGTGCCCACAGAATTGTTTACTTCCATCATTAAGAAAAGGAAGGGGCTGGGGATGTGGCTCAAGGGGTAGCGCGCTCGCCTGGCATGCGTGCGGCCCGGGTTCGAACCTCAGCACCACATACAAACAGAGATGGTGTGTCTGCCAAAAACTCAAAAATAAATATTAAAAAATTCACTCTCTCTTTAAAAAAAAGGAAATTACAACCAAATGACTTTTTCAACCCTCTAACTGTTCTACTTTTGATAATTTGTATATTATTTTTATAATTTAAAAATAGAGAGAAAGTAAAGTTCTCCAATTAGCTATGCAGGATTCTGGCAGGCTTTCAGTGAAAAGTCACATAATTTGTTAACTCCAAAAGAAAACTCCACCAATAGGTTCTGTTCACATTATTTCCTGTTCTGGATTTGCCACATTTCAAAAAGATGACTCTCACCAAAGCCAAATAGAAGCACCCAGACATAACCACCTACGGAAGGGAGCAGTTTATTTATGTTAATACCACCACTATGCTGCTGGAGCCTTTCTAGAACCAGAAATGGAATGTGTGACTTTCCTGTTAGCCAGCTATATTTCCAGGTTGCTATCCATTTGAATAGTGAAGCTAAATGTTATGTAGTGGTTAGATTTTGCATGTGTAATGTTGCATGAAGCCATTTGGAAAAGATTAATTTGATAACAAATTGCAAAAGGCATCAGACAACACCTCCCCATGGCAAGTTAATATGAAGAATACTTGCACAACCAAAATAATACCAACATGCAGGTGTGATTACTCTCCTTTCAATATGTCCTGTAATCTGACACACAGCAAAGATTCAGTAATTCTGAGCATGTAAAACGTCACATTCTAATTGGATAAATAAACGTGTATGTGTGTGTGTATGTGCACGTGGATATAAAGCAACAATTTTTTTCTACAGCTAAGTGGAGCCCAACTATATTCTCTGGAAGGGAGGTAAAAGTGATTGCTCTATTCTCCAATAATCTAATTTATTCCCTCTGTCCCCAAATTCCCTACCTCCATCCTGGATGTATCTAATATGTAAATGTATATATATATATATATATATATATATATATATATATATATATATATATATATATATAACTGTTATGCTAAAAGCTTTCAATACAAGGATTACTGGTAAACTTTCTAGTTTATCAAAATATAGGTAGCATAGGATATGAAATTCTTTCACAAACCCATCTAGTTTTTTCCCCCTAAAATTATAAAGTGAAATTAAAATCACACACAAGGGCTGGAGCTGGGACTCAGCGGTAGAGCATTCGTCTCACTTGTGTGAGGCCCTTGATTCATTCCTCAGTACCACATAATTAAAATAAAGGTATTGTGTCCACCTACAACTAAAAAAATATTTAAAAAAAAAAAGAAAGCACACACAAGTATGACTCTAAAGCTACAACAGACTCTGGTAATTTTTCAGGATGATTGCTCCATAATTTTTTTAATTTTAATTTGAAATTTCTAACACCAAGAAGCTCTTTGGATTTCCAAATAAAATGGACAGACTCACAGAATTAAAAGTTCTATATTCATCCAAGTTCTAAATGATCCTCCTGCTATCACCTGAACCACATCCAACCCTTTCTTTTCCTAATTTCCCTTTAGCAAGGGAGCTGATGGGGAAAACACAAGCTATCTCTTGGGGTGGTGAATCAAGTTAGTGGTTACACAGGACTTTGGGCAGAATTACCCAAATCTGAATCCAAATGTTCTGTACCATCGTAAGGATGGGAAAATTGCTTAAGGTCTCAAAACCCCAAGTTGTGGTTAAAAACTGAAAGACTGTATGTAAGATATCAGTTGTGTAATTAACAATTTACTGCTTACTACAAGAGTATTTCTTGTCAACAACTTTGCTCTTGCACTAAGTAATGATTTCTTGTCTCATACCTAGCATGAAAAACCTCATAGGATACCAAATTGAGAGATCTAGTCTTACAAAAAATAAAATGATGAAAAAAAAAATCACCCCTATGTATCCAAGATCAATTATCAAACCAAGGTACTTGGTAAAATTAGTATTCAGATGAAATCCCAGTCCCAGGTTTTCATCATGCACTTTATTAAACAAAGCAAAAAGCATTTTACCTGCCCAATTACATGGCAATAAAGGAATTTTCTTAAATTGAAAAGATACATTTTCAGAGCATATTAAATGTTTGCTGTCTATACCTCAAAGACTTTTGTAGTGAAGGAATCAAAGGTGAAGAGAGTTAGAATTCATTAAGGGTTGAAAATTAATTAGACCATCTCAACTCAGTGAGTCATGGTCATCAATTTAAAAGACATAGCACCATATACTGGATTTTAATTAGGAGGGTGATAGAACTGTTTAAGAGCGAAAACCCAACTGTCAAGCCCAATTAAGCAAGTTGATAGAACATACTATATGGCATTATAAAATGTTCGTTTAACAACAGAAACATATAACAAAGTCCTTATTCAGGAGTTCGTCTACCCCACCAAAATATACAATATATGTACTAAAATTCATTCATTTATTGTGTAAAGGTTGTCAGTCTTTGAGACAAAAATTAATCTGGACTTGGATCCAAGGCCAACATATTTATAAGTCAAGTCATGGGCAAGATGTGGATGCAGATTCAGGGTCTTTCCAACTTTTGCTGACCAAAAGGCTCCATGAGATAACCTTTGAGGCTGGATCCAGTTCTAAAATCCTGTACAAAGACAAGTTTCCTGACCATCCAGCTTCTGGTTCCAGTGATAACAGAGTCAGAGAAGGAAGATTGTGAGTTAAGGGTAAAGGGAAATATTGGAGGAAAATAATTTAGAATCTATTGTGTACCATTAGAATCCTGAGATACCATTTCTGGGTAATCCTAATTTTCCCCTTCTTTTTCTTTCCTTTTTTCTTTCTTTCTTTCTTTCTTTTTTTTTAATTTTTAAGCCAAGCTTCTATCCCCAAAAGTAGTTATTTGAAAGAAAAAAAAACACATCTGCTTCCTCTTAAAAAAAGCCAATTAATATTTTTTTAAATTAACTAGAGAATACATACTACAGGAAAAATTTCACATCTTCTTCTTAAGTGTCTATATGCAAATAGCCTCAACAACATATGATGCTTGTCTCTTTCAGAATATAGCTGAAATTCCCTACTTCACTTTGCTGAGAGAAATTGAATGTCAGCATTCACATTTTATCTAAAACTGGGTGCTTTTCCTTCTAAATATCTAAGAGCAGCTGCCATCCCACTCTGGCTGCCCAGCTAACCTGACCCTCTTGGGCCCTCCCAGAACATTTTTCACACTCTCTAAAGGGGAGAGGTTTTATGAAGTTTCTGAGAAAACATGTCTGGCAGCCAGATCAGCTCATTTTTAGAGGAAACCAAACTACTTTTAGTTTTCCCATTGTATATGTCAGCACATTCATATACACATGTACACTAATCACACCATATTAACCAAAGAATACTAAAGAACAAAACTATACAAGAAGCAGTAGACCAAAAAGGCAACTCCCTCTTGCTCTTGGGCCACTGATCATTCATTTTAAAATATTTAGTCACTCAAATTGCAGCTACCTGTAATTGAAGACTGTGCTTCTCATGATGTCATGAAGCTGAACACTTTATAACACCATATAGTAAGTCAACATAGGTTCTGGTAGAGGTACCAAGAGGCACTTCAATCAGAACTGCCCTGGATCACACACAGACAGATATAGCAGAGGACCATGAGAAAGTATTAAACATACAAGAGCTTGAGAAAGTGTCCTAGAAAGTATGCTCATTTCAAAAAGGGGCAAAGATGGTCATGTGCTACAGGAAAGTACTTGATGAGCTATCCCACTCCTCAGTCTATACCCAAAGACTTAAAATCAGCATCCTATAGTGATACAGCCACATCAATGTTTATAGTAACTCAATTCACAATAGCTAAATTGTGGAAGCAACCCAGATGCCCTTCTATAGATGAACAGATAAAGAAATTGTGGTATATATACATTATGAAGTATTGCTCAGCATTGAAAGAGAATAAAATTATAGCATTTGCAGGTAAATGGATGGAGTTGGAGAATATTATGCTAAGCGAAGTAAGCCAATTCCAAAAAACCGAAGGTGGAATGTTCTCTCTGATAAGTGGCTGATGATCCATAACAGGGAGGAAGGAGGCATGGGGAAAATGGGAGAACTTTGGGAAAAGGGGAAGGAAAGGAGAGGAAGGGTGTATGGGGGCAGGAAAGATGGTGGAATGAGATAGACATTATTACCCTAGGTACATGTATGACTGCACATATGATACAATGCTACATTGGGTACAATCAGAGAAATGAAAAGTTGTGCTTCAATTGTGTACAATGAATCAAAATGCATTCTGCTTTCATATATACCCAATTAAATTAAATAAATAAATTTATTTTTTAAAAATATCTCAAAAAAAAAAAAGAAGAAGAAAGAAAGAAACTAAAGAGAGGTCAAAGGCTGGGGCAAAGAAGGTTAGGTTTTGCAAACACAAATCAAAGAGTCACCCTGCCTAATCAGAAACCCCAATCCAAGGTAAATGAAGATCCCAGATTGGATATATTGTGATCACAATGATTTGCATATAACCAATTATTTATAATATATGCTCATCTCTTTGAGAAGGAAGGAAAAAAGAAAAAACTAGTCTTGCATCCTGTCAACCCCACAGTTGTAGGTAAAAATGAAGTCATGGATCTGAAGATGAGATGGTGATAATGTCTCAAGTAGGGGTGTTGGACAGCCTCCACCCTGAGAGAAGGAAAGCAGAGGCAGAGGAACAGCTTCTGGGCTCAAGGGGACTACATACCCTTATGCCTACAATGAACAGAAAATAATCCACCATCTGGAACACACTCCACATATCTCCTAAGCAATCTTGACTTCTGGGACCATTTTTTTGCTATAAAAATGACACTAAAATACATTTCTCTATATTAAGAGGCATCTCTGCAATGATTAATTGGATAAAAAATGAACTAGGATAACTTTATTTCTTTTTACTCCTGTGGGAAGAGAGCTGTGGAGCTTCACTAGAAAGCTACCATCAGTATAGCAGTTACCAGTGCTGTCATTAGCTTGGGAACCCTGCTGCCCAGTTTGAATCCTCATCCCACCTTCTGAGCCATGTAAAACTGGACAATTTATTTAATATCTTTGTGCCTTGGTGTTGTGTGTGTGTGTGTGTGTGTGTGTGTGTGTGTGTGTGTGTGTGTGTTGCTGAGCTTTAAATCCAGGAACTTATGTATGCTAGGCAAGCGGTCTAACCCTGAGCTATACCCCCTAGGACCCTTCCCCCATTTTCCTTATTCCTACAATGGAAGCATTAGTCTCTAGCTCAGGGAATTACTGTGGAGCTGATATTCATAAAGCATTTGGAGCACATGGCAAGAGCCTGCTGGTATCTGAGTTTCACTAAGTAGATCCCATCATTACCCTCATAACTCTCATATATGTCATTTACAGTGATAAAACCTTCAGAAGACCACAATCTAAAAAGAGACTCACCAAGTTTGAATAATAAAAAGCAATTAAGCCAAGTCCAAAGCTAATGAGGCCTCTCAGTCAAAATCCTATGGAGAAGGCATCACTCCCAGAAATGACAGGTTGCTTGATCTACCATTGAAACAGAACTGAGGAATGGAAGCCAAATATGGAATATGGAATATGGAATATTCCAATATATTACATATATTCCAAATATGGAATCCAATATGGAAGCCAAAGCTGACAGAATTCTTGGGAAACGGGTCTCTCACATCAATGGAGATCCCTTCAGGACAACCTTTAAATATTTTAACATTTAACATGAAACAGCCCAGTCTCAGACACTCAGTCACCTCATGGCCTCCTCCCATTCCCTCTCTCTGCTGGAGCAGCACTGGCCTGGGCACCAGGCAGCTGTGATAAGCCTCCCCCCATGTCCTTTCTCTTCCATCTGTGGATACTCTCCTCCCAGATATTTCTACGTGGTTCCCTCATTCTCCCCATCTTTGTAACCTTCGCAGTGAAGTTTTCTATGACTGCATTATTTACTGTATAACTGCCATTTCTGTCCTTCTGGCTTCATCTTCCTCCATAGCATCCCTTGCAGCCTGACACATATTTTTTTCTCTCTCTCAAGCTCCATAAAGTCTGTCTTGCTCACTGCTGGACTCTTAGCACCCAACACAAAAAGAAGGTGCTTAATAGACCACCTACGGGATTTCTACACAGGAAATGCACACTACTGCTTGGGTAAATATAAAAAATAAAGGGTAAATGATAAAGCAAGCACATCACTAAACTCTCCTTCCCCTTTTCCTAGGATGAAGTCATATTCTGGATACCATAATTGATATCCAAGTAAAACTTCTTAATGGATGACAGGAACAGAACTAAGAAACAATGCAAACCCTTGAAATGAAAAACATAAATATATTATATTGGCAAGAGAGGACTGGATCAGGGAAGGTCATCAGTATCAAACAGAAACCTCAAACTCACTGCTACATCTAAAGAGCATGTGTCCATTGAGCTCCCACCAGGCGGGGGTCATGGAATAAAGTCCAGAGAACATTAATGGTTTATATAACCCTTCTACAATCACCCAGATGAAAAACCCTTCCCCACAAACTAAGTTTCAGGCAAAACATAACCATCAAAGTTTATTTGGAAGGTCAAGTACCCAGAATCACGGATTTGTTGACCATTTCACTTTAGAAGACCTCTCTGAAACTGTTTGTAAAAAGTATTTTAAAGGCACAGGATGAAGATCCAAGATTCTTGCTAAGGAAATAAGAGTCTGGGTAGCAAATTTTACTGGACTCAAACAAAATTGTCCATGATATGAAAGTAATGTCCAAGGTGCTGAGCACTGAGATTGGCCTCTAAACACAGAATACAATTTCACTTATAGCTAAGGAAGCTTAGGCCCCCAAGACAATGACTAGTTAGAATCACAGAACTGGGAGGCAGAAGAGTCCAATATCCAGCTCTGAACCCTGACTGTTCATGATGACCACCAACTACCCCACTGCTTTAGTCAGATTTTTCACCATTGTGACAAAAACAAAAAAAAAGAAAGAAAAGAAACCAACAACAACAACAACAAAACTTACAAAAACAATTAGAGGAGGAAAAGTTTATTTGGGGGTTCACAGTTTCAGAGGTTTCAGTCCACAGAAAGATAGTTCTATTCCTCAGGGCTCAAGGTGAGGTAGAACATCATAGCAGAAAGGTGTGGCAGAGGAAAGCAGCTCAGGACCCAGCACCAGGAAGCAGAGAGATTCTCATCATGAACAAAATAAATACCCCAAAAGTACACCCCAATGACCCAGCTCTCCCAGCCACACCCTACCAGCCTACAGTTAGCACCCAGTCAATCCCTATCAGAGGATCAATGCATTGATTAGGTTAAAGGTCTCATAACCCAATCATTTCACCTCTAAACTTTTCTGCATTTTTTCACACATGAGCTTTTGGGGGACACTTAATATCTAAACCATAACACCCATAGACACTTCATGGCCAAGATACTTCATGACTTTTGGATATTCTTTAATTAGAACTTGAGAGGCCCTAAAACCATGAGCTCAATGGAAAACATTTACATTCTATTATCACCACATCACAGGTAAAGGTGTCTATTAAATTTATCCATTAAATTTCTATTTCCCTAGAAACAGAGGTTTTTATAAGGCGTCTTTTATAAGGACACCAATCACATTGGATTAGGGGTATCCTACTCTATCATCTTAACTAATGATATCTACAACAACCCTATTTCCTAGCAAGGCCATGCCCTGAAATACTGAGACTTTGATATGTAGAACCTATAACAGAGTTATTAGAGTCCAGTGCTGGTCTCCTGGAGCCACCAGTAGGAATGGCTCAGGAACAAGAATTTCTGACCCAGTCACAGGGTAATCCTAAGCACCAGTGCTGGCTTCCTGTGGACTTTAATTAACTATGGAAATGGAATAAGTGGCAAGGGTTATTAGAGCAAGCCATTTTAAGCCTATGGTCCTCTCCACACCTATAAACAGTAAATACAATATTATTCTCTTCCCATGAGACCCAGGGAAAATAAGAAGATGGGGAACAGGGGGTTCTCATAAGGACCACTCATTGACTTAAGATCAAGGTCTCTGCATCCTGAGATGATCTTTAAAGTCCTAAAAACAAAAATGAAACAAACAAACAAAAAGGACCTACAAAAGGTCTACCTTTGACTTTGGACCATGAATCACTCCCATCTGGGCAGCTGGATTGAGAACCACTGTATGACTCATAGTCCCCTGAGCCAGCCTTTGCCCATGACCAGGAGTACAGGCCATGCCAAAGGCCAAGGAAGATCCAAAAGAAATGGGACATATGGCTAAATCACACAGGGATCAAGGAACTCTGTCTCCCAAGTATTCTAAAACTGGAATACTAAGACTAAATAAGAAAGTAGTTCCTGAACCAAACAAGACCGAAGCTACCCCAGGGCTTCTGCCGGAAGGGATTTCTCTCATTGCTAACAATTCAGTTTAGCCACATGATGTCAAAAACCTGGAAAGCTCCAGACACATCCTCCTGGGGACTGATGAAGAGGTATTCAAACAAAATAACAAGAAGGGATGCACTTCAAATGCAATTACTGCAGAGTGTTCATATTTAATTTACTTTTAGGAGGAAAGCAACTTCATAGTGTTCCCTATTGTGTGGTGTGAAAAATAACCCTGTCAGTTATAATCTCTTGGTAAATCACCACATCCAAAGGGAAGTGAAGTATTACAAAAGCCCAGGAAAAATTTGAATATGAGTCCTGTCAACGTCAGCCACATTCCTCTCTAACTTACAACATCTCCATTAACCAAGGTCTACTTATTTTTTTGGTCCTGGAATTGACATATCTGGAACCAAGAGGATTCACAATGTGAATATGAGGACTGTTAGTGTCTTTCCAAAACTTCTACTCCTTAGAGCTCTGAGAAGACCTGGAAAATCGACCAGGCCTCGTGCTTGGAAAGCTGTTGTGTTTGTTGTTAATCAACTCTAAAAAAAAAAAAAGAAATTATCTGGCAACTTCAAATGATTACAGAGAATAAGAAAGAAGGGGAAATAATATGTGATTCTGCTTTGGAGGCATCTTCCACCATTAATGTATGCCAATCATGCCTTGTCAACTTATCATTCAGGGCAGAGAAACAAAGCCAAACAAAAGACACAATGGTCACTTGGAGTCCAATCTGTAGTTCCAATATCAGATGAAAGTGGAATGGCATCACCCCTAAGAAGGAACAAGAGGCCATCTTTGGGGAGAGAAGGGGGCACTAAAGTAATGTGCGTCATCAGCCAAGGAAACACTCCCCTGACTAAAAGGAGAGTCTTCCATTGGCACAGTCATTAGATACCTGCTGTGTACAAATGCTAGATGGGATAGAAGAGAACCAACAGGGAATCAGCATGACCCCTTACTCCCAGTGAAGCAAGTGCACTACAGAGCAGTTTCTGCCTCTCACAGGAGCACAGGACCAAAGGGCTTATTCCTTGATGACATGAGAAGCAAGAAGGGCTGGGTGAAAGAGGTGATACTTGAGCTGGTATGGAAGGGTGAAAAGAAGATTTGCAAAAATTGGGAGAGGAAGAGGCCGTTCCAGTGGAGAGAAGAGGACCAGTTACACTGAAACATGGGGTTCATGAAGGGTCTTAAATAGTGGACTAAAGGTAATGGACTTTATTTAGTAGGGAATGGGGGCCATTTAATGTTAGAGAGAGAATAAGAGTCATGATTTTAAAACTTTGTTATCTAACAATCCCCAGGATAAACAGGAAGGGGCAAAACTTAAGGCAGAGAGTGTAATAATGGGCCATCACCATAGTCCATGCACGAGGTCAGGACATCTGTGAGAGGCAGCAGAAAAACCATAGGGACTTGGGTGGTCTCTGAGGTACAGAGAGAATACACAAGACCCTGGCACTGAAAGAGAATAAGAGAAGGCAATAACTAAAGAAGAGACGAGCATTTGTTGAGTGACTATTGTTTATAACACACAGTGATGCGAAAATGAATAAGACATCCAACAATCTTCATATTCATGTGTGAATTTTTTGGGGGGTGTTCTAAATCACCAAGAAACCTGAGGGAGATAAAGAATCAGCAGGCACAGTTTTAATGGCAATAGCTACTAAATTTGGGCTTTGAGGATAAATACTCTTAGTCTTATTCATAAGTAACTTAGACTTAAAATTTCCATCATCTTTCAGGCTTTCTTCCATCCACTAGACTGAAGCCCCACTGATTTATGTTTGCTTGGGTTTTTTCTCCTAAGAGTTGTTGACAAGCTATACCCAACCAAGCTATTCTTATGAAGTTTAAGGTTGAGGTCCCCATTTTTAAGTGGAGATACAGAGAAGCTGAGTAACTTTCCCAAGGTCACCCACCCAGTCAGTGGCCAAACAGCTTGTTTGTCTCTAATTATGTGATGATACCTGCCTGCCCTCCCTAAAATCTTTCACTCAACTCTTCTTCCCAGTCTCAAAGCCCTTAGCCTGGCCTGACTGTCACTGGGTTGCTGAGCTGCTGTGACTACTCCTAATCATACTCCTCTCTTCTGGTTTCTCCCAGTTTCCACCTAAAGCTTGCAGACAAATCTGCCCCAAGTCAGGTTTGCATCATACCATTCTTCTACTTACAAATATTCATGCCTCAAATTCCTCAGCCTCACATCCAGGGACTACAAGCACTGGTCAAATGCCACCACTTACATATGCTGCTGCCTCCCATTTAGCTCTCAGAAGCAGAAGTCAATTTCTTTTCCTGCAACCTTCACAGCACATCAATGTGCAAGTATAAGGTAGTCATTTAGATAGAACTGTACATAGAGGTATGCAAATATAAAATACAGGCATAAATATAGATGCATGTATGAATGTGAACATATACAGACATATATCACAAATGTATAAACATATATATTCTTGGAAGTGAGAGAATAGGACAAGCATCATTGTTTATTTCACCTGTTCTCGTACACTGCTCTTCTCCACTTTTTACAAAGCTACATAGCATCATCAGGCCCCAGAAGCTTTTGTGCTATTCTGAGTACAGGATATGAAGTTTTTAGGAAGACAAGAGAGCAAGTGAGCAATACCTGGGTTATGTGGAACAGAGTAAGCTACTACAAGTTTAGAAGAGAGAGAAATAAATCATGAGAACTGATAGGACCTAGCATCAGAGGTGGATTTGAACCTGAGCTGACCTTGGAAAGTGAAGGCAGAATCAAGACCTGGAGGCAGAAGGAAGACCAGCACTTGCAGTCTCTCAGAAAACACACAGATTCCCTAAAAGTTCCAAATCCCCTAAGAGGGATTCCAATTTCATTCACTTAAGATTGTATTAGGAGCCCCTGGCCCTAGCACAGAGCCTGACAGTTGACAGGGAAACTGGACATAATGGCACACCATCCCCTGAGGCTGATGGAAGAAAAGAGCAGCCCAAGCACACAGTCCTTTCTCCCTGGGCCATTAACATCTTGCCGGAACTAAGCAGGATGGGTCATGACAGCACTCTGAAAAACTCACATGCCTGGTGCTGTCAGCAGTTCTATTTGGAGCAGATCTCCCGAGAACCGCTATGTTGAGAAGCTGTGCTATGCTCTGCTGGGCAGGAAGGATGAGAGGGCCAAAGGAGAAGAGAACAGCAAGCATTAGTAACGTAGGGACAGCGTGGAAGGGGTGTGGGGTAAGCCCAGAATTTTTACCTATTATTTCTCCAGTAGGTCTGTCTGGATCCAGGTCACTAGGAACACGGGCTACTGCGGAGTTAATCTTTTCTACTGCCTAAAAGCTTGATTCATAAAAAATTGAAGATGACTCTGACTCTGGGATTTTTTTTTACACACAGGTTTAACTCAATAAGATCCTGGCTGCCTGGTAGCAATTAACCCCTTGAAGGTGGCTGAGCCACCAGGCAGCCTTTCTGGAGCATTCCTGAAGGGGAGGCAAAGAAACTCCCATGCCATGCAGGGTAGGAGGTCGCTTAACTAAGCCTTCCGGTTCCCTGAGTGGAGAATTAAAGGTTGTGAGCAAGATTTAAATAAAGAGAAAAATCCAATTATAGGAAGGACCCTTGGACAGTGGGAGAACTACCATGGCCGACTTTCCCATCCTCACCTAGAAGCAGAAAACTCACTCCAGAAACACTTTTAATCTGCCTCATCCAGTTTATGAAACAGAAGGGGAGGACAGGGGAGATGGAGGGGGGAGGGATGGAGAGGAACACTCATGCAGGCGAAAGGTTACCTGTTTCATCACCAGACTTCATTTATTCCATGATAGATGGGCCTTAACTTTTCTGAGAGTTTAGTCAGTGTGATGCAGTCTGTCTCTGCTAGGTGGTAATTACATCCCATAACTTATTAAATAAGAAATCTCATTTCAAAACCAAGAAAGTCATTACCACTAAAAAAAAAGTGGGAGCTAGCTATTTATATGCTACCTGTCACCATGCCCTCTCATACACACACAGTGGGATAAAAACAAAGACACATGGGTCACAAAAAGCTACTCTCCTGTTCTCCGAGAGCCCAGGATGCAGCAGAACTGTAAATTGGGGAGGTTCACTCAGTGGCAAATATCCTGCCTGCTGAGTTTGTTAATTTAGGGCCATTTCCATCTATTAGTTTAGATGATCAGCAAGTAAATATCATTTCATGTAGCACACAAATAGCACTCAGAAGAAAGCATGGTGGCCAATTCTCTGAATCTCATAGAATCTGCAGAATATAAACTAAGGCACAACATGCTGCATAAATTCAAGGTTTCTTCCGCCTCTCCTTCCACCCTGCCTTCACCCCTTCTTTCTTTCTCAGGAAAGCAAGAATGACAAAGGTTTTAGCAAAGTAGCAAGTTAATTGGTTTCACTCAACAACAAAAAGCTAGAAAATCTATTTCCAGGCAGCTTGACGCGCATTCTCAATTACAGCAAAGGCATGATCAATTATACCCAAAGTATGAACTCCTAGACTGAGCTCCACTTACCCATTTGCCATAGCAGCAAACATTCTATTTCCTCTATAAAATGCCTGATTGGTCTAGACCACATCTCAGGAAGTTCAATCAGTAGTAGAACCAGCTTTCACTAGTTTTCAGTGGAGAAACGGTGTTGTCTGCTCTCAAATCTGCTATACCAGCTAGATTTGTTGAACTCATTACATAATACTAAATATTCATAGTAATAATTACAGCTATCCTTGACTATGCACCAGACATTGTTCTAAGGACTTTATTTATAAATGATATGATTCTTGCAACACTGCTTTGAGGCATGTAAAATCATTTTCTTATTTTAGCAGTGAAAATATGGAGGCCAAAGCCCAGTTTTAAGCCAGCAAGAAGCAGAGATCAGAAAAGAGTCCAAGCAGTCTGGCTTCATGGCCCATACTTTTAACTACTGAGTTTTTCTGACTAACTCTTACACAACCTTATATCTGTGAGGGCAAAACAAAACTGAGGGTCAACTTCTATTACTTAGGTACAATGCTTTGAGAAGAATCATGAAAGCCATTATGTTGAAAAATAGTGGAATTCACAGCAGGTGTGAGCAAGATAATTGTGAAACACTGGAAGGGGAAAAATTTTAAACTTTAGAATAATTCTTAGCTAAACACAATGTTACACACTTGAAATCCCATGAGTCAAGAGGATTCCCAGTTCAAGGCCAGCCTTGGCAACTTGCCAAGACTCTGTCTCAAAATAAAAATAAATACATCTTGAAAAATTTTTAACTTGGCTCATAAGATATTACCAGTACTTAATGTTCTTGCTCTGCTTTAACCTCAAGCAAATGGGAAATCTCAGGCAACATGCTTATTATAGGGTTCATAATAAGAAGTTCAATTCAGAATTCCTGTCACTGAATCCACATTCCAATAAAGGGTTCACATGATTTAGGTGTAGACATACAAACTTTAAACATATAAAGTGTTTGAACTGAATGTTTATGTCCTTCCCCCATAATTCATATGGAAATCCTGACACCATCACCGTCATTGTGATACTGGAGGAAGGGCCCTTGGTAGATGAACAGGTTATGAAAGTGGAGACTTCATGTCTGGATTAGTGCTCTCATAAAGGGCACCCCAGAGAGCTTTCTCACCCACTATCAGCCCATGTGAGGATATAACAAGAAAGTGGCAGTGAGCCTCCTAGAAGAGGAACCTGAATCACCAAAACCTGATCATACACCCTCAACTGGGGCCTCCAGCTTCTAGAACTGTTAGAAATTAATTTCTTTGGTTTATAAGCCACTCAGTCTATATTTACATCAGCCTGAACTAAGACATAAAGTTAAAATACAACATTAAAGCATTAAAGATCTCTATGTTCCCAGCTTTACCTTACCTTTTTTTATTAATTAATCCAACAACAATATCATGGAAAAAGCTGCTGCTTTTACACACACACACACACACACACACACACACACACACACACACACATTATCTATAACCACTAAGATTCTCAAAATAGGAAATACTAACTAAATAATTTTAGTGTTGCCCCAATGGAAAGCAAATTCCTTGACAGTAGGGGTTTGTCTTCTTTATTCACTTCTGAATCCCCAGACCTCAGAAAAAGCCCACCACATAAAAAGCAATCAATCAATATTTTTTTTGTTATAATGATTGCATCACTGAATGAACAAGAATTATGTTCAACCATGATACTGGTTCAGTGAAATGAGGTCTATAAAAGTAAAACAGCTTATAAAATTTGAAAAGTTTCTTAATCTTCAAAGGCATGAAGGCAGATGTGGTTTTAATGTGGTTTAACTGTTCGGTAGTGCGTTCTCCACTGTCTCTGATCCAACAGGGTAATTAGCAATCAATGGTACAAGATATTTGTGCAGAGGGCTAAAAATATTGTCTCATGAAAGCAAGGGAATAAATTAATACCTGAGGGACTGTGGAGTACCACATTTTTAAACAAATCATTCTAAAACCAAAAATCAGTGAAATAAGTCTTGGTTTATTAGTATCAGACAGTAAACCAGTAACCAGTAAGACTGAAAAATGGGATGCAAGTGTCACAGTTATTCAGAAGTGACCCCTTTAGTAGTGACCAGGGAATGGAGTGTCAGTAGGCATCTGTTGAATCACGAATATAACTGAAATATACTTAGAATCTATACTCATCGAAGTTACTTCTTCAGAAGGTTTTTCAAGGAAAGGAGCTTGGCATGTGTCAAAGAGCACCAGCAGGTGTTCAGAAGACCCAGCTATGACCATAACAGCTCATACTGTTTTCAGATGGACACCTGCTCTTTGAGCCTCAGCCTCCTCCTCCTCTGTGAGAGAGGGGACTACATCTGTCCCATGAACTCAAAGACAATTTGAAGTCTAAGCTCACCATATGGTAGGTGATCCGGGGCAAATCATAACCAGAGCTGCATTATGATTTCTCTGAGTCCTGAGCACTTCTGCCTTCATGGCAAATTAAAAACAAAATTAAATGTCCACTGGTAGGTCAAAAGCACTCTGTCTGCCATAGCTAAAGAATAAGTCATCTCTGGTCATGGTCTAAACCTACCTCATAGGACAAAAACACCAGCCTCCCCTCCTTCTAAAACTAAACAATGCATAAGAGGTATGTTCACAGAACACAGTCACAGGTCTGGCTTTGCAGGAAGACACATTCAATGGCATGTGCAAGAGAGGCTGGAGAAGGCAAGCCTGGAGCCCCTGGAGGCCAGTAAGGTAGAAATCAACCTGGCAGCCTAGCAGTCACTTAATGATGAGAGTGCTAGGAGACAGATGCCAGGCAACTACCCACGCAACTCTGCCAGGCTTGACCACCAACAGTGTCCTTCATGGCATCCAACCTCCTAAACTGGTTCCAAGATTTTCTGGTCTTAGTAATTCAGATCCAGTGCTTACTATATGCTAGACACTGTTCATGCAAATGAAAAGAGCACTGCCCTGAGAACATTCACTAACTCTCCAGTGAATCTAAAAAAAAAAGCCAGGATACAGAACATAGCATAAGGGATTAATGAGAAATGTGAGTGTGTAGGGGTGCCCTGGAGCTTGGGGTGATTACCACATATTAGGGAAAATCATTGAACTGAAGAACTTCTATATTGACTATAATTTCCACTACAAAACTATATCTTTTGAAAAAGAAAGGTCATCGGCATTAATTTGAATACCTAGCACACAAGATTCTGTATTCCAGTTGACAAATTAGTTAAAAATAATTGAAAGCAGATGCTTTTCACCCAAGCATTCTGAAAAACCAAAACAAACAAATGAAAGTAAAATTTAAAGGATAGCTATCCAAAATAGGTAGCAAAAAGTCAGTTACCATCTCTCTCCATTAAAGCAAGGATTTCCACCTAACAGAATCCTGACTGTTCTAAGATGTCAAGGATCACTGACCCATGCTTGGGTCTCACCTAATTTTCCCACTCATTCATTCAACACTGAAAAACTACTCAGTCTTCACGCATGGTGTTAGCGATACAAAATTAATGAGACAGAAATAATGGTCCCTACCTCTAATGGATTCATAGGTTAGAAATAAGAGACAAATATCTAAGCAACAAACAGAAAGAATAATGATGTGTTAAAAGTGCTGTGACTGCTGTTACTCAGAGTACAGTGCAGCCATGAAAGAAAGGATGTCATATTTATCTAGGAGAATAGGGAGTGTTAAAGTGTATGTCCACAAAGGCACAGATAACTGATGTAATCTTGACATATTCAGAGGCATTCTCTAGGAATGGGGGTAGGGAAGGTAGCAAGGAAAGGCATTTCAGAGAGAAAGTGCACAAGAACAAAGATAGATAGGCTAAAATAATAGGAATTACAATATTTGCCTGAAAATAACGATGTATTCAACCCATATAAAACTCTAACACTTTTTTTTTTCTGGAGGAGACCTAGACAATAAACTCTTCATTTTCAATTTACTCCAAGGTTTTCCAGAAAGAAAAATGCCAATCCACCAGAAACCACATGCAGATTCTTCAACTGACTTCCAGAGAAAGTAGTAAAGAGTGAGCACTATGTTGGAGTGAATGGGTATGAATGACAGACCTTTCCAGGGAAGTGATCCAAACAGTGCTGTAATGACAGCTTTGTAAATGGGCCTAGGAGTTTCCCCCAAAATACTAGCACACCAATTCCTACTCCCTTCTTCACAACAGGGGAAGTAAAGAAACACCAGAAACCTAACCCAGTGCCCATGGTTGGGAGACAGGACCTCCCCCAGCTACCATTTTGGGGCAGGCTGCTTAACAACCAGTACCCTTGAAGCCACCAAAGGACAGACTGGTTTTGGAGCTACTTAAAAAGCCCCATCCCCAAAGTGTTGTCACTATCTGACCTGTCTCAAAGCACCTGAAAAATCCTATTTCAAAGATACTGTGGACATTTGAGCTGACTCAGGAAAGATCCAATCTCCAGCTATTGAAATCAATTAGCAATAGTTGTTTAATACCATAACTTTAGAGACTACAACACTGGTTAAGGTATAAAAGATCTGAAAAGAAGAACTAGGAAATAAGATGTCTATAGGGAATTTTAGAAAGCTCTAACATATTTCTGAAGAAATAAAAGGCTACACACAGGTGCAGGACTGTGTATGTGCCCAGCTAAGACCCAAAAGAGCTCCAATCTCTCACCAAGACCTGATCTTAAGACCCTATACAAGTAGGAGGTAAAGGCAAAGCAGGATTATAAACTGATAGAACATTGAAGGTATACTCCAAACCCATACAGAGCTCCTTGCAAAGGTGGAAGACTTATTAGTTAAAGGTGTTTAAGGAAATCTCTGACCACTCATCATCTGACAACTAAACTGAGCAAACACCTAAGTAATCACATACTACAGGAAATAGAGCTTCTCCAGAATGAAAACAACCTAGGTGCCCTTCAATATATGAATGGATAAATATATAATATTACTGAGCCATCAAGAAGAATGAAATTATGGTATTTGCCAGTAAATGGATGGAACTAGAGGTTATCATGCCAAGTGAAATAAGCCAAACCCAAAAAAACAAAGACTAAATGTTCTCTCTGATATGTGGATGCTGATTCACAATATGCAGGGGAAAAGGGAGGAATTGAGGTTCATCAAATTGGAATTGGGGGAAAGGATGGGGCTGGGAATGGGAAAGAGTAGAATGAATTGGATATAACTGTCCTATGTTCATATATGAATACACAAGCAGTGTAACTCCACATCATGTACAACCACAAGAATGGGAAATTGTACTCCGTGTATGGATGACAGGTCAAAATACATTCTACTGTCATGTGTAACTAAAAAGAACAACAACAAAAAATATCTTTTGCTAAAAAAATGAATTTTAATACTGAAAAAAAGAAGAAGACTGTAATTCCAGCTATTCATTAGATTGAGGCAGGAGAGTCACAAGATCAAGGCCAGCCTGGGCAACTTAGTGAGACTCTACCTCAAAATAATTCTTTTTTTAAAGGACTCAGGAACCAGATGCAGTGGCATACACTTGTAATCCTAGTGAATCAGAAGGCTGAGGAAAGGAGGTTCACAAGTTCAAGGCCAGCCTCAGCAACTTGGGCCCTAAGCAACTTAGCAAGACCCTGTCTCAAAAAACAGACAAACAAACAAACAAACAAAAAAACAACCCGCTGGGAATATTGCTCAATGATTAAGCACTCCTAGGTTCAATCTCCAGAACAACAACAACAACAAAAAATTAGGCAGCAGGTTGTTGAAGACATAACTCAATAGTAGAATGCTTGCCTAGCATGCACAAGGCCCTGGGTCCAAGCCCCAGAATAGAAAATAAAAATGCAATAACACTTAATATACTCTGCAGAAAATGAATAACTAAGTATAAATTAACAAATTATTCACAAGGTCTACATGCTAAAAGTTACAAGGTTCTGATAAAAAAAAATCAAAAGGGCTTAATTGTAGAGACTACTATGTTTCTGGTTTAGAAGAATCAATATAGTAGAAATGAAAATATTCCAAAATTTATATGTAGGTTTAACTCTGAACAAAATCCAGGTAAGATTCTTTTGTAGACAAAGAAAAAAAAGTTATCCTAAAACTTAGATGAAAGAAAAATTTCCCCATTCTTAAGAGAGTGAAGGAAGAAGAATGAATTGCTTTTCCCTCCCTCTGTGTATGTACACCTGTGTATGTCCATGAGTACACATGTATGTATAAGTATGTATGTGCTTGTAAGTCTGCATTAGATTTTCTTCAGTCCTTCAAGCATGGATAAATTAGTACCTTATATTTTTATTTTTCAGGTACAGAATATTGATTAAAAACCTCAGCTACAATTGAATTGATGGCCTAAGGCTTATTCTAAAGCTGTCATAATCAAGACAGCAAGACAGACAAAGAGAGAAATTAAAGAGACGGGCAAAAAAAGACAGATAGAGCAATTGAACAATGAAACACAACAGAAAACTTAGAAATAGACCCACACACATATGCTCAGTTATCTTTGAGAAGTGTCCCTCAGTGGATAATGTGTAGCCTTTTCAAATGTGATGGCAGAAATGTCAGGCACCATGGGGCACAACAGGCCACAGGCAAGAACAGAGATCCAGTCACACACCTTACACAAAAGTTCATCAAAAGGGACAGTGATCTTTAATGCAAAATATACAACTATCAATCTTTTAAAATAAAAATGAAATTTTATTCAGCAATAAAAGAGAATGAAATCATGGCATTTGCAGGTAAATGGATCATGTTGGAGAAGATAAGGCTAGGTGAATTTAGCCAATCCCTCCAAAAACAAATGCTGAATGTTTTCTCTAATATAGTGGGGTAGGGAGGGGGAGCATGGGATGAAGAGATGAATTCTAGATAGGGCAGAGGGGTGGGAGGGGAAGGGAGGGGGCAGGGGATTAGCAAGAATGGTGGAATGTGATAGGCATTACTATCCAAAGTACATGTATGAAAACACGAATTGGTGTCAACATACATTATATACAACCAGAGATATGGAAAATTGTGCTGTATACATGTAATAAAATTGTAATGCATTCTGCTGTCCTTTATTTTTTAAAAAAATCAATAGAAAAGAAATTAAAAATAAGTAACTTTAAAAAATAAAAATAAAAAATATGTGAAATATTGAAGATCTGTGGGTAGGACATATATTCTTAGGCTTGAGACCAATAGCATGGTCAGTAAAAGTCTGTTAAATTGAACCTCACCAAAATTAAAAATGCAATTTGATCTTTGAAAGACTCTGCTAAAAGGATAAAAAGACAGATTACAAACTGGGAGAAAGTAACTGCAAACTGCATACCTGACAAAGGACTTATATCTAGAATATAAAAGGAACTATCAAAACTCAACATTAAAAACCAAACAATCCAGTTCAAAGGACAGCAAAACTCATTCATGTAGACCTACAAAAGCATACATACATACAAATGAGTGCACATATTACTGGCAAAATCTGAATGAGCTTTGTGGGTTGTGCCAACATAAATTCCCTGGTTCTGATATTGCATCAATGTCATATAAGACATTAACACTGGGGGTGGCTGGGCTAAAAGTTATGTGAGATTACCCTGTATATTATGCTGCAATTTCTTGTAAATTTACGATTATTTTAAAATATTATTTTTCCTAAAAGATATTGCTCTTTTTAAAATTAATTGTTTTATTTATATATGATAGCAGAATGCATTACAATTCTTATTACATATATAGAGCACATTTTTTTCATATCTTTGGTTGTATACATAGTAAATTCATACCAATTTGTGTCTTCATACATGTACTTTGGATATATTTAAAAATATATATATTTTTTTAAATTAAGGCAAAATAAAGTCATCCCCAGCCACAAGAAAACTGAAAAAGTTTGTAGTTAGGAGTAGACCTGCCTTACAAGAAACAGCAATGGAATCATAAAGGAAATGACTTCATGTGGTAGCATGATTGCACATCAAGAAATAAAAAGCACTAGAACTAGTAATGATTAAGGCAAAAATAAAAGACCATATGAGTACATATTTTCTCTTTTATAATTTTTAAATTTTTTTCAATGGCATAAGTTGTACAAGCATAATAATCTGTAGTTTGTTATAGATATAGATATAAAGCCACTGCATAATGAAAAAAAGAAAATGCTATTTGAAGCAGCTTATATATTTCACTAGAATTAAGTTAGTATTAATGTAGATTATGATGCATTAAAATGAATATTGTAATCCCTAGAGCAATCTCTCTCTCCCTATTTCTCACTCTCACAGACCTACTCCCGACTACCACCATTACCTCTACCACGTAGAGAAATTTAAACTCAAAAGAACTAAAATGTCACAGAAATAACACCAATTGTAGAAATCTCTTCTTGAAAAAATATAAAAGAAAGAAAAACTTTTCAATTTATTTTAAGAAGCCAATATTACTCTGATACCAAATCAAGACAGACAACACAAGAAATATGAACATCAATGTTCTTCATGCTTATAGAACCAAATGTAATAAGCAATCAAATCCACCAACATACAAACAGGATTATACATGATCACCAAATGAGATTTAGCATAGAAATGCAAGGTTGGTTTAATGTCCAAAATCAATTTAGCATACCACAGTACTAATAAGAATGAAAACCATATGGACATATCAATAGATAGAGAAAAGAGCACTTGACAATACCTACTCATGGAAAAAAATCTCAACAAAAGAGGATTAAAAACTACTTTTCTTGAGTTTATAAAGGGCATCTATGAAAAGCACACAGCTAAATAAAATATAATAGTGAAAAGACTGTTTTCCTCCAAGAACAGAAACTAGGATAAAAATTTTTCCACACCAATCCAACACTCAACTGTACACCTAGATAGAAAAGGGGGTAAAACTTGTCTTTATATAGAAAGAACTTGATTCCAATGAATTTGCAAAAACTGCTAAATTAAAAAACAAGTTTAGTGGGGTTGTAGAACACAAGATCATATACAAATATCAGTTATATGTAATGAATAATTAAACAATGAAACTAAAAAAACAACCCCATTCCCTATAACTCCAAAAAGGATAAAATACCTAGGA
Source organism: Callospermophilus lateralis (assembly GCF_048772815.1). NCBI lineage: Eukaryota > Metazoa > Chordata > Mammalia > Rodentia > Sciuridae > Callospermophilus > Callospermophilus lateralis. The sequence continues at coordinate 570,483 of NW_027510154.1, forward strand.
ACAAAATTAACAAAAGAAGCACAAAACTGGGGCTGGGGTTGTGGCTCAGTGGTAGAGCACTTGCCTAGCATGTGTGAGGCACTGGGTTCAATTCTTAGCACCACATATAAATAAGTAAATAAAATAATTGTCCATCAACAACTAATAAAAAATATTAAAAAGAAAGAAGCACAAGACTTGTACACTAAAAAATACAAACATAACTGAAAGTATAAATCTAAACAAAAGGAGAGAAACGTCCATGTTAATTTCAAACAACTGACCTATAGATTCTATATACACATTACCAAGTCCCATCAGGTTTATTTGATTTTGTTTTTTGTAATAAACTGACAGGATAACCCTACAATTTATATGAAATGCAAAGAATCTAAAATAGACAAAACAGAAAAACAGAATATTTGGAGGATCTGATTTTAAAACTATAAAACTGTAGTAATCAAAACAGCATGGCATTGGTGTAAATACAGAAATATGTATGTGAATGCAGAAATATGTATGAATTAAAGAATTGAGAGTCCAGATGGGATTATATACCCATAAGGGTAGCTATAATTAAAAGCTAGACAGTAACAACTGTTGGCATATTGTATAGAAAAACTGGAACCCACATGCACCACTGGTGAAAACGAAAAATAGCATAGCCACTTTGGAAACCTATTTGACAGCTCCTTAAAAGATTAAGTATTAAGACTTACCATTAGATCCAACAAGTCCACACCTAAGTATATATCCAAGAGAAATGAAAATATACACCTACACAAAGTCCTGTATGTGAATATTCATAGCAGTGTTATTCATAACAGCCCTCAACTGGAAGGAATGCCATGCCATCAACTGAATAGATAAACCAAAGATAGTCTATCTGTACAATGGAGTACCATTTAATAATCAAAAGGATCCAACTACTTACACTTGCTAAAACACAGGTAAAATTCAAAAACTTTATGTTGATTAAAAGAGGAAAAAATACAAAAGGCTACATATTGCATGTTTCCACTTAAGGAACATTTTCATAGTAGGTAAATTTATAGGAACAGAATGCAGATCTATGGCTAGTTGGGCTCAACAGGGGGAATGAATGCAAATGGGCATCGGGGAACTTTTGGGGGTTTTGAAAATCCTTCACAACTAGATAGTGATGATGGCACAAGTTTAAAATTTTTACAACTGATAAATTTTATGATATGTAAATTGGATCTCAATAAAAATAATGACTTGGATGAATACAGCAAATATGTTTGCTTCCCATCCCCATATTGACTAATTACAATTCCACATCAGGGGGTCAATGGCTTCGCTTCACTACAGGGAAGATGATAATTGCTATAATGAAACATGCTAAGATTTTTTTTTTTTGCTAAATTTCACAAAAGGCTCTATCTTTGCATCACTAACAAACATACTGCAGTGAAACTGAGTGGTACTGAAGCATTTGGCTTCAAAGTGCAAAGGACGCCAAGAGAATGTGGTCTTGACATTCAGTATCCAAATTATAATGGTTTCTCCTAATCATAGACATTTGATTTCCCAGAGGAAAATATTATGAGAGAAATTCAAATGCAGCAGACAGCTCCATTTAAATTAGGGCATATGTTGATTTCCATCATATCAAGTCAAGTTGTTTTCTCAGGTCTCTAGAAACTCTCAGCCTGCTTGTTAAATGGGGTGTTGTCACATGGAAGCAGAGGCCATCCCTTGGTGTTTTTAAGCTGAATTCACTTTCCTAGAAATAAATAAAATATTCACTTCTCACTCTAGGAAGAACGTAGGAAGAGTGAAGAGGGCAAAAGCAGAGAGAAGGTATAAAACAACACAAATAAGTAAGCAACAGTCTCTAACTTCTAGTCAATGCACCATCAATTTCCTAAGGATTTCAGTGCACAGCACCAGTTCTTCCCTTTCATGCTATTTTTAAACTCTCTCTTCTGAAGGTTTTTAATGATACTTATAAAAAAAAAAGATAGAAATAAATGGGGACAGAAAAGAACAAGAACCATTTTCTCATCAACTTTGGCTTTGATTGTGTGTGTGTGTGTGTGTGTGTACATGTGTGTGTGTGTGTACCTGTGCATATTTTGTATACAAAATGCAGGCCTCAGATGAATTCTGATGGTATCCACTCAACAAAGACTATGCACGTAATATTACCAAGTACTCCATCTCAGAACTTCCATTTACAGGTTGTCAAGAATCACTTACACCTAAGGACTAGATTCAATTAAGAATTCTGAAATGTTAAACATGAGAAGGACCAGAAAGTTCACAATGTTCAAGGTCCCACAGCCAGGACTTGAACCCAGACTGTTAGACCAGAGCCAGCATTCCTAACCAACACCCCATGCTGCCTTTCCTCAGGTATGCAATTCTGTAAGCATATTTGTAATATAACTCAAAGTATTAATAGTAATTTATTCTTGGGAGTGAAATTATAGAAAGATGTGACTTTTACTAGAAATGTGTGCATGTACTACTGTATTTCTGATATAAAAAAGCATAATATTTTAATGATATAATTATTTTTTTTTACAGCTTAGTAGATCTCTCTTACCTCATGCTCAGTTTTTATAGATACATTGGCAGGGGCTGTTTTTGGTCTATTATCTTTCACTGACCAGCCATTTTACTATTCTATTTTGTTCTAACTTCTTCAATTTTAGCTTTTTATACTACTGATTATACTAGTCTTTTCTGACCAATATTTGTCCAAACTCTAAGTTATTTTGGTATGTTCGCTTTTCTAAATGAACTTTCACATCATTCTATCAAGTTTTCCAATAAAATTCCATTTGTATTATCAATTGAAGCAATGTGCATGGGTTTCACTGGAGAGTACCACCTCATTAACAAAGAAAATGCCATTTCAGCATTTGTGATTTAAATGTTCAAAGTTCACACTGCTGTTTGTGAAGAAAGGATTCATTGTTGACAAAGCATTGCAGACAGACATATGCACTGATGGGAATAGTTAAGTGATAGTCTCTTTTCTAATTAGAGAATGTGCTGAATTATAATTCAATACCTGACCAGGAGCAAATGAATTCATTCCCAAAACACACTTACTGAGTACCTATGACATGACATGTCAAGACTTTTCTCAGTGCTTGACTGAGTAGCATTCTGGGTTTAATGCCCGTCACTTAGAAGTTGTGTGATCTTAGATAAACTACCTAACCTCCCTGATCCTCATTTTACTCATCTATAAAATGGGAATAACTATCCACCTTCAGGGATTCCCATGAGGATCAAATGAGACAGCTCATGATAAGTTTCTAGGATGTGACAGGCACCTAAAAAATGGAAGGCATTTTCAGTCCTGATACCACTGCCACACAATCAGACTATATCAAAGTTGTAGCTCATTTCCAAAGAGTAAAAGATGACTCTTCATAATACTTCTATTTCCAGTATTGTCTAATCAGTGATGTCTTCATATATCTGAGTGTCCTCTAGCTGGTCCCTCGTCTCCAAAGCAGCACTGAGCAGAGAATAAGAGAAGCAGGAATAGAGAGGAGAGCCCCTGATACTAGCATGGGAATGAAAGGCGTGAGAAAACAGACATGGCATGAGCACAGACAACAAAGCCGTTCCTACACAGGCACACAATGTGCTCTTAGACAGAAAAATGTCATTCCGAAGAGTGTGGTAAGAAATAAGATGGTGCTGAGGGACTGAACAGGGGTCTGCCAGCCAAGTCCTCTCCCCAGACTGCCTCCCTCTCTACCCAGGTTTAGTTATCCTTCACCCGTTACCATGCCAATGTTCCATTAGAAGGCACAGCACCTCCAGTCTGTGGAGCAGGCAGCCTGTCCTCTTGAGCACTGTGAAATGTCTAGGATGCTTTTTTGAAACAGATTTCATTCTTGATGTGTTCTGAAGGGAGGTGTGTGAGGGGAGGGGATGTTCTGGCTGTTAATCTGTGGCTCAGCAGATTAAACAAAAACAAAACAAAATACACAACTCAGAGTGAAGACAGACTATGTTAATGATGGAAGGAAAACATTTTGACAGCTTCACTCAGCTAAGCATCAAACACTGTAGAAAAAGAAAAACTGGCTTTAAAAAAAATCGGCAACCCAGTACAATGGGAGCCTAAAAGCAATATATTGAAAGCAGCCCACACCCTCTTCAAGGCATTGAAAAGGACCTTCTGCTAAAAGGGAAAAAAGATGGCCCCAAAGAAGTTTACCAGAGCTTGGACTGGGGCGGGCTAGAGATACATCAAGGGGACACTGGAGTTCTGATTCTCACAGGCAGCTGAAAAGAGTCAATAGAGTCATAATAAAGTGTGTATAAGTGTGGCCAGGTTTGTGTGCACACCCCTCACAGCACAGTATGCAGCCCTGAAGCCAACACCTGTGTGGCCAGCACCACTTACCAGTTTCCACAGAACTGTCACCAAGCTCCATCCATTGGGGAACAGAACATTCTAGAAACACAGGCAACCTGGATGGCCAGATCATCTCTCCCTCACACAGCATCTTTCCATACACTCAACAACCTGAAAGTAGCAAGGGTTTGTATTCCTTGCTCTAGATTAAAAACTGCCCCCACATATTGTTGTATTGTGTATATGTACAAATCTGTGACAACAAATCCCATCATTATGTACAACTGTAATGCACCAATTAAAAAATGTGGAAAAAATTATGACCCTGTTCTTTGGCCTTTCTCAAGTGCTGCAGCATTAAAGGGCCTTTTAGCTAGATTAATGAACCAGAATAGGAAATAAAGACCTTAGTCCTGGCAGGGAAATCAAATGCAGGCTCAGTCTCCTTTATACAAAATACCTGGGAAGTGTTTTGGATTTGGGACATATTTAAATTTGGGATCATTTTAATATACATATGAGACCTCCTGGGAATGGGACCCAAGACTAAGCATGAAATTCATGTTTCATATACACTTTGTACACACAGTCAGAAGTTAATTTTATATAATATTTTCAATAATTTTGTGCATGAAACAAGGTTTCATGGTGTGGTATTTTCCATTTGTGGCATCATATCAGTTCTCAAAAAGATTCAGATTTTGGAGCACTTCAGATTTCCCGTATTTGGATTAGAAATGTTCAACCTGTATGCAGCACAATGCCTATACCAAAAGTCAGTTTTAATGTCTTTCTGGCAACAAAAAGGAATCACAATCCAAGACATCATATTTTAGCCCAGTAAGTCAAAGAAAAAAGCAATAGGAAAACACAACTCTACTTGTACAACTTTGGTTTTTCTAATCTACTTCTCTAAATCAACAAAGAAATTTATGATCCCTGAGAATGTCTATGGAATAACAGGCAAGAACACCAAGCTAAAGACACACCTGTTGCCTCCCTTATATCCATTCCCCTGACCCCTTGCCATTAGAACTCCAGTTCCAACAGAGCAGCAGTTGCCTTGTTAAGGATGCCTGATTCCCAGGCCCCCTTTCAACTAGAGGTGCACACATAAACTTGAGCTGGCCAAAGAGATGTCAGCTCTGTGTCCTCTGCCCTTGTGTACTTCTCTCTCCTTTCCTCCAGCAAGTGAGATATTGAAACAATTATCTCAGGAGCATGAAAATGAAATCCACATACCAGTAAGAATGGAGAAGCAAAAGTCAGAGAGCATGGATCCCTGAAAGGATAGGGATAGTAACCTTCCAGTTGACCAAGTTCCCCTTCATTAGGTTTTCTGCCCCCTGAAGCTCCAGGTCATCTCTAACTCAAGACCAGCAGAGGAAAACACTGCAGCGATTCTGTCAGGGAATCTCAAGAGTCTGAGAGGTCTCCCTCTGATCTACATTGCAGCTAATGGCACTGCAATGTAGATCAGTGTAGATGCCAAATTACCTAATTCTTTTAATTAGTAAGTATTTCCCACAGTTCCAATATATTTCAGAATTTTTTTTATAATTTTGCCAATCATTGCAATTCTGCCAGTGTCATACTTGGTTCTTAGAATGCAGTTCTGAGTTCATTCCAAAAAAGCAATTCCCTGTGAATTAAATTATATTTCTTTACGGGTAGTTTTTCCAAAACTTACCTGTGTATAGAAGGATGATGGAAGGGAAGAATCAAGAACAAATGATCTTGTTTTCCCAATTTGCTTCAAATGCACTCAAGGTAAAAGGTCCCTTTGGTGTCTGCCATTGGCAAGGGACCCAAGCTACATGGTTGGGATCCTAAAGAAACAAGTGCTGTACCTGCCACATTATCCACTTTTGTGTACTAAACCACTCATGCTATTTCTACCCCCAGCTTTACTTTTTGATTCTGGCGTTTTTAACAAGACAAACTCTCCAAACTATAATGTACCGATTACATAAGCTAGTCCCAAGCAATGGAAATATTATTACCTTCAAACTTTCCATGTTCTAATCTCACCAAGCTGCAGGAACTTTCCCAAAAAACACCTGTAACTTTGATTCTTAAGGAATTCAAAGAAAGGTTTACTTTAATTCACCTAGTTGTTTAAAGCCCATGTTAATTCCACATATACATGGTTTCCATTTCTTCTGAACTTCCTGCCTGCAAATTCTTTAAATGTACTAACATTAAGATAGAACTCTGAGAAGTGATGGGCCCAGTAAGATGAAGATGACTTTAAATTACACAGTTTTAGGGCCCCCTAATAATGTTCATTTTCCACTTTTCTTACACAATAATAAAACAAAAAAATTTAATATCAGGATAACTCTTGAGAAAGAATTAGTCATTACTAAATTAAATTATAATTTAAAATATCAGGCTTACAATAGTCTCTCGATTCATTAAAATAAGATTTTAAGTCATATATGCTATACTTTCAGGTTTCTCAAATATTAATGACATTTGTACCAGTAATTCTTTGTTGTGGGTGTCATTCTATGCAATAAGGATATTTAGAAGCATTCCTGGCCTAGAAGTACATACCTGCCAAGTAGGGACAAACAAAAATGTCTCTGGACACTGCCAAATATTCCCCGATAGCGGGGTGCAAAATCACTCCCTAGTGATGCTGCTCTATTTGAAAAGAATATTTTTCTAGATCCCTTTACAGATGAGAAAAGTAAAGCCCAGAAACACCAAGAGCCAAACTCAATGCCATAGACCTGAGTTAGTAACTGGTATGGTTTGGATGTGAGGGGTCCCCCAGAAGCTCAATGTGAGTCAATGCTAGAAGGTTCAGAGGAGAAATGACTGGGTTGTAAAAGTCTTAACCCAATCAGTGAATTAATCCTCTGAAGGGATTAACTGAGTGGTAATTAGAGGCAGGCAGGGTGTGGTTGACAGAAGTGGTTCACTGGGAGCATGACTATGGGGTATATGTTTTTATCTGGTGAGTGGAGTCTCTCTTTACTTTCTGATCATCATGTGAGCTGTTTCTCTCTGCCCCACTCTTCCACCATGATGTCCTGTATTACCCTGAGCCCCGAGGGATGGAGTCAGAGCTGGCTGTCTGTCCATGGATTGAGACCTCTGAAACCATGAGTCCCCAAATAAACTTCTACAATTGTCTGGTCAGATCCCTTAGTCACAGTAGTAAAATAGCTGACTAAAACAGTGACCCAGACAGGGCACCCCATGCCCAGAGCTATTCCTAGATTCGTTATGTTCCAACACACTGAGGCGGTATGTGTCAGGACTTTGGACAAAGATGATATTTAAAATTAAAATAAATGTTACTAAAGAACCACCCAATCAACAATATATTGGGGAAACCAGAATGAGACAACTGTTAAATTTCATGGGTAACCACTAAATGGCTAATTCTATTCAGAATAATTCAGCAAATATTCATGAAACATTTCCCAGGCATCTTAAATATCAGATTAGTTAAATCAGAGAAGAATTCCCCCTTTGGTGTATTAGTAGTGCAATGAACAAAGAAGTATATAGCAAGTTCACCAGTCATCACAGCTTTGTCTAAGGCCAAATGCCACAAGAGAAGTCCCACACAAGAAATGTAGTGACTCGGAGGGAGAAAATTCACATTGCCTCGAAATCAGTGATTCCACAGAGGTAACAGCAATTGAAACAAGCTTGCAGGATTGAAACCCCATTCTAAGCAGATGTAATAGTATGGAGGTGCTATTAAGACCACTTATTGAGAATACCAAAGTGCCTATTTTCCTAGAACTCAGGGAACATAGTCAATGATCCTCGCCAGAAAAAAAAAAAATGAGACCACATACAGGCCAGCTTTGTGTGCTAATCTAGATATTAATAGATTTTAACATTTAATGTGTTCATCAATAAGAAATTATAGAGTTTCTAAGCAGATAGAAGATAAAAATGAATACAATGACTTGATTATAACTGTATGAAATAAGAGAAGAAATGGATGGGCATGCCTGTACTGTGTTAAGAACACATCTTAATCCATTTCTGCTGTTAAAACAAACTACTTGAGACTGGGTAATGGCTATGGCTTGAATATGGGTAGTGCCCCCCAAGGATTCATTGTAATTGAAGGTTTGGTCCCTCAGGTGGCACTATTGGAAGGTGTGCTCTGAAGTAGGAAGTCTGTGAGTCACTGATAAAATACACACTCCTACCATGATGTGCTGCCTTTGTCAGAGGTCTAAAGAATAGGGACGCCTCATCTTGGACTATAACCTCCAGACCCATGTGTCAAAATAAACCCTTTGTCTTTATAAACCTAAATGACTCAGGTATTTCATTATAGTAATTTATTTCTCACAATCCTGGAGGTTGAGAAATCCAAGATCAAGGGGCCAGCAGATCTGGTGTTGAGGGTTCTCTCTCAGGCTCAAAGATGACACTTTGTTGCTACATCCTCATGAGGCAGAAATGGAGGGTAGCTCCCTTCAACCTCTTTAACAAGCATACCAATCTTGCTCATGAGAGCAGATCCTCATGTCTTACTCACTCCTAGTTCTTAATACCACCACAATGGGTATTAGATTCCCAATGAATTTTGTAAGGACACATTCAGACCATAACAGAAGGTCAAGAGGAGAGAGTACCCCAAGAGTCTGTCAATCCAAGCCTGGAGCAATAAGGACAGTTAGAAAGAAGCTATGATATCAAGTTAAGCAAAAGGCATTGTGAAAACTGCCAGGGTGAAGTGGCCAGAGTGGAACACAATGAGATGAAGACACAAGGTGTTACAGAATGAGTTATGGGAGGTGATGGAGAAAGAAAAAGGATACAAGACCACTTGTTCTGAATCTTAGCACATGAAGAATAAGGTGCCCTAAACAGAAACCCTGAGGTCAGGGGGAAACTTATTCTAGGGCAGAAATGAAAGTTCAGGGGGATAACTGAGAAAATCACAATGATCAATAAGAAAGACTGGGGCTGGGGATGTGGCTCAAGCGATAGTGTGCTCGCCTGGCATGCGTGCGGCCCGGGTTCGATCCTCAACACCACATACAAACAGAGATGTTGTGTCCGCCGAAAACTAAAAAATAAATATTAAAAATTCTCTCTCTCCCTCTCTCACTCTCTCTTTAAAAAAAAAATAAGAAAGACTGGGTGGGTGAAGCTCTGACAAAAATCAGTCCCATGATTTAGTTCACAAAGAAAAGAAGATTATGAATTAGTAGTCTTCTACATAAAGTTGGTTCTTCAAGGTTGAATCATGGTGAAGATTTCTACAGAAGAGAGGAATGAATAAGAAGAGTCTTAAATAATGCTATTTAAGATGTAAAAGTAAGAAGAAGGATAAGAAAAAGAAGCAACAAAGGAGTTTCTAGCTCTCCAGGTGGATGACACAGGGGAGCCAAACACAGACATTAGTTTGAGTGCAGCAGGGCTTGGCTTTGATGAGATATTGGCCCAATGGAGAAGTAAGAACTGACCTCTGGAGTCAGACAGACCTTGGTTATATCCAGACTTTCATACTGGCCAGTCATGAGATTTGAGACAAGTTAATGATCTATGTCTCCTTTTCTTCAATAAGGAAAAGACCATTTTCTGCTCTTAAGTTGCCAAGGGGTTGAGCAGATAATACACTTAACTTGATACCTGGTTACGATAACAAGATCATCTGGTCAACACCAGCTACCCCTCCACTGAAGGAGTAAAGGCAGAAACTCAGTGATCATCCACACTGAAAGCCAGGCAAGGGAATCACTGAGGAGGACAGGGCTGCACACATGCAGCTGGTGGGATGTGCTGAGTGATTGGGTCTGTCGTTACATAAACACTACAGAAGAATGAACCAAGAGGAAAATATGATTGTGGTGGGGGTTGAGAAAAAATATGAAGTGACAATTTAATATACACAGTAGGGATCCACATACTTTTCCTAAAAAGGGCTAGGCAGTGAATACTTTCAGCCTTACAGACAACATATGTTTTTGTTGAAACTACACAACTCCAACCTTGAGTAACATATATAAGTGAACAAACATGGCAGTGTACCAATAAAACTTTTTTTCCAAAAACACGCAGTGGTTGGCCTATAGGTCCTAGTGTGATGACCCCCTGAAATAAAAGTAGAATAAGGCAAAACAAGGCTGTTATGGTTTAAATAAAACTCCTTTGTTAATGCAGGAACATTCAGAGGTAAAATTGTTGGATTGTAAGAGTTGCGACCTTATCAGTCCGCCTTAGTTTGAATGAACTGACTGGGTGGTAAATATAGGAAAGAGGGCATAGCTGAAGGAGGTGAGTCACTGGGGGTGTACCCCAGAGGTTCACATCTTCCTGTGTTCCCTTCCTCTTCCCTCTTCATCTGCTTTCCTGATCCCACCATGAGCTGAGCAGCTTTTCTCCCCTGGACCACCACCATGATGTGCTGCCTCACCTTGGGTCCAGAGCAATGGAGTCAACCTCTAGGGACTGAAACTTGTGAAACCCAATAAACCCAATCAAGCCCCAAATAAACTTCTCCTCCTCTAAATTATTTTTTCATGTACTTGGTTAACAGTGACACAAAAGCTAACTAAAATAAAGGACAATGTTTTAAAACCTCTAACTCTAGAATAGCTGTTAAGTTTAGAGAAAAGGGTAATGGATATATATGAGAAATTCACACAAATATTAAAAACCTCAAGCCATAAGACTCCCACGTGACAACTGGCTTTTCATGTTTAATGTTTCATTATTTTTGATAGGAAAGAAAGAAAGAAGAAAGACAACAAACAGCTTGGTTGGAAAACATGGAGAATTCTGATGGGAAATATTAAGCAAGTCAGAGAAACATACAAGCAAAAATATTTAAGACAATATTTCTACATTGCAAATTGAGTGAACTCATCTCTGACTTCTTGCTCAGTTTCCTGTGCTAATCTGGAAAAAACAGGAATCCTCATTTCTTGGTCATAGGGACTTGTATCCAATGTCCATTGGAGGGCTCTCCCATGCCTTGGCTCTACTAATCCCTATGCTTCCCCCTCCCTCACTACACCCCAAAATTGCACTTTAAAATGCCTCCTACTTCCTTTGCTAAAACAACAGAAATTCATTCTTCTCAAGTGGTTTTCCTTCAATCATGTTATGGTTTAGATATTAGGTGTCCCACAAAAGCTCATGTGTAAGACAAGGAAAGAAGGCTAAATGGTGAAATAATTGAGAGACTTCAGTGAATTATCCCCTGATAGGGATTAACTAAGTGGTAACTGAAGGCAGGTAGGGTGTGGCTGGAAGAGATAAGGCATTGGGGGCATGCCTTTGGAGTATATATATTTTGTATCTGGAAAGTGGAGTCTCTGTCTGCTTTCTGATCATTATGGGAGCTGCTTCCTTCTATCATACTCCTCTGCCATGTTGTTCTGCCTCACCTGGAGCCCCAAGAAATACAGCCAGCTGTCAAGGACTGAAACAATGAGCTCTCCAAATAAACTTTTTCCTCCTTTAAAATTGTTCTTGTCAGGTCTTTAGTCACAGCAGTGAAAAAGCTGACTAAATCAAATCATTAGTTCAGTTAAAATTTTAAATATCTCAGAGCCATGAAATCTCAGATCACTGTACTGGCTATACTCAGAGATACCAGACCACACATTCAACGCTGACAGAACCCTGGAAAATCCTTTCACTGCAGTAGAGGAAAATAAAAAGACGAATGACTCTGGCCTTATCAGCATGTCATTAAAGTCTTTAGCAGGGGAGATAAGATGAGGAAAAAAATAATAAGCCCCAGTAGAAAGAGATAAATGGGGAAACCCAGATACAGATAAAGAGATCCCAGGAGTAAAGGGTGATTACAGTGTTCCTCCCTTATCTGTGGTTTTGCTTTCTATAGTTTCAGTTACCTGTGGTCAACCACAGTCCAAAAACATTAAATGGAGATTTTCGGAAATAAGTTTTAAATTGCACGCTGGTCCAAGTGGCATGATGTGGCCTCACTATTCATTCTGAGTAATGTGATGATTCAATGTCCCATTTCATCCTGCCAGGGATGTAAACCATTCAGTGTATCCATGCTGTATATGCTACCCCAGCCATTAGTCACTTAGTAGTACTCTTGGTTATCAGATGGACTGTTAGAGTATTGCTGTACTTATTTTACTTAATAGTGGTGGTCCCAAAACACAAGAGTAGTGATGCTGGCTTCTCAGATGTGCCAGAGAATGTGTTAACTGCTTCCTTTAAGTGAAAAGGTGAAACTCCTTAGAAAAGAAAAAAAAATGTGCCAAGATTGCTAAGAACTATTGTAAGAACTAATCTTCTATCTGTAAAATTGTGAGGAAGGAAAAAGAAATTCATGCTAATTTTGCTGTCACACCTCAAACTGTAAAAGTTACTGCCACCGTTTGTGATAAGGTTTTAGTTAAAATGGAAAATGCATTAAATCATAGTGTTCATAACTAGCCTTGATTTAATGTATCCACTGGGGTCTTAGAACATATCTCCTGTGGATATGGGGGGACTGCAGAACTGCTATGGTTGGAGCCACGAGCAAGAAAAGATGAATACTTCAACCACCTTTGAAGGAAAGGCAAGACAGGATAGCAGAGATTAGGAAATGGTACTGCAGTTAGAAAAGACCATATGGGCATGGGCACAAGCTCAAGGCAGCAAGCAGAAGCAAACAACAACAACAAAAAGCTCATCTAGGGTTGACATTCAAAAGGGAAATAGAATAGCCCTCCACAACCTCCATATTAGAAGGTATACAGCTGCCAGCCTGACCCTTACTCTCCTGCCTTCTATAATTTGTGGCCATAATCCTGGGCAACCTCTATCTCCCTACCTCCATGGAACTCTCCACAAGTCTACAACACAATAACTGAAGTGACAGCACACAGGATACCAGGATCCACCAGGTTCTCATCCAGCACTGAATTTAATGCATAACCTTTTGGGGCTATTGCCCACACCACATCATATCAATGGTTAGAAGTCTGTGCCTTTCTTTCCTGGGCTCATGGTGGCTATGTAGCTAGGCAAAGAAAAATAATAAAAACAAGGCAAGAAATGCCCATATGTGCCAAATCCAAACGTGCTAGTTCAGAAATCCAGAATTTTTCAATATTGTATAAGAAGATCCTGTAAGGTTTTATTTATGTATTATTATTCTTTAGGAAAAAATATAATACATATATGATTTGGTTTAGATATGGTGTCCCCCAAAAGCTAGACAATGCAAGAACATTTAGATGAGAGTCTTAACTTAATCAGTGCATTAATCCAGTTGAATGGATTATCTGGGTGGTAACCAAAGGCAGTAGGGTGTGGCTGGAGGAGGTGGGTCCTGGGGTGTGCCTTTGGGGTATAAATTTCCTGTCTCTCTCTTTCTGTTTCTCCATAGACTTCATTCTTCAGGGCCTAAGATGAAGCAGAATAACATGGCAGAGGATATGGCAGAAGAAAGTCTCTCAGGACATGACAATCAGGAAGCCAAGAGAGAGAGAGATTAAGCTCAGCTCAAATACCATATACCCCAAAAGCATACCCACATTGACTGACTTCTCCCAACACATCCTACAACCTATAGTTAACCACCCAGTTAATCTATTCAAGTGGATTAATGCACTGATTAGGTCAAGGCTCACATAACTCAACATTTCAATCTCTGAACTGTCTTGTATTATTTCACACATGAGCTTTTGGGGGACACATGGTATCTAAATTGTAACATGATTTTAAAAAGTAAAACAAACAGTTTAAAGAAACCTTCCACAAATATCTTATATATATTCAAGGGATGTGTAAAAAAAATTTCAACACAAGTAGAAACATATCAATATATATACTGTTGTGTTCCTTTAACTTTTTTCAACTTACACATCCTGGAGTTGTTCCATATCAGTAAATATTTATGTCTTGTTGTCATTTATAGCCATAGAATATTCTTTTTTACGTAGTTTTTTTTTATTTATATGAGACAGCAGAATGCATTACAATTCTTATTACACATATAGAGCACAATTTTTCATATCTCTAGGTATATGCATAGTATATTCACACCAGTTCATGTCTTCATACCTGCACTTTGGATAATAATGATCATTATATTCCACTATCATTAATAACCCCATACCCTCTCCCTTCCCCTCCAACCCCTCTGCTCTATCTACAGTTCATCTATTCCTCCCATGCTCCCGCTCCCTACCCACTATGAATCGATCTCCTTATATCAAAGAAAACATTCAGCATTTAGTTTTGTGGGATTGGCTAACTTCACTTAGCATTATCTTCTCTAACTCCATCCATTTACCTGAAAATGCCATGATCTGATTTTATTTTATTGCTGAGTAATATTCCATTGTGTATATATGCCACATTTTTTTTTTATCCATTCATATACTGAAGGGCATCTAGGTTGGCTCCACAGTTTAGCTATTGTGAATTGTGCTGCTATAAACATTGATGTGGCTGAGCCACAGGATATTCTAGTCATTAAATAACTCTGTCTTTACCCAGTGTCCAACTGGTAGACAGAGGTTATTACCCACTTTCACTATAATGAGCTACATGACAGTAAACACTACTGCTTGTCAGTTTGTGCACACACCTCTGCATCAGTCTACAAGATAAATCCTAGTAGAAATGGAAATGTTCTAAGAACGTGAGGAAACTAAGGTTTTCACAACAAGTGGGAAAGGCACAAAAAAGAGGTATCTGTGTTAAGGTGAGAAATCTGGACAGAACAATAAATCAGATTAAAGGAAGGGAGATAATAGAGAAAGACCACTTGGGAGGCTTGTGCAATGGGCAGGAAAGAGAATCTAAAGGAGGGTACAAGAATAATCGAGGGACTCAGGACCCATGCAGGAGAAACAGAAAAAAACTCAGTGAGTTCATGACTAGTGATGTTGGGACAAGGGCAAGGTACCGAGCAAGTAGGTCAGCAGAAAGGAAGGGGGAGAGTCAAAGGCTTATAGCACTTTCACGCCTGATATGGCAGGAAGATGAAGCACTCACCATGGGGGATGCTGGTCTGAACAAAGGAGAGGTCCTGTAGCTTGTGGTGACCTTAGATGTCTACAGAACACCTAGGGAAAGGAATGGGGATGGAAATGGCGATTTAGACATTACCACCAACCCCAACCCCCCACCCCCTGCCCAGAGGGGATGGCTATAGCCTGGGATGGAAACCAGGGAGGGAAGGGTACAGAGTACACGTGTCACCTCTCTCAGATCACTAACATTAAGGGAGCCAGGACTGGGCAAGCAGTCAGCCAGGGCAAGTAAAAGAGACAGTAGTGTGTCAACAGAGTGGCATGTAAGAGGCAGAGGTGGCCGGAAGGAAGATGAAAACCCCTTAGAGTGGAAGGAAGGGACAGTTAGACAGCCCAGCTCCACACTTGTCTTTCAACACAACTTGGTAAGTTCCCAAAGGAAACAAATCGGGGGCTGCATTCAATAGACCTGGCACCAAGCAGAATCATGGGAATAGAAGAGCAGAAATGTCAGAGCAGGTTTTTCCATAAGCTGGGACATCTACTTCGAGTGCAGAAACTGAGGAGAAGGCTTACATAGAGAAGGCAGAGGGCTAAAGAAAAGTCCAAGGATGCAGCTGAGAAAGCAAACTCTCAAGACAACTGGCCCCAAATGCCTCATTATCACAGCTGACAAGAGATGTCCATCATCTGAAAATCAATCCACTGTCATGGTCCCTTTTATTGTGATTTCTGTTCCCAACTCCAATTTTCCAGTTTCTAGGAGCTTTTGCTTCCACTGGCGATACCCTGAGCTACAAATCTTAATGGTGTGTTTTCAGGAAGAGGCTTCTCACAAAGGGACTCACTGAAAAATGTCACCAATGCAAGCTGCCGTCAAAATGTACAGTATCTTCATGATCTTGTCTATGGAGGACTGTTGTCTAGTTATACAACAAATCTGCTAAATCAGAAATAAAGAGCTAGAAAATGCCACAAAAGCAAGTGGTAATGTAAAAGATGATATCCAGCTCTTCCCAAGGCTCAGGGATTATACACTGTCCAAGCCACTGCTGAAAATGAAATGAAAGGTTTGTTTGTTTTCAGAATAAACCCCATTTCTCCCAAGAGAGATGTTAATGTCTTTCTGGCTCCTTTCTTTATTGTCAGGTCAGTAATAGCATAAAGTAAACAAATTACTTTTGTTTTTTCTTAAATCAGGGATAAAACCCAGGGACACTTTGCCACTAAGCCACATCCCCAGCCCTTTTCATTTTTTGTTTTGAGACAGGGTTTCACTAAGTTGCTCAGGGCCTCTCTAAGTTGTTGAATCTGGCTTTCAATTTGTGATCCTCCTGCCTCAGTCTCCTGAGCTGCTGGGATTACAAGTATGTGCCACCATGCCTGCAACAAGTTACTTTTAGATATTAAGTTTTCTTCTATTTACTTCTTTCCCAGACACAATGAGTACTTATAATTCAACTTCCCATTAAAAATCTAGTTTCCACCAGGTGTCATGGAGCATACCTGTAATTCCAGCTGCTGAGTCAGGAAGATTACAAATTCAAGGACAGCCTTTGCAACTTAGCAAGACTCTGTCTCAAAATTCTAAAGAAAAGAAAAAAGATTGGGTTTGTAGCTCGGTGGTAGAGAACCTCTGTGTTCAAACCCAGTATTACAACAACAAGAACAAGAAAAAAGGGCTGGGGTTGTGGCTCATTGGTACAGTGCTCTTGTAGCACGTGCAAGGTGCTGGGTTTGATCCTCAGCACCACATAAATAAATAAATAAATAAATAAAGGCATTGTGTTCAACTACAACTAAAAAAAACATTAAAAAAAGAATCTTCTTTAAAAAACAAACAAACAAACAAAACTGGTTTCCCCAGATTATAGTTTATCCAAGATTTTGATTCCCTATACTACCACTTGTATTTACCAGTTACAAAGCACTAATTTTGAAAGTACCAATCCTGCAATCTGTACTTAAAAAGGTTAAAATTCCAGTTAACAAGATGTAACATGAAATATAAAATCACCTCTGGTTCTAAAATTCTAAATAGTCCCAAGCTGATGAGAGTGCTGGTGGATATGATGATTCATTCTATGAGACCTGTGGGTTAAAGATGGCAGAGATCAAGGAATGGGGTCCCTCAATTACTACAGAACCAAATGATGAAAAAAAAAATAAAGCACTCACCTACAAAATATATAAAGAAACCTCAAATTAAAAAGAAATGGTCTTCGTAGTATGCCTACCTGCAGAAGACAACAACATATAGAAAGTTCTCACCATCACATTAGAGTTTAGAGATCAGCAACATGAGAAACTGGATAACAGCCTAGAAAAGTCAAGCAAAGTAGCATTGGTAGAAACGAGTTTCAATCATCTATGCCAGATCTCTAGACCTCAGTGGAGGCCAGAGAAACTGCTAAAGTGTTTTTCCTGGACAGCTCCAGGAGAACTAGGGAAATGCTTCAGGCCCAGGAGTAGCCCCCACCAGATGGGAACAGATGCCCTCCTAACTCTAGGGACACAAACCCTGGTTTAAGACCTTTATCCAAACCTCAGAAGACAAGACAAAGCTCAGATTATTCCAAACAGGCTGTACCCAGCCTCAGCCAGGCTCCCTTTTCCATACCTCTTTCACTACCATGCACCACTGAAAACTTAAATAAATGCAATATTCAATGTCCTCAAACTGCAACTCAGAGAGAAAGGCACACAGGTCTCATTTAAGCCATACAGGTTATCACACAGAAATCAGCTGCTCTTTATTAAAACAAAGGATTGATGTAGAGAGCACTGTCCATGGTAAGCCGAGAAACACGACAAACAGCAAGTCAACTTACTAATATACTACAAAATAGGAAAAGAAATTTTCATAGCTGCTTAAGAAATGAATGAAGGATGCAATCAGAAATAAAATATAATTAGAAGAACAAAAGGAAATTGCCCCTGAGTGCAAAATTTTAGTCATAACTAAAATTAATATAAGGATAGTGAAGTAAACAATGGCAAAGAATATTAAGTACCAAAATTTTAGTCATAATAAATTAATATAAGGATAGTGAAGTAAACCATGGCAAAGAATATTAAGTACCAAAATAGGCCCACATGTATATGGTCAATTGATTTTCAGTGAAGGTGCCAAAGTATTTCAAGGGCAAGAGAAAAATCTTTAAAACAAATATTGGTGGAAGAACTGGATATTCAACTGGAAGGGAAAATAAAAAGCCCTCACACTATACACAAAAATAACCTTGAAAACATACTGTAGCATAAGCATAAAAACTAAAACTATAAAACTTCTGTAAGAAAAGAGAAAATATCTAACTAAAATGAGAATAGACAATGATTTCTTAAGTACAATACAGAAAACAATACCATTCAAAAATGAAACTTCAAAATTTCTCAGAATAAAAAAGCATTTTGAGAAACAAAATAGCAAGGAACAGACTGGGCAAGTAAGTACGTTCAGCACATATATCTGACAGGAACCACCATTCACAGTGCATGCACACACACACAGACAGTCAAAACACAATAGTTAAATGAAAACTGGAATATTAAAATATATTAAAATAACTAAAAAAGGGCAGGAAAGGACAAGTAGAAGAACAAAAACATAACAAAATGGCATAGCACATAAGTCATTACATTAGACGTGAATGCACTACACATACTAATTGAAAAACTGAGATATCAAAATTAAATTTCTAAAATAACCCAACTTTGTGCTATCTACAGAAAACTCACTTCAAATATAGACATATCAATAGGTTAATAATAAAATGCAAAAATGATAAACCATATCAACACAAATCAAAAGAACATTGAAGTGACTAATTAATATCAAACAAACTACACTTCAGTGCAAAAATCACTACCAAGCTGATATAGGGACATTACATAACAGTGAATAGTCAATCCAACAAGAAAACATAACATTCTAAATACCTATGCAGCTAGTGGGAGAGCTTTAAATTGAACAAAGGACTGAAAAGAGAAATAAATCAATTACTATTATAGATGGAAATTTCGATGCTACTCTTTGTAATAAAACCAGTAAGAAAATCAGAAAGGAAATAGAATATCTTAACAATACCAATATCCAGCTAGAACTAATTGACATTTCTAGAATAACCCACAACAAGAGAACATACATCTATTCAAGTGTACATGGAACATTCACCAATACAGATCATATCCTACCAGTGCCAGCCACTTCCAGAAACATAAAACAAATCTTAATGTAAAATAATCAAAATTATATGAAGTATATTATATGACAAGAATTGTATTGAATGAGCAACCAATAATGGAGTGATAATAAGAAAACTTCTAAAATTTAGAAATTAAACACCAAAATTCTAAAAAGTGCAAGACTCAGAAGAGGATACCTCAAAAGAAACTGGAAAATATTTTGAAAGAAATAAAAATGAAAACATTTCAAAATTTGTGAGATGCAGACAGAGCAGTGCTTCAAGGGACATTTATATTATTAAATGCTTAGAGAAGAAGACGGGTCTCAAATAAATGACATTACTGTCTACCTTACAAAAATGAAGAGATAATTAAAATAAGCAAGGCAAGCAGAAGTAAAAACAAAAACAATAAAGATTAAAAAATGAATGAAATTTGGGCTGGGGTTGCAGCTCAGTGGTAGAACACATGCCTCTCAAGTGTGAGGCACTGGGTTCAATTCTCAACAGCATATATAAATAAATAAATAAATGAAGATCCATTGACAACTAAAAATATATTTTAAAAATAATAAAATAAATGAAATTTAAAACATTAAAAAGAAAAGATAAGTCCAACCAAAAGGTGCTTTTTTGAAAAATAAATTGATACATAAACCTTTAGCAAGGTTGACAGAGAGAAAGAGGGAGCAAGAGAGAGAAAGAGAGTGACAGACAGAGAGAGACGGAGACAAGAAGATACAAATTACTACTACAGGCAACAAAAGAGGAGACATCATCACAGAATCCATTACATTGAAAACAATAATAAGTAATATATGTAATTCATGTACATAGAACTTTTTGATTCAGATAAAATTGATCAATTCCCCCCAAATCTTAAACTACCAAATGTCACTCAAAATGAAACTCAAAGATGAAAAACAATAAACTGAATACTAATAGATCATAGAAACAGAATTCATAATAATCCTTCTGAAACATAAATCTCCAGTTCCAGAATTTTTTTACTGGAAAATTTTACCACACGTTTAAAAAAGAAATAATTTCAGCTCCACACAAAACCTTAAAGAAAGCAAAGCAAAACAAAACAAAACAAACAAACAAACAAACAAACAAAAAACAAAAAAAGAGGGAACACACTTCAAATTATTTCATGAGATCAATAGTATCCTGATTCACCAAAACCAGTGAAAGTATAAAAAGAGAAAATTGTAATCCAATATTCTTCATGAACATAGATGCAAAATGTTCAATAAATATTAGTAAAAGGAATCCAGCTCTAAATATAAAAGAATAATATGCCATTAACAAGTGGACAAGTGGAGTTTATTCCAGGAATGGAAAGCTGGTTCAATGTTCAAAAATCAACCAGTATGTCCTCCTCTGAGAAATGTCTGTTCAGGTCCTTGGCCCATTTGTTGATTGGGTTATTTGTTATCTTACTGTCTAATTTTTTTAGTTCTTTGTATATTCTGGATATTAGGGCTCTGTCTGAAGTGTGAGGAGTAAAAATTTGTTCCCAGGACGTAGGCTCCCTATTTACCTCTCTTATTGTTTCTTTTGCTGAGAAAAAACTTTTTAATTTGAGTATGTCCCATTTGTTGATTCTAGTTATTAACACTTGTGCTATGGGTGTCCTATTGAGGAATTTAGAGCCCGACCCCACAGTATGTAGATCATAGCCAACTTTTTCTTCTATCAGACGCCATGTCTCTGATTTGATATCAAGTTCTTTGATCCACTTTGAGTTAACTTTTTTGTATGGCGAGAGAAAGGGATTCAGTTTCATTTTGTTGCATATGGATTTCCAGTTTTCCCAGCACCATTTGTTGAAAATGCTGTCCTTCCTCCATTGCATGCTTTTAGCCCCTTTATCAAATATAAGATAATTGTAATTTTGTGGATTGGTTTCTGTGTCCTCTATTCTGTACCATTGGTCCACCCGCCTGTTTTGGTATCAGTACCATGCTGTCTTTGTTACTATTGCTCTGTAGTATAGTTTGAAGTCTGGTATAGCTATACCGCCTGATTCACACTTCCTGCTTAGCATTGTTTTTGCTATTCTGGGTCTTTTATTTTTCCATATGAATTTCATGATTGCTTTCTCTATTTCTACAAGAAATGCCGTTGGGATTTTGATTGGCATTGCATTAAACCTATAGAGAACTTTTGGTAATATCGCCATTTTGATGATGTTAGTTCTACCTATCCATGAACAGGGTATATTTTTCCATCTTCTAAGATCTTCTATTTCTCTCTTTAGGGTTCTGTAGTTTTCATTGTATAAGTCTTTCACCTCTTTTGTTAGGTTGATTCCCAAGTTTTTTTTTTTTTTTTTTTTTTGAGGATATTGTGAATGGGGTGACTAAAAAGTTTTTTCTCAGAAAGAGAAACAATAAGAGAGGTAAATAGAGAGCCTACATCCTGGGAACAAATTTTTTCCCCTCACACTTCAGATAGAGCCCTAATATCCAGAATTTACAAAGAACTCAAAAAATTAAACAATAAGATAACAAATAACCCAATCAACAAATGGGCCAAGGACCTTAACAGACACTTCTCAGAGGAGGACATACAATCAATCAACAAGTATATGAAAAAATGCTCACCATCTCTAGCAGTCAGAGAAATGCAAATCAAAACCACCCTAAGATACCATCTCACTCCAGTAAGATTGGCAGCCATTAGGAAGTCAAACAACAACAACTGCTGGCGAGGATGTGGGGAAAAGGGTACTCTTGTACATTGCTGGTGGGACTGCAAATTGGTGCGGCCAATTTGGAAAGCAGTATAGAGATTTCTTGGAAAGCTCGGAATGGAACCACCATTTGATCCAGCTATTCCCCTACTCGGTCTATTCCCTAAAGACCTAAAAAGAGCACACTATAGAGACACTGCTACATCCATGTTCATAGCAGCACAATTCACAATAGCAAGACTGTGGAACCAACCTAGATGCCCTTCAATAGACGAATGGATTTAAAAAATGTGGCATTTATACACAATGGAGTATTACTCTGCATTAAGAAATGACAAAATCATAGAATTTGGAGGGAAATGGATGGCATTAGAGCAGATTATGCTAAGTGAAGCTAGCCAATTCCTTAAAAACAAATGCCAAATGTCTTCTTTGATATAAGGAGAGTAACTAAGAACAGAGTAGGGATGAAGAGCATGAGAAGAAGATTGACATTAAACAGGGATGAGAGGTGGGAGGGAAAGGGAGAGAGAAGGGAAATTGCATGAAAATGGAAGGAGACCCTCAGGGGTATACAAAATTACATACAAGAGGAAGTGAGGGAAAAGGGGGAAAATTATAAGGGAGAGAAATGAATTACAGTAGAGGGGTTAGAGAGAGAAGAGAGGAGGGGAGGGGGGGAGGGGGGATAGTAGAGGATAGGAAAGGCAGCAGAATACAACAGACACCAGAATGGCAATATGTAAATCAATGGTTGTACAACTGATGTGATTCTGCAATCAGTATACGGGGTAAAACTGGGAGTTCATATCCCACTTGAATCAAAGTGTGAAATATGATACATCAAGAACTATGTAATGTTTTGAACAACCAACAATAAAAATTAATTAAGGGTATGTAAAAAAAAACAACCAGTATAATCCAACATATTAATGGTGTAAAAAATAAAAACTACACATTTGCATCAAATAACAATTCTCAAAACTCAACATCTATTAATGTTAAAAACTCTTAACAAACTACAAATAAAAGGGGACCTTGCCACTAAAATGGATGTTTGCTGTTGTAACTCCTATTCGACATTATACGAAATTTCAGCTGATGCAGCAAGAAAAAGAAAATAAAAGGCTGTATACAGCTTGGAAAGGAAGGAATAAAACTATTCCTATTTGCAGATTATGTAATTGTTTATACAGAAAAATCTCAAGAAATCCACAAAATAATACTAGAATTAGTATGTACAATTATTAATAAGTGTGCAGAATACAAGATCAATACCCAAAAATCAACCATGATGCTATACATTAATAAGTATACAGTGAAAAAATTAAAATCACTTGAAATACTTCTAAAAATTAAATACAGGGAAATTTAATAAAATATGTACAACCACAGTGTGCTAAAAACTCTAAAGTGCTGATCAAAAAAGTTGAAGGCCTAAATAAATGACAAGACATACTGTGTTTAGAGACTGAAAGATCAAACATAATAAATCTGCCAGTCCCTCCAAAAAAAAGTCCATAGACTTAAGTCCAATTAAATTCTGGTGGGATTCCTCTAGATATATACAAGTTGATTCTAAAATTTAGCTAAAGCATTTTTGAAAAAGAAAAAATAATGTTAAAGATATACACTATTCCATTTGCAGAGGTATTATAAAAATATAGTAATAAAGACATAAGGCAAAAGTGTAGGCTTGTGTATCAATGGAACAGAAAAAAAGTCCAGAAATGAAACAACACAAATATGGCCATATGACTTCTTACAAATGTACCAAAACAATTCAGTAATAAAAAGGTGATCTCTTCAACAAATGATGTTACAATAATTGGACATTCATATGCAAAAAGAAGACCTCTAATCTATACTCACATGTCATACAAAAACTAAAACACACACACAAAAATATCATAGATCTAAATGTAAAGCATAAAACTATCAAAGTTTTAGGGAAAAATATAGGGGAAATTGTTTAGGACCTGAAGTTGAGCAAAGAGTTCTTAGATATAACACCAAAGACATGCTCCCCAGAAGAAAAAACTAGAAAACTGAATTTATTAAAATTTTAAACATTTTTTTTCTGTATAAGATACTACAAAGAGCATGCAAAAAAGGGTAAAGATTTGGAGGTAATATTTTCAAGCCACATATCTGACAAAGGAGTTGTACCCAGAATATATTTTATAACCTGTCAGAACTCAACTATAAGTAAACAACAATCCAATTTTTAAAATATGGACAAAAGACTTGGAAACCCACTTCACTAAAGAAGATATATAGATGACAAATAAGCACTTGAAAATGTGCTTTACATCATTCACTATTCACTAAGAAAATACAAACAAAACTGTGATGTTACTCCACACTTATTAGTATGGCATAAATTAGAAGTACCACTTATATGGAGTACTTCCAAGACTGTGGAGAAATTAGAGCTCTCACACACTGATGGTAGGAATACAAAATAGTATAACCACTCTAGAAAACAGTTTGACAATTTCTTATGAATTTAAACATATACTTGACATATGACCCAGCTACTCCAAAGTATCTATCCTTGTGTAGGGTTCCATCACTCTATGTGTCCAAGTCAAATCCATCAGCAGCCCAAATTTTCCCAGTGTCCATTCATTTACAAATTATTGATGTCTGCTTCCTTGTACAATAGCATAATTAAATAGCTGTCAGCAAACCCCAATATATTTACCATGTTTCTGGTCCTTAAATAAAAACTTTGCTCTCAAGAGTCACACCTGCCATCAGGTGAGTGATCCTAGCCAAATAATCCAACTTCTACCTGCCACAATTTTCTCATTCATAAAAGAGAAAGATCCACAATATCCCTCACATTCCGTTCTAGGTCAAATTGAGTTTATGTTATTATTAGTCTACCAGCCCCTTAGTCAAAATACCTGTGAACAACATTTATTAAACATTAAGAATAAAGTGATATGGAGGAAACATTGATGCCCAAAGCAAATGAGAAAAAAATACTCTGAGCCTTTTTATGAAATGTAAACCAAAAAACTTAGTTTCTCCCAGTATCCTTCACCTCTCAGGAAGAACTGGAAACTAAGTCACTGGATGTCCTAACAATCTCTAAAATCATTTATAGAAGATTCTTGTTTTAATCATTTTTGTTTTGCTGTCACCAAAAGACCTGACAAGGACAACTTGAAGGAGGGAAAGTTTATTTTGGTTCACACTTTCAGAGGTTCAGTTCATGGTCAGCTGACTCCATAGCTCTGGGTCCAAGGTGAGGCAGAACATCTTGGCAAAAAGCTAAAGGATATGGCAACCAGAAAGTAGAGAGATCTCTCCTTGTCACCAGGAATAAAATATAAATGCCAAAGATACCTCCAGTGACCCACCTCCAACAGTCACACTCCACCTGACCAGTTACCACCAGTTAATCCATAGCAATGAATTAATCCACTGATTAGGTTACAACTCTCATCATCCAATCATTTCACCCTGAGTATTCCTGCATTGTCTCACTCATGAGCTTTTAGGGACATCTCATATCTAAACCATAACATTTTCCCTCAATTCCTGAGTACTTATGTACAGTGTTTAGACACTCATTCTGTCTGTATTACACATTAGTCAGTCAAGTTCACCATATGATGTCAAAATTATAGACTTGGTCTTTTTAGCACAACTGATAGATTTATATTCTCTGCACCTCACAAATATTAATAAAATAGCCAACAGACAAAAAACACATTATTAACCACCAGTTCTGAGCATCTGGAAAATTTTGCTGGTAAGTAGGCACACAGTAAAGATATAAAAAATCACCATGCAGCTAGATACAATAAAAAAATTATTGTATTTATATTTCCATTCGAATTGTATACACCAAGATCTAAAGGGAAAAGACAACAACCCCACATAGACTTATAACTAGTCAATCTATATAAGCACTGCCTGGTTCTAATTATGAGGCTTTCTGAGCTGGGTAGCATGATTCACAGTGCTAAGAACTGGCTTCCTGCCAATAGTATTAAATTGTAATATTTCTTATATCCATTTAGGCCTTGCTGATACAGGAGGAAAAACATTCACTTCAACCAGAAGTAAACACTTCCTCAGGGCACTGCTGTTGGCTGATGGCTAAAATCTTCCAAGGTGCTGAAGTATCATTTCAACAAGTCAGTAGTCATTAAGTATCTATTTATTTGGAGTTGGGGGAAAATAAACAAAGAGAAAGAACTGAACATCAGAACTCTGGAGACACAATTCTCTGACCTGTGATGTACCAAAAGAGAACTTTAATACATTTGCGTCTATCAAAGTAAAAATGTCTATGCAACAAAATAATAAACAAAAAGGCTGAAGAAAACATTTATATGAAATGTAACAAAGTATATCTAGAATATGTAAAAATTTCAAACTCACTAAAAAACAACATTTCAAAAGATGAAAAAAAAATATATACAATTACAGGAAAAAAATACACTAAAAATGCTTAGTCTGAAGTAATAATCAAACAAAATTTGAGCTCCTCATGCCTGGTAGGACACAAACAATTGTACCCGTGAACAGTGTCATCGACCAATGCCAGTGACCCACACACTCTGAGGGCTAGCTGCACCGGAAATGTCTACCAACTCTTTTGCAAACAATAATGTAATATATCCCAGGATGATGTAGGAATTTCATCTCCATAAAACTGTTTGTTTTTTAAGAATGAAGCATTCTTTATAGTAGTGAGAAGGAGGAATTCAGGAGCATAACAGTTGGGTTATTATTTACATGCTTATTGGCTGAAACATGTCTGTCTTAAACAACTGTGAAAGGAAAACATGGATAAATGTTTTTAATTGTTTAAAAATAGACTGAAGTTACATTTTAAAATGCATCCATATATACCTTAATAACCCCAAATTTAAAACCATTTAAATGTCAACAAGTATTGGAATGGGTAAAATAACACAAGGCCTTTCTAAAGAACACTATTCAGCCATGATAAAGGAGTTCTGCATGTTCTAGCATGTAATCATGTCCACAGCATACTGTTGGGTCATACAAAAGAATATTGATGTCAATATGCACAGTATAAACAAATTTTCATATAGCAAATAATTACACTATTTGACTAATTATATATATATATGTATGTGTCTTTTAAAAATCTAAAATTATATATTTCAAATTACCAATAAATTAAACAGGAGCTTATGAGCTCTAATATTAACTTCATACCTTTTTCATCATATGTTTAATAATCTGAATTTATATGTCAAGCTTCAAAAGTTTATTTCTAAGTAAAAGGTTTTTTGTTTGTTTGTTTATTGGGTTTGTTTGTTTGTTTTAAGAAATAGGGACAGTCAAGTATTTCTTAATGACTAGGAGACATTATATTCTGAGAAATGTGTCATTAGGTATTTTCATTGTGTGAACAAATGTACATACACAAACAAAAACAGCTACAACTTCACCTGGTGATGTAATCTTATGGGAACACTGTTGTACATGCAAATATGCAGACCAAAAGTATGTAGTTATGTGAAACATAACTATAACAGGTAGGCATGGAAATCAAATATGTCATTGCTGCCCTTATTGATTGGTAGGCTGGTCATAGCTATCCACATGCAGATTCCTATAGCTTTAGGTAAACTTCTACTCTGTAGTTAAAAGCCCTTGAGAACACAAAGCAGCATCCCCAAATACCAGCAGAAAACTCAGAAAGCAAGCAGCTTAAAAAAAATTCAGTATTGTACATTGTTCCCACTTAGCTCCAAGGTCACACAAAAAAGTCTAGTTTTTAATTCAGGATTCTATTTGTTTTGGAGAACAAAAGCAACATGCAAAGCATTTGTGAGGTTTCACTTAAGTGACAAATTCTCCCTGGTTCAGCACTATGTAGAAAGGTAATCAATATATAAATCAGAAAAATTATGAATTTTTCATGAATTTTTCAGAACATATATCCTGGCCTTATTCTGAGTATTTATATAAGCAAACAGCCTAATCCCCAATAGTCATTCTAATGGAGAAAAAGTGGAATGTATATTCCGAGGAAGTGGATAACATAAAAATCATTTTTAAAAAGTGAAGCTCTGCTTTACAAAGGAACTCAAAATACTTCAAAAAGAATGAGAAAGATTTAATGAGGATAACAAGCTTTGAAGTCCAAGAGTCCAGGGCTATATCAAGTCCCTACCTCCCCCTGCACATTGCCCATTGATACTGTAACAATATCTCAGGCTCTGGCAGGGATGACCCTGAGAGTGGCCCTGGGTGTGCCACCATCCATGTCACCCAGGAACAAGTGGGAATGGGCAGGGACTTCTCACCATTGGAATGGAAGGCAGCAATTCCTCTGACAGGTAGCTTATTCACTCTACAAATATTTGCCAAGTGCCCACCATTTGTTATAAGCTTTGAGGATGCAATGGCTAAAAAGAAAGAAAAGTCCCTGTCCCCATCCTCAAACAGTGCAAAAGTCAACAAAGACAAGAAAATAACTCCACATAATGTTTAGTTTATTTTTTTAAGGCAGGGAGTTTGATCAGTTGATACCGGAGCTATGATTGGGGAAGGAGGATTTTAAAGTAAGAGAATGGGAAGACTCACTTATAACTAAAAGATGACTCCATTATAGGAGAGTGCAGGCGACCACTGGAATGGTGCAGACAAGCAACGATGGTGGTCCAAAGCAGCAGAGATGAAGAGGAAGGGGTTTATTAGGGACACAGTTTGGATCATTGCTGATAAAATTCACAAATGGACTAGATATAATGATAGGAAAAGGGGTGATTTAAAGTCATATGTAGAAGCTAAGAGATTATTTTGAAAAGAATTATTTTTAAATAAAAAAAATTAGCTTCCTGATCCAAACATCAGTAGAGAATGCTTCAAGATGTCCCTCTGTGATGGGTACAGATTTGCCTCATCTTCGAAACATGCCCACCTGGTAACTTACAGCTGGCTTTAGAAAGTCTGTCATCTAGAACCACCACAATGAAGTCAGTCCATGGTTGAGAGAAGCAAGAGAAACAAGGCTATCAGACAAATTCAAATCAGACTCTCCTGCACATTAAACAGAGAAGTAGTCACATGCATACCCAGTGATGTTACTGAAGATCTCAGAAAAAAAGTGCTCAGTCACTTAAAAAGGGGGGTGGGCATAGGAAATGGTGTTGGTAGTATTTTTCTGATAGTTCAGAAATAAAGGAGGTCCTTGGGAAAAAAGCACTTTCCCAATGCTATGGTTTGAATGTGTGAACCAGAGTTCCTGTGTTGGCAACTTGACTCCTAATGCAGCAGTGTTGGGAGATGAGACTTTTAAGAAGCAATTGGGTCATCATTGTCATGAATGTCACAGGAGTGGGTTCCTTCTAAAAGAATGAGTTCAGTCACCTCTTGCAAATTGTGTACTATCTTCTACACATGTGCTCTCTCACTTTCATTCATGTTCTCACTCTCTCTCTCTCTCTCTCTCTCTCTCTCTCTCTCTCTCTCTCTCACACACACACACACACACACACACACACACACACACACATATATGATCCCTCTCTGCCATGATGTTATGATAGCAAAAAGTCCTTCACCAGATGCCAGTGCCTTGATCTTGGCCATCCCAGTCTCCAAAACTGTGAGGAAATAAATATCTCTTCTTTGTAAATTACCCTAACTTAGGTATTCTGTTATAGCAGCACAAAATACCACATACAAATGCATAATTTCACCAGGTACTACTAAAAAGGAGAATTTATATAAACAGACAAAAGAAATCTGTACCCATAATCATGTTTCAAAGCACTATATATCCAAGCATTGTATCCAAGTATTCTTTTGCAACAGATCTACATGAAGTTTATGCTACCCTATTCAAAGAATTTGAAACTTTATGGCTCCTTAACCTTCCAGATGGGATATGGCAACATTTGTTAAATTCAAAGAGTTTAAGATGACCTCACGAAGCCATTCACTATAGACAGCCCATTTAAACTCTATAGATAAAGATTATTACAAATTTTTCATTCATGTGTTAAGAATTAAGCAAATGTACACGAAACTCAGACATGCACATTCTTGAGAAGACATTTTGCTGATCCACAGTTAGGAATTTGAAGGCTCTAGCTTTGCATAATTTCTGGAGATTTACAAGATTTTCAAAAGGGGAGTTTTAATGGAATCAGAGTTGGAAATAAATAACAAAATTGTACAGTCTTAAAAGGAGGTAGTAATAGGTATATTAGTTTTTAGTTTCCACCCGTGGGACCAATAAACAATTTATATATATATATATATATATATATATATATATATATATATATATATATATATATACTCTCTCTCACACACACACACACACATATATACAGTTTCGCCTTAAGATAAACATTTTAAACTGGGTAAAAAGTGATCCCCTTATACACAAAGATGTAAGGTAAGACATAATAAAAGGACAAAAAAAATATATGCCATACTCATAAAAGCAAATACCTTTAGACCTGATGGAGGCAAGGCCAGAATGGGATGTTAGTCAAAAAAGTGTAGCCTCTCTGTGCATAGTGGTACATGCCTATAATCCCAGCAGTTTGGAAGGCTGAGACAGGAGGATTGCAAGTAAAAGGACAGCTGAGACAGGAGGATTGCAAGTAAAAGGACAGAGAATTGGTGAGTCCCTAAGTAAATTAGCAAGACCCTGTCTAAAAAAAAAAAAAAAAAAAAAAAAACGGGCTGGGGATGTGGGTCCATGGTTAAGTGCCTCTGGGTTAAATCTCCAATAAAAAAAAATTCTACCCTTATCTGTAATGCTATATAAATATAACTGAAATGTTAATAGTGATTCATACTGGGATTTAGGAGGTAATTATTATTCTCCACTTTGTATTTTTTCTTCTAGAAGTGGAAAAGGAAGGGAGAGCTGAATATGTTTGTTTTAATCTTTTGGTATCACTGACCTGGTATCCAACAGTATTCCCAAGATCATGGGCTTCAAAAGAGAGAGGAAGATAAAGAAGCTTTCTGCCTGAGACAGAGTTGAATTGGGCCTACAGGATTATTGGCTCTCTTTGTATGACCACCCTTTACCACAGGTAGCCATACTTTACTGTATGGTCTGAGGAATGAAGGCTGACTCCAGAGAATGAAGAACTAAACAGACCTGCAGAGAGGCACAGATGTGAAGACAATGGTCAGAATCCCACGCCTTAGAAATAACTTTAGGATTAAGTCCTGATTATGGCTTAAGGCAGCTCAGGCTGGTTTCTCTTATTTACATATTCTGTTAGATCTGCTATTTCAAAGCTTGTCAGGTGGCCCCCCAAGGTCCTAGACCCAGCAAATGAGGCAACTCTCAGGACAGAATTCCACAGAAGCCCAGAGGCTCATCAGATTTCTCATCAATTTCATGCTACTTCTAAAAAAAAAAAAACAAAGATAATAAATCCTTTGTGGGAGACCCATACATTGGCCGTTTGCACCAGTACTTCATTTGATTCTGGGACAAGTCTGAAAAGTGACATCTTGTGAGCCATGCTCAAGTGTTGTAGGTGAACATTCCACAGCTCCCCATCTGCCTGATCCCTGCCATGTCCTCCTTTAGTCGTATCCTCAGGTCTATGTTGATCTCCATGTTGGACACAGATACTGGATGCTCTTGTACGCATCCTGCAAGGCAGAGGACCTCCATCCCATGGGTGAGGACAGGGAGATGCTATGAGTGAGGCAAAACACCTAGGATGCCCAGCTACTAGGTGGCAAAACCAGGACTACACATGCAACTTCTGCCCATTCCAACATGCCTGTCTCCTCTCAGATGCTCCCAAACCTGCTAGTGAAGATTTCATTTTTCCCAAACACCTCAAGGCCTCTCTGACAGGTGAGGACCATACCTGGCCAGCCTGCTGATCCTCAGTAACCCCACAGGAATGGGCTCATCCAGAGGATCCAAGCAAAATGTCATGTCTCCCATTGTTTTTCCATGGCTCTCCTCTTGTCCCATATGTATCATAGCATTTTCACTGAGACCAAGTGCCCATTTCCTCCTTCATAAATTCCAGGTCTGGATTTCTCAGACCAGTTTTCCTCATGAGCAGCAAAGACAAGCTTCCATCATGGCTTGTGATAAAGCTTTTGGGTTCTTGTTACTACTTTATATCCTTGTAGAAAGATTAAGATGCCCATACCTTTACATCACTTGCCCTGGCTCAGCTCAGTGAATGGTTTAATTATAGGCCGAGCATTGTGAGCTCAATGTCAACTTCAGAGTGCATCAGAATCACCTGGAGGCTTATTAAAACTGCTACAGTTTGAATCCTGAAAGTCATCCAAAACCCCATATTTTACAGGCCTATTCTCAAGGGTGGCACTATTAGGAGGTAGTAGAACCCTCAAGAGATGGAGCCATAGCAAGTCTTTAGGTCATTGAGGGGATCCCCTTACTCCAAAGAAGCAGGGCCAACTGATCATACACTGTAACCTCCAAAACTAGAGTCAAAATTTTTTTTTTCTTTGATTATCTCAGATATTTCATTATAGTGATTGAAAGCTAACACAAAAACAAAGAATTCTGGCCCTATAATCTCTGATTTTGTAGGTCTAGGGTAGGGTCTAAGAGTTAATGTTTCTAACAAATTCCCAGGTGTGGTAGGCTGAATAATAGTCCCCAAAAACTATTCTATCTAGGTCTAAATTCTTAGAACCTGTAAATGTTATCTTGTATGTCAAAAAGGACTTTTCAGATGTGATTTGGTTAAGGATCTGGAGATAGGGAAATTACCCTGAATTGTTGGGTGGGTCATAAATAGGAAGGGTCTTTATGAGAGAAAGGCAGAAACATTAGATGACTGAAGATGAGAGGGCAATGTGACATTAAGAAGTAGAATCTGTAATGATATAGTCACAAACTGAGGAATGCTGACAATCATCAGAAGCTGGAAGGGGCAAGGAATGAATTCTCAGATGGAACTTGTACAAGGAATCAACCGTGCTAACATCTTTACTTTCACCCCGTAAGATTCATCTTAGGCTTCTCAGCTTCAGAATGATAAGAGAATAAGTAGTTTTAAGCCACTAAATTTGTGGTGGTTTGTAAAAACAGTCACAGGCAACTACATCAACAGAGGATGATGCTGATATTGCTCGTCAGGGCACACACTTCAGAACCACTTTGCTATATCTGTCCCTGGGCACACCAAATGCCACTTGGAGGACCAGAGTCTGTGGGAATGGTTCTCTTGAAGATCTGATGATGATTCTTAACAGTGTGCTACAAGGTGGGTACACACTACACACCTCACCCCTCTCTTCCCTTGAACTCATACAGTGGAAAGCACAAGGGTCAGTGGCTCCATTGCTCACTGAATCTCTCTATACTCAGTTTCTGCATCTGTAACTCAGATATAATACCCCCATCCTCAAAGTACCATCAAGAGTTTTAAATGTGATAGTGTGTCTAAGCTCTGCCTGGCTCATTGAAAGCACTCTCCAAATGTCTGCTACTATAGTATTTTTATTTTGTTGATTAAAAACTGCTTTTAAAATAACTGAATGCACATTTCCCATAGATCAACAGAAAGTGGAAAGCTAACAAAAAAGTAGGCTGATCAGATGTAGTTCAATGGCAGAGGGCTTGCCTAGCATGTGCAAGATCCTGGGTTTACCCCAGCACCATAAAAAAAAATAGTAGAAGTAAAAAAAAATCATATCCTCTACCCTGTTTAACACACACAGCTATTAAGACTAAATCCTGGCCACCACTACCATCCACCAGAAAATCACAAGGGTCAACTTCTGTCTGCTCATTCCCTTCTTCTCATCTCTACCATCCCATTCTCCACTTGATATCACATCTCTAATCATACTTTTTCTATAACACCCAACTGCATACAGAATGAATCAAGTTCCTAGAAATACCTCCACCACCAGTCACCTGCCCATGTCTCCAGTCAAATTTCTCATTGCTCTTCGTCACCCACAGAGACCATCTACTTCAAGCTTATCAGATGCCTTCCAATTCCTCAGGATCTATTCTTCTTTCTGCCTCCACATACACCACCTCCTCTACCTTTAAAGCCCTTCAACACCATCTCCACCTTTGGCACAATCATGATGGCCTGAATTTCTCCAGAGAGGAATCCTCCATGTTCCTGCATGTGGGGAGGGGACAGGGATAAGCCCAGCTATCCCTATTCTGGAACAAATTGGGAGAAAGTGACTTGGGGGATTGGGAGTTTCACCATCTGGGGGTAGACTTTCACTTAAGGCTAAAAGCAGTAATGCTGAAGTTCAAAACCTAGTTCCACCAATTCCTCATTTTATGACCTTGGGCAATTTGCTCCAATATCCTTATCTATAAAAAAGGATCATAATGGTATCTGTCTGCCAACCAAATATTTTCTGTGTATTCAGTGACATAACCTCCTACATAATAAATGATGTCTAGCATATAATAAGTGTTCAACAAACTGCAAAGTGACTTCTTCCCTTGAAAACATCAAGACTGTCTTCTTTCCCATCGACATTTGCCACTCCTCAGAACATCACAGAAGCCCCTCTGTGATGCTGTGGCTTTCAGAACCAGTTGTGTGAGCCACACTAGAAAAACCTGTTCATCACTCATGATTGGTCCTTGTTTATCCTGGCAGGAGTGTGGCCTAGTGCTTGAACATCCTTATTCACCAGTCCCAACTGGCTCAAATTGTCCAATGATACTCAAGTTGAACCCACACCCAACTAAGTGCTCCTTCCAGGAATTGTCAAAGGCAATATTTTGGCAGAAGCTGCTGGTTATCCTCTGATATAGAGTCTTTGGAGACCCTGAATGTTCCCTAAAGGTCCACATGTTGAAAATCTTTTTCCCCAGCCTGTGGCACTATTGGGATGTGGTGGGACTTTAAGGAGGTGGGGCCTAGTGGGAGGAAGTTAGGTCATCACAGCACATTCTTGAAGAAGAAGAAGCTGGGACCCTTGACCTGCTTTTCTCTCTTTGCTTCCCAGCCACTGTGAAGTGAGCAGCTTCTTCCACCACTGCTCCTGCCATGATGGGCTACTTCACACAGGCCCAAAGCAACAGAGTCAATTAATCATGAACTGCAACCTCCAAAGTTATGAGTCCAAATAAACTGTCTCTGGATAAGTTGTTTATCTCAGTTTTTTATCTTTATGTTACAAAAACATAAAACTTATTAACACATTTCTCCTTTCTTCTATAGTAACAGCACTCCCCAGTTTTCGGCTGAGCACATGGTATCCAGAATAGTCACTTGATTTTCAGCTTTCTAAGCAGCGAGGGATGGGCATCTGATGAAGTTGTAGTTGATAGGAACTGGGTGTGGACTGCATTTTTCAAGTGATCCCTGTGTAGAGAAAGGGCATGTTTTTTTTCTCTTCTCCCTGATTGGCATGTGTCATGGTAGACAGGGAATGTAGAATACAGAAGAAATGGAAAAAAATATTGTCTAAATTCACCAATATCACCTAAACACATTCTGTGACATTTATGATGCTTTCTTCTAGGAAACTTTTGAACGCCACAATTAGAACTATACTATAGGCCATTTTAATTGATAAATCTCTGGGCCAGTTGCTAAGAGAACTGGTGTGTGAACCAGACCTGTCAAGGCCAGCAAGGTCTCTTCTATTCTGTAAATATTAAAACTGTGGGATTTAGAAGGAGTCAGAGGTCAAATCAGAGAAAGAAATGCCCCCAAAGTAGTAACTTGAAGAAGAAAACAAAACTACTAAAGACAAACCTGAAATTGGAAAAACCTGAAATTGAGAGATATGTCCATCTAACCTATAAGTCACTGTGACATTACTGCCCCTTGTTCCCAATAACACACAGTCTTCTGCTGGAAAAGATGAGTCTGTGTTCACCTCCTCTCTCCAATGTGACCAAGTTGGTGCCAAGGGGCTGGAAGGGGAAGGACTGAGGGTATGTTTGGATGGATAAAATATTATTTCTTGCTTATTGGCCTTAATACTCCCCCAAATTTTCAGACCCCAAACACAAGTTACTGAGGCCCAGAGATCCAGCCCTCATATTAGGGGTGGGGGAGGTCTTCTCTACTATTTTGTGTTCCTCTTCCACTTGGCTTATAACACAGGTCTTATAAACAATAGGCTCTCTGGTGCCTTTCTCTTCTCCATGCCATAATGTGGGCTAATGCATAGTAAGCACATAGTTAATTGAATAGATTTTTTTTAAACAAGTGTCTGATCCGTTAAGAACCCAACCACCAAAAAAAAGCTACAATGGAGGCTAAGTGTGCAGAGCACTTTCCTTTGGAGACAGGGTGGGCCAGTGCTTAGGTGTGGCCCTTTCTCCACTTCAGTTACTGAACATCCACATTTCCTAAAGTAACTCTCACAGGAAATACACACTGGCTCATAGCCTCCAGCTCGTGCTACATGAAAGGGACCACCACCAAGGAGTGAATCAAACAGGAGGCCCGGCACCCCGTGGCCACTTCCTAACCAGAGTAACATCCGCAAGAGCAGAGCCTGGGGCTGCTCCCCTTTGCTTCTGAGGAAGGGGAGGGTAAATGAAAAGTCTTTTGATCACTTCCAGGATATGCCAGCACTATAAAAACCAAAGTCCCTTCCCTAGGCAAATACCTATCCCTTTGGAAGCCTGCTCCAAAAAGGAAAGTCTTCCTAACCATTTTCTCTTGGGTGATTCTTCCTACCTTGCTCAATGGCCTACTCTTTCTCTCTAGGCCTAGTTCCATTCTCCAGGCACATGGAAAAGAAAAAAAAATTATAATTATATCACAATGGATTCTGCTGTCATGACATCTAAAAAGAACCAATAAATTAACAAATAAATAAATAAAGAGTCAAGAGCCCCTGCTTCTTCCCCTCTTTCTTTTTCACTTTCATTTCTGATTACCTCCAGATGGAACAAAGAAACAAGATTCTGAATGAGGGTTCCCTAACCCTCTAGTTCCAAAGCTTGTCATCCTTATCAAATACATTGCAATGAAATCCCCCATCCCAGTGTGCAGCAGATTGTTTTTTGGAAATTGCTACACCAATATCTTTCCCAACACACGTGCATCTTTCACAATGTGACACTGACCTTCTCCTATTGAGAGGTGGGTCTAGGGACCTTCCTTTGAACCTGGACTGCCATTTATGACTTCTTTGACAAGTAAATGTGGTCAAAAGGATGCAGCACAACTTCTGAGGCCAAGTTCCATGGGGCAAATCAGTTTCTGCCTGGTTCTCTCTGGGGACACGTGCCTTCAGAGCCCTCAGCCATCCTTAAAGAAGCCACTTTGCGGGAGAGACAATGTGGTGAGACTACACAGGGATGTTTGTGGGGACTATTTGTTCTAGTCCCCAGCTGTCCA
The DNA here is from genome assembly GCF_048772815.1 of Callospermophilus lateralis. Classification (NCBI taxonomy): domain Eukaryota; kingdom Metazoa; phylum Chordata; class Mammalia; order Rodentia; family Sciuridae; genus Callospermophilus; species Callospermophilus lateralis. The sequence continues at coordinate 607,961 of NW_027510154.1, forward strand.
TACTGTTCTAACCAAACACCAGACCTGGAGAAAAGAAGCCTGTGAGATGACATTGGTCATAGTGCCCTCTGACAGCAACCTGGGCCAGAGCACCCAGCTGAGTGGATCCCAAATTCCTGATAACAATGATAACTATTGTTTTAAGCCACTGTGTTGGGGAGATTTGCTATACAGCCATAGTGGCTGAATCACAGTATCTTTAGTAGAAATGGCCCTGGTCCCAAGACAGCAATTTTCCACCTCTGGGTAGGTTTAAAACATCTTGTCAGTGTTTAATGTCACAACCCTCCTTCCTAGTAAAGCAAATGGCACCCTTTAAAAAATAAAATGAAATAAGGGTTTTAAGTTTCTACTTCAAGATCTTGAGAATGTCACAATACCACTTTCAAGGTCACTTGAGAGGCCTTACAGCATCTCAAGCAGGGTTGGTCCATCAGCACAGCTAGAAGTATATGACCCTGTGAGTGTTTAAAGGGATAGACTTCTAAGGTGGGGGGCCAGGGAGCTGGGTGAGATTTGGGCTTCCACTCCCTGAGCATTCTAGCCCTGACCTCTGCTGTCCTTGGCCTTGATAGCCACACCAAAGTGCAGGCCTCTGAAAGCACAGAATCAGGCACACTTATGAATAAGCAAAACAGAACTACTAATATCATGTGAAGTGGCTGGAGAGTGGATGGAATGCAAGGCCCTGGGGAAGGGGAAAAAAGGTGGAGTAATGAGCTAAGGTGAGAGCTGAGAAGGGGAAGGGGCATGTCATGGGAGTGGGAGCTTACATTTCAGAAAGCCAAAGCCTTGCTCTTTTAACTGTTTGGCTGGAATCTGAGATCACCTGCTCCCCATTTGTAACTGGAAACTTTTCCATAAAGAGCCAATTACTTGACATTAAAGTCCCTGATTTTAAAGGACTTTGAAACCAACACCACATAAGTGCTTGAATAAACAAAAATCCATCTGTGATATTCTAGCTCATTTCTTTTCTTCCACGTTCTTTCCACCATTCCTTAGATCCTATTAGTTGGTATGTCTCCACAGGACTATAGGAACTCAGTCTCTGTTCAGTAGAAGGCCTGCCTTCTGCACACTGTGCTGCTTTCAAAAGTTTTCCTCTGGAGATGTCTGCTCCCATATGGCCACATCAGTAGCCCTGCATTTAAGACTGTGTCCCTTCTCCTTCCACACTAGCAATGCTGGCCCTCCACTAAAACTAATGTAAGCAAATAATGCAAAGCCTAGCATCTGGCCCACAGTGCTCGGGGTTCCCAGAGGCTGTGAATCCAAGCCTGCAATTCAGAATCTTCCTCAGCAGCATCAGCAATCCAGCAGTTCCAGTGGTAACAAGCTAATTCTTATGGCACATGTATCCCTCAGAGGCAGGCCCAGCCTACTCCCCAACTCCTGGCTCCTGAAGTCTCTAGGACCAGTCACTAACTTCTTCCCAAACTACATGGATCCATCCAGAAATGTTCAAGGAAACACACTTGCTTTACCAGATCCAGTATCCCTCTCTTCAACCTGGCTATGCAAGTACAGCAAACTCTCTGGGTTAAAGCCCAACACAGACTCCTCTGCCCAAGGCTGGTGACCCAGGCACCTTCCATCATCCTGTAGCTATGTAGATGCCATAGCTCTCTGGTTGTGCTGACACTACTCCCAAACACTCTCTTCTGGGATCCATTTCTTCCCACCATGGGATTCGAAACAGAAATACCACTGTCATCCACTCTGATGTGGCTGACTCAATTGCACACCTCCATGGAGGGAGAACAAGGCAAAATGGAAGGGACACAAAAACTGAGGGTAAGTGTGATTGTAAGCTAAGTCACACCATTGATGGGTCAGACACACGCTCAAGAGCCCAATTGAGTTCTAAGGCTCATTCTACCTCTCACTGGCTATGTGACATAGGGAACCCTACTCATCCTCTCTGGAACCTGGCTGCCTTAGGTATAATAATAAAAACAACTCTCTCATAGGGCTACTTTGAGGAAAAATTGAGCTTTGCCTAGGTACAAAGTGCTCAGAACCTAGTCTGCCATGATAAATGTTTACTGTGTATTACATACAGTTGTTATTTGTTCATTATCATCCTCATGTCAATTACAGTTCATCCACCACCTCTCACCAGAGTGCCATGAGGATAAAAGAGAATTTGGTTTGTCAAAAGTGTACTATAAATGTTAAAAGTAATTAGCTATTACTACTCTGTCAAAAAAAATCCTACTCACATCCTGCACAGTTTAAGGATTGAGCATTATTGCAAAGGAATGTAGTGTAGGGTATAAGGTAAGGGAAAATGAAAATATAGAATGATGGCTAGTTTATTTCTATCTCTCTGGACTGTAGAAATTGCTGTGCTATATACTGTGTACTATTCATCTCCATTTGAATGTCCCTGAGACCCTATAACATGAATATTCACAATACTGAATTTTTCAACCTTCCTCATGTCCCATTGTAACCTCAAACCTACTCACTTTCCTAGATGCTTAAGTCCACTAATATGGCCCTTGTCCTTCAGTACTCTGGTCAATTGTTCTCTACCGTGTTCATTCATGAAGTCATTCAAGGTAAGTTCTACTTACCTATCTTAGACCCAGTTTCATTGCTCTGCTCCTATTGTCTGCCACACCATCATCTTCTTGGGTTCTCATTACTCTACTAATACTCCTACCCTAGGATAAGAAGCCCTGGTACACAACAGACAGTCCCATTCCATAAACTCACACAAGAACTTATTGGTATGGCTTGGACTTGTCCAATAACTTCACTTCTAGCCACCTCGCACCTTGTACCTGAAGCTCAGCCACTATGAATGACCTGCAGAGCCTCTGATACCCACTTTCTTTCACAAATCCTCCTCTCCCTTCAAGGCTATAACCCCCTGAAAAGCAGAACTTGTGCCATTCATCTTTGTTTCCCTAGAACTTACTGCTCAGACATGGACATAGGTTAAACAAAATAGGAAAGTTTACTACAAGATAGCAGTTTACTTAATTATGCAGTTAACAAAATAACGTTCCCCAAAGATATCCACATCATAACCCCCAGGACCTTTGAATATGCAGACTTGCACGCCTAAAGAAATTTTGCAGATGTTAAGAATTTTTGAGAAGGAGAAACTATGCTGAATTATGGGGGACAGTGTGCTTGGAATTTCAAAGGTCTTTACAAAAGAAATAGGAAGTAGGAGAGTCAGGGAATATGACAAGGTAAGCAGAGGCTAGAGTGAAGTAATTGCTGGATGAATGGAGGACAGGAGCCAAGGAACAAAGGTAGCCTCCAGAGGTTGGAAAAGGCCAGAAACAGATTCTCCCCAGAGCCTCCAGAAGGAACACAAGCCTGCTGACACCTTTATTTTTGCCCACTGAGACTCTGGACTTCTGACCTCCAGAACTATAAGGTAATACGTTTGTGTTGTTTTAAGTTTGTGGTCAACTCTCAGAGCAGCAATAGGAAACAAATATAAATTATTATACATAACCACATTGTTTTATATCCTCATTACATGACTTTAAAATTCTAAAAGTATAATATCCTGAGCATCTATCAATAGGGGACTGGTTAAATAAATTATGGTACACATACACAATGCAGCCATTAGGAAGGAAAAGGTCACTATTTGTATTTTGCTCATTGAAATGCGCACACTAATTCACACTTTTGTCAAGGGTATACCTTCTTCCATATTTGAAGATATACTTTCAGTACATAAATGGGATCATGCTATACTGCTCTCTCACCAGCCTTTTGCACTTAATACATCATATCATATCAAGGTACCACCCCAAGTTAGTATAAAAGTATCTCTTATCTCTAGAGGATAGGATTGAGCATCGACTTTCACTTTCTATCTACTAATTGAATTTCACAGTATGGATTCTCAAAAATAAATCTGTAGATATATTTCCATTTGGAGGGAAAAGACCCATTCTCAAAAAAGTTTCATGTCAAAATTTAATTTTGACCATTACAGAGAAAAATGTCAGGCCAAATACTAGTAAAAATTTAATGAAATAGACCATCCACCCATTTTCTTTTAAATAAAAAATAATCAACTAATATAAGAAATCTGAACCATGCAGGCATAAAGAGAATTATATATGAGTTTAAACTTTAGCCACTGGTATTACCTGAGGGTTTTTATTTTTTCCAAAATTCTATTATGTCTATAACTTCCAGGGTGGCTATCTAATTTACTAATCTCACTGAGAAATGTTGACAAACTAACACCTAGGAACAGCAGTAAGATGTGTAGCAGTGATTTCTCCAGGGACCAATATGGCTGGCTCATGATGGGAAGGATATGAATAATTCAGATATTTCCTGTCTGGGAAAAAAATGACTTTTAGATATCCAAGCCTAAATCAGATTGAATTAATTAAAGAAGATGAATAAGAAGTAAAGTGGGTTCTGTTGCTTAGTTTCAGAAATTTGCATTGCAAATTTCATCTAGAATTCACAATAGGGCAGACTTCAAGTGAAAGAGCAGTACTAATTAACAAATCTAGCCTCAGGATCTGGGAATCATTTTTTTTTCTTTTTCAAAAGCAGAATGGCCATATAAAAGCAATCACTGATGACTGGCAGAAATTCCACAAAGCATAGCTCCCACAAAAAGAGAAGACCTCTCAGGTTAGCCTCCAGACCCTAAAGAGATATGTTAGCTTGATGCCTTCTGACAAAAGAAATGTGAGAACCTAATAGATTGCCCATCAATCCTCCTCAGTCCCATTGAGACAAGTCTCCTAAATTCAGTTATTAAATCTATATCCAGGAGGAATGCCTACTTTCTATGATGCAGCATACTGTATGAGGCAATGCTAAATGAGAAAATTAACTACTCTCCCTTCCATAGAGGGGAGGGGGCAGGAATATGAAGGGAAATGGCCCCCTAGCTCTTCAGGATGATAAAAAGGTACTGACTTGAAACTTCTACCAATTTTCATGGTAAAAATGTACCACCTCATTGCTGATTTAAAGCCACTGACTTGATATAAACTAGCTTTTAAAAATCCTGAGAAATTTAACAATCAGTTTTCATGAGGCAAACCACTCTAGTTATAGCACTTTATCTCCTTTATCTCTGCTCAAAAAATGAATAACCTTCTGATGCCTGAATCTCCACTCATTCTTATAGGTAAAGCATTGTGGTTTTGTGTGTTCTTTCTTTAAGGGACATGCCCTTCCAATGGATCATAGATTAACTGTTCAGAACTGTAGTGGATATACATATATTCATAGAGACCTGTTCTAAAGGCTTGAGATATCACTTACATACCATCAATTCAGAGATATAGAGTGTATAATTCAATGATTTATTGTGTATTCAGAGTTGCACAACCATCACATTTAATTTTAGAACACTGTCATTACCCTAAAAAGAAACTCCCTACTCCTTAGACGTGACCTCTCATTCCCACCAACACCCAAGTCCTACACAACAATTAAACTATTTTTTGCCTCTATATATTTACCTACTGTGGATAGTTCACATTCATGGAATCATACAATATTATACATTTATTTTTAAATATAAAAATACTTAAGATAAATAAATCACAATCATACTGTATAAGGCAGTGCTAAATGCAAAAACTACCCTCCTTGTCATTTTACTGATAAAACTCCATCAATAGGATTGGAAAAAATGCACAAGGGTCTAATACATGTTTGGTTTCTGCTGGTAATTTTTTCTTATTCAAGTTCTCTGAAGAAAGCAGATGGCACAGGAAAAAGATGTGTAAAATATCATTAAAATGTCCACATTTCACTAGTGTACCTTGTGACACTTCAAAATCAAAGAAGACCAGCTTCTAATGACCTTGCTCTTCTCTCTTCCTCCTGCGAACAGTGATGCTTTGACTGCACAAAAATAAGGCTTTAAAGATGATCCAGATCCACAGTGGGATAGAGTGCAGGACAAGAGTGAGGCCCTGCGGACTGTGATGATGGGGCTATTTTTAAAGGTGTCTCTGAAGTGTCAGCAACAGTGCTTGCCATCCCCTCACCCTCAACATGAAATCCCATTGCTGAAAGACACACACCACAGACAAAAAGCTGCTGCAATTTAAAGGTGTGGGAAAGACAAAAATAAAAGTAGCAGTGGCTTGTTGAATTGAGAAGAAACTACTGACTTTTTAAATAGTTGGATTTGTGTAAAAGTCATACTATGTATAACTTTTATAAGCAAAAGTAAAAAGCCCCAGCAGCTCAGGAGGTGGAGGCAGGAGGATTAAGAGTTCAAAGCCAGCCTCAGCAACTTAGTGAGACCCTAAATAACTCAGTGAGATCCTGTCTCTAAATAAAATAAAAAGGGGCTAGGGATGTGGCTCAGTGGTTAAGAACCCCTGGGTTAAATCCCCAGTACCAAAAAAAAAAAAAGAAGAAGAAAAAGCCAATTTCATCTTGGGGATGGAGAAGTAGTTTAAATTTCTGAAAGATCTTTTTTGTAACGAAGTCACCCAAAACCAGCAGAAAAAAAAAAAAAAAAAAAACTATATTTGTAATATGACCACAGCTTTATGTTTCTTAACATAGATTAGAAAATATGTATTGATGAACAAAAAATATTAATATGTTTCTCCGTGGGATATGGAAAAGGATTATTGTCCTTTTTTTTCAAAATGATATATTACTTATATAACATAATTTTGCAATGAGTACCTTAGTAATCTTTACCTTTTTAACTAAGTGCAACTGTGTCACCAGTTCATCATGAAATGGATAACAGTTCTCCCACTGTCCCTGGATAGGTAGGAAGGAAGGAACTCACAAGGCCATTCATTATCCATGCATAGTTTAAACCAGAAGAGAATCTGGACATAAGAGCCCCTCCCCTGCCAGGGAAATCCTCTGCAGCCAGGCACAGAAAAAAAAAAAGGTAGCCTGGCGGTGTCCCAACCCAGCTGCAGTTCCCTCTTTGCTTGGTTAAACTTTAATCTAGCTTCTAAACCTTTTCCCAGTCCCATCTATGTACTTTCTTATAAAGCCTAGCTTCAGCAGAGTCCTCACATAGGTCAGTTAAGCCAGAACCTCCACCCTCGAAATCTGATCATCATCAATATCTGATCAGGTTCTTCACCCTCTGCTATCCCAAGGCAACACCTGATCACACAGCCATATTTATAGCAAGAACCCTGAAAAGTCAAGTTAGCCAGGAGACCCTGTAACCCAGTGTTTCCTCTTACTAGTTTTCCATCCACTGACCCCCACCCTGCTCCTTGGCTATCAATCCCCACTTGTCTACACAAGTGTCTATTCACAGTCAAGCACCTCTCCCCCAACTGCAAAACCATGCTTCAGTTGTCCCCATACCTATCTCCATGGTCCTGAATAAATTTTCCCCAGGGCTTTAGCAAGGGGTAGTGAATATTATGTTTCTTTAACACCAGCACAGTAATAAACACCCACGGATCAAGGGAACTACAGAGTGACTCTAGAAGCTCTGAAGCTTAACATCCAAAAGCTGGGTCCAGTCAGGAAGAATCTCACTGTTAAATTCAGACAGATGTCAGTGGAACCTGAAGGCCAAGCAGTAGCATAAGTCCTGCCCTGCCTCATTCTCATGCTCACAGGAACACAGGAGTTGTTACTCATTGGCTCCCTTTGTCAGACTTTATGAGTTGAAAATGGTTCCAGAGAAGAAAAGGTTAAGGTTTTGTCTTTTTAAAGTAGCATAGGATTGTGGGAACTATTCCTATTTGCAAATACCTCCTTTCTACTAGAATGAGGAAAGGACAGTGGCAGGCTGGTCTTACTCTCCTTTTCCTTGGACATCTCCAGTGGGAGCAAAGAGGAAGGTCAGAGCAGAGACTCTGCAATCTTCAGACGTGGGTTCAAGCCCAACCTCTGGTACTCACAAACTGTGTCACCAAAGGGACCTCTTTCACATCCTAGAACTTATAAAACAGGAACCAAAACACAAACTAGGTGCCAGAAGTACCAGAAACAAAACAGCAAGCTCTGGCACTCTGACATAATGTTTGAGATAAGCAGGTGATGAACAAATGTCTGCTAAATAAATTAGTCATTTCAAATTGCTTGTATTTAGTTGCTTTAATGTGAATTTTTGAGATATTTTGTTCTAACTTCAAGTAAATAAGCTACATTTTAACAAGGCTTCTGTATTTGAGAACAACTGTTAATTAAACTGTTGAAATGTCAGTCTTTCACCAAGCAAAAAAAAAAAAAACTCTCCCAATATCCATTTATGTACATGAAAATAAGGGATTCGTACACAGAGGTGACAAACAACACATTTAAGAGCTAACAGAACTCTGGCTTCCATCAGGTATAAGAGACAGTGTTTGCTCCTTAGCTGGGGCAGGCCCTGGAGCCCACATCTGGCATTAGCCCTTTCAGCTACTAGCTAGTGGATATATCCAGAGGCCCCAGGGATGAGGTGAGCAAAAGGGTGGAGATGGGGTCCATGAGCAGTGGCTGATTCCCAAGTGGTGTTTTAACAACCCAGAGCCACCTTGGCAGGTCCATACTTTACACCAGCCCTGTGGTTACTGTGTATGTACATATACATGTATACCCAGACTCTTCTCTTTCCATCCATCGACTTTAGGTCAAATTCATTCACTTTCAGTCACATATCAAAACATGAGGAGAGGTTTTCTTCAATCAGAGCAAAATTGTAGGGGACAGGCAGGTGGAAGGCCTATGCCATTCATTTCAACCATTTTCATACCTGCTTAGTCTCTGTGAAAATCTGCACTTAGAGCAATTTCACCCCAGTGGCACAGGGAATGACACAGGGTTGAAAAGAAATCAAAAGATGAGGAACTGCAGACTGATTCACTCTCTACCAGGGGCGTTTGACAGATTTTAGGTGAGTTTTACACCTATCATGGAAAGAACCTAAGATAAGGTCCTTAATATTGAGAGTCACAGTGGAAGGGGCCCCAGCAAACTTCCAGCTGATTGGCTCACAGTGGCCCCAGCAAACTTCCAGCTGATTGGCTCACTGTGGCCCCAGCAAACTTCCAGCTGCCAGCTGATTGGTTCCTCTGTGGTGATGCTCATTGGGCTGTTTCCCCGCCCTTTCTGACCACGAAGCTGCTCATTGGGGGACTCTTTTGGCTCCGCCCACACTACCCAGGCAATCGGCCTCAAGAGCGGGAGGAGTGGGGGGTTGAGAGGCTGTCCTAAGCCGGTGGTGGCAGTTGGGCTCTGAGGGAATTCCTGAAGAGCTCCTGTGGTACAGCCGTGTGTTCATTTCTGCTTGATAAGTGGCTAGTGAATTGTGCCCAGCCAGACTGTGTCACCTTAAGGTAAGGATCATTACACTGCTTCTAAAAATGACCAGAGAGGCTCACAGAGACTCAATGTCCTACACATGATCACAAAGCTAGTAAGTGGGTACTGCCTAAAAACAAACTTCTAACCCTTACTCTCTCACCCCACCTCCCTAACAACTGGGAGTCAGGTAGGTTACATTGCTCTGGGCCATAAAGAAGGTTACTGACTGTTCAGAAGTCTTAACTATGTAAAGTGTTACATAGGAAAATAAGTTTCTCTACAAAATATTTTGGAATAAAAAATTTAAAAACAAGGCCTTAAAATAACTTTTCATCATTTTAAAAAATGATAATTACTATTTAATTTTCATGGAATGGATATTTACCCTCAGGGGATAAATAAAAGAATCAAATATAAAAACAAAAATCAAAGGAAGGATTGATTTCACTTACAACAATGAAATTTATAAAAACTAATCTTTTACAGTCACGGGTCAAATTTAGCTGAACATCACCCTCCACAAATTTTTCATTTTTTTTTTAACCCAGTCCCAAAACTTTATAACTCTCCTCTGGTGTTATATTGCCAGAGCTCATACATACTCCCAGACAGCCTCCCTGTCCTTGCTCAGAAGGTCAGGGAATGTTTGGGGAAGTCAGGGTTTATCCCTAGTAGAAGAGGATGGACTGTGCTCTGGAACCAGGAATCTGTGTTCAAACCCAGCTGCACCGTATGTCAGTTATGTGACCTTGAGGCATCCCTGCTTGTTTCCATTTCTTCATGGAGTTGTCATGAGTTTTAGACAAAACACACAGGGTTTAGCAGACTGCTGGCACATAGTAAGGGCTCAATAAAAGTTAGCTTTACAACCTCTATAGACTATCTGAATAAAAACAGTTCAACATATCACATTTGATGACCTTAAATAGAAAGATAATGGAAACTGTAGCTTTATTATATTTTTGCTTTTGAAATTAGTTCTTCCTTGTATGCTACTTATTATATTGATCAATGTTTTTGCCCTTCCTTAATGTTACTTCATTTCTTCCCTTCTATTAATATGTTTTATTTCCTATTGTGGCTTCACAAAAATGAATTATGCAAATGAAAGATTAAGTCTAAAGTTATCCAGCACCTCTTTTTTTTCCCCAGTAACTGAACAATTTTTAAATGTTTTAATCCTCTAGCCTTTTCCTGTGCAAATGTTATTATAGTATGATGGATCTATCTTTTTGAGTTTTTTTTAAACACACACATATCAATAAGAATAGGACTTTACCTTGTTTTAATATACCCTTGCAGTTACTCATTACTTATGAAATCAAGACATTCAGTGTATGCCCTGTGTATTTATCTAAGCATGTTTGTATTTCAGACACCCTTGATGATAGCTTAGCTGGGAATCAAATTCTAGTTTGATTACTTTCGCACAGTTTAAGGATAAAATATAATTGTATTCTGGTTTCTACTACTGATATTGAATAATAAATAATACATTTATGAAAGAAAGAAAGAAAGAAAGAAAGAAAGAAAGAAAGAAAGAAAGAAAGAAAGAAAGAAAGAAAGAAAGAAAATAAATTGTAATTGTATGCCTTCATCCATCTTTAGGACCATTTGAATCAACTGCTAAGGTTCTTGGGTCACCAAAGGTGACTTGACAGTTACCATTATTTCTTAAATTATCCTCTTCTCTCCAGCCAACTTACACTACACTCTCACTGAAACCACCCTTTCTGCAAATGCTGGACACAACCATCCAGCAGGATGCCCTGCTCCATTTTCCAGAGGGTCACCCTAACAATCCAGACATGCACACACATTATGCCACAATTTAGTCTGACTTCTTTTGGTGACTATGCTCAGTACTGGACAGAGTCTCAACTCCATGCCAGGCAGTCTGGCCCTTTATCTCCAGGTCCCCAGGCTTTTCTGCAGTTTAACTCCTTGGAGCTCCTCCCACACAAACACTCCCCTGTGTTCCTGCCAAACTGAACTAATCACCTGCAATTCCTCAAAGGCACTAGGCTTTGGAGAACCCTGACTCCTTGGCCCCCACCATGACATATACACACTCATTACCAACCATCCATATCTCTTTCTCCCCACCCGCTCCTCTTTATCTACTTCCCTCTGTTCCTCCCTCTTTCTTGCTTTCTTTGCCCCTCTCCTTCATACACACAGAAGCAGAAGACAACATCTGTAAGTTCCACTACTAAGCTTCCACAACTAAGGGCAGTCATCGTGCCTCTTTTAGCAAAGCATCACCCACAGTACACAGGTTTCTCCTGGTTTACAGATTATCTGGCCCTACATACCTCCTAACAAACTCTGGCATTCTGCACACAGAGGCTTCTCACTAGTTATCTATCATCCATTCCACACACTAGTACCTGTTATCCATTCCACAGATTGTGTGGAATGGATGACAGGTAACTAGTGAGCACCATCTTCTTCTAGGAACAAATCAATCCAATGTCCATATATTACCATATATTTGGTTTTCATGTACCCCAAACACGATGGCAGTAGGCATATTTTCAGAAGTGTAAATTCAGAACCCAAAGTTTTACAAAGAAAACTTTTATGATATGGGGGAAGGGCACCAATTATACATGGAAATTAACCTTAGTTCATCAAATACTTATTTAATAAGAGATACTTAAGAAAACAAATATAGAATATCTATGCAATTAACACAAAGGATTCTATTTAGTCTTGTAACTTCTCTCAACCAGGATTTCTCATCTGAATCACAGAACATAGAAAATGAGCATACCAAGCATGGTTCATGGCTACTACTAGTCTGGATGCATGAGAGAGAAGTTCTTTCATTGCATACAACATTCTGCTCAGGGCAATGGAGCTTAATTCTCTTGCAGAATCCAGGAGGAGAAAGGCTAAAGGGAGAGTTTCTTGCAATTTTTAAATTCACTTTCCTTCTAACATTTCACTAAAACATTTCACATCTCTCCCAGCACAGGGAGAGGCCAGAAACACACACCTGTTCATGACCAGTTAATTCTGAGGGGTCAAAGATATGGCTCAGGCAGTTGCCTATTTCGTGCCTCAGTAGCAGCAGCAGTAGTAAACTGAGGTAAACAATGCTCATCTTTTAATGAGAAATATAAGGGAAAAAAATTAATGAGAAAGTAGGTTCAAGTCCTCAGAACCACAGAAGAGCTGGAAGAGCTTCAGAGAGTTCTTGGAGCTACAGTCTTTCATTCTTACATGCCTGTTAGAAAGGCCAAAATCCAGAATACTGACAACACCAAAGGCTGAAAAGGATGTAGAGGAACAGAAATTCTCATTCATTGCTGATGGGAACACAAACTGGTCCAGCCACTTCACCAGCAGCCACACTCCTAGGTATCTACCCAAAGAAGCTGAAAATTCACATCCCCACAAAAACCTGCACAGTGATGTTTTTGCAGCTTTATTAATAATTGCCAAGACTTGGAAGCAACCAAGATGTCCTTCGGTTGGTGAATAGATAATTAAACTGGTACAGCCAGACAACAGAATATTTTTCAGCACTAAAAAGAAACAAGCTATCAAGCCATGAAATGATGCAGAGGAAACTTAAATGCATATTTTCAGAGTGAATGAAGCCAATCTGAAAAACAACATTCTGTACCTCTTCAATGAAATGATATTTTGGGAAAGGCAAAACTGTCAGCAAAAAGATTGATATTTATGAGGGGTTTGTGGGGAGAAAGGGATCAATGGTAGAATCAGAGGACTTTTAGGGCAGTGAAGCTACTTTGTATATTATAATGTGCATACATGTCATTGTGCATTCATCTAAACCCATAGAATATAAAGCATCCAGTATGGGCCCTAAGGTAAACAATGGACTTTGGGTAATAATGAAATGTCAATATGGGTTATTAATTTTAATAGTACCACTCTGATGAAGGATGGTGGTAATGGGTAAGGCTACTGCACATGTAAGGGCAGTGAGTATGTGAAAATTCCCTGTATCAAAATTCCTGTGAACCTAAACTCCTCTAAAAAAAATTAAAACAGTATTAAAAAAAAAGAATTTGGAAACCAAATCTCAAGGATCTGAAATTATTTCCAGTGCACCAAAGCTGGGACCTCAAATCACCTGACTGCTCTACTGAACACAATTTCTTAATTTAAGAATTGTTAAGCCATAAACAACCAGAGCAACTTTCCTGATCACAGAGTAAACAACAGGGATAACAATTATAAAGTATGAATAACTTGACCCTCAAACTTGAATTGTTTAATATTCTGTCAGTCAACTGGTTAAATCTGTAATGAGTCATGCTAATTTCTGGGCATGCTGAATGACAGGTAGCATGTCACACTCATCCCTATTCCCAAGGCACAGCCCATGGTTAACAGCAGGTATTTGGTAATACAGGGAGACAGGGAGGAGGCAGTTTATCAGATTTTGCTATGAAAACAAATATAGCCAGCCACAAGCAAAAGAACAATGAAGGCTTCAGTGTGACTTGTTTTCAGCAGTCCCCTAATCTTCACACCACCAGTGGGAAACACACTGGTGTTTTATGACACTGAGTGACTATAGCAAACCTATGGGCTATAAGTTTGCCCTCAACTTCTAGCATCTCCAAAGAAATTGGTTTAACTTATGGTAAATTCAAACCAGTAAAGTAGCAATGACTGATGATAATCATTGCCATTTTTTTGTACCACAATGACCTAAGTAGCTGAATGTGTTGGCTCCTACACAGGCCACATCTCTGAGGTAAGTACTATATTATCTTGCTTTACAGATGAGGAAAGAAAGACCTATAAAAAGTAACTTCTGATTGGGATCCAACATGGCGGCCGGCGAGGAAGCTGCACTTTCAATATCTCCACATTAACGGGATCAGAAACACCAATTAAAACAGCTACATTCTACCTACTGAGGATCTTCTAGCAAAATTCCGTTGAAAGGAGACCTGCCGAGAATTAGTAAGTTTATTAGACGTGACAGTTTGCCCCAAACAAGTGAAACTTGACTGGCAGCGCGGGCTCAGAGTCCAATCCCGCGGCCACCCGCCGCTTCTGCAAGCGGCAGGCGGCCCAGAGCAGCGCGGCAGAAGGGTCCCCGCCCAGCCAGCAGACAGCGCCCGCCATCCCGGCTACCCTGGCGGCCCTGCTTTCGCCCGGCGAACAGCCACCCCACCCGGCTGGTCCTTAGCCACGCCGCTGCAGACACCCGGCTTTACAAGCACCCCCGGCGGCCCTGCTCGGCGAGAAGGGTCCCCGCCCTGCCGGCAGACAGCTCCCGCCATTCCGCTCTTGTTCTGCAAGCAGCTACCCCGCCCGCTTGGTTCTTAGCCACGAGGCTGCAGCCGCCCGGCTTTACAAGCGCCCCCGGCGACCCTGCTCGGCGAGAAGGGTCCCCGCCCTGCCGGCAGACAGCTCCCGCCATTCCGCTCTTGTTCTGCAAACAGCTAGCCCGCCCGCTTGGTTCTTAGCCACGAGGCTGCAGCCGCCCGGCTTTACAAGCGCCCCCGGCGACCCTGCTCGGCGAGAAGGGTCCCCACCCTGCCGGCAGACAGCTCCCGCCATTCCACTCTTGTTCTGCAAGCAGCCACCCCGCCCGCTTGGTTCTTAGCCACGAGGCTGCAGCCGCCCGGCATTACAAGCGCCCCCGGCGACCCTGCTCGGCGAGAAGGGTCCCCGCCCTGCCGGCAGACAGCTCCCGCCATTCCGCTCTTGTTCTGCAAGCAGCTACCCCGCCCGCTTGGTTCTTAGCCACGAGGCTGCAGCCGCCCGGCTTTACAAGCGCCCCCGGCGACCCTGCTCGGCGAGAAGGGTCCCCGCCCTGCCGGCAGACAGCTCCCGCCATTCCGCTCTTGTTCTGCAAACAGCTAGCCCGCCCGCTTGGTTCTTAGCCACGAGGCTGCAGCCGCCCGGCTTTACAAGCGCCCCCGGCGACCCTGCTCGGCGAGAAGGGTCCCCGCCCTGCCGGCAGACAGCTCCCGCCATTCCGCTCTTGTTCTGCAAGCAGCCACCCCGCCCGCTTGGTTCTTAGCCACGAGGCTGCAGCCGCCCGGCTTTACAAGCGCCCCCGGCGACCCTGCTCGGCGAGAAGGGTCCCCGCCCTGCCGGCAGACAGCTCCCGCCATTCCGCTCTTGTTCTGCAAGCAGCCACCCCGCCCGCTTGGTTCTTAGCCACGAGGCTGCAGCCGCCCGGCTTTACAAACGCCCCCGGCGACCCTGCTCGGCGAGAAGGGTCCCCGCCCTGCCGGCAGACAGCTCCCGCCATTCCGCTCTTGTTCTGCAAGCAGCCACCCCGCCCGCTTGGTTCTTAGCCACGAGGCTGCAGCCGCCCGGCTTTACAAGCGCCCCCGGCGACCCTGCTCGGCGAGAAGGGTCCCTGCCCTGCCGGCAGACAGCTCCCGCCATTCCGCTCTTGTTCTGCAAGCAGCCACCCCGCCCGCTTGGTTCTTAGCCACGAGGCTGCAGCCGCCCGGCTTTACAAGCGCCCCCGGCGACCCTGCTCGGCGAGAAGGGTCCCCGCCCTGCCGGCAGACAGCTCCCGCCATTCCCCTCTTGTTCTGCAAACAGCTAGCCCGCCCGCTTGGTTCTTAGCCACGAGGCTGCAGCCGCCCGGCTTTACAAGCGCCCCCGGCGACCCTCCTCGGCGAGAAGGGTCCCCGCCCTGCTGGCAGACAGCTCCCGCCATTCCGCTCTTGTTCTGCAAACAGCCACCCCGCCCGCTTGGTTCTTAGCCACGAGGCTGCAGCCGCCCGGCTTTACAAGCGCCCCCGGCGACCCTGCTCTGCGAGAAGGGTCCCTGCCCGGCCAACAGACAGTTTCCGCCATCCCGGCTACCCTGCCGGTCCCGCTCTTGCCCTGCAAACAGCCACCCCGCCCGCCTGGGTCTTAGACACGCGGCGGCAGCCACCCGGCTTTACAAGCGCCCCCGGCGACCCTCCTCGGCGAGAAGGGTCCCCGCCCTGCCGGCAGACAGCTCCCGCCATTCCGCTCTCGTTCTGCAAACAGCCACCCCGCCCGCTTGGTTCTTAGCCACGAGGCTGCAGCCGCCCGGCTTTACAAGCGCCCCCGGCGACCCTGCTTGGCGAGAAGGGTCCCTGCCCGGCCAACAGACAGTTTCCGCCATCCCGGCTACCTTGCCGGTCCCGCTCTTGCCCTGCAAACAGCCACCCCGCCCGCCTGGGTCTTAGACACGCGGCGGCAGCCGCCCGGCTTTACAAGCGCCCCCAGCGGCCCTGCTCGTCGAGAAGGGTCCCTGCCCGGCCGGCAGACAGCTCCCACCATCCCGGCACTCCTGGCGGCCCGCCCGCTCTGCGAAGGGTTACCCCACCCGGCTCTTAGCCACGCGGGCGCCATCTGCCTGGCGCTGAGGGAGCCCCCGGCGGCCCAGCGCAGCCAGAAGGGTCCCCGCCTGGCCCGACAGAAGGCACGTGCCCTTCCGGCTCTGCTAACGGCCCTGCCCACCCAGGAAAGGGCTCCCCACCTTGAGAGGATGGGAAGGAAATCTAACCAAGCCTCTATGAATTAGCGAACTGGGATCTAAAACCAGAGATTATATCAGACCAGAGACAAGCCAGTTCCACCTCTCCCTTCGGTCACTCCTGCAAGGAGCCAGGGGCCCGCCATAGCAGAGAGGGGAAGTCACCAAAGATCGGCCAAAGAGATTCCTTCCCAGCGGACTCTAAATTAGCAGGAGCGGCGAGGGAGCCGGACGGAGCTGGCGGGAACCGCGGCAGCGGCACGGGAACCGGCGGGAGCTGAGGCGGCGCTGACGCAGGAGCCGGCGGGAGCCGCGCGGCGCGGGTCTCCCAGCTACAGCCCCCACCAGTGCTGACAACTGAGGTCTCTTGCACCAGATACGGGGGCATGGCTACCAGAAGAACGAAACGCGATCAGTATGAAAAGACAAGGAAAGAAAGGACCACAAGCAATGCAGGTCAACTCAACTTTAGAAGAGGTAATATCTGCAGCAGATGGAATGTCAGATAAAGAATTCAGGATATACATGCTTCAGATGATCTGGAGTCTCAAGGAAGACATTAGACAGCAAAATCAGACAATGAAAGACCACTTCGACCACTTCGACAATAAATTACACAAACAAATCCAAGAAGCAAAAGATCAATTATACAGGGAGATAGAGGTTATAAAAAACAAACAAACAGAAATCCTGGAAATGCAGGAAACAATAAACCAACTTAAAAACTCAATTGAGAATACTACCAGCAGAGTAGAACACTTAGAAGATAGAACATCAGACAATGAAGACAAAGTATTTCAACTGGAGAAGAACATAGACAGCTCAGCAAAGCTGTTAAGAAACCATGAGCAGAACATTCAAGAAATATGGGATAACATAAAGAGACCCAACTTAAGGGTCATGGGGATACAGGAAGGTATTGAGGTCCAAACCAAAGGAATGACCAATCTATTCAACGAAATAATACGAGAAAACTTCCCAGACTTGAAGAATGAGACAGAATCCCAAATCCTAGAAGCCTACAGGACGCCGAATGTGCAAAATCATAAGAGAGCCACACCTAGACACATTATAATGAAGATGCCCAACATACAGAATAAGGAGAGAATTTTAAAAGCTACAAGAGAAAGGAAGCAGATTACATTTAGGGGTAAACCAATCAGGATAACAGCTGATCTTTCAACACAGACTCTGAAAGCTAGAAGATCCTGGAATAACATATTTCAAACGTTGAAAGAAAAGGGGTTCCAACCAAGAATTGTGTATCCCGCGAAATTAAGCTTCAGGATGGAAGATGAAATTAAAACCTTCCATGATAAACAAAAGTTAAAAGAATTTGCAGCTAGAAAACCAGCTCTTCAAAACATCCTCGGCAAAATATTACAGGAAGAGGAAATGGAAAATATCAATGAAAACCAACAGCGGGAGGTAGTACAGTAAAGGTGGGGGGGAATAATCAAAGAGGAAAACAAACCATGTTTAGTAACATAAATAAACAAATATGGCTGGAAGAACAAACCATATCTCAATAATAACTCTAAATGTTAATGGCTTAAACTCACCAATTAAGAGACACAGGCTAGCAGAATGGATCACTAAACAAGACCCAACAATATGCTGCCTTCAGGAGACACATCTGATAGGAAAAGACATACATAGACTGAAGGTGAAAGGTTGGGAAAAATCATATCACTCATATGGACTTCGCAAACAAGCAGGAGTGTCCATACTCATTTCAAATAAAATAGATTTCAAGCCAAAGTTAATCAAAAGGGATGAAGAGGGACACTACATACTTCTCAAGGGAACCATACACCAACAAGACATAACAATTATAAATATATATGCCCCAAACAATGGTGCAGCTATGTTCATCAAACAAACTCTTCTCAAGTTCAAGAGTCTAATAGACCACCATACAATAATCATGGGAGACTTCAACACACCTCTCTCACCACTGGACAGATCTTCCAAACAAAAGTTGAATAAGGAAACTATAGAGCTTAATAACACAATTAATAACCTAGACTTAATTGACATATATAGAATATACCACCCAACATCAAGCAGTTACACTTTTTTCTCAGCAGCACATGGATCCTTCTCAAAAATAGATCATATATTATGTCACAGGGCAACTATTAGACAATATAAAGGAGTAGAGATAATACCATGCATATTATCTGATCATAATGGAATGAAATTGAAAATCAACAATAAAAGAAGTAAGGAAAAATCATGCATCACTTGGAGAATGAACAATAGGTTACTGAATGATCAATGGGTTATAGAAGACATCAAGGAGGAAATTAAAAAATTCTTAGAGATAAATGAAAACACAGACACAACATATCGGAATCTATGGGACACATTGAAAGCAGTTCTAAGAGGAAAATTTATTGCTTGGAGTTCATTCCTTAAAAAAAGAAAAAACCAACAAATAAATGATCTAATACTTCAACTCAAAATCCTAGAAAAAGAAGAGCAAAAAAACAGCAAAAGAAGTAGAAGACAAGAAATAATTAAAATCAGAGCTGAAATTAATGAAATCGAAACGAAAGAAACAATTGAAAAAATTGACAAAACTAAAAGTTGGTTCTTTGAAAAAATAAATAAAATTGACAGACCCTTAGCCACGCTAACAAAGAGAAGAAGAGAGAGAACTCAAATTACCAGCATACGGGATGAAAAAGGCAATATCACAACAGACACTTCAGAAATACAGAAGATTATCAGAAATTATTTTGAATCCTTATACTCCAATAAAATAGAAGATAGTGAAGGCATCGATAAATTTCTTAAGTCATATGATTTGCCCAGATTGAGCCAAGAGGATATTGACAACCTAAACAGACCAATATCAATTGAGGAAATAGAAGATACCATCAAAAGACTACCAACTAAGAAAAGCCCAGGACTGGATGGGTATACAGCAGAGTTTTTCAAAACCTTTAAAGAGGAATTAACACCAATACTTTTCAAGCTATTTAAGGAAATAGAAAAAGAGGGAGAACTTCCAAATTCATTCTATGAGGCCAACATCACCCTGATTCCTAAACCAGACAAAGACACTTCAAAGAAAGAAAACTACAGACCAATATCTCTAATGAACCTAGATGCAAAAATCCTCAATAAACTTCTTGCGAACCGGATACAAAAACATATAAAAAAAATTGTGCACCATGATCAGGTAGGATTTATCCCTGGGATGCAAGGTTGGTTCAATATACGGAAATCAATAAATGTTATTCACCACATCAACAGGCTTAAAAATAAGAACCATATGGTCATCTCGATAGATGCGGAAAAAGCATTCGACAAAGTACAGCATCCCTTTATGTTCAAAACTCTAGAAAAACTAGGGATAACAGGAACATACCTCAACATTGTAAAAGCAATCTATGCTAAGCCTCAGGCTAGCATCATTCTGAATGGAGAAAAACTGAAGGCGTTCCCTCTAAAATCTGGAACAAGACAGGGATGCCCTCTCTCACCACTTCTGTTCAACATAGTTCTCGAATCACTGGCCAGAGCAATTAGACAGACGAAAGAAATTAAAGGCATAAAAATAGGAAAAGAAGAACTCAAATTATCACTATTTGCAGATGACATGATTCTATACCTAGCAGACCCAAAAGGGTCTACAAAGAAACTATTAGAGCTAATAAATGAATTCAGCAAAGTGGCAGGCTATAAGATCAACACGCATAAATCAAAGGCATTCCTGTATATCAGCAACAAATCCTCTGAAATGGAAATGAGGACAACCACCCCATTCACAATATCCTCAAAGAAAATAAAATACTTGGGAATCAACCTAACAAAAGAGGTGAAAGACTTATACAATGAAAACTACAGAACCCTAAAGAGAGAAATAGAAGAAGATCTTAGAAGATGGAAAAATATACCCTGTTCATGGATAGGTAGAAGTAACATCATCAAAATGGCGATATTACCAAAAGTTCTCTATAGGTTTAATGCAATGCCAATCAAAATCCCAACGGCATTTCTTGTAGAAATAGAGAAAGCAATCATGAAATTCATATGGAAAAATAAAAGACCCAGAATAGCAAAAACAATTCTAAGCAGGAAATGTGAATCAGGCGGCATAGCTATACCAGACTTCAAACTAAACTACAGAGCAATAGTAACAAAAACAGCATGGTACTGGTACCAAAACAGGCAGGTGGACCAATGGTACAGAATAGAGGACACAGAAACCAATCCACAAAACTACAACTATCTTATATTTGATAAAGGGGCTAAAAGCATGAAATGGAAGAAGGATAGCATCTTCAACAAATGGTGTTGGGAAAACTGGAAATCCATATGCAACAAAATGAAACTGAATCCCTTTCTCTCGCCATGCACAAAAGTTAACTCAAAGTGGATCAAGGAACTTGATATCAAATCAGAGACATGGCGTCTGATAGAAGAAAAAGTTGGCTATGATCTACATACTGTGGGGTCGGGCTCCAAATTCCTCAATAGGACACCCATAGCACAACAGTTAATAACTAGAATCAACAAATGGGACTTACTAAAACTAAAAAGTTTTTTCTCAGCAAAAGAAACAATAAGAGAGGTGAATAGGGAGCCTACGTCCTGGGAACAAATCTTTACTCCTCACACTTCAGACAGAGCCCTAATATCCAGAATATACAAAGAACTAAAAAAATTAGACAATGAGATAACGAATAACCCAATCAACAAATGGGCCAAGGACCTGAACAGAAATTTCTCAGAGGAGGACATACAATCAATCAACAAGTATACGAAAAAATGCTCACCATCTCTAGCAGTCAGAGAAATGCAAATCAAAACCACCCTAAGATACCATCTCACTCCAGTAAGATTGGCAGCCATTAGGAAGTCAAACAGCAACAAGTGCTGGCGAGGATGTGGAGAAAAGGGTACTCTTGTACATTGCTGGTGGGACTGCAAATTGGTGCGGCCAATTTGGAAAGCAGTATGGAGATTTCTTGGAAAGCTCGGAATGGAAACACCATTTGATCCAGCTATTCCACTACTCGGTCTATTCCCTAAAGACCTAAAAAGAGCACACTATAGGGACACTGCTACATCCATGTTCATAGCAGCACAATTCACAATAGCAAGACTGTGGAACCAACCTAGATGCCCTTCAATAGACGAATGGATAAAAAAAATGTGGCATTTATACACAATGGAGTATTACTCTGCATTAAGAAATGACAAAATCATAGAATTTGGAGGGAAATGGATGGCATTAGAGCAGATTATGCTAAGTGAAGCTAGCCAATCCCTTAAAAACAAATGCCAAATGTCTTCTTTGATATAAGGAGAGTTACTAAGAACAGAGTAGGGAAGAAGAGCATGAGAAGAAGATTAACATTAAACAGGGATGAGAGGTGGGAGGGAAAGGGAGAGAGAAGGGAAATTGCATGTAAATGGAAGGAGACCCTCAGGGGTATACAAAATTACATACAAGAGGAAGTGAGGGGAAAGGAGGGAAAATATAAGGGGGAGAAATGAAGTACAGTAGAGGGGGTAGAGAGAGAAGAGGGGAGGGGAGGGGGGAGGGGGGATAGCGGAGGATGGGAAAGGCAGCAGAATACAACAGACTCCAGAATGGCAATATGTAAATCAATGTGCAACTGATGTGATTCTGCAATCTGTATATGGGGTAAAAATGGGAGTTCATATCCCACTTGAATCAAAGTGTGAATTATGATATATCAAAAACTATGTAATGTTTTGAACAACCTACAATAAAAATTAATTAAAAAAAAAAAAAGTAACTTCTTCAAGATCACAGAGAAGAGAAGCAGCACTTGGTCTCTAACACTTGTGATATATACCACTATTCATGCATTCCCTTGACAAATGTTGAACTGATCAACTTCTATCTACTAATAATCGAAAAGATTCATCAAGCACCAGCTTTACCATCCAAAGGTTTCTTTAGTAAAGAATTACAGATTCATCTACCTACCACCCACAAGGCAAAATAAAATACGGCCCAACTAAAACCCTAAGCAGTAGTGCTGGAGGGAAGTGATTAATTCCATAAGCATGAGAGAAGGCTCAGTTGGGACCTTGAAGAAGCTTAACCTTCTCCCAAGGCCAAGGACAGTGGGAACAGTGATTCCTTCTGAGGGATATCCATTAGCATGGGGCACCCTTAGGACTGAGCTACCTGGTGAGGTTGGTCTCCAGAGGGTCCAAACAAAAAGGTACCATAGCAAGATAGAGCCCTCCAACTTCAGTATTCTGGAAACAGAAGGAGACATTATGAGAAGAATGAATCAAAGTCTCCAAAACAAGGTCCACACAAAACATGGCACTTATGAGCTGGCACTTGCCTCAAATGCTTGAGGCCCTGGATTCCATCCTCAGCTCTGCAAAAACAAAAACCGCAGCACTCCACAAATATCCACTCTCTCCTACCTACCTCTCAACCTTCATGTCCTCACCTGGCTAATGTCATAACTAAAATATCATAGAAGCTGCTTCTTCAAACCCTCGCTTGGGTGCTGAGGTGACAAGGAAATTGGTAGAATGTGTGTCTTTCTAAAGCCAACAGAATTACATCTAAATATCCTGACTGAATCTGCTCCTAAAGCCAGATTACTACACCTTAAAAATGTTTGACCCTCAAACAAAATTGTTTTCAATTTAATTGCTCTAGGTTTCCACGTCATCAAAATATACTAAATATCACATCAATTCTAATCCAGAAAGAGCTGTGAATATGTTGGCAACAATGGACCAACAATCCAATCACCTACTAGAAGTCTTTTATCTTGAGCAGGTTGGGGGAGCAATGTTTCTCTTTGTTAAGAGCAGCAGCTCAGAATGTGAGGAATGTCAAATTATGTAAATGAATTATTTATGAGTAATAAATCATAACTTAGCATCATGTTACACCATCTGAGTTATAAAGTAAGGAGTTTTCCAGAAAGTCACTGTGAGGTCCAAGCAATAGTTTCATTAGGTCTTGAGCCTTGCTACCTCAACCTTACTCTTCCACCTGTCTCCATCAGCATTTCATGCTAAAAGGCACAGAGTTTATAAATAACAGATGGAACACTGGGAAGGGTTGTCTCTAGGGTAAGAAATAACTATATAAGATGGAGGAAGGGAAAGGGATCCATAGAAGACACTGTTTGTTACTTAAAACTTTAGCGCTATTTGACTTAAATAATGAGCATATATTATTTTGATAAACAGTTGGTCTTAAAATGCAATCAAATTTACAACAAAATACAACTAATGTGCATTCATCTCTAGCTACAATTTCAACAAGGTCATTCACATGCCCAATGAAAAGTGAGTGACTCACCAGAGACAGAGATTCAACCAAGAGATTCTATTGGGGGGCTGCTGGAAGGGGAAGAAAAGGAGAGGCAGAGAGTAGAGAGAAAGAGAAAGAGAGTAGAGGGAGAAGAGAAAGAGGAAGTGGGCAAAAAGCAGAGAAGAAGAGGGCAGAGAGCGTGAGCTCACAAGCTTCACTTAAGAAGGGTTGCATAGGTGACTTGGCCAGTGCCGATTGGCAGAGTGACCCAGGAACAGCGAGCGGACACTGTGTTCTGCAGAGATTGGTCAAGAAAACTTTAAATTTGGCGCCCTTCATCCTTGGCTTGGCACCCTTCGGAGAGGAGGGGGAGTGGTCAGGGATTCTGTGATGTTCTTACTAGATGTAAACTTAACTTCAGTGGGGAGTCTCCTACACACCCAACAACCCAACACTAGAGATCTCTATAAAAGCAATATACTGTGGCTATGACAACATGCATGTAGCAG
The DNA here is from genome assembly GCF_048772815.1 of Callospermophilus lateralis. Classification (NCBI taxonomy): domain Eukaryota; kingdom Metazoa; phylum Chordata; class Mammalia; order Rodentia; family Sciuridae; genus Callospermophilus; species Callospermophilus lateralis. The sequence continues at coordinate 632,457 of NW_027510154.1, forward strand.
ATATGGCAATACTCATATTTAAATGGCATTCAACTGTGAGATGCATGACCCAGGTGACCATCAAGTAAAGCTATTTTAATTGGAGGTCAATTCTTTATAAAACACACACTCCATGATTAACATTCCATTTAGGTACCCTGTGCTGTTTTCATCTGAAAAAAAAATGGATCACTGGTAAAAAAGCAAAACTTAGTTTATTAACCGAATAACATAAAACTATATACAAAGCACCAGGGGATGAAACACAGAAGTTGTCAAAACAATTCTCAAACTTAAGGCACTCAGTTCTTCATTGCCAACAACACACACCAATTCTGATTAACAGAGAAGAGATTCACATAGGAGTTCAGAATTCACTGAACTGACAAGAGGACTGGCAAAATGAGCTTCAGAAGCTGGCAGACCCAAGTGAGGCTGAATGCTGAAAACAGAGCTGTGGGCTAAGGCCATCTCACTCCAGGGACAATGCCACCACTGGCTGCCCGACACCAAGCCACCTGACTCCTGACCGAGCTTCTACCAAGAACAAAATCAGATGCTGTTGTCATCTCCAATGCCATGGGGAACCTCAAAAATGCACTCTCACCAGGCTCAAAGCCCTAAGCAAGAATTGCAAATTGGTTTTGCTTCAGATATGTGCCTTAGTCCTGGCTGCAAGCATCCAGTTTCCTCTAGCCTTTCAGAGCTAGAACTCCACTCCCACCAAGATGTAAATGGTGCAGGTGTTTCCAAACATATGATTTCAAAGCTTGGAAGGCAGAAAATAAAACAAAACAAATGTTCACCATGGTGGAAATATAGAATTCATATGAAAAGTCAGCAGTCAAACCAATGAAAAAAAAATTAAATCTAAAAATCCCTATTCCTTATAAATTTCCTTTTTGTATAAATTCCTAGATTCTTTCAGTCATCCTATGTAAAAGTATATTAATCCTCAAAATAATTTTAAACACGTAAAAATAAAGAGGTCATATAACAGTGAGTTTGGAAAAGAAACAATTTCAGTTCTCTCATCACCCAAAACACTCAGCTATAACTAAATTTTCACTGGAAGAATTCATAGTCTCTTCTTTATATATTTCCAAGAAAGCAGCAGTGGAAAAAAATGACCTTCAATTTTAACCAAAATATTAAAGATATTCAATTATCTAATTAATGGTGAGCAATGGAACACTCTCAGGACATAAAAACACGCTCACTCTCTCTATAGAACTATGCTGTACATATGGTAACCACTAGCCACATGCTGTTACCCACAACTGAAACATGGCAGGTCCAAACTGAAATGTTTTATAAGTGTAAAGTACATATTGGATTTCAAAGATTGCACATGATAAATAGAATGTAATATATCGCAATAATTCTTATATTTTCATTACCAAATGTTGATAGACCATTTTGGATATATTAGGGTAGATGAAATATATCAATAAAATTAATGCAGTTCCTTCTTACTTTTTAATGTAGTTTTTAAAAATTTTTGATTCTATATATGGCTCACATGTGTGCCTAGAATTATTTCATTTCTATTAGATAACACTGGTCTAGAGACCCAGGTTTCATCCAGCTCACTCCCCCTAAATGATTAGCCTGGTGACATCCCTGCTCCCTCTCAAGAAGATTGCCACCACTCAAGGAAACTCCAGGGCTTGGAAACTTCCAGACAGTTTTTCTCTAGGTCTGGAGTCCAGAAGGCAATAGAGCCAAGAGAGGTGAGGGAAAAGTTTGCAGATCATCTTCCTGGTACAAAGGAATGATTTCAGAGGTAAAGATACAGCTAGAAAAACTAATAGTTTGCCTTTAATGACCAAATATTGTGACTTCCTCTCAACAGCTCTGTGTACCATAAAGTTACTATATAGGTACTTTATTTCAAATGAATGTCCAAGCAAATATAGACCTCCCTCCAAAATGTGGTTTCTCCAAAGCATTGCATGCATAGCCTAAAAGTAAAGTTCACCCTGGCCTTCTGTTTTTACATACACCAGATAGCCCATTGATTTGTCAAATTTAAGTTATATCAGCAATTACGAAAACATAGATCAATAATCAGTTTTTATGGATGGATTTAATCAATCACAGGAAAAAACACTGAATTCTTCAGAGCCTTGAGCAAACTATGAGACAACCCTCTGACTTCACCTCAACACAATTAAAAACATTATGATCTTTGCTCTCTTTACACTGTTTTCTCAAGGCTATAACTAATTAGCCCTTGTATAATCAAAATTATGGCTGCTTCCACCAGTGTAAAGACAAATACCGGCAAAATGCAAATACCAATGAAACTCAAATACACTACCAAAATAAATACACAGCCCTGAATCACAACTCGAATAGGCAATGGTACTCACTACTTTATTCACAAACCTTGACTGCCCATCTACCTGCTCCAAGCAGGCAGTGCCCTGGGTGCTGGTGATACAAAACAGAACAGACAGTCAATGCTTATGATGGGATCACAGTGTGGCTGGAGGAGATAGTAAAGGGGAGAGACAATTGCAATCAAGGGGAAGACAGGAGGGTGGCAAGATATCCACACAAACAGGGAACTTTTGACTCCTTCAGAGTCAGACTTCAGGAACAGCAGCCAAGCAACTGAAAGGCTTGGTGGTTCCAAGCACAAGTGGACCAAAGGCCCTTCCTCATCCCTCAACAGTCAGACCCCAGAAGAAAAGTTGCCCCTCATGAGCTGAGCAGGACAGCCTGCATCCCAGAATTGAGAAGCTACCAAGTTGCAAGGTCTTTGAATTTAGGTAACAAAGGTGAAGAATTCTGTGTGTTGCATCAACTGCCCCATTCTGCAATCTGGGCTATCATCAATAAAGCTAATATTTTGCTTTCTGTTTGATCTCTCTCTCTCTCTCTCTCTCTCTCTCTCTCTCTCTCTCTCTCAAATGGGAGTTATTCATTGCATCCTACCTCCCCCCAAAAAACCATAAACACACTTGCATTCATGTGTGCACACAGGCATGCACAAATGGGCACACATCCTAAACCCTGGAGAGTCCCAAGTTCCTCCAAGAAACAACATTATGCTGTTATTCCCTTTCCTTCTCCAATGCTCATTCCCACCTCTGGGCAACTTGACTCTAGGGCTCACCACTCTGACACAATGTTCTCTGCAAGTTCACAGGTGACACCTGAACACGGACTCCTATAGCAGTCTCTCCTACTTTGACCCTGTGTGGTGGATAAGATCACTGGCCAAACCTGCTTAAAGTGTTTTCTTTGGCTTTCCATATCCCTGTACAGTGCTTGCTCCCTGGGCAGACTGAGAAATAGCCTCAAAAAAGAAATCCACACCCTCACACCTGGGAAACAGTGCAAGTTACCTCATATGGCAACAAATGGGGACAGGAGAAGAGTCTTTGCAGATGTGATTTGTTTTAGAACCTTAGATGGGGAGATTATCCTGGATTATCCAAGGAGCCCTAAATGCCATTACAGGTGTTCTTATAAAAGACATGTGGAGGGAAATCTGACACATAAGGAGACAATGATATGAAGATGGAGCAGAGAGAGATTTGCAGATGCTGGCTTTGAAGACCCCAGCACTGCAATGACAAGCCAAGGAATCCTAGAAACCACCAGAAACTGATGGAGGCAAACAGCAGATTCTTCCCTAGAGCCTCTGAGGAAATAGTACAGTCTATGATACTTGACTTCAGCCCAGTGATACGGATTTTGGACTTCCAGCCTCTAGAACCATAAGAGAATAAATTCTAAATTTCTCCTGAAGAACTGTTTGTAGTAATTGGTTACAGTAGTCACACACACAAACACACACACACACACACACACACAAAAAAAAAAACAACTAATGCATTCCCTTTGATTCTCCTACCTTCTCAGTCTTCTGTTAGTTCTTTTTCATATTCCCTCCCAAAATGAGATTCCAAATTCTGTCCTCTGCCTGGTCCCCTCCTGTCTTAGTCTTCTCAGGCTGCCATAACAAAATATCAGACTGTGTGACTTAAACAACAAGAATTTATTTCTCACTGTTCTAGAGTCTGGAAATTCCAGATCAAGGTACCTCATTAAGGATAACGAGATGTGCTTGAGGGCTCTCTGCTTGCTGTGTCTACACACAACCATTCCTCAGTGTATGTAACTGGAGAGAGGAAGCAATCCTCTGATGTCTCCTCTTATGAGGGCCCATAATGACACCCCCCCTCCTTAAACCTAATTACTTTTGAAAGGCCACCAGACTCTCACCTCCAGGGGTTAGGGCTTCAACACATGAATTTGGGGTTGGGGGACAATTCAGCTCACTGAACTTCCTCTTCTCCTATCATGATCCTAGGCAGTCTTTCCTACTGCCCACTACTGCCCTCATGCAGAATGCTAAATCCATCTTTCTTCCTGTACCGATGTCACTCTCCAATCCATATTCCCATTGTCCGCCAGTTTTACTTTCAAGCCATAAACTTGGCATCAGGAAACCAAACCCATCTCTGGTCCCTGTTCTACCTCACTCTCAGTGCAGCCACCAGAATTTGGGTGTTTTCTGTAATCCCTTAGTTCTATTGGAGATTCTGTCCCTGCCCCATACTCCAGGCTCTGGATCTCCTGATCCTTTCAACCAGGTACCTTGAGTATTAGCAGGCAGTGATATGAGCCCCGCTTGAAGAGTAAAACACAAACAATAAAATAAATTTAAAAAATAAGCCGGAAGTACTAGCACAAACCTTTAATCCTAGCAACTCAGAAACCAAGGCAGGAATATCATAAGTTCAAGATTAGCCTGTACAATACAGCAAGAACCCTACCTTAAAATAAAATAAAAATTTTTATAGCAGACCATTTGCCTAGCATGCACATGGTCTTGTTATTCCCAACACTGAAAGAAAAAAAAGAATGTGAAATTTTCAGCAATTTTAGGCGATAAAACCTACACCAGAGTCAAAAGCATGATGGAGTTTCTGAAAAACAGTGCAACCTTCCCCACACTATGTGAATCCAGCAACAGGTGCTTTCCATTCCCTGATGATAACTTAACTTAGACGACACCTCTGCACATTGCTTTTAACAGGATACCTATGGGTCAGGCAAGGTTGGCTGAGATAGTGTGTTCCAGAAATAAGCTTACACAAGGAACATGTAGAAAGGCCAGGGATACTCAATCTTCAGAAGAGGCAACAAGACAAAATGATAAGCTCACACTGAAGATATGCCTTATAGGGAATGGAGATCAGGCCCTTGTTGACAGCACAGATGCCACAGTTCAAGAAGACCAGGATATGAATATATATTCTACCTCCTCTTAGCTGGGGGACCTCAGAAAAGTCCTACAACTTTTCTTAAAACTCCTGTGTACAAAATGAGAACAATAACATGACCTCAGAGCACAGTGATGAGGATTAAGTGTAACCATTTTTATGAACCCTTTAGTTAGCACTGCACCTGGCATCTCCATGTTGGCTAAATATTCACCAAGAACATAATAACTAAGAAGAATTCATTAGAAAAAGTCAAATTTCAGCTGGCCATTAAAAACATGCTTTTTAAATTTAGGATTGGGCAATATAAACTGGGTCTCACTAAATTACTAAAATCCCAGTTCTAGGTAAATTCAAACAAAGGCTGGAGAAATATTAGAACTGACCTAAAGCTGATAGAAATCACTTATGATGGCAATTTAGACATAGTGGTATCTGGAAAGAAGGACCCTTCCCTCTGTCCAGTGGCACTGCCAATATGATAGAACTGAAGAAAGGACTAGTGTCACTGTCATGGTAATCTTACCACTCAAAGGTCTTCACCTAAGGATCTACTCTTATTTTATCAGAAATAAATCACATGTGTCCTCCCAAAGACCAAAAAACAACAACAAAAAAAAATAGCCATCTTTGGTCATTAAAAAGTCGTTGCTTAAGAATATTCTCTTTATGGGACACACAAGAGTTCCGGCTTCTGCTTTGAGGAGACTGGCACATCAATTACTCTACAATAAACATCTATTCACTGCTGATACCCTATCTTCTTGTTCACACTAAAGATAACTGGGATTAGATCCAAACTCTCACAAAATGACTACATCTACACATTAGTCTTTTCCAGAAAAAAAAATCAGAAAGTCTCCATTTTGAAAATGAACTCCTCAAGTAAATAAGGGTTACTTGCCCCCTTAAAATGCTACAATGTTTCTAAGTGCCATTAATAAATAAAGGCATAATGGAGAAGGTACCCAGGTGTAGAAATACAAATTATTTTTGTAAATAGAAAAGATGGTGAACTAATTTTTTAATCTCCTTAAATTATCCCATAAAAACATCATAGAAAGTGGAATAGCAAAACCAAAAACTCATGCATTCACAACAAAGCTACGTGAAAGGTACTGCCATAAAACAAAAGAGAGGAGCCAATATAGCTACAAGGCCTGCATACTACCAGCAAAGATCAGCAGAAGCCAAGGAAAGAAAAAAGAATCCCCAACACTTTCTAGAACGGACAATAGGTCAACTTGAGAAAGGCAGTCAAAACTGACATGAAGTGGTACAAGCACCAGTTGCCAGGCAAAGACATAGGAAAAACCATACAGTGTAATGGTATGACACCATGTGCACTCCATGCACTAGTAAGCCAAAACTCCTTTCCAAGAAGAACTCACAATGAGAAGAAAGGGTTACTGGAAACAGGATCCAAACTGAATAGGCCAGAGACAACTAGGGAAAAGGAAACCTTGATTATAATGAAAAATGGGAGACCCAAAGGCAGGGGAGCAGAGCATTTTTTTTTAAAATCATTTTGTTGGCGGGGAGAAAGAGCAAGAAAAGGGAGCTTTAGAGCTACAATGCTCAAAAATATCTCCAGACTTACTCTTTATTGTAAAAGAACAGGAAGACTCATTTCACCTGAATAACAGAAAGACTGTACCCAAATACCCAGTGTTAAGTAAAAAAGAATGAGAAGCAACATATAAAGAAAGAACGCCATGCAAACAAAAATGATATAAACCTAATGCAGCATCTTGAAGCAAATGAAAAGAAAACATGAAAATGATACAAGTATAGAAATCATAATTTAAAACTTAAGAAATGACTGACTGAAAAAATGAAACTTTTAAAAACTGAAAAAAAGACTCAGAAAGGGCTTTTAATTTCCTTTTCAGCAATGAAGAGAGAACTAGAAGGAGTAAAAGAGCAAAAAAGTAATTAGTACTTTTAAAGAATTAGGTGTTGGAAGGAAGTAAAAATTTCAAATAAAAAAATAAATGAAAGGTTAAAAGGATTTTAGGGGAAGTGACAGATATAGATTACAAAGAAGATACAATATACATACATTAGAAATGTCTAAGGAATATAATTAAAGTAATAAAACAGAACAAATACTAAAAACTACAGTTCAAGAAAACTTTCATAAAGTAAAAAAACACCTTAGATCTGGAAAATGTTCACTCACAATAGGCACAATAAAGACACGGTTTGGCAAAACTCTTGGACATTATAAAAAGAAAAATAATGTGGGTGCCCAAGAGAAAGGTCAAGTAACTTTTTAGTAAAAGAAAATAGAATTGCCATCAAACACTGACAGCAATGCTTTTCTCCATCATATTTAAAATATTTGGAAAAGAAAATGGAAACCAAGGATTTTCTATTCAGCCAAAATTCAAGAACAAAGGACACAGAGAAAATATTATAAACATACAAGAGCTCTTGCTCAGTGAGCTCTTGAATAATACAGTGGAGAAAGTGCTGCAATGAAGCATCATTATAAGAATTGGCAGTGATGATTAAAAATGTTTATTCATAGAACTAAGACTAACTGATGGGTCTAAGGAAAATAGTAGAATACATAATGTCAACCTGATCTGACAATGTAGATACTGTGGAATATTTTAAAAGGTAAGAGGCACTGGAAAAAGCATACAAAAATGACAAATAATATATGAAAGTATATGAAAAATTCATAAGAAGTATATGAAAAATAATAAATCCACTTATTTCCTTATAGGTAGACTATTGAGTAAAAGGATATTATTTAAGATTAGATGCTGCATGAAAAAGAGGAAAAAGGAAAGAAAAGGTTATTAAATCATTGTAAAGAACCATTAGAAAACAGCATAAAAAAAGAAAAAAAAGTGAAGGAGGCAAAGGTGTCATTCAAAGGTACAGATACAATAATAACCTTTAAATGAGCTAATCTTTTTTAAAATTTTTATTTGTTCTTTTTTTGTAATACATGACAGTAGAATGTATTTTGACGTTATCATACATACATAGAGTATAGCTTCCCATTCTTGTGGTTGTACATGATGTGGAGTTACACTGGTTGTGTATTCATACATGAACATAGGAAAGTTATATCCAATTCATTCTACTGTCTTTCCTATTCCCGTTGCCCTCTCTTCCCTTCATTCCCTTTGCCTAATCCAATGAACTTCTATTCTTCCCTCCCCTCCTTATTGTGTATTAGCATCCGCATATTAAAGAGAACATTCAGCCTTTGTTTTTGTTTTTGTTTTGTTTTTTGAGAATGGCTTATTTTACATAGGAAGACAGTCTCCATTTCCATCCATTTACTGGCAAATACCATAATTTCATTCTTCTTTATGGCCAAGTAAAATTCCATTGTGTATATATACTACATTTTATTTCTCCATTTATCTGTCAGAGGGTGCCTAGGTTGGTTCCATAACTTAGTTATTGTGAATTGAGCTGCCACAAATATTGATGTGGCTGCATCACTATACTATGCTGGTGGGAGCAAAGATACACTCATACATTGCTGGTGGAACTGCAAATTGGAAAGTAGCATAAAGATTCCTCAGAAAATTTGGAATGGAACCACCATCTGACCCATTACCCCACTTCTCGGTACATACCCAAATAAACTTATCTTATTCAGCCTCGTGCTTTGTCGTAAGGTTTTAAGCATATGAGGAGCTATAGGGTAATAAAAACAAAACAAAAACAACAACAATAAAACAACATCAATAAGTTGCCCATCCTGACAGCTTTTACAATTATAGTTGAAGCATATGGTTGAAGCTTCCTGCACATTCTCCATGGATCCCTTGTCTTTGACCATCCCAAGATAGTCACTCTTTGGAGTTCAATTCATCATTCTCATCCAAAAGCAATAGGTTGTATTAAGATAATTAAATTGGTAGTCTTACAACTTCTTTTATTCCTAACATAGGCTTTCAGATTCATCCATGTTAATTGCGCTACTTCCCCAGCTCTCAGTGGACACTGCTGTCCTTGGGTGCATGTTGGACATTGGTAGGGTTGTCACTGTTTGTTACAATTTCAGACTACAGATATTATGGCATTTAGTGGGTGGGAGGGAGCCGAGCATCTTAATATCTCAAAATATTCAAGACAGTCATGAAAAGTGAAGATCCGGGATGGAGATGTGGCTCAAGCAGTAGCATGCTCACCTGGCATGCGTGTGGCCCAGGTTCAATCCTCAGCACCATATACAAACAAAGATGTTGAGTCCACCAAAAACTAAAAGATAAATATTAAAAATCCTCTCTCTTTAAAAAAAAGAGTGAAGATCCTTCTCTTGTTCCACAGAACTTTCAGATAACTCAAAAGATATTAATTTATACAAAAAAAAAAATCTGAGTGTAGAACTCTAAATTGAAGAGTTTGTTTTGTTTCATTCTGACAAGTTTTAAAGGGTCATCGATTTTTCCCCCAGGAATTTAACTACCACATAAATCATGAGAAAAGTAGGTTTAGTTTTATTCAGATCTTGACAGTTATAAACCAATTCAAAAAATTAAGTCATCAATGGCAACTCCACTCAAGGTAATGAAAACAGACAACAAAACATTCATATTAGTGTGTTCTTGTAGCTGCTGCGTTCATAATGATTCCATATACGCCTACCAATATGACTACTTAGCCCTGTTTCAAAATGTTGTGCAGAGGAAAATGTCATCAGGGATGACTCTTCTTGCCTCTTAAATCCAAACCTATTCATCTTATGCAGGTGTCAACAGCTAAGCTGTGTCTATCAATATTGTCATACTATGCATGTACATATTTAATTATACTTTTTACCCAAATTACCTTCCTTTATTTCTCCATTATATTACATTTAGGATACAATACTATTTTTATAAGTGATGTGTATAGATAGTTCAAGACTGTAAAAAAAGGAAGGATAAAATATTGGTTGTAAAAAAGGTACATTAGGTTTGATAGAGCAGAAAACTACTGCTAAATATAGATTCACTATATTAAGACAATGCAATATGTCTTTCAAATTTCCTTTTAATGGAATCTGTCACCCTCTTAGTTTTTTTTTCCTGTTACAAACAAAAGTGCTACAACAGACTTGTCTGTTTTGTCACTCATACAAAAGTCAATGCTTTGTAAATATCTTGAGTATTATTTAATACAATGCTTCCCAATGCACAAAGTTGTTGGTGTGCTTAATAAATCGTATTGATGTTTTCCTTCATACTTCAAGCTTTCAGTGTCTTAAGAAAACTTTCTTTACATCCAGGTCATATGTATAGTCTCTTATTTTTCTCTATTTAAGTTTTAAATCCTTGCTGTCAGGTTTCGTTTCTGTGTGTGTGTGTGTGTGTGTGTGTGTGTGTGTGTGTGTGTGTGTATTTCTGACAATTGATCATAGGGGTGCTCTTCCACTGAGTTACTGCCTCCCAACCCCAGGCCTCTTTATTTTTGCTTTGGATAAGTCTCACTAAGGTGTCCATGCTGACCTCCTGAGTAGCTGGAATGTGTCACCAAGCCCAGCTCAAATTTGGTTTCTTAATTCACATGGATTTTATATTTGTATACATGGGAAGTTGAAATTTATTTTCTTTATTTCTAGAGAGACAATCAATTATCCTGGTACCATCATTCCCAACCTAATGTACGATGCAGCCTCGTATATATCCAATTTCCATATCTGAGTGGTCTATTTCTAGACTCCCTAGTCAACTTCCTTGGTCTATATGTCCCTAAAAATATCACAATCTCTACTGCTCTAGTTTTAGAAGTTCTGACAAGGGCATGTACAGTGTTCTGAAAAATTACCTTATCTATTCTTAGTATTTTATTCCTCCATATATATTTTAGAGCTCACCAAAAAAAATTAGAATTATTAGTGAAACTGCAGGTTAATCTAAGGAGAAATGGTATCTTTATTACATTGCTTTCCTAACTGTGAGCATGAGAGTAGGGTTTCTCAACCATGGCACTAATGGCTTTTGGAGTCACAGAACTCTTTGTTCTGAGAGACTCTCCTGTGCATCTTAAGATGTTTAGCATCAGTCCTGTCCTCTACCCATGAGATTCCAGGAGCACCTTCACTCCTAAATATGACAACCAAAATGTCTCCAGACGCTGCCAGATGTCACCTAGGAAGGGAGGGAAGTACAGAAGCACACTTGATAGAGAACCACTGCAGAGAATAAATACTTTCATGGTCTGTGACCACTTTAGTGATTTTTCTTTAGTGATTACATACCACTCAGATCAATTTTCTTTTCCCTTTAGCCAATCAGAGAAGGTAATTATTTTACAAAACTGTGTATTTTACATAAGTTTTCAAATTTATAGGCATAAAATTATGAAAAATAATCTCAGTTCCTAAAGTTTTCTTCATTATGTATTACACCTATCATTTCATTTCTAATTACCTTTCATTCGTTTTCTTTTTAAATCAATCTTACCAGAATTCAGATTCATTTACCAGTTTTAAAACAATGGCTTTGCTTTTAATGATTTTCTTGTATATTTTTTCTTTCTTAAATGTATTGTTTAAATGTATTCTTAAATGTATTTCCTTGTAGCTGTTACAATCATGATGTCTACTATTTTTTCTGCTTCTTAGCTTCCTAGTTTTGACAGTTTATCAACTTTCAATTTCTCATTTTAAATTATAAGTAATTCTTTTTTCATTTATTTTTTTATTTGTTATAACTAGTTATACATGACAGTATAATGCATTTATGCACTTTGATATAACATACATAAATATAGTATAATTTCTCATTTTTCTGGTTGTACATGATATAGGATTACACTGGTCATGTAATCATATATGCATATAGGTTCAAAATGTCTGATTCATTCTATTATCTTTCCCACCCCAAGACCCCCTTCCCTCCCTTCACTCCCTTCTATCTAATCCAAATTACCTCTATTCTTCTCTAGCCTGCTCTTCACCCTCTTGTTGTACATAAACATCCACATATTAGAGAAAACAACCAGCCTTTGTTTCTTTGGAATTGGATTATTTGTGTTAGCATGATATTCTCCAGCTCCATCCATTTACCTGCAAATGCCATAATTTCATTCTTCTTTAAGGCAGAGTAATATTCCATTGTGAATATATACAACATTTTCTTTATCCATTTGTCTGTTGAAGGGCACCTAGTGATAGTTTGAGTTGTTCTTTACCTATTTCTAAATAATTCTTAATATTTAAATTAACTTTCATCCATGTGCTACTCAGAAATGTGTTGCTTTATTTCCCATTATATATAATTATATACAGGAGTATTTTAGCTAAATTCGACTTCAAATTATCATTTTAACATGTTCAAGGATCTTTGCAAAATACAGATTCCTAGAAATTTTAATGAGATTTCTGCTCTGATGATGGAAGTGGTGACACTGTATACAAGTTCATGATGTTGAAGCAAATTTGTTGTGTGTGTGGTTTCATAGTGACACATTGAGTCAGTGTTCTTTAAACTGAGAGTTCCAAATCACTATTGGGGCATGAAGTCAATTTGATAGGTTATGACCAGCAGTTTTAAACTAAGAGAGAATAGAAATTATCAAAGTGAATTTTTTTTTCACATTTTAACAACTCTGACATTGAGTAGCTCACACAATGAACAGCATGATATCATTTAATGACAGTATTTTTGTTTCCTAGTGGCACCAAGAAATAATGTCATATCATAATCAAAAGTGTCTTAGTTATGATAACATACAGTATGTATACACATAATACATTTTCTAGGTCACATATGCATTTCTTACTATGGAGAGCAGTCAAAATGTTGAAAAATACTGAAGTACATAAGTCAAATCTTTCATGTCTTCACTAAATTTTTGGTTCTTTCTATCAACTAGCAGAAGGGGATCTATAAAAGTCTACCATTAAAATTATGATCTGTCAATTTCTACCAAAAATTCCATCCATTTTTGATTGGGTGCTTTGAGGTTTGTTATTTGATATTGACAAGTGTTTTATATTCTCAGTAAAATGAACCTTTTATTTCTATAGTACCACTCTTTATGCCTAATAATGCTTTTGGTCTTCATGTGGTTTTGTTTTCTTGATTGTATATAGCTACAAAAACTTTTTACTAGTATCTGTTTCAGACTTTTTAATTTAATTTAATTTAATTTTTATTTTTTGAAACTGCTGGGACTTGAACCCCAAGGCTTCAAATCCAGGATCTCATGCATGCTAGGCAAGCACTCTACCACTGAGCTACACCCCCAAATCCCCTTCTCTAACTTTTACCTGGTTTATGAAACACATTTATACTTTCTGTAACTGAAGAAATGTTGGTTTTGTTCCTACATTTTATTTTGCAGAGTATATACTTTTTTTCTGTGTCATTTACTTCACTTTTGTCATCTACTGAATAAGGTAAGTGCTCTAATTCTTTTTTTCTCTGCCATGGTTTGAATCATATGTCCTCAATCTCTCCCATCAGCTCCCAAACAGTTTTAGACACCTCTAAAACATTGACTATTTTCTGTTTCCTCTCTTTCTGCTTTTGGAATTCTTAATTGTTCACAATGGAACTTATCCTGTCTTCCATGTCTCCAACTAAACATGAGAGACATGAACCACTTTGTCATACATTCTATATTTTGGTTCACTAGCTACTTCTGGTTTCTGGTTAGCTTAGCATATTTTTCACTACAAACTGTTCTCTGACACTTCCAGAAAAATATGACAGGGTGGTTCCTCACATTTACTTTTGTTTCTTCTAAACATCCCACTAAACTAGGAGACCAGGAATTTTTTAAGAAGAAAAACCCATTAGGAAAAAAATGAATGAGGCAACAAAAACAATTTTTAGAAGCTAGAAACATATGGGCAAGTGGGAATTGATTTAACAGACTCCAGAAAGCAAATGCCTAACAAAGCAGTGTGAAAGCAAAAAGGCACCCCATTTATACCTTAGGACACCCAGAAAAGGGGGGAATTGGTAAGACAATAAAATAATGAGAAGAGGAGAGTGTTCAAAGTCTATTTTAAAACAAAAATTTTCCAAACCTGAATACCCCTATGTAGAAGAATGAAGCTGAAGCTAGATCCCTATCTCTCACCCTACACAAAAGTCAAATCACAATGGATCAAAATCTTAGGAATTAGACCAGAAACCTTGCAACTGAAAGAAGAAAACATAAGGTCAAGTCTCCATCATATTGGTGCTGGCACTGACTTCCTTAACAAGACCCCTAAAACTCAAAAAAAGTAAAACCAAAAATCAATAAATGGAATGCCATCAAATTAAAAAGCTTTAGAAAAGCAAATGAAAGGATTAAGAGAGTAAAGAGAGAGCCTACAGAATGGGAAAAAAAAAATCTTTGCTAGCTAATCTTCCTACAGGAGATTAATATACAGAAAAAAGAAACTCAAAAATCTTTACACCCAAAAAAACAAGTAACTGAACCAATAAATGGGCAAAAAAACTAAACTGAATTTTTTTTTAAATTTTAATATTTATTTTTTTAGTTGTACACAATACCTTAATTTTGTTTATTTTTTTTATGTGGTGCTGAGGATCGAACCCAGGGCCTCACACATGCTAGATGAGCATTCTACCACTGAGCCACAACCTCAGCCCAAACAGAAATTTTTCAAAAAAAGAAGTGCAAAGGACCAACAAATTCATGAAAAAATGTTTAACATCTCTAACAATCAGGAAAATGAAAATCAATCAAAACTACACTAAGATTTTACCTCACTACAGCAAGAATGGCAATGATCAAGAACATGAATAATAATAAATGCTGGGGAGGTTATGGGGGAAAAGGTACACTCATACACTGTTGGTAGGTTTGCAAAGTTGTACAACCATCTGGAAAGCAGTATAGAGATACTTCAAAAAAACTAAGAATGATACAACCATAGGACCCAGCTATAACACTCCTTGGTATTCATCCAAAGGAACTAAAATCAGCATACTATAGAGATATATCCATTTCTCTTTTATAGCAGCACAATTCACAATAGTAAAATTATGCTATCTACTCAGATGCTCATCAATAGATGAATGGCTCAAGAAAATGTTATATGTATGTGTGTGTGTGCACATGCTACTTTTATTCAGATATAAGAAAAGTGAAATAACAGCATTTTAAAGTAAATGGATGGAAATGGTGAAGATCATGCTAAGTGAAATAAGACAGAATCAGAAAATCAAGGGTCGAATGTTTTCTCTCCTATGAAGCAAGAGCAAAATAACAGAAAGAAAGCAGTGGGGGGGAATCAGATATCATACATATATAAGGAAGATCAGTGGAGTAGAACAAGGGGGAAGGAGGAAGAAAGGGAAAATTATGGAATAAATTTAACAAAATTAAGTTACAAACATATATAAATGTACCAAGGGGAATTTCACCTTCATGTACTAATTGAAAATAAAGAAGGAGTGAAAGGAAGATCAATAGAGTAGATGAGGGGGAAAAAAAAAGGGGAGGGAGAAGGGGAGGAAAAGTGAGGGGGAATGGAGATCATAATCAAATTCCTTACATTTTGTCAAAAAGAACCCAAATACAATGTACAATTAAAATGCTCTAATTTTAAAAATCCAAAATTTTTTGCAGTTTTCCAGATTCCCTCCCCAACTCTCCACAGAAGGACAATACCCACTCAGCCACAATTCCCCTACCAGACACTTAGAGAAAAAAATGCAAGATTAGGGCCTAGATGCACCAAAATGGAATTTACCAACAAAAGAGACCAGCTACATCATCCTACAGTAGACACCAACCACAGCTCATAGCTCCCATCAGCATTTTAATTGCTCTTTTTTTGTGGGGGCAATACCCAAGATTGAACCCAGGGGTACTTAACCACTGAGCCACTTCTCCATCCCCCCACTTTTTTTTCTTAAGTGCCTTGCTAAGTTGCTGAGGCTGGTTTTGAACTCATGGTCCTCCTTCCTCAGCTTCCTGAGTCACTAGAATTACAGGAATGCTCGACCACACCCAGCAACCCATTCTTAATATAAGCAGATATCTAAGATCACCACTCACAGGATTCATCTTCTAACAAGAACTAAATCTTAGAGGAAGACAGTGCAAGAAATAGAAAAGTTTCTTTAAAAAAATCAAAAAATTTCCAGAATATAAGAAAGGATCTATTTTAAAAATCCATATATTAAGAGATGTACAATTTTTTAAATGAGCACACTCATGCAATTAGAAGAAAAAACAAAACTCAATGGTGAAAATTAAAAACTCAATAGAAAAACAGGAGGAGTTGAGGAAATTTCATAGGAAGAAAAAACAGAACCTAGGGGTACCTCTGGAAAAGAGATCGCCAGCACAGCAAGGCCCAGGAAAAGGATTAGGATTCAGAATAGTTTAGGACTTAGACAGCAACACTAGAAATTATAGGAAAATAGAGTAAAACCTTCAGACCTCGTAAGGACTATTATTTCCTCCCCAAGAATTTTTTATCCAGCCATTAATCAAATGTCAGGATTTTTAAAGACATTTCAGGCCTTGCACAGCTTGAAAGTTACATTTCCCATGGGCCTGTTTCTAGGGAGCTAAGAGAAAATATGTACCCCCCTCCACCATCAAGAGCGAACCGAAGAGAAAAACCTGATATCCAGAAAAACGGCAGCCCAACAAGAAAGAAAAATAAAGGTAAATCCTCAAAAAACATAGTAAAGAGAAATGCAAGGATACAGCTGTGCAGTAGAAAGGGCAACCAGAATGGATCAGCAGTACTCAAATGGATCCAAATGATCATTCTGCAAGAAGAAACAAGTAGAATTATCTGTGCATCTGTAAGTATCTCAGAGAAGTTGAGATTAGAACAGAAAATAAGAAGTAGAGCTTAACAAGAAATAAATACACAGAAAAGTAAACACAGGAATAAACATATTAAATCCAGAGTAAAAAAAAAAAAACTGTGCAAGAAAGAAGTAATCATGCTCCACTGATGGCTCAATGAGTAGGAGTCATAATAATAAAAAAAAATAGTTATTTTGCATGAAAATAACTTCATAAAATTAGTGTGATTGTGTGAGTCCAGGAGAATATAAGAATAAATCACCTTCTTTCATCTTAGGAAGCCAACAAATATTGTTTAACCTTAAAAAAAGAATCAAGAATTAGCATTAGTAGCCTGTTATTGTACACATACAAGTAAACAAAGAATTAACTACATAAGTAAAGTGGTTTCTAGTAAAAGGACTAGAGGGAAACAGGAGAAAGAATGGAGATTGTTATAGTTCTTAATTTTTTTTGTGACTACATCCAGGTTAAACCTCAATAAAAATATCAAAAATACATTGATTATTTTCCAATTGCTCTGTTCAGTCTTCTTTAGTATGCTTAATTCATTTTAATTGTCTATCATATTAAACATACTTATTTTCAGATTTTGTCAGACAATTCTCTCATCTGGAATTCATTTCTTATCATGCTGTTTATATGGCTGTCAATCATGGGAGACCCTTTTCCTGGGAACTCTCTAATATTGGCTTGTGAGCTTATCTTTGGTGTGGTTACATCTGTGGAACACCTGCAGGCCTTTGGTCAGTGTTCTGCACCTGCTTCTTTCACATGCTCCAGTTGTATTTACAAACTAGGACCACATCCATGTTAATAGCTCAACAACATTAACTGAGATAGCATTATGGGTTTCCAGGTAAAATAGAGTGTATAAGCCTAGAATGTGCTGGGGTAGAGCACTTGCCTAGCATGAGTGAGATGTTGGGTTCCATTCCCAGCTCTGGGGTTCCAGGGGGATCTTTAAGGGAAAAAAACCTGGAGTGAATGCCTTGACATGTCTCCCTGACCCTTCTTCAAGGTGTAGGCACTCATTCCCTCAGCTGCACGGAGTGAGTTCTGTGACAACTGCATCCCTCTCTTGGAATGTGGAACAGTCCTCTGCTAAAGGAAGTTGCCTCCCAAGGTTATACGTGTCCCTGGAGCAGCCTATACCTAGGACCAGTCTGGTCTCCCGGCATCTATGGACATCTCCAGAGGAGCATCCCAGCTTGCAAGTCCCTACAGGATGAGCTCCAAGGCAATGGCATTGCAGTTCAACTCTTCCCTCTGTCCTCCTGCTCCCGGCTCCCTTCCCAGGGTTATTCTTTTTTACTTTTTAAAAAAGTTGTAGATGGTTATAATACGTTTATTTTATTTGTTTGTTTTCATGAGGTGCTGAGAATCAAACTCAGTGCCTCTCACATGCTAGGCAAGCACTCTACCCCTGAGCTACAGCCCCAGCCCCCAAGCTTATAAGAGTTCCTCTCAGCCCTTAGAACCCACCCCCAATAAACCTCCTCCAGTACATCTCAGAGTCTCCAGGTTTATTTCCCAAGGAATCCACCTTGGAAAATTCCAACCATAAATTTATATGAGTTCTTCCTCATGGTTATGAATTCTAGTGAAAAGTCCCATACCCCCACCCCATCCGCACCTCATGCAGAGCTATTAAACAGAGAGCTTCCTCATTGTCCTCCCGGGCTGGTGCATGTGATTATTTCAGTCTGCCCTTTCATTGAAAGTGATGTTTTTTTTTTTTTTTTTTAGGAATTTATTGAGTTTAAATTTATTAAATTTAAATCTGTTTACAAATTCCTTGTTGCCTTTAGAAAAAAAAAATAAAACAAATTTCAGTGGAAGGCCCTTGACTTAGTTTCTAATGTCCTCAAATAATGTTTTTTGTTTTTTTTTAAGGAATTTACTTTACTCTGGGATCTTAGCTTCCTCCAACTGCCTGGTGCTGGGCAAGGATATTGCTATGGGCTAAAACTTATCTTCCCCCAAATTCATAAGCTGAAACTCTAAACTCCGGTACTGCAGAATGTTGTCTGTATTTGGAGACAGGGTCTTTAAGGAGGTGAATAATTTAAAATGAAGTCATGACAGTGGGCCCTAATCCAACATAACTGGTGCCTCTAGAGAAGGAAGAAATTAGGGCACAGACACACAGGGAAGATGGTGTGAAGACATGGAGAGAGGACAAACAGCTATGAGTCACGCAAAGAGTCTCAAAAGGAAACAACCCCACAGACACCTTGATCTCCAACTTCTGGCCTCCAGAATTATGAGAAAGTAATTTCTGTTGTTTAAGTCACTGAATTTGTGGTACTTTGTTGCTGCCGCCTGGGCACACTAAAACAGCCATATGGACATCATAACCCAAGCTCCTCTTACTGAGACTAGCAATCTTTCCCCACTCCTTCCACCCCAGGTCAGCCTTAGCTTCTACACAGATAGCATTAATTCACTTTCTATCCTTTGGAAGGTTGGGTAGCTGCTGGGGGTGGCAGACAATCTGTACAAGATCAGTGATGCCCTCTCCTGAGCACTCCCGTACAACCAATGTAGGAGGTCTGGATTTATTGTCCTATCCTGCTGCCTGGTCATCACCTGCCCACTTAGACCCAAATTCTTCAAGGGGACAGACTGTTCAAATTCTTGACATCCTGTGTGGATGTCACACAAGAAGAGTGTTCTTCACAGACAGGCAGAGGTAATCACTAATGATTGGATGAATATGTTCCCCCGCTGGAAGGAGGGATGGGTGTCAGGCATGGAGAAAGGTGGAAATGAGAAACAGCTTATTTTATTGGAATGAAAGAAGGTTCTCTCCTTCCCTCTGACTTCATCTGCTCCTTCCAAATCTCAGTGCTCCTATATCTCAGAACATGGCACAGGACCCAGCAAAGTCATCTCCTGTCCAGGAGGGCCTCCTACAGACATTCACCTTACAAAGGCAGTACCCAGAGGATCAAATCAGAGTTTAGCACAGGAGCAGACCAGAAAACCCCTTCTCATTCAACTGGCTCATAAATATGATTGGAAAGAGACTGAGAGGCAAAAGGGAAAGACCTCACAGATCTCCCAAGAAGCCTCCACCCTTTTGGACCCAAACAAAAAGGCAGTATGCCTCACGTGGAATCTAGCCAGGTTTGTCACCCAACTCCCCTATGCCCCCACCATGGCTGTGAGGCAAGGACACCCTCCTGCTAATGTGCCCTGGTCACATTTTTAATTATATGCTGTGTGCAGAATTCAACAAGAAAGGAGGCAGAAGAGGCAGGCAGCTGCTGAGACCACGCCTCCACTCCTGGCTGGATACAGCAGCTCTTTGTGAGCTTGGAGACTAGGGAAGATGTGCCTCCAACAAAGGCAGGCAGGTGAGACCCTGTTAATGGAAGCCTGGATCTTTCAGTCCAAGTGGCAGTGAAAGGAGAGGGAAACACCAGGGAGCCAGTAGGGAGCAGAAAGGAGAGAGAAGGAGTTCCTGCAACATAGCCATTTACAAAGTTGAAAATTCCATCTTGCAGTTTCCATCTTTGCTTCTACTCACCTGAGAAAGCTGCTATTCCTTTGAATGCCACCTCTATTTGCAAACATCAATCCTCAAACTGATGCACCCAGGGTAGCTGAGGAATTCATCAAAATTGACTCCATTCTGGGCAATATCTGCAGGCCAACTGTGTTAGGACTGAGAACACTGACAGAAAGCAGAGGCCCCAGCACTGAGGAGTGTATATTAGTACAGAAAGCAATATTGAGACAATCCAAGTATTGTGCATCGAGTGTCTAATCTATGGTGTCTGTGGGGCTATAAGGGAAAGGGGGCTTCCAGGAAGAGGTGATCTTTCATCTTAATTTTGAGAAATAAGTAAAATTTGCCTAGAAAATGAGGGTGGGAGTCAGGAGGCAAAGATGTCTGAGACCAAGGAAAGAGAAGGCATGAATAAAAGGGCAAAGAGCAGAGTGTATATTTGGGGACCACGAGATGCATGTGTGAGCTGGAGTAGCCATAAGTTGGGGGGATGGGAGGAGATGAGTCCAACCAGGAAGAAGCAGGCAAGATAATGATGGGCCTCACAGGAAGCAAAGGGCCAGACCAAAACAACTGCTTCAATCCCCAGCACCATAACAACAACAACAACAACAACACCGCTCCTCATTTCATGATGTGCTGTCAGTAGCTAGCAGCACAGAGGGTGGCCAGCACAGGATCTTTGATGACTTGACCACAAGGGTATAAAGAAGGAACCCAGAAGTGCAGAAAATTTTCATGGTGAGGTTCTCAAACCTCATTTCTGCCTGGTCCTCCCTCTTGTTTCCACCTCTCAGAAACCGCCTCCTTAGTTATCATTCGAAGAACACACTTACAGGGAGCAAGTTATCCCTCTAAACATCACCAGGATGTGGTTCACAACTTCCTGGCCACATCCCCCAACCCGCTCCCTCATCACCCGGATCAGCAGCAGCAGGCCGACATTCATGGGGAGGTTATTCCTGAAGATTTTTCACTTCCATTACACTTCATACAAAACAGCAAAAGCAGTCACTTGTGAAGAAGCCCAGGCTGTTTAAAAGACCAGAAAAGATAAGATACTACATCTAGGACTAGAATGGCAGCCCAATGGTAGAACACTCACTTTGCACATGTGATGCACTGGGTTCAATCCTCAGCACCACATAAAAACAAATGAACAAAATAAAGGTATTGTGTACATGTGCAACTAAAAAAGATTTTTTAAAAAAGGATACTATATCTAACAGTAGGAAAAACTGGAATGTATATATAGGAACCACACCTGGACTTCTGTGTTTACAGAAAATGTCTTGCAGACCCCATAGGGCACTGATGAGAAAGGTTGTCTGTGTGGAGCAGGAACTGAGAAACAGAGATGAGCACCAAGTATTCATGGTCTTGTGAGGTTTTTATCACACGTATACACTGCTTTTTAAAATAAACAGTAAATATGAGACCAGCAAACAACACAAAGGATCATTCTACAAGCAGAATGTATGCTGCAGACTTAAGTCTTTGGTTCATGGCAGCATTTCAGAGGTAGAAGCTCTCAGGCATAATAGATCAGGGGGCTTCACAAACTTCATTACCAAATGGAGGAAGGAACAAAAAGGGAAGAACTGTGAGGAAGAAAACAGGCAGTGTAATAGATGAAAATCACTCCGAGGCCTGAGGCCACATGGATGGGGAGGCCTCTTTAAGGAGAAATTCATGATGTGAGACCCTGGAGATGCAGAGCTGTATCAAAGGACATGGGCTGCAGTCCTGACAAGAAGTAAAGGTTCCCCAAAAGAGAGGGCCAGGTCAGGTTGAACCTTTAAGTCCACTATAACTATATTCAGATGTTACACTTGGGGTCTCAGAAAAACCCCGGGAGGTCTTGGGCTTTTTTCTACCTGACAATGTGTCTGCCAGGTGAAAGAACCCTTTCGAAAGTTGCCATGCATTTTTTGCTGCATGTATGAACAAGTCATGTAATTTCATTTTATCCACATATCAACTCT
Source organism: Callospermophilus lateralis (assembly GCF_048772815.1). Classification (NCBI taxonomy): domain Eukaryota; kingdom Metazoa; phylum Chordata; class Mammalia; order Rodentia; family Sciuridae; genus Callospermophilus; species Callospermophilus lateralis. Next base: position 654,932 of record NW_027510154.1, read on the forward strand.
TGGCCTCACATTTTAGAATAAATGAACATTATTCTATCATTTTTAAAGGTTAAGAATTTATACTAAAATTGAATAAATTATTTATATCCCCACATATAAAAAGAAAATCACACCTTTCAAAGATTTTTTTTCTAATTCTTAAATCCACTGATGCACTCAATTTTTGAGTGGGTTTTTTTCTGAGATGATTTTGGTCTAGAGTGCTTTTCTTTAATGGAGCTATGTATTTTAGAAAAGCATTCCCCTGAGAATATTTCAAATATATCTTCATTTCCCACAGAACAAGCTCTGAGTGCCTAAAAATTAACTTGTACTCAAACCTCAAAAATTGAATCAGAATATATTTTCCTCAATCATTCTAATAAAGACATCAATAATGTCAAAACCCTGAGTTTTGAAACTGAACTTCTGTTCTCTCTCTAGCCTCATTATTAAAACAGATATTTTCCACAGTTGTTCATAACAGGATTGCCATTTTCCATGCTGCCTGCCAATTATAAGCAGAATCAATTTTAAAACCAAACTAGGCCCTGTCTGAAATATTCCAAGATGCATTACCATCTGGTTTTATATCAGCATTCAAACAGGCCAAAATCACTGTATTACCCAGGCTTATCAAAATTAGTTCACATATCATTCAATGCACTTTCAAGTCACAAACTTTGAAAGTCCTCCTAATTTTTCAAATGATTTATCACAAATTAACTAGCAATAGGTCTTTTAGTAATTATTCTTTTGAGGAAACACAGCATACTAAAAACATTTACAAATAAATAGAAAGTGGCAATTCAGTAGGTAAGATAACAATTCCCACTGATCCGAGTAGATGCGGTTGCCAGACACTGTCCTGAGCAAGATAATTTCCACAGGATGACCTGAATGTCTTCAAAAACTGTAACTGAGACCTAAGCCTGGCACCTAAATGTACATTTAGGTACAGTTTATCATTTTCCAAAAAATATTTTCCTTCCAAACAAGTCTTTAAAAAAGATTTTTTAATATCTCTCTCAATTCATTTATTTAACAGTCTGGACTATAGATTCCACGCAAAGATAGACACTGGGCATGCCCCCAACTTTTTATCATCCAACAGTAGAAAGAAGCCATGAACATAAATACTACCCACTTCTCTTCATCATGATTAACACTCCCAACCAGCCACACACAAACACACACACATGACATACACACATGTATGTGCATCCACAGTAGCACACACTCCAAAGACATTTCTGACACACTGAAGCATCACCTACAGTAATCTGTAGTAATTCTCTTATTAATGCTATTTGGTTCAACCTGATAATTTTACTGGATAGGACAGGGATTCACCAAGCCAGTTTTCCATTTCATTTACCTCTCTGTCAACCATTCCCTTGGAAAATAAAAGATTGGGGGGCTCTCTGGGACACTTAAAAAATATAGATATTATTGTCACTTCTGAAATGTAGAATTTTTCTTTAGACACTGACTCAAATATAACTTCAAAAGTCAGTTACATTGCTTAATCCCTATTTATTTTCTTTCCATTCTAAACTATGAAGAGGATTACAAAAAAAAAAAAAATGATCAACAAGTAAATTATTTTAAACATTTCACATTACAAATACATTTAGGAATCTAGAATGAAACTAACAACTCTAACAACATAGAGATCATACACACACACACACACACACACACACACACACACACGCAGAGAAGCTACTCTGTAATGCAAGTGGGGGAAAACTTTATCTTCTTAATTTTTTGGTTTAACTAAACCAGAAGTTGAAGACAACTTAAATGTACTATAGAAAATAACACAGCTCATGACATTATATACCAATGCCCATATGTTCTAGGCAAGAAGTTAGAGATTTAAATACTTGCTGTACCAAAGGGGTGATATCCAGTTTAAAAGAAAAGGAAAAGGAAACTCTTTGCCCAAAGCAACATCCTAACTCTGTAGGCACTATGCAAGTTTTTTTCCTAAAGGAAATGGACCAACATTTTTAAGATAACACAACTGATCAAGTATAACAAGTGAAAACAAAATTTCCTCATAATTTTTCTCTATTGTGAGATTTAAGTATATCAAATATAACAATATTCTCCCCAAGGAAAGACTTGCTTTTGATTTCTTCACACTCAGGTCTTCATTCAAACACCCACAAAAGTAATAACAGCTCTACTGGGCACATGCACAAGTCTGAGTAACTATTATTTCATCTGTAAATCACCTCCCTTCATTCCATTCCTCTTCCTTTACATATGTAAATTATGGTGTCTGATCCAGAGCTCCCTACCAGCCACCACAACCAAATTACCCTCCAGGGACATCAATGGGCTTGTTATTCTTGTTTCAGTATTTTTATTTAAAGGGAGGGAAGAGGAAAGAGTGGCTGTTTTCAGGAATCAGAATTCCTCTTGATTAAATTTCTGGCTCACTGATATTTCCTGAAATGCACTACCCTCTGCTTCTAAATGTTTGGCTTTTCTAGAGCCAAGATACAATGTTTTAAATATAAATTGTTTCAAGTAATATATGTCTAGTTTTGCAGGGAGCATTTGGTCAAATTCTAATATTTCCTCTTGGGAGCCAATCCCTTTCAACAGCAGATCCAATCTGACAGAATAGAATTTTAAACAACACACACAGAGCTATAGTTTCTGATGTACACAATTCTTTTTTTCTCCTACTCTGAGACAACTTGTATGATGCTGATCACTTGGAATACAGATCTTATTAGGTAATAAATTTATCATAAAATGTACAAAATACCTACTTCTTCTCCCCATCATTAAAAAAATACAAAACAGAAAGCATGGATTCTACTAAGGTTGAGCGGTAGCTGTCACTACTTGGGTTTGTGAATCATTGCATGATTAATAAGAACAAATAGCACATGCACATTTTCATAGGCTGCAAATGTTGATTGAGAATACACATACCACAGGGCTTCCTAGTCCCCAAATGAGATTATCTGTAGGCATAAATTGTTCCATTTTCATAGTTTTCCTTGATTTTAATAAAGGATTATATTTCTGTGGCCACTGAAAACTTGAGAGAAGACCCTCCTATTTTTTTCTTTCATTAAAATGTAATATGATCTTATTCCAAATTTTATGCAAGATATAATTGGTGGGGGCAGAGAGAGGGCTCACTGCTATATTGCACTCATCTTGTTGCATCAGACTCAAAAGCTCAAGGATATATATTTGTCACATGTCAGTCCAAGCTAAAGGCATCCACCAAGAGAATATATATTTTCACTCTTCAGCTGGCAGCCAGAATCTACTTCCACAAACCAGCATACTGATGAAAGCCAAGGTTCTCAGCTTTGCTTTCCATTTCTTTGTCATAATACCTCTTCCCTCTGCAGAGAAGAGAAGCCATTTTACTAATTTATAAGTACCCTGACGATCCAAACATCTAAAAAAAATTTACTCATCAATAACAGTCAAGTAAAAGAAAAACTACATCCCACAGGGTTAGAGACAGGCAACACCAGCATGTATTGATCAGCAGACTCCTGATACTCACTGAAGGCAGCTACTGCAAGGACCAGTGTGACAATAATGGAGAACCAGGATACCCACAATGCCTTCTTTCTGTAGTTCTGAGCTTCATGAGGTTTCAGCCGGGTGCTGCTTTCTAGTAAGCCTGACAAAAACAAGGAGAAAGGATTCCTTATTAAGAAACCCACAGCCAGAGCTACAATTTCTTATCCAAAGATTGCAAACTGACAGCCCATGGGCCAAGATGCGTTTTGTTTGGCCCACACTGTGTTTTCACAATTAGGAGATTTCACATGAAAAAATCAAGCATTCTGGCATCTCTTGAGAAATCACAGGCATTTGCAATATGAGGCATGTATTTTCTGCAAGGTGATAGCAGCTGTCCTTTTTAGAAAAACTCCACAGACCCCTAACACTCCCTGATATCACACCAGATCATTTCCTTGCCCTGCATCAACTCATGTCTCTCAGGCAGATGCTGCTCCATCCAACCAGGTCCTTCCATCAGAAAAACAGTACAACATTCAATCATTCAGGCTCCTGGGCCTGTGGGTACTGATTTGCCCTGACCCAACAGCACAATCCCATCTGGAGGACTGGTTTTACCCAAAGCAAAGAATCCTGTACTACAAAAGCCCTTACCACACCTTCTGACAATTAACAGAAAGAAATACCGAATTTGTTTTTCTTTAACTACAACCAACATCAACCCAAATTACATGTCACATTTTTTGTCCTCCTTCCTTTGGACCAAAAACACATCAAAAATTCTCAGAATGTTTAAGTGGAGTAAAACTGTTCCACTTAAATTAAGGAGGGAACTTCTTAGGTAGGACATGTGTAAGACAGATTTTATTTTTGTCTCCTGTTTTGCACATTGAGAGTCCTTGACAACAGACATCTGTGACAAATCCCAGGCAGTGCCCAAGCTTCACCTGCCTTGGTTCAAAGATTAAAACATCCTCAGTGTGATCCTGATTTATATTTCTTTGTTCTCCTTTGAAATAAGTCATAAGTGGCATCTCTTAGTTACACAAACAATCAAATTTTCAGTCATGTGTTCTACCCAAGCACAAGCTTGTTTAAGCCATTCTTGGCTAAATAACCCACAATATTCCTTTTAGAGATTGAGCAGCCTTATCACACCAATTCCAAATAATGAAGGAATTGGTAGCCAAAGCTCAGGCCTATTTGTAAAATATCACAGTGTGAGATATATCAGTCCCACACATCGCCTCTTATGTCTGACCAGCCATCACATGAAACCTTTAGCTGCTATGGGGACAGGAAGGGTGTGAGACTTTACCTTACCTATGATAAAGGGCATGGCCTACTTGCCAACAAGAAGACAGGTTAACGGGGAAAAAATGCATAACAAATGTATTTATTCAGAGTTCTAAATGACATAGGAGCCTGCAGAAATGAAGACTCAAGGATTGGGGGAAAGCTAGTATTTTTATGCTTAGATTGGGTGAAAAACAACCATAAAAAATGTGATTACACAAAATAATATGAGCTAATGGTAGTAAACCAAGTATGGAACTCAGCAAGGACTGTCCAGATTCTTCTTGGTATCTCTCCATGGCATTTCTTCCTCTTGGGTGTGGGGCAGGACCCCTTCTGGAATGAAGGTCATATGATCTGCTATCATAAGACAAGGTACATCTTGTGGCCACATTGAATTTCGGTTATGATCAGCTGTGATGCAGAAAGGTGGTGTGTGACACGGAAAGGTGGCAGGCAGAAATTAGAGTAATACTGCTTGGTGTTATGGCTGAGTTTAGGGAAGAGGAATCTAGTTTCTGTGACCTGCCTTGGGGAAAAAAAATAATTTTGCCTTGGAAGAGAAGGGGAAACAGGAGGAAGAAGGGCAGAAGATGGTCAGAAGATATTTTGCTTCTAAAGGTCCTTCAGAGGACTCAGCATGCCAAAGTGCCATATTTGGGGTATCATTTTTCTGAGCCCAAATATTGCCCAAAACCACATCCTGTTCAAAAATTATACCAAGGACCCTGCTAACACTTCTTTTCTGTTCCATTTATTTCCCAGACCCAAGTATCAACACTCAGCAAAGCAAGTGGCAGTGTCGAAAAGGCTGCTTAATGACAGCCCAGAGGATGTTTAAATGATTGAAACCTGTGGGCTTATGTATGATCAAAAGATAGATGAGAATACAAATGGCAAGTATAGGCACCATTGCCATCATCTCACTGTAAAAGTCTCCCCAAAACCTCCTTTACAAATGCACTTGGATGGGAAAAAGACAAACCTTCACTCTTGTCAAATTCCACCCTAGGTATAGGTGATTACAAATGAAAAGACAGCATATCCCTTTGTCTCTTCTTCCTTAGCTACTGGAAAAACACCCAATTCTAATTGTTAACTATAAACACCCTGGTCTCCAGGTGAAGTCATAACCTAAAATAAGCAAATCCCACATACCCCAATAATTTCTTTTCCTTTTCTCGAATGATGGAAAGATCTTCCTCTCCTCCAAGCCAATTGATTTTCAGGAGAAGTAAAGCTATAATGTTTAAGTATTGACTGAAATAAGCAGGTCATTTGGTAGGTATATGGACAGGAATGATTTCAAGATGCTGATCCACTGGGGGCAAAAACAAGGTTTCTTTTCAAAGCAAATTTAGTTTTACAAGAGGCACAATCATGATCTGAGTTTTCCATTCTGCCATATAACATTTTTTTTTTCTTCCAAAGCAAGTTGGACTCAATAATATACCTAATTGGACCACACATATGGACCCATCCAAATACCTCACCCACCAGTGCTCCCCTGAAAGGAATTTCAGATGACAGTGATATGGGCTGAACTGCCTGCCAAGGTGGCAGTTGGGTGTTCTTATCAGTAGGTCTGGAGGTCCCTCCCGAGATCTGATTCTTGGTGTGCGTTCCCCACAAGATTTAAAAAAAAAAATTAAAGATTATATATATTTATTGTATACATGGTGGAATGGTTCAATCATACTAATTTACAATTGCATTAACTACTTCATAGATTTTTTTAAAGAGAGAGAGAGAGAGAGAGAGAGAGAATTTTAATATTTATTTATTTATTTTTTTAGTTTTTGGTGGACACAACATCTTTGTTTGTATGTGGTGCTGAGAATCGAACCCGGTCCCCACGCATGCCAGGCAAGCGTGCTACCACTTGAGTCACATACCCAGCCCCTTTTAAAAATTTTTAATTGAAGTAATTGCAATGGGAACACTAACCAAAAGAGGAAAGACTTCCCCCATTTCTGGCCAAGTTTTCTTTATTTCAAGCTTATTTTTCCCTTTAAAAATGTAGCCAAAACCAAAAATGGAAAACTTTGTACTACTCAAAGAGAAGTGGAACATGAAAACTTAACAACCTGGCTCATAAGTGAATAGTCCACTCAGGTTCCTGGACACCATGTTGGATGCATATGCACTCACAAGTTACAAAGATGTGGTGAGAATTCCTAAAGTGCTCAGGAAGCTGTGCTTCAGAGGTCTTCAGAGGTAGAAGAAGGCTAGTGTGGAAAGGCAGAATGGGCCAGCAGAGCAAGCAGGGCTGGATTCTCCCTACTCATGCTTGGCCTCCACATCAGAATTTCTAACTCCATTTAAATTTCACATATTTGGAATTTGGTGTTCTCTTCATGCTAAGCATAGGTCTTTATTAATGAAGAACCAATTTCTTTGCCGAGGTGGATACAAATATAAGTGGGAGGTTTAAGCCATACTAGTATCAATTAGTTCCCATTGCTTTCTTCTAAGAGTCTATCAAACTTTAATTATCTGCAGGAAGGGGAATTTTTATTAAATAGGAAACTAATGAGAAATAATAAAATATATTACTCTTTGGTTAAACCACACCCTAAAGTTTGGGACAGAATGATGGGAAAACACTAATGGAGAGAAAACTGAGCATTCAAAGTGGGAGGTAGAAATGTTTTAAACAAACTTGGCCTATTTTTTTGTGTGTGTATTTAATTCCTTTGAGGTCTTAAACCACAGAGCTCTTGCTCTCTCAACCACAAGCTCAACCAAATGGCACTACAGTACTGACATTCTGAGATGGCAAGGTGTCTAGGAACTAGCCCATGTCACTTCTAAAGGCAAAATGTCTTCAAAATTCCAACACAGAGATTATAAAGCAATGCTTTTATTTCAGTGTGAAGTGGTCCCCAACAGGGTCCAAATAGCTCAGAAGAAAGTTAGGATAAAAGAGAATACCAAATATAGGTACACATCAAGAGTATTCATCCCCTCAGATTCTACAGGTATGTAGGCCCAGAAGAAAGCCAACCTGGCAGGGCTGAGAGCTGCAAAGCTACCAACTGCCCAGACTTCTTCTTTCCAATCCTCTCACCATTAGGAAAAAGTAGCAGCACTGGAACCATTCCCAAGGGATAACAAAAATTGATATTGGAAAGATGAAACCCCACATGAAAAAAAGTAACACAAATACAAAATATCACAATAATCCTCCCCAGGTAACCTTCTGATTTATTTATCTGAAATGACTCACTTATCATTAACTCTTTGCTGTCGGGAGTGTGTCAAACAAAAGAATGTCACATTGACTTTCAGTTAGCTCTCAATGGCACACGACACTGGGTTCTTGGGGGGACAGGATTCATTCTAACAGAGAGGCTGTGTGTGATATCTAATGCTGTCACACAGTGATAGTTTATGAACAGTGCATGCTTTCAGGCTACAATATAATAGAAAATAAAATTCAGTTGACCACTGTCAAATAACCTTGAGAATAAATTCAGAAAGGCTTTTTACACTTGAGCATGTGCTGCAAAATTATGCTAAATATTAACTCACCCTAGCACTCCCTCCACCATAATTTTGTGGGGTGGGGAGAAACAGGCCTGGTGGGAAGAAACAGGCCATTTCTTACAGATGACCCACCTTGCTACAAAATTAAGCTCAACACAGATTTTTGTGTTTCTTCAAAATAAAAAAAAAATAATCCTACACTATTAATTACAGAGGGGCAAAGGTAATTTAACACACCCTGTGGTAAAATGTTAAGTTTTGCAGGGTGCTGGTAATTCACCAGTCGTCAGGTCTCAAAGGATATCTAGTTCTGTGAGAAGAGGGAGAGAGACCACAATCTAGGTGCTGAACTCATTGCAACCGGAGCAGCTCCAGTTCCTGCAGAGCATTTCTAGGGATTCCACGGAAATCACTGTTTCCATGTCACTATTTCACATGCTATAGTTTAGAATTTCTAACGGAGAAAGATCGTGCATCCCAACACAAAACGGAATAAAAATGTACATGAGATACTAAGAATAGGACAGAAACCTGCTAAGACTAAAATATATAAACCCTCCAGAGCCGACAAAATAAAGCTTCCAAGAAAAGGGGGTGGAGGTGCAAAGCGCTGGCTCCCCATGGAGGACCTGGCTGCAAGAATCCGATTTCGGCCACTGCGGTTTAACCGTTGATTCTTTTCAAGGGGTCCAATTTGAAAGCAGCAAGAAACAGAAAAGGTGTAAATTCAGCCAAGAGCTGGACATTCTCCGCAAGGAATCCAAGTCGAAGGAAACGAAAAAGGGATGGAGGAAGACGAAAGAAACGCGCGAATGAACAGGAGAGTCCTGGCGTTCCATGCGGGCAACTCAAAAAGGACATTGGTTGTAGGTCAGAGGTAGAGCTCGGCCTCTCAGGGTGTTTGCGGAGTGTAAGGCCAGTGTCCTGGGAAGGATTCTGAAAGGGCTGGAAAGGCGCTCTGCGGAAATTAGATTCGATGGCTTCCATTCAGATGAGGTTAGTGACCCAAACCCCCGCAAATATCTCAACCCTCTGCCCCCTCTCCACACAGCAGGGCTGACTACGGAAACCGGGGTCCCGTTGAGGGCGCCGGAGTCCAACGGCAGTCCTGGCCGAGATTCGCTTCCCTAGTCCCGGGGGTCACCGAGAAAACACCTCGAGGCCAAATCCGCAGGAGGAAGTTTTCCCAGGTAGCCGGCGGGGGCAGGATAAGGATCTGGAAAGGGGACGTAAGGAACCCAGGTCCCTCCGAGATAAGCGGGCCCTGCAGTCCCCCGGGAGCGCTCAACGACGAAGGCAAAAAGAAAAAAAAAATGAGAGAAAGAAACCGGCTACAGCAAACTTTTCCAGCGGGCGTCGGAGGGGCTGGGGTTGGCTGAGAGAAGGGAGCTCGCCCAGGCGGGGTGGGCCTGCAGCCGGCTTCTCAGGGTTGCAAAAAGGAGTCGCTACCGAGGCAGCACGGGCCGCGGAGGTGGGGATGCAGCCCTCAGCTCTCAGCGCCTTTCCAGGGAAGTCCTGGTTCCGTGCCCCTGCACGCTCTGAGGCGCCCGCCCAGGTTCAACCCAGAAGTAGGGAGAAGCAGGCCCTGAGCACGCTCCCCATCAAACGAGCCCCGTGCGGGGTAGGGGTCCGGGAGGCCCTGGGCGGTGCCCACTCACCTTGATCCTCCAGTCCGTAGGTGAACTGGCCGCTTTCGCTGATCCGCGCCTGCCGCTCCTTCTCGGGTGCGGCGGCTCGCGAGCCGAGTTGCTCAGCTGGCCCGGGCTGGGGGCGGCAACCAGAGGCGCTTGGCCCCGCGGCGGCGGGGGGACTGCTGGGCCCGAGGGGCTGCGGAGCTCGCTGCCCGAGGCCGGTTCCGTGGCGTGGGGCTCCAGATCCCAGCGGCAGAGGCGGCAGCGGCGGTGGCGGAGATGAGCACAGCAGAGACTAGAGTCAGAAATGCGACGCACCGAGGCTCTGGTGGGCGGAGAGACGGACAGACAGACCGCGTGGAGAGGAAGGGAGGGCAGGGACCACGGAGTGGAGGTGCACGGGGGCGGGAATGGGGGGCAGGTCCGCAAGCGGCAGGGCTAGCGCGACCGGCGGCGGAGGCTGGGGCCACGCTGTCGCCGCTGCGCTCCGCCCCTGGGGGCAGGCGTGGGTGACTGGGACCCGCCCCAAGGCGCTGCGCCTGAGCTGGTGCACGGAGGTCGGTGCACAAAGCAAGGGACCGGTTCTGGTCAGAAGAGCGGAAGATAGAGGGGCTACTGGTATCTTTGGAAGAGGCAGGCGGCTTGGGTAGTACTTAGCGAGGTCGTGACAGGGGATGCGACCCTCCCGTGCGACGGATTGGTACCCAAAAGGACCCTTCAGACCCAATTCCTCTGCCGTCCGCAAAGCCAGCTGCAGCTCGGGGACAGGAGAATGAGCAGCGCCCCACATTTGGCATCTTTCTTTTCTGGAGCCTTACAGGCTTCGGAGACGAACCGGGTTCCTGCCTGCCTGGGCCACCACACTCGCCATCCATCCCGAGAAAACGGGGTTCACCTGCCCGAAAGCCTGTTTGTCTCCTGCTTTTAACTCCCCCTCTCAGTTTCTCTCGAGCACCAACTTAGCCAAGAGGTGGAGAGAGTCTGATGGACCAACAGCGCTGTAGAAAACACTTGGACCCCACTGCTTCCCCACTGCGACCTGTCACTCTGTCTTTCTCAACCTGTTCCCTCACCAGCTCATTTCTCCCTCTCAAAATCCTCCTAAAAGTCTCTCCAGCCTGCCCCAGTCCCATCCCTGTTTTCCACCTCCTATCACCCGGAGCTGGTACCCCTGCGCGGTCGCACTGGTCTCCCCAGCAAAGCCATAGTCTAGTCCACGCCCCGCGGACACCTGCTCTCTTGGAGACCGGAGAGGCGCAGAGGAGAGCCGGCGGCTGAACAGATTGAGCTTGCATTTAATGGTATCAACATCCAAGCTCTAGAGTCTAGATTTCATCTTTAGGTTGATATCAGTCTCCAAATTTAATCTGAGTACTCTAAATTGCGAATTCCTCTTTTAAAGGAATGTGCCCTGTTTTTTTTTTTTTTGTTTTGTTTTGTTTTTGTTTTTTTTTTTTTAAGAGTAACCGGTTTCCTTTCTCATTTCAGCTTTACTTGTGATCGAAATCAGGGTGGAATTTAAATGCCTTTGTGATGAAGTGGAAAAATCACAGAAATGAGGAGAGTCTCATTTTATTGTTGTTAATCAGTATCAGTTAGGAGTTGATTTTGGTTTCCTTTATCTTTTGACCACTAATTTCTTCAACTACAAACTAAGAGTTGATCTAGGTCATTTCAAATGTCCCTCTTGCCCCAAAAGAAAAAGGAAAACGCTATGATTGTTTGACTTTAAAACATTAAAAATTTCTACCCACTAATCCTTGTTCTGTCCTCTGAAGTAGACAATCCTTCAGATATATTTGCAGACACACTTCTCTCTCTTTCTCTCTCTCTCTCTCTCTCTCTCTCTCTCTCTCTCTCACACACACACACACACACACACACACTTGATTTTATTTCTTTATATAAATTATTGAGAGGAGTTTTATAGAGGTTCCCTTTGGTCATGTAGTCAATGACTTTCAAAGAAACGCTTGGAGACTAAACAAAAATGTCCAGGCCTCCACAACTGCTAGAGATTCTGATATCATATTTGATATCATATTGATGTGAAAGATCTGGGCTGAAATCTTGACATGAGTATTTTGTAAAGCTCCTCTCCCCATTCTGACAGACATCTGTTTTTTTCTTTTGTTGGAGGATGGAACCAGGATTCAACATCCCTTCAGCATGCTAAGCACAGGCTTTACCACTGCTACATCCCCAGCCTTCATGTGTTTGTGAGTTTATCGTTTGTTTATTTAAATACCCATTTCTTCCTGACTCTTGGAAATTCTAGTTCAGCAGATGAAGTCTAGTCAGAAATCTTTGAAACACATACACACACACACACACACACACACACTCACATTCTGGTGTAGATTATTCTGGAACTACTACTACTGTCATTCTCACTACTTAACTACTCTCCACAGTGTGGACCCTGTAGCTCTTCTGCATTCATACACACACACACACACACACACACACACACACACACCAGGTCTACAGCAGGCTCTCACAAAAAATGAAACAGTATTATTGTTCATTCTTCTGGTTCCTCATTATAGTCCAGTGAAACTCAAACTTGAATTTACAGATGCACATGTTGGATCTCAGAATACAATACCCCAAAGTCTTTGCATGCTTAGTACTTTGAACTGAAGAAAAAAACATTTAGAAATAAGATCTTTCTGAACTTCTCCCCTACTTTCTCCTGCTTTCCTTCCCTGTCCCTCTCCCCTAGGCATTCCAGAGACAATAGAATTCCTCTTCCCCCAAGGTGGTTCAGAGAAACTGGAACAGTTCTCCAATCTTTCAAAACCAGTCACAAGGCTGGAGTTGTGGCTCAGTGGTAAAGCACTTCCCTAGCATGTGTGAGGCACTGGGTTCAATTCTCAGCACTGCATATAAAATAAAATAAACAAAATAATGTTCCATCAACAACTAAAAAATATTTAAAGCTATAAAACCTAGAAATGTTATTCTAACTTTTCAGCCCTTCTGGGTAGGAGCTACCAAATATAAATTCCCTGACCTACCTTGTCTGATAGTTCATAAAACCCTATTCCAGAAGGAGTCCTGCTCTGTACCCAGGAGGAAGGAATAACATGGAGAGAAGCCAAGAAAAATGCAAACAGAAAGCTCTTGCTGGGTTTCCCCAGTCGATTACCATTAGCTCATGCCCTTTTGTCCAATTACATTCAAACACGGCTGTCCATTCATCATTAAATCTAAGCATAAAAATCAACAGTTCCCCTAGGCTTTGGGGTTTATATTTCTGAAGGCTCCTGTGTCACATAAAATGTTGATTAAATAAATTTGTTGTGTTTTTCTCCTATTAACCTGTCTTTTGTTATAGGGGTGTCAGTCTTGACCCTTATGTTGGACGGGGAAACATACCACACCCTTTCTGCTCCTATGAACACTTGGGATTCTTGCTAAAATGCTGAGTCTGAATCAGTGTGAGTGAGATAGAGGCTGAGATTTTGAGATTTCTAACAACCCCAAGGTGCTGCCAGTGCTACTGGTCTGAAAAACACATTTTGAGAAGTAAGGGTCTAGGAGCTATATTTTTTATTCATGGGGTAAAAGTATATTTCCTTAATGTTCCAGTTTCCCTGGTTCAATAAGCTACTATTGTCCTCTCCAGAAAGATTTCTTTGACTCTGGCTCACTCCTGCGAGCTCCCTTTTCCAAATGTAAGTGATTAATAATTCATTGCTTATTTCATGTGTGAGTCAGGGATGGCAGAACTTGTCTGATCTGCATTCCCCACTCACACACATCTACCTGGATGCCAAGGATACTATGTTCTCCCAAACAACCCTACTGATTAACTGGAAGAAATTAACTACATTCTTGGAAAACATACAAAGTACCAGGCACCTTGGTAAGTGTTTTTTGTGTGCCTTGTCTCTGGCACTCAGCAACTGCTGAACTCTTTTCACAAAGAAACCAACACTTCCTGTTAAACTGTCTAGCACCACAATCCACAGCAGTACCACCCCCTAGGGGACATTTTGGAAAACTGCAGGTGCTTTCATTGGTTATGACAATGATAGGAGGAGGGGACCACTGGCATTTAGTGGAAGGTGGCCCAGAATGTAAGACCATTATGTACAAACCATGTGGCCTTCATATGTCACATTGAACCTTTAGGTTCTGGTTAAAATGCATTTCAGATTGCATTAGGACTTTAACTCTATTTTACACATAAATGTGAAAAATGTTCTTACCTTTTGAATATACACAGAATTTTCTGGAAATACATCTACTATAAAAGTCTACAAAAGATGGTACTGTTTTCCACTTAAGAAAATCAAGACACTGAAGCTACTTCCATTCATGACATCTGAGACAGTAACCAACACATCTGTGCCTGTCACATGCATAACTGCCTAGTAATTCCATGTGTATCTAAATACGTTTATTCAGTTCTTGTTGCAAAATGTTAAAAATGAAGGAAAGTGTCAATAATATTGCAGAGTTTTGTCATCTTTCTAAAGTTATAAGTAGGTACAAATACCTAACTACTTCTTTATAACTTTTGAGTGAACATTTAAAATAAAAGCAAAATGCATATTAATTATGTATAGCCTTTTATTCCTCCTCTGTTATAATTTAGATCATTACATTGAGTTTTAAATTGAGTGTGAATATTATCCGTGAATTCATTTCATAATCACAATAGTGGATAATCCAAAGGAATTATTATAAAAAGAGAGATGATCATTACAGGAAGAAGATTCTAAAGAGACACAAAAAGTAAAAGTAATATGGCATTCTGAATAATATCCTGGAACAGGAAAAAGACCTTAGGTAAAAATTAAGGAACACTGAATAAAGCATGGGTTTGAGTTATCAATAATTTATCAAGTATGGTTCATTGATTGTAATAAATATACATTAATAGAAGATACTATTAATAGGAAAAACCTGATGTGGTAAATACTAAAATATGTAGTGTCTTCTCAATTTAACAAGAATCTAAAACAATTCTGAGAAAATTAAGTGTGCTTTTAATAAGTAAAAAAAAATTAAAATGTGGGAAGATGCTAGGTCGACTTTAGAATGAGATAGACATTATAACCTTGAACTTTGCCTATTGCAGAAGAGACACAATGAAGGACAAACTGCTTACAAACTTTAATATGATTGTGGGGAGTAAAATATTCATCATCATTAGTAATAAAGATGGACTATTACAAGAATTAAACTTGTCAGTCAAGAATTCATAATTTCAAACCAGTTCCACCGACTTTTATTAGGTCTTATTTTTTGTGTATATAAGATTTTCACAATTTTGTTAATTTCATGAAATCTTAAATTCTCAAAATTGTGGGCTTCTATCAGGACATTTTAGAAAGTCATATATGGGTAACAGCATGTGAACAGAAAACCTGAGTATTGAAAGATTATAAATTGAGTTGTGTCTTCTTTTGTCCTCAACTATTCCTTCTTTCATTTTCAGTAATGTCCCAAATCTCCAATCCCAGAGATGCACAAAATAAAGGAAGAAAGACCAAGAGGTCAAAGAAAACAAAGTAGACAGGAGGAGAATTAAAGTCACAGTTACCTCTGGTGGAGCCACCTGCTAAGACTCAAGCGTATTCTAAAGATAGTGTACATAAGAATCCACTTAGTTCTCACAAGCTTATAAAACAGGTATGGTATCTTTAGTATCCCCATTTTAAAGATAAGAAAACTGAGGCCTAGATTAAAGAACATTGGTAATGAACTCAGGAATTGATCTTGAGGCTTACTTTTAAATATTGCATTGTATGTTGTCTGTCATGTGTCCTCTGCACATAATACTGCTACATCAGATTTCAGACTAAAGTATACTTACTTTTACTTTGCATATGTGTGGAATTTGGGAAACTGAATATAAACACATTAGTCATCTCTTCCAAGTCTTGAAGAAACACAAGCAAAACCTGAGAGCTAGTGTCCCCATTCAGACATGAGCTCCAGGGCTGAGCTGGGTACATGGAGCTATCTAGGAGTAGAGTGTCTCAGTTGGCTGACAAAGTCAACTTCAACAGCATTTATTGGGAGAACTCTAAGATCTCCTGGAGAGTGAGATGTGTGTTTATGTACTTTTGCCTCCAGATATAAGTGTCAAATTTATAAACTCCCTTTCCCATTAAAAAAAATTGTAAACTAGGATCTGAATACAGAACATTTGGAGAAACACCATGTTGGTGATAAGCATTATTTAGAGACTTGGTAAGAAAATATTGTACAGTCATCCTCAATATTCATGTGTTCTGCATCCGTGTTGCAACCAACCACAAAGCACAAATACATATTTTAAAAATCACATTTAGACTGAACATGATTAGACTTTTTTTCTTGATATTATTCCCTGAACAACACAGAATAACAACTATTTGAATAACACACATTGTATTGGGTATCACTGAATAAACTAGAGAAGATGAAACATACAGTAGGAATTGTATGAGTTATATGCAAATACTATACTATACCATTTTAAATAAGAGACTTGAACATCCTTGGATTCTGGTATCCACAATGGGGTCCTGGAATCAATCCCCCTAGACTGCCAAGAGACAACTATAAGACATGTCAAAAGAATTTTTTTACAGTACTGAGGACTGAACCCAGAGGTGCTCTGTCACTAGGTCACATCTCCCAGCCTTTGATTTTTTATTTTTAGACAGAGTCTCATCTGAATTGCTCAGGCTGGCCTCAAACTTGCAATCTTCCTGCCTTGGCCTCCTGAATACGTAGGATTATAGACCTGCCCCATTGAACCTTGCCCCAAAAGAATTTTTAAATGCCATTTCTGCCCTTAAGGGACTTGCAATATAAACAGGATAGTAGAATTATATATTGTCATCCTTTGCCATGCACTCTCTGGAGCAGCAG
Organism: Callospermophilus lateralis; assembly: GCF_048772815.1. Taxonomy (NCBI): domain Eukaryota; kingdom Metazoa; phylum Chordata; class Mammalia; order Rodentia; family Sciuridae; genus Callospermophilus; species Callospermophilus lateralis. The sequence goes on from NW_027510154.1 coordinate 671,713, forward strand.
GCTTCAACTTTGTCTACAACTTACCATTATCAGGGATACAACAAATTACTCATTCTTCTCAGCTAACTATGTTCTTTTGGCATTGAAGATTCAGTGTCTTGGGACTCTCCCCCAATCTCAGAAAAACGACTACAGTCACCCTATGTGGATACTTTTCAAAATCTTGATATCCAACCCCCTCTTCCCCAGGTAAATTGCATCAGAATCCCTGGGGTTGGGGACCCGGACATAAGTGTTTAGGAAAGATTTCCAGCTGATTCCAATGTACAACCAACCATGAGAAAGTAGTGCTTGAGGGCAGGGTTCCTCAGCTTGAATGTGCACAAGAATCACCTGACGATCATGGTAAAAATGCAGAGTTTAATTCAGGTCTGGCTGGGGCCCAATTTTCTGCAGTTCTAACAAGCTTCCTGTTGATACTAGGGCTACTGGGTAATGAACCACCCTCTAAGTGGCAAAGGTCTGAAAGACATGAGTAGAAGGGTTTGTTTCTTCTTTGATAGTCTCTGTAATAGGGTCAGTGAGGGGTAGGAGATGTGGGGAAAAAATAACAAAAGACTGGGGTCCCAATATCCCCTTCAAGAGTGTGCCCAGAGTGGCCTAACTTCCTCCCATTATGCACCACCTCCTAACAGCACAAGAGGCTCAAGACCAAGACTTAAACACATCAGCCTGTGGAAGATATTTTATATCCAAACTATAGCACAAATCTCTGCTGATCTCACCACCATAACAGCCCTTGCTCCTTGATTCTAGTCAAGTTCCCATTGCTCTGTTGCAGACCCCCACACACCTGTTATAGGTATTGTTGCAGAGGTCCCCTTGGCTAGTCTGTGTTCCCCAGTCTAATTCTCTTCAACACTCTAAAGATTTCTGTTATAGTGCTCTCTCCAAGAAATTACTCTAATGATGATGCTCTTCTATTCAACATTATTTATAGAATAAGGCCCTTAAATATTTTAGGTTGCTAGGAGAAGCCATCATAATCTATGTCCTCCAACCCCCATCTTTCCAACTGGGCAAAATATCTTTGTTTCCCAAACTTGCCTGAATAATTCAGTCATACCTCTGTGCTTTTGCCCTTGATATTCTCTCATTCTGGAAGAACCTTCTGGGTTGTCCCTCAGTTCTAGCCAAATGCAACCCTGGTAGCTTCTGCTCTTTCAAGAGTACCATTCTCTACACGTCTTTCCTATACACCACCCACTAAGGGGCCCTGATCTCTCCCTCTGTTTCTTACTCATAATTTATACTCTATGCATATTTCTGTTACAGCCCCTATAACATTTTATTTCTGTAATTTTGTTAACATGCCAATTTCTTTCTGTTTGATGGAAAATTTCTTGAGGCATAAATACAGTATATTCACCCTAGTGTTTCAGGCATTTGCAACAATAGAGGCATAAAGTAAGTGCTCAGGAAAAAAAAAAGAAAAGATTCTGCAAGAAATAAATGGATAAACTCTTAATCGCTCCCATATCATCCCTTAGAACTGACGAGATCATTTGTGACTGACTTTACAGCCAGCCACTGAAGCAGATTAGAGATCACATCTCCCTCCCAGCCCCTTCTTTTCCCCCTCTTTCATTAGGAAAAGAAAAAGAAAACTTATGAAATGCTAAGAAGGGGCACCTTTATGAAAAAACATGTAGATATTAACCACTCAGAGACAAGAGACAACCTCTTTTCCCATATAGCATGTACTTGGCAGATGCTGTTGAGACTGAACGACTTTAAACTTGACAGCTCCTTTAGCTCCTTCCCAAAATATGCAACATTTTCATGTAAATGTTTTATTGAAGTTAAAGATACATGTAGGACAATGTACAAACCCTAAGGTTATAGTTCAATAAATTTTCACAAAGTGATCACATGTGCCACAGTCTGGCTGGGCACAAAATCATGAGCCACTTACAGACTTGTAGATTTAAACAGCAATTCTTTATTCCCGAACTCACACTGGCACTCTACACACACGTTGTGGGCAAAATCCACCGGCACTCTACAAGCACGTTCTGGGGAAATCCACACTCTCCACTGGGGTCTGAATCCCAAATACTCTCTGAATCCCCGAGAACTCAATGGGAACTCAAGGAGAGGGTGGGCGCTTGAGGCAGCAGGATACGCCCTATTCTCAGCAGGGTGCACCTTAAACCTGGAACCGCCCTAAACCCGAACCCCCTAAACCCCAATCTGCCCTGGTCCTTGAGCAAGGTCACCTTTCATGCAAAGTCACTGCAAATGACCTGGGTCCACTATGGAGAGTCCTTCCTCTAAGCAACATGGGGTAGACTGACAAAGAAATTGCCATGTGTCATTCCTACTTGGCAATGGCTTTCAGCACACAAACATGGAACCATTTCAATATAAAATGTTATTAGTATCTGCAAAAGCTTCTCCTTTATTCTTCTAGTCACTAACACCTCCCCCAAAGGAGGCTGAAATATTTCCAACATTGCTTTGACACAAACTATTTTTTCCAATATTTCTTTGTTTTCCAACACAATTTACTTAAAAATCAAATTTTAATAATAAAAGAAAGCAACACGTGCTCATTTGCTGCAGTCTGGCTGGGCACAAGATCACGAGCCACTCAAGCAGGAACAAACTTTATTTTTTAAATAGCCGCCAATACCCCGTATGCGCCTGGGAAGATTGCCGATCCACACACGCTGCGTTCTCCTGGTCTCCTCCCGGAACCCAAGAGCAAGTTCCTCCCCCAGAATTCCCTCCTACTGCACTTTCCCAACCAATGGAAACTCTCCAGAAGTCCCTCAGCAGGCCGAGGTGAACAGCAGGAGTCCGGTATCCATATGTATGTAATTTTTAACATAATCATTTCATCTCAATGGCTAGCTGGCATCACCTTTCAATCAAAAATGCCATGCATCATATTAATTGGCTGTGGCTCTTAGCACTCATTGTAATGAATCACAGCTATAATCCCAGCTACACAGGATGCTGAAGCAGGAGAATCACAATTTGAGGCAAGTCTGGGCAATTTAGGCCCTATCTCAAAATAAAATAAAAAAGGGCTGGGGATGTAGTTCAGCAGTAGACCACTTTCCCGGCATGTATGAGGGCCTTTGGGAATGAGCTAAAGGAATTGTCAAGTCTAAAGGGTTTGATCCAGCTGGGTTTGATCTCCAGGGCCACAAAGATAAACAAATAAACAAACAGAAGCACAAAAGTGTAGAAGGCAAGAGAGTTTCCCTATCCAACTTTGACCACCCTCCCCCATATACATGCAGGCGCACACACACATTATTCCAAGGGTTGAACACATAACAATATGGTACATGTATAAATTAAGACTACATAACAAGTAAGGAAAAAAAAACAATTCAAAGTGGACAAAACAATAAGAGAATATATTAGCTCACTTTAGTTATTTGATTGTTTTTCTGAGAGAACCTTTAGGTTGTTTCCAGTGTTTTGCTTTTATAAACAATGTCACATTGATCCTTTTATTTTGAACATATTAAACAGCAAGCATAAAGAGTACTGAAAGTCCAGAGGCAGGGTTGGTTTAGAGATTTGTTTAGTTAAATCATGCAACCATGTCATCAAAGACTCAGTTTCTTCCTAGTTTTTTGCTCTGCCTTTTGAGTTATCAGTTTCACCCTAACACTGGCTTAGCTCATAGTTGTAAAATAGCTGCCAACAGTATAATATATTTCATCAGAGAGAGGTAGGGAGGGAATGAAAAGGAAATTGGGGAAGAGAAAGAAAGAAATGCAACCATGGTGGAGTGAACATCCTAGTCTTCATTATGAGTGATCCAACTTTGGTCATGTGCCTACTTAGAGCCAGCATGAAAGTCTCAGGAGTGCTAAGTTCAGATTACATCAGGTTCCATCCTCAAATCAGTCTCTGTAACAGAAAGTGTGTTATTATCCTAATTGGCTCCATGAATAGGGTCAATCTCTGGAGCTGGATGTGGGATCAACTCTAACTAAAACACAGAATTGGCTGCTACACAAGGAGTTACAGTTGTAATGAATGCTGGGAAAACCACCATATTATGCATTACTTTGAATATCCTTTGAGAGCATTTTTTTGGTTGAAGCACATATTCACATATACATGAACATATACATTTAATTTGAACTAAAATAGAATCACATTACTCTACCATTTTATGTACTTATAAATCTCATTTTTTGCAAGATATCCTATTATGTTAGTAAACAATAATTTATCTATTTTTAGAAGTGATGAATGCTTAGCTTGTTTTAAAATTGCCTCTACAAAAATTTTATGTTGACCATTTCATTTTGAACAATATCTTTGTGATACAACCTAGGGCCTCACACTTGCTAGGCAAGTGCTCTACCTCTGAGCTACATCCCTAGCCCACTGAACAATATCTTAAAACAGAAAACATAAAGTAGTTTTGGGAAAAGATATTTTTAAATGAGTCTGCTGTACCTAAAGTTCATGGATACAAGAGAACATCACGTTCTTTAAAAGCTAACTAGAAAGCCAGTGTGGTAGCTCATGCCTTGTATTCTCATGGACTTGGGTGGCTGAGGCAGAAGAATCACAAATTCCAGGCCAGTCTCAGCAAGTTAGTGAGACCCTCAGAAACTTAGTCAAATCCAAAATAATAATTTTAAAAAATCCCTAAATAACTGGGGTTGTAGCTCAGTGGTAAAATGCCTCTGGGTTCAATCCTCAACACAAATAAACAAAAAGTTGGCTAGATACCACTCTATCTAGTCTATCTAAAGAATGTCCTTTTCCTTTATCTTTCATTTAATATAGATATGAGTTACACTGTCTCTGTCAAGAAAGCAATTGATAGTTCATTGTCACTTTAGATTGAAAGGAAATAAGAGCCAGTTATAGTAATAGAATTCAGATTGAGAGATGTGAAAATGTTATCTGGTCAAGGAGATATGTGAAATTGATGGAATCACAGAACTAAAATGAAGCCTAGAGGTCCCCGAGCCTATTCCCCTGCCTTCAAGCCCCAATTAATTCAAATATATGTAGACTCTTAGTTAGAAAGTCACCTGGGAATGATCTAGACTCTTACTACAAAATATTGATATGTGGAATTTTCCATTAAATAACCAAACTACTGCATTCAACCATAAATACTATTTTTTATTTTCTCTCTATAATATTGCTCCTAGTTTTTATTATTATAACTATTGTCCCTTTTACTCATCTTCCTAATAGTTTACTCAGTCCCTGAAGAAGGGGTTCCAGCATCCTGTTCTTTCCTGTTCCAGGGTTTCTGAAATCTTATCTAAAACTCCCTTGCTGTAGTTAAGGGTGGTGTCCCTCACCTGTCCTGGATGGAAATGTTCTGTGTGCTAGTGTATTCCACCTTGACTGTGCCTAGGGTCACCTGGGGAGTTTTACATAAACACCAATGCCCCACAAAAATAATTTTAATAGCACATAAAAAGCAAAAAGTAGACAAATAGGAGTTCATTAAACTAAAAACAAAATCTGCACAGCAAAGGAAATAATCAACAGAGTGAAGAAACAATCTACCGAATGAGAAAATACATTTACAATCTGTATATTTGATAAGGATATATAATTAATACCTAAAATATTTAAGAAAATCAAACAACTCAATATCAATAATAGTAATACAAATAACCCGACTAAAAAATGAGCAAAAGGCCAGGAATGGTGTCACATGCTTATAATCCTAGGCAGAGGTTAGAGGATTGCAAATTTGGGCCAGCCTCAGCAACTTAGACAGGCCCTAAGCAAGCAAAGAAGAGCCTGTCTCAAAATTTTAAAAGGAATGGGGATATAGCTCAGTGCTAAATCTGATTGAACTTTTGGGTTCAATCCCCAGTACCCACCCCAACCCACCCTCACTCCACCCCCCAAAAAACAAGGCAAAAGATCTAAATGAACATTTCTCAAAGGAAGAAACACAAATGGCCAACACCAATATGAAAAAAAAATAAACAACATGACTCCTCAGGGCAATGCAAATGAAAACCATAATGAAATATCACCTCACTTCTGTTAGAATTGCTATATAGCTATTGTTTAAAAAAAAGATAACTGTTGGCAAGAAAGTTGGGAAAAGGGAACCCTTACACACTGTTGATGGGATTATAAGTTAGATTAGCCATTATGGGAAACTATTTGGAAAATTCTTTTTAAAAAAGTAAAAAGAAAACTACCATACGATCCATCAATCCCACTTCTGGGTATATATCCAAAGGAAATGAACTCAGTATATAAAAGACACATCTCCACTTCCACATTTATTGTAGCACTATGCACAATTGCTAGGATTGTAAACTGAGTGTCCATCAAGTGATGAATGGATAAAGAAAATACGGTACATAACTTACAATGGAATACTATTTATCCACCAATAGAATGAAATATATTAAAATATCACATTGTACCCTATAAATATATAGAATTATTATATCAATTATTGATCAATCGATTATTCACGGTCAGGCCTTGCCTAATCAGGATGAATTAGTTTGGAATGGAGCCTGGGCACCAGTATTGTGTAAAACTGTCATTGGCCCAGCCCTCTTGCCATTTTCCCTGAGTTAGGAAGATATGGCGTGAGAAGGGTGAGAAAGTGCCTCCTATTGGCTCACTCTGCCTCCACCTTTAGTGCTCTTCCAGTCCCTCTCATCCTCCATGTTGAAGCAAGACTGATATTGCTAAAAATGAATTTAGTCTTGTCTTTTTCATTCTAAAATAAAGCTCTTCATTATGTCAGGTAAACTCATTAGCCTGACATCCAAAGCCATCCACATTCTGGCCTCTGAGGATCTATTTACCTTCACACCTTCCACCTTGATTCTAAACTCTAGTCACTCACATCTTAGTTCCCAAACAACGAAGCCTTCATCCCTGCTTTCCCTCCTGTGTAAACACCCTTCTACTGAGCTAATGCCTTCTGTTCAGGGATGTTCTGGGAAAGCTTCTCTGATGCTCTGCATGCCCAGCCTGCAAGATGGGCTCCCTCCTTTTCCAGAAGCCCATCAATACATTTCTTTCTCAGAGTATGTGTCTCATTGCATTGTATTGGTTTATACCTGTCTCCTTTTCCTGATGCCAGTCTTTTCTTCCAGCCTCCTGGGTCCCAGAGCAGTGCCTGGCATGCACACAGCAAGCCTTGGTGAACAATTTGTTCAATGTGTGAATGAATACCATGCCCTCTTCCTACCAATGCCCAGTACCTGCTGTCTGGTTATAACTCACAAATGGGCTTAGATCTCCCTGCTCTGAAATTCCCTTAGCACTAACTTCCACATCTGCTTAAACCTCAGAGTAACTGTTTATACCAGAGTTGCTCCAGTCCATAATTAGGAGTGAGAACAGATGGGACTCATAGCTACTCTGAGCCAGCCACTTCCCATTCTTTAACACTCAAAAGAGGAATACAAAGTAATACTCATCTACATTTAATTGAAGAAAAAACCTGAGGTTTCAGAGAGGTTGAAAGTAGCTTTTCTGAGGTCACACTGCCAGGAAGCACCTGAGCCAAAATTGGAACCATATAATATGGATCCACAGGCTGCAGCCTTTCCTGCTCAGCCTTGTACTCATCAATTGAAAGGAGATGGGGATGAGTGCTGGTGAGGGTCAGGGGGTGCTCTGTGTTCTGCTACATGATGGTCAGTCAAGTGAGGCCACATGAGAGGACACAGAACAGGCTTAGGAAGGCAAAAAGTATTATATGCATAAGACCTGAGGACAGGAGGCTCACCACAAAAGGCCACATGGGGAAGATACCAGGATGCCTGGAAAGCAGAAGATAGGAACAAGGAAAGGTTTAGGCTGCCTTTACTGGGGTTTCCTAAGCAGGGAAGAGCAAATAAGTTACAACTGAGTAGTTTGAATTATTTTGGTCAGCTCTGCGCTACAGCATTGGATCCTAGTTGCTTGACACCTGGTTCTTTGACAATTAAGACCCAAGAATGTTGCCTCCCAGTGTGTGGGGGTTAGAGAGGAGCTAGAGCTCTAGATTGACTAGTTAGAATGCCAAAGACAGGTCCCTAGGGCTGAAATCTTTGTCTAAGAAGGCTCCCCAGCTAACCCCCAGGAGGCAGTCTCTTTCCAGCCAGAAAAGTTTTTTAAGAGTTAAAGACATAATATATACAAAGAAAATTTTAAACTTATTTCAGGGGGGAGGAGCTTCAAACTACTGAAGATTCAGGCTGACAAATTGGCTCAGTTTCCTGGAAGAGATCCTGGGCAGTCTCCTAATTCTACAGTTATCAGTGTTTCCAGAATGGATCATGTTGTTTTCCAATGACCTATTCACAATGCCACACACTGTCAAATATATTTTGAATGATGACCCACAAGGACAAGGGAATTGACCAGTTTTATTCACTAGTATAACACAAGTTGCCAAGAGCAATGCTTGTTATAAGGTTGATAAACATTTACAAAGTAGAAAAACATTTGTTGGTTTAAGGAAATAAATAGTGAATTAACAATTATTCTACTTAAAGAACTCAGTGCAGTCTTCTCCCTGCTGGACAGGCTTTTAGAACCCAATATTTCAAGGAACCCATTCATAAGGGCTGAACATTTTTTCACATGTGGAGACTGGAAATTATAGGTATCCATTAGGTAGACATGCACAGCAAAATCTTCAGATGAAAATCCCCTTAATAGATAAAAAATAAAGTTTTGATAGTACTTTAATTCTAAAATAGTAATCTAGGGTGACACCTGCTTGGGTGACCGTGAAGTTTTGTGCTGTTTATAAACTTGAAAATTGGTTCTAATTCATCACTGCCCATTAGAGGAAGAGTTGTTGCTCATCACCTTGATTCTGAATTTCAAGTCTTCTCTGCGTCTGAATTGGAGTTCTTCTCTTGTGATGCCAACACCATTGGAATAGGCTGAAAATGTTCTATGTTCAAACAAAACATAAACAAGAAAGGTCCCTTCTATGACTTTCTAAGCTAATGGAGATGGAGAATTGAGTGCCAGATTCTAGTTTGTCCCTGCCATATCTGCGTGTCCTTACTAAACCTCTCTGGACCACAATTTCTTTTCTTTTCTTTCTTTCTTTCTTTCTTTCTTTCTTTCTTTCTTTCTTTCTTTCTTTCTTTCTTTCTTTCTTTCTTCTGTCTTTCTCTTTCTTTTTTTTTGGTACTGAGGATTGAACTCAGGAGCACTCAGCCACTGAGCCATATTCCCAGTCCTTTTTCGTATTTTATTTAGAGACAGGTTCTCACTGAGTTCCTTAGCACCTTGCTTTTTGCTGAGGCTAGCTTTGAACTCAAGCCTCCTGTCTCAGCCTCCCAAGTGCTAGGGTTACAGGTATGTGCCACCGAGCCTGGCCTCAATTTCTTAATGTCTAAAAAAAAAACAATCAGTTCATAGAAACCTATTCTACCTAGCCCAAAAGAAAGCTAAGAAAATAATTACTGAATGCAAACATGAGAAAGGGAGTTATATGGGGGTATCAGAGGCTTTACTTTACAGAGGAGGAACTTGAGTCATATCAGCGTCTATCAGTTTCATTTGGCCACCATAACAAAATTACCACAGATTTGGTGCCTCAAAAAAATGCAGATCTATTCCATGAGTCAGAAGTCTGAAATGAGTCTTAAGGGGCTAAAAGTGAGGTTTCCAAGGGGCTGAGGAGACTCCAGGGGGAGATGCACTTTCTTGCCTCTTCCAGCTCATAGAGGCAGCTGTCACTCCTTGGCCCCCAGATGCATCTCTTCATCTCTGCTTCCATCACATTTTTCTCTCTGATTCTCCTGCTTCCCTCTTATAAAGATTTGCACAATTAAAACCATCAGGATAATCATTCCATCTCAAGACCCTTAATTTAATCACATTTACAAAGTACATTTTGCCATATAAAGTTACATCCAAAGGACCTGGAGATTTGACATGGATTTCTTTGCGGGCTGTTATCTGGCCTACCACATGAGATAAAGAGATTTGCGTTAATTGATACCATATGGGAGGGCCAAGGGGACCCTAGGACAAGGTCTCTCCACTGTACCTCTCTGCCTACTGCCTGGATATCTGTTGAGGCCTCTCTGTTGAGACTAAGTAAAATGAAAATGAGTTCCCCTCCCAGGTTCTATGAGAAGTTTGTGTGCTACACAAGATTCAGCTAATGTCCAGATATACCTCTCAGGTCACCTCTCTCCCATGCCCCCTGAGCCCCTACTACCATGAAACTACTAAGTTTATTGGCTTCTCAGCTCCTACAGCAGTTCTCTTCTCTCTGTCCCTTGTCTTCTCCCACTCTGCACTGATCTAGGAATTGGACTCAGCTCTTTCTCTGATCTACCTCAATTACTCAGAGGCCATTGCTTTTATTCAATGCATTCAGAGTTCTCCAAGGGGTTGGAATCGAAGTTGCCCACAGAGTAGCTGACTTGATGAAGTGCTATACGATTGCTTCCATCCCTTCTCTGTCTTGTTTTCCTACTCAGTCTGTGTTTCCTGATGTCACTTTTCAAATGAATTTATTCCCTTTAGATCCTCATCAAGGCTCTACGTCTGGGGCAACTCAGAACCATGCAGAGTCAGTCCATCAGAACTGACGAGATCAGTGAGGATAGAGTTTCCAAAAGGCATCTGTGATCATAGCTTTGAACTTCCAGAAAGAGGACAAAGATATCCACAGCACATTTAACCAACCATACCCTTATATACATAAATAAGTACTTATGGAAGGATCCTATTTTTTCCCCAGTCCCACCAAGAATACCCATTACTCCCTCTCATGGACTGAATGTTTGTGTTCCCCTGCCGTGAAATTCAAATATTATAGTTCTAGCCCCCAGAATGATGGCATTAGTGGCTAGGGCCCCTACTACATATTAGGCCCGAGATAGTTCTCTCACCCCTTCAACTATGTAAAGACACAGTGAGAAAGTGCCAAAAAGCAAACTTTCACCCAACACCAAATCTGTGCCTTGATCCTGGATTTCCTGATATCCAGAACTGGAAGAAACAAATTCCTATAGTTTGTAAGTCACTAAGATTATAGTAATTATTTATAGTATCTTGATAGGGATAAGACACTTCCTGAAATCTTTCAATGAGGAACAGTATATTAATTACCAAAATAAATATCTGGCTTTCAAATTCACTTAGAGAAAGTATGCAATACTTCAAATATGCATAAAGGTGTAGTTGACTGATTGATCTCAGATCCTCTCCTGAGAATAGACTTTAATGAGGGGGAAGAACATAATATGCAGGTCACACAATGTGGAGGAAGGCGAGCAGAGAAAGAAAACTGGAATTCTCTACTTCACCCTGTAGCACTGTAGCCATCTCCCATCAGCACAGATTCACTGATCAGAACCTCATCCTGAGCAGACTGTTAAAATTTCCCCAAAGGTGTAAACATAGAAGAAAAAATAAAATAGGACAGAAAGCACCACGAGGATGCTGTTCCTGGATGAGGTTGACAAAGATCAAAAATATCTCTGGGACATGCCTTTTATCTGCCCCCTTGCAGCTTCAGCTCCTGACTTTGGCTGCTGAGAAGACATCTCTGCCATTTAGTTCATCCCCATCCTAGTCATTCACCACCCATCTGCAATATCTGATTATTATTCCCTGGAAAAGCTGGAAAAATAGGACCCCTGAATCTGAAGTCCTGCTTTCTCCTCCTAATTCTCACCTTTCAACAATGGAGGTGCTGATATCCCTTTGGAGATGATAGCCTGACTCCTGGAATTCTTTCAGCTGGAAGCTACATCTAGCTCAGAGTATTCAGAACTCTCTCAGGTGCTAGACAGAGGGTAAGGAAAGTCCTCTCTCACTTGTGTGAGTTGGAAGAACAGGGTGGTTAGGGGTGACAGACAGGTCTGCCTTGCTGTTGTCAAGATGGCTGTGATCTCTCTCCACTTTTCGGCACTTTTGCTCCATGGGTGTTGACTTTAATGTTCCATTACCCCAGGAGAGCTTTTTCCATAGGGAGAAGGAAGATGGCCCCATAGCCCCAGATTGGAATACTTTCAGCACCTCAGAGGCAGGAGTCCATCTTGACACTTGAATGGCTCCAATCATCCTGGGTCAATCATGTGCACAAAAGTTTCTAAGTCTGGCAGAATGTTTTGCACAAACCCAGCTTCCAGAGTTCTGCAAAGGTTTTAACTTTGTCAGAGATTCAAGGCAGCCCCAGCTGCTATAGCAGGCTCAATACCATGAGAGCAACTGTAGCCCCAAACCTCTACTATTCTCAGGCTTTCTTAGGTCTAATCCAGTGAGACAAAAACACATGTACAACTGTCAAAAAAATATAACTTTATTGCTGGGAGCCATCAGCCAAGTAGGTATGACAAATTCCTTGCCAGCTTACTCCCATGCTGTCTAGTGGAAGGACTTCTGAAAGGTGACCTTGCTCAAGGACCAGGGCAGGATCCGTGTTTAGGGTGTTCCCCCTTTAGAATAGGGCAGTTTAGCATAATAGGAGAGTAGGGTGTTTCCCCTTTAGAATAGGGCAGTTTAGCATAATAGGAGAGTAGGGTGTTTCCCCTTTAGAATAGGGCGGTTTAGTATAATAGGAGATTAGGGTGTTCCTCTTTTGGAATAGGGCGTATCCTGCTGCTGAGTTCCTCTTGAGTGCTTAGGGTCAAACAGTATATTTTGGGAGACAGAAGCCCATGCGGAGTGGATTTGGGAGAGAGTGGATTAGGGCAGAGTGGAGATTTGGGAAGAGACCGTGGATTCCCCCAGAACGTGTTTGTAGACGGCCGGTGTGAGTTCGGGAATAAAGAATTGCTGTTTGAATCTACAAGCTGTGTGGAGACTCGTGATTTGTGCCCAGCCAGAGACTGCGGCACTTTATCATGACAGAGAGGCATCAAGAATCAACAGAAGCCCAGGGTGTATGGCAAGCCAGTCTTTCAAAGCTCAGGAAAACTGACCAGAGTAAATGGAATCTCATTTGCAGATGCCCCACAATATTATTATGGTTGAGGAGTCCTGGAAGTGCTCCACCGTGAGTTCTTGTGTAATCATTGTAAGTAAGTATTACAGAACACCCTCCTCTGGAAAGAATAAGAACTCATCCCAGGTTGCTCTGGACACGTCATCATTATCTCTGAATGTTGCATTTGTCTTATGTTCTGCCCAGAAATTGTTAGAAAGAAAGGAAGGAGCTGGGCTGACCAAGGTCATCCAGGATTCAATTTCTGTAATCAGCAAGGATGGTCCTTGGTCCATCCTGGATCATGTGTTTACCTGTGGCTAATGATTGTCAAGGGGGAATGGGATGTGCTATCAGAAGAAGGGACAGGAGGAAAATAATTCCGACCAACCAAACTCAATAGCTACCTCAGCCTCCAGCTTCTCTGTGAGTATCCAGTAGTCCATGGTAGGTGATATATAATGATAAGACAGAAGCCAGGGAAGGAATGAGAACCCAAAAATGTGAGTCCAGAGATAGATATCCTGTGAAATTGCTCCTGTAATCCTTGGGAGGCAGGGGCTTCAGTGAGGGAAAGTAAGGAAGAATGCTGCCCACATGGGCAGGGAGCCCAGAGACATATCACACCTTGGGTAGAAGGAGAGAGTGCCTTGGTTTTTTTTTAATATTTTTTATTGGTTGTTCAAAACATTACAAAGCTCATGACATATCATCTTCCATACATTTGATTCAAGTGGGTTATGAACTCCCATTTTTACCCCAAATACAAGTTGCAGAATCACATCGGTAACACATCCACATTTTTACATAATACCATATTAATGACTGTTGTATTCTGCTACCTTTCCTATCCCCAACTATCCCCCCTCCCCTTCCCTCTCATCTTCCCTCTCTACCCCATCTGCTGATGTTTAATTCTCTCCCTTGTTTTTTTCCCTTTCCCCTCACAAACTCTTATGTAATTTTGTGTAACAATGAGGGTCTCCTTCCATTTCCATACAGTTTCCCTTCTCTGTCCCTCTCTCCCACCCCATTCATCTCTGTTAAATGTTAATCTTTTCCTCATGCTCTTCTTCCCTGTTCTGATCATAGTTGCTCTCTTTATATCAAAGAAGACATTTGGCATTTGTTTTCTAAGGATTGGCTAGCTTCACTTAGCATTATCTGCTCTAATGCCATCCATTTCCCTGCAAAAATCCATGATTTTGTCATTTTTTAGTGCTGCATAATACTCCATTGTGTATAGATGACACAGTTTTTTAATCCATTCATCTATTGAAGGGCATATAGGTTGATTCCAAAGTCTAGCTATTGTGAATTGTGTTGCTATGATCATTGATGTGGCAGTATCCCTATAGTATGCTCTTTTAAGGTCCTCAGGGAATAGACCGAGAAGGGTGATAGCTGGGTCAAATGGTGGTTCCATTCCCAGCTTTCCTAGCAATCTCCATACTGCTTTCCATATTGGCCGCACCAATTTGCAGAGTGTGCCTTTGAGCAGACAACCATCTCCCCCTTCAGATTCCTGTCTGTGAAAGACAGAGAGTATTTCTGGACTAGGGGCTTGCTAGAAGTTCTATGACCCAAGGCAGAGATTCTTCTTGTGAGTGAGGGAAGGAGGGAACTGTGATAGAACAGAAGGGTAGTGGGGACAAGAAAAATGTAGACTCATTTGAGTGCTAAGCTCAATCTGATCCCACAGGGAGTTCTGCAGCACAGAGGGCAGAGTTTCACAGCCTTGAGATATGAGACCAGCCTTTTGCACGCCTCATCTCTCTGTCTTTTGCTGGGGCCACACCCACAGGGAAAGCAGTCATTCCTAGACAAGGTGGCTCTTGTTAGCTCAGAGCTCAGAACAAGGAAGCAGCTGAACTGCGAGCAGCCAATAGGCACAGCAGCTAAAGGGTGGGTATCTGTATTAAAGGGGATATGGGTGGGGCCCAACAAGGCTACTATGATGTAATATATTTCATGGCAATCCAAATGCTGGGAGTTATCATTGTCAGCATCATGATTTTTTGTCAGTTGCAGAAGTTATAGTAAGCATCATAGAATGCATGACTCTGGCCCAAATTCTGCATAGGCATGCACAGGCATTAGGAGTTGTCAGCTATATTCATCCCCTATGTCAGCCCTGCTCTTAACTAGTTATGTCATTTGGGGTGCATAATTTAACCCGTTTGAGCTGTAGGGTTCTCATTCACAAAATGGGCTACTGACCATAGCTTCATCTTGGCACCTTTGCAAGGAAGACACGAGATGAGGCAGTACTTGGAAAAAAGGAAGTACTTAAGTGATTCTGGGTTATTATTAGCTTCTGTGGTCAAACTGTCTAAACCAGTCAGTGCTTTAGCTGATATACACATGGAGGTCATGGGCACACTAGTTTCATAAAAGACAGTAATAAGGATTTGCATTATGTAAAAGATGAAGCCAACTGTGTTTAAGGAAGCAAATTCAATTTCAAAAAGAGGATATGAAAACTCTACCTCTGAAGATAGATGTGATTCATCAAGATAGTGTGCAGAGCCTTCACTTGGTGGCAGCCCTGAAAGCCGTCACAGATCTCTACCAAGGGCCTTGCCCTGGGCTTCCACAAAGATTTATTAGCCTGAGGTCACTACCTTCAATTTGGTGGATCTTCCTGCCTGTTAACCAAAGGGCGAGAGATGTGTGTCAAGACTGAGGCGCTGACATTAGATGAACACAGGGCTGCCCTGCTCTGCGCCCTAACAGCTGTGTGGCAGGGAACATATTTCACATCTCTGAGCTTCATTTCCTTCTTGGTTAATAGGGGAAATAATATCTGGATTTAGGGTTATTTTAGAGAACTAAAATGATATTTGTAAACACTTCAATCAGTAGCTGGTTCTTAAATCAGTGCATTTAAGTCTGCCTGCTCCCAAAGAGCAGCTATTATTGTTGCTAATGATGTTGATTTGTTCAACCACTACTTATCAATCACTTACTCCATGTCAACACTATTTCTGGCCATGGGAAGGCACTAGCAAGAGAAAACACAAGGTTCTTGCTCATCAGAAGCTTATATTCAAATGAAGAGAGATACTTAACAAATAAACAAGAAAAACTCTATGATATGATTTAGTGTGATGCAGAAAATTAAAATAGGGTGATGAGACAGAGTGATGAATTGGATCCTTCCTCTTTAGAAAGGCCTTTCTGAGGAGGTGAGGTTCAGGCTGAGATCTGAAAAGGCAAGTTATTAGTGTCATGACTGAGAAGAGAGAGCATGAGTGTTAGTTAAAGGGCACAGAGGGAAGGGAGCTTGTTGTTATTGTTAATATGATAGCCTGGGGGAAAGAGAGAGTAGAGAAGTAGGATTTTCAGACCACACTGTCCAGGGCCAAGTCTAGGTCTCATCATTCACACCGCACTGTTAATAAAAGTGTCACCCCTGCAGCTGTGCAATGTAGTACCCAAGCACCCAAGAAGGGAGTGACTTCTTGGGAGAGTAATAGAAGGCTCCACATAGAGCACAGGTTGGCTGTTCCAGGTGGTTGCCCTTCGAGACTCGACAAGAGGAGATATTAGGGTTAAGGTGGAAGACAGAAAATTAGGGCATTTTCAGGCCCAATGATCTGATCTTTAGGTTATCTAGGAGATGAAGTCATCTGGTTATAGGAGGGCTGGTGTGTGAGGGCTTGAGGTATATGAGGAGGGTTTGAAGGGGGAAAAGAGTTGAGTAGAAAAAAATAAAAGGATGTAACTAAATCACATGGTATGTCCTAGGACTACAGACAGGGTCCAGGAGACTTGAGAATCTTCAGAGGGAAAGGAAGTGAGGCTGGAAATGAAGGGGGGAAGTGGTGAAGCTGGAAGGATGTCTTCCATTCACGACCTCCAACTCACAAGTGGTTACATAACTCTTTCATTTTTAAATATTTTTATTTTCTTGTGTGTTTGTGTTTGATGCTGAGGATCAAACTTAGGGCCTCACACATGCTAGGCAAGCACTCTACTGCTATGCAATATCCTCAACCCACAAAATTCATATTTTAGTTAATTGTTTGGACTTAGCATTGTCTTAGGGATGTGGATATAGCTCAGTGGTAGAGTGCTTTCTTAATCTGTGTGAGGCCTTGGGTTTGAGCTCCAGTACTGGAAACAAAACAAAACAAAACAAAACAAACAAACAAAACACCACAGTCTTATCAGAATTATTGCTTACAGTGGTTACATTGTCAAAGCCTGTTTATTTTTTAAAATCCCTGAAGTCTTGAGTTAATGCTGTACTATTAATATATATTATTAATGCCACCTACCATTATTATTAATTATAACTTTCATATGGGGAAATATATTCCAAGTTTTTCTAAACTTTCAGTGCCAGCCCCATGGGTGGGACCAAGACTCTCTGCAACCAGACCTTGTTAATTTCATTCACTCATCCAAGGACTGGACCTATAAGCATTTCTAAATGGATTGAGAACTCCCCCAGGACTCCTGAGTTCTAGATAAATGGCAGCAGCCACCATTTGGGCCTGGGGATGATAGTACTTGAGAGGGGGACATTCTCAGACAAATTGCTCTTTGATGGAGAGCCCATTTCTATATCATGATACTTCATCATTGAAAGAACTTTTGACTTTGACCCAATTGTCCTATTTCCTGGAATTTATGTAGTTGAGATATCTGCAACAGGTTATCCCAAACAGCATTATTTATAATTAAGTAAAACTGGAGAAATGAAGAAAATATTCATCCAGGGGAAATGGGTAAATTAGTTGTGGTATCCCAATTTTCCCATACAGTGGGCCATAATGTGATCTTCAAGAGTAAGGTAGATCGTCAGGGATTGACGATCTGGGTTAGAAATGGTTTGTTATATAAAGTTAGAAATAGCTATATAACAAAAGATCTGCCTGCAAAGATGTATGTGCATACATGTACACAAATGTAATTATTAAATTCACCTTAAGAGCAACAACACCTCAATATTAACAGGGGGTTGTCTCTAAGGGAAGAGTTAGAAGGGAAAAAAATGGGACTTTTGTACTCTACCTCACACATTACAGAATTGCCAGAATTTTTGTTTTTTGGCAGTGAACATGTATTACATTTATAATAAAATGACATTTTAAACCAATTTAAAAGGCTATATGAGCACTGTGAATATGTTAGTGTACCATAAATTAATCTATAAATACAATGTTTCCCAGTGAAAATACCAACAGGGAACAGGGGCTTTTTTTTTTAGAATATAACAAGCTGATTCTGAAGTTTGTATGGAAAAATAAACATCCTAAAATAAACAGCAATTTTCCAAAAAGAAAGAAATGAGAGAAGACAAATCCTAGCAGGCAATAAAATGCACTGTTAAAACCACAATAATTAACAAAATTACATGAGTAGTGAATTGGGTAGTAGACAGGCAGTTCAATTCAATTTAATAGAAAAGAGCCCCAAAGTAGACACAAAAACTTCTGAAAATTTTGTTTTTCAATAAAGATGGCACCTCAACCTGGGGGAGGAGAGGACAAATCTTCCAATAATGTTTTGGGACAACTGGGTGCCAATATTGGGGCAAAAGAACTGAATCCCTCAAGTAATGATATTCCAGGTGAGCATGGATTTAAACATACAAGATCATAATTATAAAAACATTAGAACAGAGAATAACAGAATATAAGACTTTTGTAACACATGAACATAGAGTGCTATTTGAAGCAATATGCAAAGGCCAGAAGCCATAAAGGAAGTTATTGATGTATTTGACTTGATGAAATTAAAGTTTTACATGGTTACAAATATCATGAGTAAAATAAAACAGACAAACTGCAGACTGGAATATATGTACATAGTAACTCTAAGGAGGTTAACTTTCTTAATGTAGAGATTATTTCTAAGTCAATTTTAAGAAGAATTCAAGGAACCAACAACAACAAAAAGTAAGCAAAAACATGAATAGAAATTTCTTATAAATAGAAATATAGTGTGAGGGCGGTCTCATGAAAATTGAAGAGAGATTGGTAGAGGAAAAGGACCAGGGAGGTGGCGGGGGGAATACTGGGGACTTTATTGGCCAAATTATATTGTTATATTTTGTGTATGTACCAATGAATTTCACCTTACAATTATAAAACACCAATAAAAACATGGGAAAAAAGAAATATAAATACATAGGACTCATGACCACATAAAAGGCAGTGATCCTCAAAATTTCACAGTGTCATTTTGCATCTATTAGGTTGACAAATAATAAAAAATTTGTAATAAAATTTTGGTAAGACCATGAGATAACAGACTCCTATAGTGTTGGTAAGAGTAAGTACATGCTCTTTGGAAGATAATTTAGCAATATTATAATAAAATGTGTATCTATCCCTTGACCCTGCATTCCACTTCTAAGAGTTCATCCTTCAGATATGCATGCATGCATGTATTTACATTCAAAGGCTGTAGAACTAAATAGACTAAATACAACCTAACTTCTATCACCAGAGAAGTGAATAAACAGATTAAGGCACTGCTGTACTAGGAATGGAACATTATACAGCTACAAACAAAATGATTGCTCCTTCTATATGCTGATAAAGAATAATCTTCACATATCTTTTACTGACAAAAGCAATGAGCAAAACAATGTGCATAATAGACTTCTATTTATGGACAAAGAGGGCAACCATATGTATATTCATAGAATCTCTGAAAGCATGCCCAATAAACTGGCATCTGCTTGCAGCTGAGCAGGGAGACCAAGGACAGCAAGTCTGAGGTAGAAGAGAAACTTACTTTATCATACACTTTATTCAAGCTATGAATTGTTTACCAAGTACATTCTTTTTTTTAGTACAAGGCATTGAACCCAGGGGTGCTTTACCATTGAACTATAACCCCAGCCTACCTTGTTTGCTTTTTTTTTTTTTGAGACAGGGTCTTACTGCATTGCTTAGGGCCTTGCTAAGTTGCTGAGGCTGCTGAAAGAAAAAAAAAGTTTGCCTTCATTTCTTGGCTCATGGCCTCTTCCAACAATCCCATAATTCCAACCTTGCTTTTATCCTCACATCTCCATCTCTGCTCTGACCCTCAGGCCGATCCTCTTACAAGGACATTTTGATTATGTTGGATCTATCTAGATAATCTTTCTATCCCCAAATCCTTATTTTAGTCACATCTGAAAAGTCCCTTTTGCTGTGTAAGGTAACATAATCACAGGCTTTGGGGATTAGGATGCAGACTTTTGGGGGAAACATCATCCTGCCTATAAGTACCCTCCTTGGTCTGGTGCCTACTCTGACCCAGACACAGAGCATACAGCAGTGTCAACAGACACACCATCCCTCACTCATAAAGTTCCCAACCAATTAGAGCAAGAGATGATAAACAACATACATCAATCAAATCAATAATGTTAGATAATTATTAGTGCTATAGCAAGATAGTAGGAAAGGGGATGAAAGAGAGCTGGATTTGGGGTGGAAGGATTTCAAACCAGGAAGCCTTCACTGGGAAGGGGGCATTGGTAGGAAAAGCTAGAAGAGGTAAGGAAGTGGTCATGCAGACATTTAGAATAAGAGCAGTCCAGGAAGAGGGAACAGCAAGTACAAAGGCCCTGAGGCTATAGTGCATCTGATGTATTCATGGAGCCTGAGATGATAAGTGTGACTGGAAAAGAGGGAGGGATGTGGTAGGGGATGAGGTCAGAGAGAGCTGGGAAGGAGCACGTGGTGTAGAATCTTATAGGCCACTGTAAACTTGCTGGATCCTCTGGAGGAAGTTTGAGCAGACATCAAAAGATCTCTATTTATTAGAATTACATTAAAATGCAAGGGAGCAAGCCAGGAAATGGCTGCAGAAATCCAGGCAGTAGAGGGTGGTTGCATGGTTCCTAGTAGCAGGGGCAATGAAGAGAACTACTGGATTTTATGAGATGACAAGCTATGAGATATATATGCCAGCCAGATTTACAGACAGGCTGGATGTAACATGTGAGAGAAAGTGGCAAGTTGAGAATAACACCAAAGGTTTTGGTCTGAACAGTTGGAAAGATGGAACTTCCATTGGAGAAGGGGAAGAGCTTCAAAAGAAGCAGATTTGGTCTGAGGGTTGTAGCGATGATTAGGAACTATGTTGGAGGCATGTTAACTTAGAGAATCTGTAAAATATCCAAGTGGAGATGAATATACAGTTGTAAATCCAAATCTTGAGTTCAGGAGAGTGGGCCAACTAAAGATAAAAATTGGAAGTTAGAGGAATGGCACTTAAAACTTGAGCTTTAGGTTGGGCATGGTGGCTCATGCCTATTATTTCAGCAACTTGGGAGGCTGAGGCAGGAGGATCACAAATTTAAGGCCAGCCAGAGAAATTTGCCAAGACCCTGTCTCAAAAATAGACCAAGGCCTGGGAATGTAGCTCAGTGGTAGAGTGGCTCTGAGTTCAATCCCCAGTACCACAAAAACAAAACAAAACATGAGCTTGAACATGGTCACTCGTTGACAAAGCCAAATTTCGCTCCTGCACTTCTTTCTTGATGATTTGCTCTGGAGAACTGACTGCATATCTTATTCATTATCTAGTTTTGTTTACCATGGGCATGCATTCATTTGTTTACTTAAAAATTTAACTTAATTATAATGCACCAATAAAAATCATGGAAAAGATGAACTTATTTCACAATTTAGAGACCTTGGAGAAAATAAACATCAAAAATAAAAATTTCCTCTAATTTCATCCATTGCAAATAATCACTTGTAACCCTTTGACATATTTACTTTCAGACTCTTGCCAAGGTAGAGTGCCTATTTGGTATGTTGTCCAACATTCAAAAACCATTAGTTGATGTTGCTTTTTTATTTTATGAAGGAACTTGAGAAGGGAGGTTGGTGGCCCCCTGGAATGCTTACCACTATCCTGTCACTATTCCAAATGCAGGGATTCTGCCCAGAGATGCTCTATTTTGCCCAGGGATGGTCAGGGCTCTGTCCCTGGTGTGTGACCACTTGACTGTGCCAGCTAGTGAGTAGATGATTTGTGTCTGATTTGTGCATGCACCTTGGGCACATGGTGCATAAACAAGTAACAGGCTCTTGGCTGGTGTGACTTCCTCATCCTCACAGACCTGAGCCAGATTTTCACCCTGCCTCTTATTGGGTAAGTGAGAGGCGTTGCTGTGGCAGCAAGTAATTTGCTTCCTCACCCAAACTGTGAGGTTCAGAAAAGGTGATTCTGCAGTGGTTTCACAGTGGAAAGAGAAAATCATCTCAGACAAAAGGGAGAAAAAAATCTCCGGGAATTCATTGTGTCTTTTCAGCTCGCAGAACATCTCATTCAGAGGGGAGCTGTCATCTTCTTATTCCTGATCTAGTTTGAAGCTCAGAACTCACAGCCTGCCTGCCTTTAGCCTGAATTTCTCTGCAAATGTGAATCCCAAAGGGAGAGTCCCCAGGGAGCAACTGCTCCAAATACTGAATAGCAAGGAGATCAAAGGTGTGCAGCAAAACTTACTTGTAGGTCCCTCTGCCACCAACATCCCTACCACTACACCACATACACACAGCCTGCCCTGCCCTCCCAGTTGCTTCCACCAAGATAAGGTAAGACTATGACAGCAACAGAGGCCCCAGACTCAGGGGTTTCATTAACATGGAGGTCAGTCACCTTTTAGCACAAGGACTTTAGGACAATTAGCCTTATTCACCTCTGCAAGATCTTGGCATTATGCACTGGTAAAAGCTTAGATTTTTAGAGGCAGCATGCATGGGCTCAAATCCCACTTAGAGAAAGTTCCTCAACCTTCTTTGAAACTCAGTTTCCACACCTGCAAAATGGCGGATGTTATGAACCCAAGTGTCAATTCTGTGGAACAGACTAAAGATATGGCTGCAGAACCCCTGGCCTGCAGTAGGCTCACAACAAATTCTATTTCCCTCCCCTGTGCAGGGCAGCCAGCCTGGTCTATGTGGACACCCTCTCTCTATATGTTTCTCTTGGAGACCTCAAAAGGTTAGCTGGTCATACACTTCTCTTTTAGCATCTTCAAGAGTGCTCCAGACAAGGAATCCCACGACACTACCTTGGAATTTCCAGTCCATACTAAAATAGAAAGTAATGTGAAGTGCAAAGACTACAAGTCACAGTGCAAGCATCTAATACTTGTTCAAAATAAAAATTACCAGGGGCAAGATTACTTTGGGAAAATGCGAGTAACTCTCTTTGGGGGAGGATGTATATGCCTCCTGAAGCTGCCTGGATTTCCAGCAATACTCAGCAATGAAAGCAACCTGCAGGTGGCCTGGGATAAGACGGGGAGTCCCCAGCCCCTGGCTCTAGGATTTCCTGGATCAGGACCCTGCTCAGGTCCAGTTGTGGCCTCCTGAAGAAGCATGCACCTGAGTCCCTAAGAAGCGCCTGAGCCCTGCTGTTATAAGTGGTTCCATCAGACAATCTTGCTGACACCCCATAGAGTCTTTCCCAGAGGAAACAGGAAGATAAGTGATCTTATCCTTTTCACTTAGGCATCCTTAGGAGATACACAGTAGAAAGCAATGGTAAATGAAAAACGGTTTCAGTTTAAAGTACAGATTCTAGTTTCAAGACTATTACTGAGTACATATAGTGTGACAGATGAAATGAAGACCAACTCCTCAACAAAGCACAGTGTGCCCCTGTCCCACTTCTGCATTGTCCACACCAGCCACCTACATCTCAGGTGACCACAGAAACCCTTTCTTCTTGGACATCTCAGCTCCAAGGGTGAATGTTGGTATTGCCTCAAGCCAATCCAATTGTCCCAATTCCTTTGTGGGTGGATCTGAGCATGGGCATAAAATTGAGTTCTGGAAAAAAAAACAGAAGGAAAATGGGGAATAAGAGAAGAAAGGGGAACCAAAAAGCATGTTAAACAAAAATTCCTCTTATCTATTAGGCATTGTCATGTCTGCATAGGAAGCCTGGAATGCTGGCAGCCCTTTTGTAATGGGAAGGGAGCTAAGCTTTTATGACAGGATGGTGAAGTGAAAGGGTGGGAAGAATCTGGTTCTGCTTTTGTTTTCTGCACTGGCAATAAAACCCAGGACCCTATGCATGCTAGGCAATTGCTCTCTGACTGAGCTAACTCCAGCCCTAGAATCTAGTTTTTTGATAATATTGTTTGAGCCACTATTCAGCCCCACAGTTGTCCTACATCAGGACTTCTTGCTAAGTAAGATAAAATATTCTCATTCTATCTGTTCCATTTTAACCTGTGTTTTCTGTTCATTGACACTAAACACATCTAAATTGATAAGGGCCTCATGCACTTGATTTTTTATGTTCAAATTTTTTATGTTCAAACTTGTTATCATACAACAAGTCACAAGACAAACCTGTCTTACTCTGAATTTTCCATTTTGCTTTTCAAGAGAGTAGGAGAAATAGGGGGAATAAGGAGGGGAAGAACAATTTTTCTTAGCTATCCATAAAGTGAGACCAGCCTGCTCCTCAATGATTGATTCTGCAGATAGGTGATTGCTTCTTTTCGTGTGTGTGTGTGTGTGTGTGTGTGTGTGTGTGTGTGTGTGTGTGTTTTGGAGGAGAGAATGAATGCAGAGATAGTTTGCAAAAGATGGGGATATAAAAGAAAAATTTAAGGATTGTAGGGACTGTTTTTTATGAGAGGTTTTATGGAAGTCTATACATGGACATTTGGGCTGGCTAGGGGAGTGAGTGGGGTACTCACACACAGCCCACTTGCTACTCACTGAGCTGCCACTGGCTCCACCTACCTGGAGGAAAGATCTAAGATGCACAAAGATCCTCTAAAGATTAGTAGTATTCTTATGAGCAATGTTGCTTCAAGGCCAGGCCACAAACTGTGGCATAGAGATCAGGGTCCTATCTCCATTTCTAGCTCAAGACTGTTCTAAAGTCCATTCCAGAAGCTGAAACTTTGGCAATAGCAAGACAGCTCCTTGGAACAGATGTTCTCAAGATCTTGAAGCACATTCTCCTGTGTCTGCAAATTGCTTTAAACATGTCATCACAAATCAGAGTGATTACATATAGGCTCTTTGGTTCAAACATCATCTCTAAGTATGTCCATTGTCCTAGTCAAGAATGTGTGTTTCAGAGGTGATCATCTTGGTTTTACATCAGACAGGCCATGACAAACATTCTAATATCTGTGTTTTTATCAACACCATGCTAATTAGAGTAGTGAATATCAGAAATGGCTTCTTCATGATAAAATCAGTAACCTATCAATCAACATGATTTGTGGTTAGAGATGCATTCCCTTTGGTAGAATTGGTGTGTTAGTCAGCTTTCTTTCCCTGTGACCAAGATACCTGATGCGGACAATTTAAGGGAAGGATGGTTTATTTGGGGTTTGTGGTTTCAGAGGTGCTAGTGTTGGCTGGCTGACCCCATTGCTCTGGGTTTGAGGTATGGGGGAGCCTCACAGCAGCAAGGCATTGTAGAAGAAAGCTGCTTAACTTGTGGCAGCTAGGAGCAGAGAAAAAGTGTCCAGCAGGAGTTCAGACCCTGGGGAAAGGGTTATATAAGTGAACAAGTACTCATAAGCAGATATGTATGACCTTTAGTACATATGCTAAATCAGGATATTTATGAACATGATTACATACCAAATCAGAGTGACCTAACCATAGCCATCTTGAGCCTACCCCACAGAAAGAGAGAAAGAGAGACAGACAGAGACAGAGAGAGGGGAGCCAGGGACAAGATATAGTTCAAGGCCACACCCCAGTGACCTATTTTCTCCAGCCAAGCCCCACTTTCCTACAGTTACCACCCTTGGATGATGGCCGCTGCATTATTAACCCATCAAATGGCTTAATCCACTGATGAGGTTACAACTCTTGTAATCTAATCACTTTACCTCTGAATATTCTTGCATTGCCTAATATTTGAGCTTTTGGGGGGAAATTTTATATTCAAACCATAATAAATGGTATTTAAGATATGTGGACTAGATAAAATATTTTAGAGATAAACAGACAACTGAAACCCAGATTACTGAATACTAGGATACAGAGTCACCAGCCAGTTTAGAGGAAAAACATCAAGATACAGAGGCTGCAAGGCTGACGCAACTCAGCTGGGTCTTGAAGGCTAGGCTGCAAAGGCAAGGTGAAGGAACAGGATGAAAGGCCTTGAGAAAGGTTGGTAACTGTGCAGGGAACTGCTGCGTGTCTGCAGGACCCCAGGGCGACTCCATGTAATTGGGCTTTTTGGCAACAGGGCACAGGGTGACCTGGGAGATGAAGGTGGAGGGTCTGGCAACCCCTGATAAAGCTGAAGCTTCAGGCACAGAGGATATTGAACTTGATGCTGAAAGTGATAAGAAATTGAAGCATTTAAAACAGAGAAGAAACTTTTTACAAAATAAACTTGTAAAAATTATTTGACAGGAAACAAAGCTATAGTAGTCATTTATGGTGTGATTTTTTTAAAGTTGGGTATATGTAGATTTATTTACCTCTAATATCCATCTCTTCCTGTAAGTCATCTATAATTAAGGTGTTTTTTTAAAGCTGAAGGCTCATTATCCTCTTATACTAGTATTTAAATCAAGGAATGCTCTTTATCTTCTTAGTAAATCATGTTGCTGAGGACTCCCCACCTGTTGAAGAAGAGGCTTTCTTTGCTTCTGAGGAAGGCAGACCCCACTGAGATCAAAGAAATCAGAGTCCAGCTTGAAGATTCAAATAGATTTGAAGTCCATGGTGAAGACAATAATCTTGAAAGCAGGGCTTTAAAGATAAAAGTGTTTTCTAAATTCTGAACCCTTTCCTTCAAATAAGAAGCAGCAAAACTTAGATCATAGAGAAGGGAAGACTAGGATAAGGAGGAACATTTGAAAGGGGAAAGAGGGAGGGTCAAAAGATCACATGCAAATGTCTTGATTAGTCCTGTGGGTAGAAACTTCCAGAATAGGCAGGCATAAGGAACTCATTCTCATGTTTTGAGAAACTTGAGAACACTGGGAGGTCTATGCCAGAGGAGACCGCAGGACACTCAAAGGTGTCCCACATTAGACAGTGGTCCTCACTCAATGGTACAGGAGAGTAAAGGAACTTAATTCAAGTGGAGTTAGAGGTCCCAATGGACCACAGTGTATGACTCATGCAGGGCTCTAGGAGGATCTACAAGTACCAGTATGGGATCAGAAGTGCTACAAGGACTGGTATGCCAGAGGAAACATGGATTTCCAAAGAGGAGGCCACGGAGCACAGGGCTCGTGACTGAAAGAACCCTCAACTTTTGCAGTGACATCCAAAATTCCAACCAGGACCCCTTACTCAATGACCCACAGGAGTCACAGGATGAGGGCCATCTAGTGGACAGTTGGAGGAATCCCAAGGACTTAGGCCTCTACCCAGGTGCCCACAGAGAGCAGCTCTCTTCAGCTTGAAGAGAGAAAGAATCAGTTTGAATCCATAGATCTACAGTTTACCCCCAACTGACAGCTTTTTCCATCTAATGAATGTTGAGGGGTGCAGCACTCCAAGGTCAGGGTCAGTGATTGGCCTCAGGTTCAGTGGTCAGTCACACCCCCACATAGACAGGCTCTCGCACCAGGAGAGGGTCGGGAAAGCTCTGACACAGTTTAGCCAGAGAGCCTCACACTCAATCCGGGAGTTGCCCAATCACGTGTGAGAATGACTCCCCACAGTCTGCTCTCCCCTCCACTTCCCTAATCCCTGCCCACACTCTTATTTCACAACTCAGATACTGCCTCTTTCAAATTGCCAAGGGGACCACAAGGGCCCCAATTGATTTCTTTCCTCTGAGAAGCTCCAGAACTGAAGACCTACCCAAATGCTGACACTTCATCACCAGTGTGTTTATCAAGCATTTTCATGGGGCACAGTGCACCCTTTTACAGGGAAGAAAATCCCATCTCAAAGAGGTTAGGAACCTGTTCCTGAGTCTCTAGAAACCTCAGCATCAGTGCTGCCCAGTCACATCCTCCCCCTCATGCCCAAAATATCATAAAAAACTAGGTCTTCATATTTTACAAGAAAACTTTGAAGGTATATATCTATTCACCCTTTAGTCCCGGTAAACTGCTTGAAGGTGGAGATCATTTATTTATGCAAAGTACAGCAAACATATATTGAGTTCCTGCTATTTGCCAGACACTGTGCTCAGCACTAGATATAAGGATAAACCAATACAATTCTTACCACCAAAGTTTGTAGAGTCTGGGACAGAACAGAAAAGAAAACCTGCACTGCAGAGTGGAAAGCGTCCTAATAAGGAAAATGTGGGGGTGGCCCAGATGGGAAAGCCTTTCCAAAGAAAAAGTCCTTGAACTGAGCCTTGAAAGGAAAAAAAGGCAGAAGAGAGGGGAACTTGCTTGTATTCAGCAGGTACTATGTGCTCAGCATGAACCAAGTGCCTTTTTAACACTCATAGCCACCCTCTGAAATATGCAGCAAGGGCAGAGGATGGCAGGCTTTTCAATTCATGCTGTGTTTCACCATCCATTACCAAGGACAACAAACTCTTAAGTACTATTTATGTGGCAGTACCATTCTAGATACTTCATGTATGTCACCTAATCATTACAACAATAGTGCTACAAGGTAAGCACTGTTTTACAAATCAGTAATACAGGCACAGAAAGGTAAAGAAAGCAACTTTCCCGCAGTCACATAGCAAGTGGATGAACTGGATTTAAACAAGGTATACTTGAGCAATGCCAATCAAAATCCCAACGGCATTTCTTGTAGAAATAGAGAAAGCAATAATGAAATTCATATGGAAAAATAAAAGACCCAGAATAGCAAAAACAATTCTAAGCAGGAAATGTGAATCAGGCGGTATAGCTATACCAGACTTCAAACTATACTACAGAGCAATAGTAACAAAAACAGCATGGTACTGGTACCAAAACAGGCAGGTGGACCAATGGTACAGAATAGAGGACACAGAAACCAATCCACAAAACTACAACTATCTTATATTTGATAAAGGGGCTAAAAGCATGAAATGGAAGAAGGATAGCATCTTCAACAAATGGTGTTGGGAAAACTGGAAATCCATATGCAACAAAATAAAACTGAATCCCTTTCTCTCGCCATGCACAAAAGTTAACTCAAAGTGGATCAAGGAACTTGATATCAAATCAGAGACATGGCGTCTGATAGAAGAAAAAGTTGGCTATGATCTACATACTGTGGGGTCGGGCTCCAAATTCCTCAATAGGACACCCATAGCACAACAGTTAATAACTAGAATCAACAAATGGGACTTACTCAAACTAAAAAGTTTTTTCTCAGCAAAAGAAACAATAAGAGAGGTAAATAGGGAGCCTACGTCCTGGGAACAAATCTTTACTCCTCACACTTCAGACAGAGCCCTAATATCCAGAATATACAAAGAACTAAAAAAATTAGACGATGAGATAACGAATAACCCAATCAACAAATGGGCCAAGGACCTGAACAGAAATTTCTCAGAGGAGGACATACAATCAATCAACAAGTATATGAAAAAATGCTCACCATCTCTAGCAGTCAGAGAAATGCAAATCAAAACCACCCTAAGATACCATCTCACTCCAGTGAGATTGGCAGCCATTAGGAAGTCAAACAGCAACAAGTGCTGGCGAGGATGTGGGGAAAAGGGTACTCTTGTACATTGCTGGTGGGACTGCAAATTGGTGCGGCCAATTTGGAAAGCAGTATGGAGATTTCTTGGAAAGCTAGGAATGGAACCACCATTTGATCCAGCTATTCCACTACTCGGTCTATTCCCTAAAGACCTAAAAAGAGCACACTATAGGGACACTGCTACATCCATGTTCATAGCAGCACAATTCACAATAGCAAGACTGTGGAACCAACCTAGATGCCCTTCAATAGACGAATGGATAAAAAAAATGTGGCATTTATACACAATGGATTATTACTCTGCATTAAGAAATGACAAAATCATAGAATTTGGAGGGAAATGGATGGCATTAGAGCAGATTATGCTAAGTGAAGCTAGCCAATCCCTTAAAAACAAATGCCAAATGTCTTCTTTGATATAAGGAGAGTAACTAAGAACAGTGTAGGGAAGAAGAGCATGAGAAGAAGATTAACATTAAACAGGGATGAGAGGTGGGAGGGAAAGGGAGAGAGAAGGGAAATTCATGTAAATGGAAGGAGACCCTCAGGGGTATACAAAATTACATACAAGAGGAAGTGAGGGGAAAGGAGGGAATATATAAGGGGGAGAAATGAATTACAGTAGAGGGGGTAGAGAGAGAAGAGGGGAGGGGAGGGGGGAAGGGGGATAGTAGAGGATAGGAAAGGCAGCAGAATACAACAGACTCCAGAATGGCAATATGTAAATCAATGGTTGTGCAACTGAAGTGATTCTGCAATCTGTATATGGGGTAAAAATGGGAGTTCATATCCCACTTGAATCAAAGTGTGAAATATGATATATCAAGAACTATGTAATGTTTTGAACAACCTACAATAAAAATTAATTAAAAAAAATAAAACTCAGGACAGCCATAAAAATAAATAAAATAAATTAAAACATATGGAGGAAAACAGTATTTCTACTTCAGTAGGAAATGCTGGAGTTTTTCCTGTATACAATAACCTATGGATAAGCAATCAGTTCAACAGATATACTTATTTCTCATTAAAAAAAAATGTTCCCCCTGATTTTAGAAGCCAAGTGCTAATTATACAAAACTGGGAAAAAGAGAAAAGTATAAAGAAAATAAAATGCCACCAATGACTATACTACTAAACATATTCATATTTGGACATATTTCCTTTCAATTAATATGAATATATACCTCTTTTAATTGTTAAGGAAAATTAAGATTTACACTGAATAGACAACTTATAGCATTTGCAAACATATCACCTATAATAGAATACTTAATAATTTTGTAATATGTCATTATATGGATGTGCTAAAAATGACTTAATATTCTCTATTATCCTATTCAAAATGCAATTGATTTCAATGTAACAAAGGAGGAAAAGACCACTATTTTGATTTTCAGCATCCATTCTGTGGCTAACTTTTAAGACACTATCCACTCTCCATGTTTAGTGGGATATCAAAAGGAACCATAAGGTAATTCAAATCTGAATTTCAGTTATCCTAAGCCTTTCCATTTACATATCTGTGTGAGGCTGAATCTTCTGCACATGCTGCAACCAAAACCACCCACCACATAGACTGAATACAGAAGAAGGTATGGGAAGACAACTATTTTTTATTAAACCTGATTATAATAAAACAGGCTTCCCGAAAGGAAAACAGTAGTACTTTTTTCACTAAATTCTTTTTGACTTGGAAAACAGTTTTCATTTTTTAAAAAACCTATTAAAGATCTGCACAAAAAAAATAAATAAATAAATAAATAAATAAACAAGGTATACTGACTCTAGAGTCTGAGCTTCTAGCCACCATCCTATGCCATGTCACCAGACATTTTTTCAACCTTTGAAACACCTTTATTGACAAAAGTAATGTACAGTCTTACTAAATGATTCCATAATTTAAATGTCTGAAACCTAAGTTTCTTCCTCATACTTTACCTCATTCTGTTTCTCAAAAGGAAATAGTATTAACAGTTTGGTAAGTATAAAAGCTAAATATTATTATTACCATTTTACAGATGGGAGAGTTGAGTCTTGGAAATGTCAAGTGACTCATCTGGGGTCACAGAGTTGGTAGATGGTAAAACTGGGATTCAGAACCAAATCTTTATGCCTCTAACAATTGTATGGAAACTACCAGACAAACAGGTAGCCTAGTAGAGGGACCCTCGAAGAAGCCTGGCATGTGCATTGCAGGCAGGATCAAGAAAGAGTGCAAGGGGTATGTGATCCCATTGGCCTTTTAGGAAAGTCTCTCTGGTGACAACTTTGGGGTGGAAAGTCAGAAACTAGAAGTACACAGTATCTCATGTTCCAGGTGATGCTATGCTATTTTATCATCATTTTACCTTGAAACAAAGCAAAATAGTTATCAAAAGAATTTCCTCCCAGATGTCTAGAAATGTAAACTTGTTTTAAATTGTCTCCATGGGCATAGTTCAGGAGCCTAGAAATGGGCTCCTCATGAGCTGAGTAGAAGATGGGACCTGAGTCCTTTTCCCTATCCCTGCTGTGTTGTTTTCTGTAACTTCCTTTCCCTCTAAATCTGCCCTTGATCTTTACTTTACCCTTTCACTGGGACCAGTGTAACACAGAAGACAGTGTATCATCAGATCCACCTCTGAAGAAGAGGCCTTTTACCTCCCAGGAGCCGCAGATTCATGTGCCCCATGCCCCTTAGCCAGGGAGGGAAGATAAATGTGTGAAGCAGTCAGCGGTAAACAACTGGGAGTGGTGGGAAATGTGGTAAGCTGGAGGAGGCATCAGCAATCTTGAACAGGCCAACACAATTTTTTTTTTGGCACCAACATGCTAGTCAAACAAAATACAGTCAAATTCTCATTGTTTGCAGGTTCTGTATTTGTGAATTTGCCTACTTGCTAAAATGTATTTGCAACTTCAAAAATCAATACTTGATCATTTTGGGGTCATTCACAGACATGCACAGAGTAACAAAAAATTCTAAGGCTTCCCCTCACCACAGTCCCCAGCTGTAGTGAAGCTGACATTCTGCCTTCTCATTTCATACTGTAAACGAGTATCCTTTCCATGATCTATATATTGGCACATTTTCATGTCCTGGATGATAATTTTGTTGCTTAAAACAGCCCCCAAATCATAGGGTTAAAGCACTCTTTAGTGTTCCTAAGGCTGAGAAGGCAGGGTTAGGCCTTATGAGAAAACACATGTGCTCTGTAAGCCTCATGTAGGTATGAGTCATGGTACTGATAGCTGTGAGTTCAACATTCATGAAACAACGATATATATTAAATGAGGTGCCTTTAAACAGAGAACAAGGTTGTGGATTGATTGGCAGACAAAAAGTGTTGTGACCAGACTCTAGAGGAGCCCAGCCTTTATACTCTTAGGAGAATCCACTGTTTGGGATTTGCCAATTCCGTATTAGCTGCAACTTAATTGAATATGACTACTGATAATAGCAGGAATCATCTGGATCTGAAAGACAGTCATTTGGTGTCAGTTTCTCCAAGTTCTCTATGGCAGGATGTCTAAGGTATGACAGGTTATCACTGGGTTCTATAATTAAGTATTGGAGTTTGTGTGTGGTTTTTCCAAATTATGAAAGGAAATTCCAGAATTCACATTTTGGAATGCCTTATAGAATTAAAGGATGCATCAATCACAGCCCCCAAAGAAAAAATGCTTTCCACTCTCCCAAGTGCTTCCCAGTGGTCCACCTCAACCAGAAGCCAACTGACAAGGAGCCCAGGTCCAACCTCCAGGGCACAGAGAAGGGCAAGGAGTGGGTCTGCAGGAGGGTGAAATGGAGAATTAAGTAGAAGTTGCACCCACTTTCTCCACAGAAAAGTTTTAACTGGGCTTCTCCAGAAATCTTCACCATGGCTGATTTTAGGACTATGAGCAAAAGAGTC
Organism: Callospermophilus lateralis; assembly: GCF_048772815.1. Taxonomy (NCBI): domain Eukaryota; kingdom Metazoa; phylum Chordata; class Mammalia; order Rodentia; family Sciuridae; genus Callospermophilus; species Callospermophilus lateralis. The sequence goes on from NW_027510154.1 coordinate 705,063, forward strand.
TCTGCAAAAGAGTTCAATGTAGATAAACTTCCTATTTTCATGTCACCCTGTTTTACTTGGCTGCTGGCCAAGAAGATACCAGCACTACAGGAGCTGAACACCCCCTTACTAGTTTTTCACAAACATATCCAGTATAGTAGTTTGTAAAAATGTGCAAACTAGGCCTCTGGCCTTGAGCTGGGCTTCACAGAGATGTCTACATTTTTAAGATAAGAGAAGTTGCCAATTGGGCTCCATGGTAACAGCTGGCAGGGGGAGGGAAGAAAGGGGAGAAGAAGCTCTCCTCTTCTCAGGTGCTGTCCTTGAAGGGTTAACTTGCCCATAACAGTAAAAGAAAAAGCTGCTTTTGTGTGAATTCTGCAGACATGAACTTCTGAGCCCCTCCCCTTACATGCTACATATAAAACTCTAAAACTACCTGAAATCAGGGTTCAGAGGATTGATTGATTACAGCAAAAGCTGTGCCCTCTGAACCTGGATGAAGCTAAATAAAACTGTTTTCTGCTATCTTTGGTGCTTTGCCTCGTCAGTCCCTACAACAAAACCAACCCAGGAAGCTAAATATTAATGAAGCAATCCCATAATTAATGTATAGATACAGTTAATGCATTGACCAGCTTGATATTCTGACAGTATTGGATACAACAGCAGGAACTGATGAGGTGAGAAAGTCTCTACAAGGAAGCAAAGCTTGAGCTGATCTGAAAGATGAGTAAAGGTCAAGCAGCTCAATGAGAGGGATAACAAATGCAGAGGCCCTTAGAGAGGAAGGAGCAGGGTGCTCACAGCAGGTAAAAAGGTAAAAATTTGGTCTTTTGAGAGGCTATTTGGCAGTTGCTACAATTTTTCAAACATGTAAACATTACTACTCAGTAAAACTCTTTTAGACATTTATTCTAGAAAAACTACTTTCACGTGGGCCCAGAGTAGCATTAACCTGTTGTCAAGGGGAGTAAAACTGAGAGAAAACCTGAATAAACCCTCTAGCTTCACTTGCTTTTAGTTACTTGCCCTTATCCCACATAGCTAAGCAGTGTGCTCCTGTTAGCTTTTCGGAGCACCACACCTCTGCCATGGGGTTCACAATGGTAACAGTAGCCTCAGTTGATTTCAGGAACCTTGAGGTAGCCTTTGTCTCTCTCCAACTGGTTAAAGTCACCGACCCTTCCCTTGAGCCTGTTGAAGTATGGAGGGAGGACCTTTAGAAATCAGAAGGCCAAAAACGCGACCCTCAGAGTGCTAATGATGCCATTTTCTAACATTCATTCTAGGAAGTATCATGAGGTTTGATTACACATGTGCAGAAAACCAATTTTACTTTTCCTTACGTGTAAGCCCCTTTCCCTATGCCTTAGACCACCTGCTTCTTTATCCTATAACCCCCCCTAGGAGCCTATCCTTAGGGAGGCAGGTTTGAGTCTGGAATTCCTACTTCCTGGTGTTTGGTGGCCTTGTGAGTACTTTTTGTTTTTTTTTTTTTTTTTTTTCTTTTTACAAAACATCATTTCAGGCTTGGCAATGAGAAGCCAGGGGGCGACACAGGTCAGAATCTCGCTTACATTTTCTCAGATTGCCTCTACCACCCAATTGTCCCTTTCCAACCCATGAGGACCTGCCCTGGCAACTCCTCTCCGTTTAGTCCTTTCCTAGGATGAGAGGAGGCATCTTATGGAACCACTTGAAACCCATGCATCCCAACATTTGTCCTGTTGTTGAAACCTGGCCCAGTGTCTTTAAGTTGCAACATCCAAACCTTCCTTCCAGTGCCTCTGTATAATAAGTGATTCCACAAACGTGTTCTAGGACTTTAAAAACCTTAGAAATTCATGGTTCACAGGCCTGAGTGCCTGACCTAAAATAAGAGGAAAGTAAGACTTAAAATCTCTCTTTGTCTGTAAAAGGGCAGAGCTGCTTATGGGTGTGCTGTCTCCTCACAACTTGTGATTTTCCACTGACAGCTAAAGTGCAAGTACTGTGGGGCTTTTGGACACACTGCAAGAGCAGAAGTTGCCCCATCAAGTGCTGGGATGGTGCACTGGCCCCACAACCCTTGGGCCCAAAGAAGAAGAAGGAGAACCAGGCACCAAGCAAGCCTGAGAATTTCCAGAACACAGAGGGCTGTGAGCAGCCAGCCAAGGTCCAGGTGCAGAGGTGAGGGTTGGGGAAGGTGAGATCCAAGCCTCGGGGACAAAACTCCAGGGGGGTGGTGTCTCTCCTTCTCCACACAGTCATCTCTACACATCCACGTGCAGCTAATGACAGGGTCAATGGAGAGAGATAGACAAGGATTTTACATCACAAAGCCGCAGCCTGCAGCTCATTCTCCTGTGCATTCAATTCAGAAAGGGGAGGGAGTCAGGGCAGCACTAGTTACATGAACACAAAGGCAATGTGTCCACCTGGAACCACTAAGTGGGAAATGAGAAGGGCTGGCTGAACGTAGGGACTGGGTGTTGTAGGAGGAAAGGCACAGACTTGGGGGAGATCCCAGGGTAGCACAGGAGACACTAAGAAAACGGACACCTCTCATTTCACTCCCTCCTCTGCATCCATCCAAATACCATCATGTGTTCTGCAGGCAAGAAGAGGAACAGGGGAATGCTCTACTCCAGACATGGAATAGTAGAGTCTGTAAACAAGTCTGGATGGTGCCTGGCGAAATGCCAGAGGGAGTGGTTTGTGAAGTAACGCCAGTAAGCCATTAAGTGTGGAGATTCCTTATAGGTTGACTGCTGTATCTAGTTTATGTTAATTAGATAAGCTGTGTGGAATGTATAAATACCTCTGTTGTCTTACAATAAACGGCTTCCACTCCTGCTGTATCAATCTACACAAGTTGCTCATCACCCCCTGGTTATTTTGCTGCAGCCGGACTGTGGCAATGGAGTACCAATAGGAGACCCCAGGAGAGGCAGCAACACAAATGGAAGGAAGTGACAGAACCCAGTGCCTTTCTAAGGGTGAGTAAAACATGGTTGCCTGCTCTTTTGGTGTCCTGGATAAGCCTGATATGTTCTTCTCCGTGGCCCTTCTGCCTGAGGGATTTGCTATCAACATTTAAACCCAATGGGACACAAGCTTGGATGTTTTTCACATTTGCTCTTTCCAATTTTGTGTGGTATTTTTTTCATATTCCCCATGATGTGGTACATGGGCTCATGGAGGCAGAGTTGACTCCAACTTCTCAAAGGAGACAATGTCCAACGCAGTCATATTCCTACTGAAAGTGGGGCAACACTCTCAACTTCTGTGGGTCAACTCCTCTGTAGTCACACTCTGCTGAAAGGAGCATTAGCCATGGACATCCCATGGAAGAACACACAAAAGAGCCCTGTCCATCTCAATGCATGAGACCTCCAATTAAGAACGGGATATTTCCCAATATGCCCTGAAACATGTCAAGTCATTCTTGTAATGGAACTTTGGCTGATCGCCATGGAGGTGGAGCACCCCTTATCTTTTCCCGGGCTGATGACTTGTCTTCCTCTTCCACTCTATGTTCTATAGCCGAATTCCTGTTTAGGTGGGCCTTGTTGGTGCTTGAGAGAGAGCAGGGACTCAGGAAAGTTTCCTGTGTTTGTCTTTTCCTCCAGAAACCCAGCAGGCCATTGCCCATCCACACGACCAGGACGAAGTGTGTTCTGGGCTCTGTGTTTGAGCCACGTGTTCAGAACTCGGATGAGAGTCTTACCTTCACTAGCGAACATCCCTTTCAGAGACCCGAACTTGTACTCCACTCAGGTCCTGGGATCCAGAAAAAACAGGATGTGACCATCCCTGGCACCATCCATCCAGCATCAAGGCACTCAGGGCAGAACCCTGCCCTCTTTAGGAAGAAAGCTATTTAAACGCCAGAGATTGTCTCCTCTAAAACTGCCCAGACTTCTGCCAAAAGTCTCAGAGGGGGCCATGTTATCCACCCTCTGTCACTAGTCAGGTGTTCTGATGTGAGCAAAGAGCCCTGCCTGCAGCCTGCAGCATGTCCACAGAGCCAGGACTACAAACTCAGCTTCCAGGCCCCATGCAAGAGACAATCTCAGGTCCACATCCAGACTGGCCAGAATGCCCCAAAGAAACTCAGGCTGGGGCACAGTCTCACTCCACAGGGGAACACCTGTGGGCCAGGCTCAGAGGCTGGGAAGTCTCTGCCTGCTCGGCAAGATACAAGTGGTATTGGACTAAAAGGGTCATCCCAGGTGACCATAAAAACTCCAGGCCATGATTCCAGCATGGATCTTTGCCCTCCCAAGGAAAGCCCTTTCTTGAATCTAGTCAAGCCCTGCACCAAATCTAGTCCACCAGCACCCAGCTGTGTTCCCTGACAGCCCCTCCGAATGGTCTTCAAGAGAATGCACGAGGACTGGTGGGGGTAAAACGGGCCTCATTTGGTAACAGCTGCAGTGTCTGTTTCAACAAAACTCTGGAAACAGCGTGTGCCCATTAACTAGGAATGTAAAATGAACATTCCTATGGGACTCCCAATTTGGGAGATTAAGCAATTAAGAGGAATAAAGTAAACATAGATAGGGTAGCTTAGAAATATATAGAAGACTTAATGTCTAAGGAGAAAGAAAATTTGAAAACAATGTAAAAAGCATTACCAAATATATGTAAAAAAAATCTGTGTGTATATACACATATACAAATATATTAGGATAGGTCTGAATGGATATACCCCATGCTAACAATAGGTTTACTTCTGGAATAGGAGCAAGAAAGAATGATTTTTTGCTTTCAAAAAAAATTCTACCTATGAACTTTTAAACTTCTGAAGCTTTTCAAAGGTAATTTGTGTATAATTCTCATAATTAAAAATAAGTGCAGCTGGGCACTGTTGCTCAGGAGGCGGAGGCAGGAGGCTCATGAGTTCAAAGCCAGCCCCAGCAAAACCAAGGCACTAAGCAACTCAGTGAGACCCTGTCTCTAAGTTAAAAAAAAGGGCTGGGGATGTGGCTCAGTGATCAAGTACCCCTGAGTTCAATCCCTGGTACACATCCCCACCCCCCCAAAAGTACAGTATATGTTTAAAAACAGAAGGCAAGATTTTTTTAACTAAAGCAATGCTAGCATCTATGGGTTTTATACTGGGAAATATAAATTTTCCTAGAATCATTTATGTTCTGTAGCTCATCTTAGTCCTACACAATCCTTCAGGCCAGTAGTTTTCAATCTTGACTGAATGTAGGGGAAACCCAGGGAGACTTTTTAAATGCTTATGCTCAGCCCCCATCTCTAGAGATTCTGAGTTAATTTTTCAGGGTGGGCACCAACCATGGGAATTATTTTCAAATTCCTCAGTGATTCCATTTTGCAGCCATTGTTGAGAACCTCTGCTCTTTGGTGTCTGTATCTCCTGGGTCTCTAACGTAAAAACCTGGCTCTGAGATTTTAGCCAGCCAAGAACCACCAATCCCTTTGCAAAGAATGGTGTCTGGAAAGGGTGTGGGTGAAGATACTATCATACAGCCCTGATATTTTCATCAGAGGCAGCAGGATACATGTTGGCCTCAGAGTCGAGAAGGTACAGGCCTAGACTGTAAAAGATACACAGGCAAGGAAAGAGCTTTGAGGACAAATATAGTTAGACTATCCTTCTCATTATTTATTAAGCACCAACTGTGCTTTAGACCCTTTAGAACAGAACACAGACTGCTGACAAGAGGGTCAAGAAAGACTGTGAATCAGGTGAGTAATTCATCCTGGTTTACCTGGAACTTTCCTGGTTGAGGTGTGTTTGACACTGTGTTTACAAGATAGACAGGTCATTGGTTAATTACCTTAGATGCAAGCAGATAATTGTACATTTGATGCTTATCCAAATTGGGCTAGGACAATGAGAAAGTTAAAAGGAGAAAGGAAAAGGAAATACATCTGTATGTTGGAGAAGTGTATTCTCTATTTCTAAGAAAATATTACAAAGGTGACCAATGGGGAAGATGGGTCTTCCAGAGGTGACTAACTGTTCCAGTTTGCCTCATGTTATGGACTGTATGTGTTCCCCCAAATTCATATACTTTGGGAGGTAATCAGATGAGATTATGAGTACAGAATCCTCATGATGTGCTTATTATTTTTGTAAGAAGAAACCAGAGTGCTCTCAAAATCAACACCCCCCCCCATTCTTTCTTATGTAGGAAATACCAAAAAGGCAGCCATCTACAAGCCAAGACTAACCAGAGCCTAACCACAATGGTGCCTGATATCCTGATACTGGGCTCTTAATTAAGCTACCCAGTATATGGAATTTCATGACAGCCATCCAAATAGACTGAAATAATTGAGATGTGGGATTTTCCCTTTTAAAAGACAGGCAGTCCTGGCAAACTGTCCCAGGTTTCCTAGGATTTGGACGTTCAATGCTAAAACCAGGAAAGTTCCAGGTAAGCCAGGATGAATTACTCACCTGATCCACTACATATGGTGTTCCTCTTTCTAAATGAGAATTTCTTCTTTTCATTAGGCAAAGGCAAAATTATTGGCAACTGCTTCCAGAATGTATCTCACATTTACCATCTCCATGGTTTGACCCCCAGGTAGAGGCATCTGCAAACAAGGCTAATCTTTCCTTGGCATTGGACATGCTGCTTTAAGAAAATTAAAGTGGAAGGCTCTTTTATGAGCAAAACCTTTATTGCTCTCATAACTAGTCAGACTGAGGAAGGTCCAGTGAGGGATGCCTAAAATTATATTTATTTATTTTCTATTAATAAATCTGGGCTTCTCTTAAAGCATCAACGTAAGCTTGATTAAAGTTCTCTTGCAAATGATCCCCAAGTGATTTGTTCCGTGCCTGTAATTCAATGTCAAGAGCAGCTCCTTGTCAAATGGTTGAAAGGAGATAGCCCAGAATGCAACTCCCCATCTCCTCTGCCATGGCAACATGTTGCTAGTTCTTCCTTTGTCTTCTATCTGTGGAAGTCTAGATTTCTGAGAGTAGTATTCTTTCCTTGATTATCTAGTTAATCTTGCAGAGAGAAAAGAACCCTTCTAACATTCCTCCTGCACAAAGAGACATTACCAGTCTATCACTGACTGCTCCTTTGTGACCTTGAACTGTGGCTGCCATCATTCTTTCTTATCCTCTCAAGGCTTCCTTGAGACTCTTCTGCAAGCACTGTTAACCCTTAAAAATACAATAACCCACTTAAATGATGGCTTCTCAAATAGCATGTGTGATCTTTATAACATTGTCCTGATCTAACAACAGGAAGTATTTTGAAGCTGGGGTTGATGGAAATGGGGCTAAGTGCAGTTTCTTCATTTGTGAAATAGGGAAATACTTGTAGGTTATTATGAGGATAAAATACCTTTAAAAATGTATTTAATGTAAGCTTTTAAAACAGTCACTGTCACATAGTTGGTATTCAATAAATGTTAGATCTTATTATCTGAGAATCATTCAATTTGATTTTTTGCCAAATTTAGAGAAAAAATATAAACTCTCACACAATTGCATTTATAAGTGACTACTCAAGTTGGCCTATGTAAAGATATTGTACTGGCTCTAAGTAGAGTCACCTGAACAAAATTGGTCCTGAGGGTTTAAAGAAAGTCACCAGAACTTGCCCTGTCTCTTTATTACTTGGATTTGATTTTTCCTGTAAGCTTCACCCCAATAGATTCTCTTACAGCCCCAGACTGACCTCCTTTTATCTGGCCATGCAGATAGAAAGAGCACTTCTATTTCCCAAAACATCCTTCAAGGATTTTGGGAAGGAGTCACATTGGACTAATGGATATAATGTGTGCATCTGTGAGTCAAACTGTGTGGCTTGGGGATAGGACACATATAAGGGCCAGAGAAGGCTGTCAGTTCCACTGGTGGGACCAGTACTGGCCAGAGGATATGTGGCCAGACATGGGGTCAGTCCTACACAAACCACTTCAACTGAGAATGGAACAGGTGTTCCCAAAGAGAATTCACTTGTTATTGTTGTAGGGACAGATGAGGCAAGGCACTGAAGGTAGCAGGAAACAGTTTATTTGGCTGAAGCCAGGTTCAGAGGGCACAGCTTTTCTGTAATCAATCAATCCCCTGAAGCTCGATTTCACGTAGTTTCAGAGTTTTAAACCCAGCATGTAAGGAAGTTTACAGTCTGCAGAAGTTCACATGAATGCAGCTTTTTCTTTCACAGTTTTGGGCAAGTTAACCCTTCAAGTACAACACCTGAGAAGGGGAGAGCTTCTTCTCCCCTTTCTTTACTCCCCCTGCCAGTTGTTATTATGGATCCCAATTGGTAACTTATTTAAAAAATGTAAACATCTCTGTGAAGCCCAGCTCAAGGCCAGAGGCCTTGTTTGCATATTTCTACAAATTACTATACTTCATATGTTTGTGAAAAACTAGTAAGGAGGTGTCCAGCACCTGGAGTGCTGGTATCTTCTTGGCCAGTGGCCAAGTAAAACAAGGCAACATGAAAATAGGAAGTTTATCTACATTGAACTCTTTTGCAGAGACTCTTTTGCTCATAGTCCTAAAATCAGCCATGGTGAAGATTTCTGTAGAAGCCTAGTTAAGACTTTTCTGTGGAGAAAGGGAGTGTCACTTTAATTCCCCCCTTTAATGATGACATAATTTAATCTATTTAATTTAAGAGCATCATTACTATTATCTTGGCTTAAAGCCTTATATAATGCCAAAACATTAGTTGTTTTCATCCTTTCAACAGTAGCTTCTATAGTGGACCCATTAGTTTTAATGCACAGTGGAGCCAAATATGGGAGCAATAAATAGGTTAACAGAAGAATATCCACAATACAAGTTAAGCTTTTAAATCTACCAAGAGTTGACCACCATCTCCCAAAATCGTTTTTGGGACCAAAAGTTTAATGCCCTTTCAAGTATGAACTAGCACGTGTGCTAGTTCTCTTGTGTTGTTGGCTATATTCTTAATTGTTTGTCTATTGTAATCCATTTGAATGCAACAATCTGAGCTGTTGAAGTTCCCACATATTTTTCTTTCCTCAGCCAGTAAGTAATCTAATTTCAAGTGATTTTGATAGTTAGCCACTCGCATCTGGTCTATTGGGTGGCTAAGAGGTGGAAGGCTGTGGCAATCTAATTTATAATAATTTTTAGTACAGCTTGTAAGTGGATAATTCTGTTTAACATGTAAATAGGAGTTCTATGGCTCCAACTGCCATTTTTTGCCTAGGAAGTGAGACCATAAGTGGCATTAATCCTTTGGGGTGGCCCAAAATTGGTGAACTCCTAAATCAAGTTCCTTCCCAATGGACCTCTTTTGTCTTTCCAAACAGTCAGCCAACTATAGCATTCCTCTGGCAGGACAGGTCCTAAATATATTTTACCACCTCTTGGTTATAAGATAATGTATGTGAGGTTATAGTGGATTGTCTTGACACATGATTCACATGATCTCCATGGTTGGAATACGAGTAAGCCAGAACCCCTTGAGGTTATCAAAGTAATCCAAACTAAATAATAGACTGACATTTGGTTAGCATAGGTTAAAACAAAGTAAATTAACAAAGCCAAACTAATAACATCAAACAAATCCTATAAAACTTATATAAGCATAATAAAAATGTATAAATGAAATTTTGTTACCCAGAGTCCAGTCAGTAGAAGTTACTGTTTTCAAACCAGTAGCAAAAAACAAACAGAGATCCATGTATATATCTAGAAGCAAAGGATGGCAATGCATCACAGTATAAAAACTATCTTAGAGGTTGAAAGAGTTCATTAGTTTTGGGGGAAGTTTATCTTTCACTGTGCATTGATCAGCCAGTCCCTCCCATGTGACTGAAACAGTACCATAGTCTGCTCAAGACCAATCAGCTTCTGGAGTGACTGGAGCAGGGCTGTAGTCCTTCTGATCATCAAGCTTCCTTCATGCTCTTTTTTTTTTCTTTTTATGGTCAGCTTTAAGGGCATAGCAGTGTCTGGAGAGCACTCCCAGTCTTCATCTGCAGGCTTCAGTCTGGTGTAATGAATCCAGGGACCTATTTCTGCAAACTTGACTGCAATTGGGGTGGACAAAATAACAGTGAAAAGGCCCTTCCAAATAAGTTTAGGTGTTGAATATTCCATTCTTTGACCCAGACTCAACTCCAGGCTTGAAGGAGTGTGTATCTGTGGTCAAACTTACTGGCAATTTTTTAACCCATTGGCTGAGAACTTGTAAAGTTTCCCCTAAGGCCTGAAGCTGTCATTTCAGGGTTAATTCTCCTATCTCTCTTAAGTCTCCCTGTAGTCCCCTAATAAGAGGGAGGGCCTCGAATACATTATCTTATAAAGAGAGAATCTAGTCCTCCTTAACAGTGTAATAGGGAGAAGTTCATCACAATGTGAGTCTCCTGAGACAGCATACCCAATTGAGCCTTAAAGTCCTGTTCATCCTTTCAACTTTACCAGAATTCAGCGGCCTATAGGCAGTATGTAACTTTCATCTGATATTTGAACTCTTGTTCAGTAATCATGATACCTCTGCCCAAAAGCTGGCACATTGTCTTTGCCAGTAGTTATGGGGATACCAAGTCAGGGAATAATTGTCCAGAGAAGCATCCTGGTTATCTCCTTAACCTTTTCAGTGCAGTTGGAAAAGACCTCTACCCAGCCAGATTATGAGCACATAAAAACCCAAAGTTATTTATAGCCCTATGAGTGTGGTAGTTCAGTGAAGTCTAATTCCAAGTCTTCAAAAGGTGCTTATCCTATAGTTTAGATTCCTAGTGGAAGCTTTTGCCCCTGACAAGGATTTCTACAGATCATCCAGGTGATGCTTGTGAGCCAGGGAACATAGAAATGTTGACTCAGAACTGTCTCAAGTGCTATATGTCCAATGTGTTTTCCTGTGGAACTGTCTGATAAAGGCTGGGGCTAGAATCTCTGGGATGGCAATGCCGACCATCAGAAACTCTCCATCATCATCCTGGGAGAAAATTTTCTTTTGCAGTCTTAAACCACTTACTTTCATGTTGGGAATATGTCGGCTCCCATTCTGTTAGAAAGTTGGTCAGGCAGAAGGTCAGCATTTAAACCTGGAACTGGATTTTCTTCTCGTTTCTTGCAGGCAGCTAATCTGGACTCTCTGTTAGCTCTCCAATTGCCCTAAGCAAACACAGTGTTTCCCTTTTGATGGCATTGGCAATATATAATCACAACGTTTCTGGGAGCCCACACAGTGTCCAAAAGTTTAAGAATTTCTTGCCCATACATTTTGCTTTTTTTTTTTCCCTCCTGAGTTAATTAGCCCCCTTTCCTTACATAAAGCCCCATGAACATGAAGGATAGTGAAAACATATTTTGAGTCTATGTAAATTTCCACACAGACTCCTGCTGTCAACTGAGGTGCTTGAGTCAAAGCAATGAGTTTTGCTTTGTGTGCTAAAATTCCCTGAAGCAGAGGTTCTGCCTCGAGACTGGAGTCCAGAGTGACCACTGCATATCCAGCAAAGCATACCTCATATTTTATAAAACTGCTTCCTTCTGTGAAGTACTCCACATCAGAGTCCCTGAGGGCTGGATGGCCAGGTGTGGTCTGCTGGAGAACATTTCATCCATGACTTCAATACAGTTGTGATCAGGTTGTGCAGGTCCAAAGGACAGCTAAGTTGCTGGGTTTAGAATCAGGATAACTTCAACATGGACATGTGGGTTGTCACATAACATGTCCTGGTATTGACCAATGTCTCATTAGTCAACCAATATTGTCCTTTGTACTCTAACAATGTCAAAATTGAATGAGGAACCCTAAAAACCAATTTTTGTTCCATAGCCAGTTTATCAATTTCCAACACCAGAATATCTGTGGCTACAAGGGCTCACAAACAAGGTGGCCAGCCTTGGGCTATAAAGTTCAGCTATTTGAATACCTGAGTCAAGACTCCTACAGTAACTCCAGACTATTCATGGATGTATAGAAAGAAAAGTTTCTTTGAGATCAGGGGGCCCTGTCCAGATGCACTGGGAGTGCTTGTTTAATGTCCTCAAAGGCCTTTTGTTTTGTTAGTTGGCCCCCATATTAGAGGATTCCATTCTCCCCCCTTTGTGACTTCATAGAAGGGTTTTGCCATACTGAAAGTTGGGGAACTGTATATGGCTGAATCTAGTAGCCCCCAATAATTTTCTAGTCTGATGGCAGGTTGAAGGCACTATAATTGAGCAGATCTCCTGTTTCTTTTGAGGCCCAGTTCTGTTGTCTGTTCTGTTGCTGAATCAGATGATAACCAAGTTATGTTACTTTTTCCTTGAAAAATGTGGGCTTTTAAGTCAGAGTCCAGTGCTGTCCCAAAAAATGATGTACTCAAGCACCTGGGAGGAACTGTCATTTTTGGAAACGAAGTATACACAGAGCCTCAGACACTTTAAGATGCAGGATTTTTTGTTGTTGTTGTTATCTCCCAGTGGAGGATGTTGGCTGATGAAATTCTCCAACTCTTAAATCTAATGTAATCTCTTAGCAGAGATTGATGACCTAGGGCATCATTTGTATAAAAAGCACCTATGTAAATCTCACCATGGGATATCTGCAAAGGTTGGAGGGCAGTGGTGTTGTCCTGTGCAGATCTTGGTGTGGTAGCCACATTGTGCCCACCTAGATGTGAAGGTGTGACTTTCTCCTCCTGCCAGGTGGGAGCCTGCTCTAATTTTATATAGTAGCTGCCTTGCTTGTGTTTTTGTTTGCTATGCCTGGGTGCATGGGGCTCTGTGGCCCTTCCTGCTGGTGGCTCACAGCTTGTGGCTTGGGGCCAGGGTGCCATGTCTTTTTGGAGTGTGCACCCTATGACCCACTATTGGCTGTTAACTTGAACTTATTCCCAGTGTATTCTTGGGCTTGCAGCAACTGAGCCCTCTTGAGGCCCTGGGTTCCATGCATCAGATACAGCTGTGTGTGTGTGTCTATAGGACCCCTGCCATTTTTAGCAATCATCAACTTATGAGCAAGTGGGAAGAAACTGAAAATAGGGGCTGGGGCAAACGGCTGGAAGAAAACATTTGCTCCTTCTCAGTTCAAGGCTTAATTTTTGAGCATGGTATTAGGTGCTTGCCTGCCAGGACCATGGAGACTTTTTTGTCCTTTATAAATGTTTGGGTCATTGGCTTTGTTCTGTTGAGACCCCCCTTTGAGTGACCTCTGGGTTTGTGGTGAGGGCAGTTGTAAGGAGATCCATCTCCTCTTATCTTTTTGGTCTGCCTGTCTTTGAGCCTCTGGGTCTCGACTGATGAAAACAGTAGTGGCCATTTTATTCAGCTCTCTGGCACACTTATCAGTAAAGCCCTCTAGGTTTGTAATTTTTGGCAAATGGCTCTCTGAGCCTGTCCCACAAAGGCTGCATTGATAACCTGTTGCTTGAGTCTCTGCATCTTTTAGCTGACAAACTTGCATTGCAGCTTCTACACATGTATAGTGTCCCTCCTCCCCCAGGTGCCCCTAGGCAGGGAAAGGGGTGGCAGCAGCGGTGACCCAGACACATAGCTCTGAGTCAGTTGGGCACATGTATTTTGATTATTTCTGCCAATTTCATAAGGCAAAAGAGCCTTAGGCAGATGTGGGGCCCAGAGAAATATTCAGTGCTCTCAAGGGTGCAAGAGGGGAGATCCTGGAGCAGAAGGAGGCTTTGCACAGCTCTGCTTGTCTGCAGATGCACTCTGGCTTAAGGCTAGGGCTTAGGGCTGGCTCTGATTTCTTCTATCTCTTGGGCACAGTATTTTTTCCCTTTCTCTTAGACTTCCTATGAGGACTTCTTGATATCTCTTTATCTTTAGATCTTCTATGTTGGGGCCCCATCCTAGGTCTGGATAATGGGCTGCATCGGATCAGTCATGGCACAGGGTTTCTCCATTTAGGAGGGAGTGTGATTTTTCCATCTTATAAACACATTGGTGGTGAAAGACTGACACATAAATCTACCCCAACATGGGCAGATCCTTTAGTCCCTTGCATCTGGAGAGTTCTCATCTGAATTGTGGCTCTGGTCTTAAGACAAATCTCCCACCTTAATCTTGAGAGGTGAAAGAGTCTTTGGTTCTAAGAAGCCCTTGGCTCTGAGGGCATCCTGGAGGAGAGAATAGCCAGTATTGGGGGGCCATCATTTGTTGCCTCTGAGGATGACAGGCTGAGGAGACAGTCTGTTTTTCCAATGGTCTTGGCAAAGTTGGGTAGAGTGGCTTATAAGGTAGTAGATCCTCTTCTGACTGGGGTGTGGGGGGCAGTTTCCCTTCCTGTCTTTTCTGTGTCAGGTTCTCTGTTTAGCTGCTTTATGCTGGGTCTTAGAGACCGCTATGTTCCTGGGTAACATCAACTTGATCTGCCCATATAGACAAGGTCTCAACTAAGAGTGCTGTTTCTGTATTTCTCTTGCCAGCAATCAATATAAGAGAATTGGTTCAGGGGATCCAACAACAATCAAAAGGACCTCAGCAATGACTCTCTTATCTAAAGATCCTTCTTGTGGCCAGCCCACTCTTGGGTGGGCTATTCTAACTCACAGAGAGTATGCAACCTTTGTGGAGTGAGTTTCATCCCACAGTTACCAGGAAAACCTTCCTAAAGGTTTTTAACACACATTTCAAAAGGATCAGTTTCCTTTGTGTTCCTCCCATGTTCCACTTTGCATTGATGTGGCACATCTGGCCATTCCCCTTTCAGGGACTTAGGGTCCTTTTAATCTTGCAGGTCAGTTTCAACCCATGACCTGAAGCTTTCACTTAGAAATTGGTTGGTGAAATTCCTCCATAGACTGTATGAGGTGCAGGGAACTGCAGATCAGAACTCTGCACTCACTTAGGCCCTTGGATTTTTTTGGAACCTTGGTCCATCTCATTCACGCACTTTCACACAGACATGGCCAGAACAAAATTTCTAAAATGCCCAAATTCCAACAATTCCAAACCAAATAAAAAGGGAGTCAAGATTTCCTCTCTGCTTGCTGACCCCAAACAGAGACTATCGGGTGACTCCCTGGGTCCATTTTAGCTCCAACCACTTTGGAGGGTACTCAGAACCCAACAGAGGTTGTTGATCAAGCCTCTCTTTCATCTGCTTAGGCCAATTAGGGGAAGTCAGGTGGGCTGCCAAAACAAATGGACCCAGGTCCCACATTTTCAATTGGGCTGTATTGCAAAACCCTAAATCTGGTTCCTGCTTCCTTGGGATTCTCTTGTGCTCAGGGTCCTGGGTGAATTGATCCTCCTTCAGACCAATAGGGGGCCTGCATGTGCCAAGGGGAACTCTGTCCCCCACTGCCCCAGGGAAGCTGGTCCCTGGAGACAAGTGAGGCAGAATAGACTTCCTTACCTGCTCTGACCATCTGGGTCACCAAAATCGCTATAGGCACAGACAAGACAAGGCACCAAAGATAGCAGAAAACAGTTTTATTTGGCTGGAGCCAGGTTCATAGGGCACAGCTTTTACTGTAATCAATTAATCCCCTGAACCCCGTTTTCAGGTAGTTTTAGAGTTTTATACCCAGCATGTAAGGGGAGGGGCTCAGAAGTTCACAATCTGCAGAAGTTCACATAAAATCAGCCTTTTCTCTTACTGTCCTGGGCAAGTTAACCCTTCAAGGTCAGCACCTGAGAATGGGAGAGCTTCTTCTCCCCTTCTTCCCTCCCCCTGCCAGCTGTTACCATGGGGCCCAATTGGCAACTTCTCTTATCTTAAAAATGTAGACATCTCTGTGATGCCCAGCTCAAGGCCAGAGGCCTAGTTTGCACATTTCTACAAACTACTATACTGGATATGTTTGTGAAAAACTAGTCAGGGGGTGTTCCTCTCCTGGAGTGCTGATATCTTCTCAGACAGTGACCAAGTAAAACAGGGTGACATGAAAATAGAAAGTTTATCTACATTGAACCATTTGTAGAGACTCTTTTGCTGATAGTCCTAAAATTAGCCATAGTAAAGATTTCTGGAGAAACCTAGTTAAGACTTTTCTGTGGAGAAAGGAGGTGTTACTTCATTATTACTAGAACAAGGGGAAAGTGTCACTTTATTATAACTAGGACAAGCTAGGAAGAAAAAACCCAAAAGATATGTGCTGCAATATCACTTCTTCTTCAGTTCTTATCTACATTAATAAATTTGTAAACATGTTACCTTGAATAATAAAGAGTTTTAATAAAGAGTAAACAACATAATTATTTATGGAGTATTACAATTTCAGATATCCAGATACAGGAAGTCTGATTTAGTATTCCTAGAGTGAAGTCCAGCTATCTGCATTTTAAAGACAACTTCCCAGGCAAGCCTGATATAATGTGTAATGTGTAAAGTGGTAAGTATATAAGTGCTAGTTTGTGTTCTATTTTTATCTTATATTTGACAAAGGTGACATGCATGTCACACATACTTCCAGAACTTTTAATTCCATTCCCATGAATCTACAGAAAGATAAAATACTATAGAGCAATCTTAAATACCTAAGAGCGCCTTCCTCTTGCTGCCACTGCACCATCTATGAGGATCAATTATAGCCTTTTCCATATTCATGTGTTCGTTCCTCTTTTCTTCTTTGCTTGGGGTAAGGGATCCTGTGATCAGAGAATACATCCTGACCTCAAGGAGCTCCTAAATGAGGGAGCCTCCTTCTGGTAAGGAGGAAGGCAGATGCTGACAGGACAAATATGACAAATACCGTGGTGGAGAACACTTGCATGAGGTGTGCAGGACACAGAACACTGCCATGTGGTGACTATGGGGATGGTGCCACTGTTTGCTCATCTGTATCCCCTCACTAGACCTAAGTCCCTTGAGGACAGAGATTGCATTTTCATTTAAGTTTCTCACAAGTTCGAGGGAAGGTGGAGAGTGAGTGAGGTTGAGGCAAACCCAGGGTTTCTGAAGCCCAAAGCTAATACAAATTTGGAGGCACTCTCTAAGAAACATACAGAATCACCAATACATAATTAGATGTATTTATGACTATTTATTTAAAATGAGTAAAGAAATCAGAGCAAACTACAGAAGCCTTAGTGATTCCTGTCCATATAGTCTGACTCTCTTTAGATAACTTATCAAAAACACTTAAAGGGAAATGCTTCCAATTGCTGACTGGTTTTAATTTCTCACACACAACCCTTTATAACCCAGGAGCAATTGGAACCCTAGAGGCCCGTGTGACCATATGACCACAGCAATGCCACAGTGAAGCTGAGAAGAAGTGAATTTGTAGGAGAAAGCTACACATGGACACCAATGGACAACATTTGGCAGTTCAGTCTGTCAAAAAATATAAAACAGTTGGCCAGGTGCATTAACATATGCCTGTAATCCCAGCAGTTTAGGAGACTGAGGCAGGAGGATCTCAAGTTCAAAGCCAGCCTCAGCAAAATCAAGGCACTAAGCAACTCAGTGAGGCCCTATCTCTAAATAAAATACAAAATAAGGCTAAGGATGTGGCTCAGTGTTCAAGGGCCCCTGAGTTGAATCCCTGGGACCTCCTTCCCCAAAAAAGTTAATAAATGAAACCCTTGATACCAGACAGCAATTGAATTTGGTTTGTTATTTCAGCAAAATATCCATCAACACAACTGCTTCATTTTCTGTAGAAATCAGCAACTCCAATTAGAACAGACCCCACTCAGCCCCTGAGGCCTGGGATGAAATCTTTGCTGCCTGATCTAGAGCTGGAAGTGGGGAATGAGTAGCAGATTTTGCCTTATGGTTTCAATTTTGTTTCTGTCAAGTGGGTGATAAAATCAGGAAACAGAACAAGAATGTTTAGACAATGACTTGTTTACTGGTTTCTGGTTTGTTGAGAGCCACAGCCGAAGGGGCTCCAGCAAACTTTCAGACTGCCAGCTGATGATTGGCTCACAGTGGCCCCAGCAACACCTAGCTGATTGGCTCCTCTGTGGAGATGCTCATTGGGCTGTTTCCCTGCCCTTTCAGACCACGGAGCTGCTCATTGGGGGACTTTTTTGGCTCCGCCCATGCAACCCAGCCAATCGGCCTCAAGAGCAGGAGGATTGTGGGAAGAAGAGGTTGTTGGGTGTGTGTGGCTTGTGGGAAGCCGGTGGTGGCAGTTGGGCTCTGAGGGTTTTTCCTGAGGAGCTGTTTTGTTTATCTTGTGTGGTTCTAAAAATAAAGTTAGTTTCTTTTGACAAGTGGCTCCTGAATTGTGCCCAGCCAGACTGCGGCACTGGTTCAATTTATTGTCTGCTTAGTTACCAAGGGAATCCACTACACATGATTTAAGTGTATTTGTTAAATGCTGTCCACCAATAATGAAACAGATCTTCACTTAAATCCTCTCTTCCTGCTCTAAGGTTACTCTGACTTTCTAGGTAAGTTACAGCATCTGTTTTGTTTTACATCAGTGATTCTCCACCTTTTTGGTTTCAGGACCACTTTACACACTTAAAAATTAATGAGGAAACCAAAGAACATTTTTTATAATGTAGGTTAGTTCTATGAATATTTATCATTATAGGAATGAAAACTGAAAACTATTTAAAAATATTTACTAACTCACGAAAATAATCCCATTTTATAGTAATATAACTTCTTATGAAAAGTAAAAATGTTTTCCAAAACAAAAAAAAAAAAAAAAAGAGAAAGAATGATAATAATTAATGTCTCTCAGTTTTCCAAATCTTTTTAATGTCTGGTTTATTAGAAGACTGCAGATTTGCACACCTGCTTCTTTAATCAATCTCATGATATGTTGTTTTGGTTGAGGATATGAAGATTATTTGCATAACACAGAGATATATAGTTAGAAAGGTAAAAACCATTATAATAGCATATTCAGATAGTTATGAATATTCTTTGATTCTATGCCAAAACTTGATAAGTGGTAGTTTCTGCTTTGCTTTAGATTTGAGGTATCCCCCAAAGGCTTATGTGTGAGACAATGCAACAAAGTTTATAGGTGAAATGTTTGGGTTTTGAGAACTTTAACCTAACCAGTTCATTTATCCACTGATAGGGATTAACTGGATGGTAACTGTAGGCAGGTGGGGAGTGGATGGAGACGGTGGGTCACTGGGGATATGATTATGGATTTTTTATTTTGTCTCTGTTGAATGAAACTCTCTCTGCCTCCTGCTTGCCATGTCCTGAGCTTCTCTCCTCTACCATGCCTTTCTGCCATGATGTTCTGAGCACCTTAGGCCTTAAAGTGGAGTTGGCTGTCCATGGACTCAGACCTCTGAAACCATGAGTCCCAAGTAAACTTTTTCTCCTCTATGTTGTTTTTGTCTGGCCTTTTGGTCACAGTTTCATAAAAGTTAGTTGCAATGTGGAATCTGAAACCATGTCAATGGACATGATCTATCTTGCATTTTGAGTGATTTTGTAAAAATTATCATACTTTAACCAACATTGTGACCAATATCTGACACATAGAAAGTATTATTTCACTGACTTATGCAGATTTTCCAAATGATGACACTTTACATTACCCAAAATTTAAAAAGTCATATTTATTATATCACTAACAAAAAAAGTATTTTAAGTATTGGGAAGCTGATGAGATCATAGAGAAGGATGTAAGTTTTCTAAAATTTTCATTTTTGCTTAGCAAATATATTGGTTGTTTTCATTGAAGTCACAAATTCATTTTGTTAATTTTCAAAAAGCTGGTGAAATACACAAAACCAATAGCCATAGTTTGTCATTCTTTTAAGTGAAAGAATGGAAAAGATGGCTAGTTGAGCTCATTACTCAAATAATCACATGAGTACTTCCTCAGGATATGCATTCTTCAATTGGTTGCATTTCTTGACGCAGAATCCCATTTTTCTACACAGAATATTAAAAAGATATATGATCAAGAGTTTAGATTTAATAAAATTGAGTAATTTTTTTTACTGTTTTAGGAAGGACACTTTTTTTTCTGAGAGAGAGAGAGAGAAAGAGAGAGAGAGAGAGAGAGAGAGAGAGAGAGAGAGAGAGAGAGAGAATTTCAATATCCATTTTCTGGTCTTTCAGCGGACACAACATCTTTGTATGTGGTGCTGAGGATCGAACCCAGGCCGCACGCATGCCAGGCTAGCGTGCTACCACTTGAGCCACATCCCCAGCCCAGGAAGGACATTTTTTAAATGACACTTTTTTGTAAGTGTATAATGGTGAAGATAAAATCACTGCTAGTATAGCCCAATTCTATTGTTTAATTCCTACTAAAGCATTATAAGTTTCACCAACCATTCAAAGAAGCAGATCCAACCCCAGCAGCAGTGACCCAGCTGCAGGTCTCTGTATCCCAGTTCTCCAGCAGGCAGGCACTTGACAATGAAGATCTCAATGGAGGGTCCTGTTCAAGGGTGGACCCAGAAATCCAAGGTAAAAAGTAGACTTAACCAGAAGGCACTTGGAAGAGTGAAAAGCTGGAAATATTGCCCAAGGAAAATCTCATCAAGTTTCCCAAAAGGAAAATGATGCTTATTACAGAAAGCTAATTAAAGGTGTTCAGAATTGTGAGAAATGGAAGAACTCAAGTCAAAACCTGTTGATGGAAAAAGTGATGAGATCACTAATATCTGGCTGAGTTTCTAAATCTTCAAATTGGGCTTGAAAAGTTCTGTTTTCTACTCTTATCATTGGACTGAGAGTAGGGCCATCTTGCCCACAACATACTCAGTCCTCCCTAGGAGCAGAGAGAGAAGTGCTCTCAGGACCACACTCCTTACCTGGCCTTGAGGATAGCCCTATTGGTGTGGCACCTCAAGCCATGGAAAAGTCCCACTCACCACTATTACCTGGGATTTGGGATATAGGGGACTTGTCAGGAAGGAGTATTTAGGGAATGAAAAAGACAACTGAATATTTGTATGGAAATAAAAAACATGTTTACTGCACAGGTATGGTGGTGCATGCCTGTAATCCTAGTGGTTCAGGAAGCTGAGAGAGGAGAATCATGATTTCAAAGCCAGTCTCAGCAAAAGTGAGGTGCTAAGCAACTCAGTGAGACCCTGTCTCTAAATAAAAATACAAAATAGGGCTGGGGATGTGGCTCAGTAGTTGAATGTGCCTGAGTTCATTCCCTGGTACCCCTCCAAAATTATGTTTATTTATTGGAATGGGACAATAATTATTTATAAATAGAAAGTGCTAGAATTCAATATTGTATTAAAATCCTGCTTCTTCTACTACAAAAAATAAAAGTAGTTTCACCAACCATTGCCTTTATACTATCAGTGCAAATGCCAATAAATGAAAAAGGCAAATAGTAGCTTAGTATTTAAATAATTTTGACATGCACTGATGTGTAACTTTCTCCATTTGCTGTTAACAGCTTAAGTCCTGGGATAAACAAGTAGCTGGGTTTAAAAAAGATTAGGGTTCTTCCAGGCAGATACAAAAAACAATACCAAGGAAGTCAAAGGTGTTAAAGGAGAGTACAGTTTGTGCTTGAGAATCTAAATTGGGAAAGAAAGAAAGTGAGAATTGAGGGCAATAGATAGTGAGAAAGTGGCATGCTCATCAGAAATATGGAGGGAAAGGTCCAAGTTGTACGGTACCATGGAGATGACAGAGAAAGTATAATTATTGATTTCAAATGCTGGGTTTGACTCTGGGACAGATAATAAGAATGACTCATTATAACAAGAACAGTAGCTGGCTTTCTTTGTGACACTATGCTGGGAACTTGACAAATGGTATATCAGTTAATCTCTGTCAGTTCTATGAAAGAGGTACTACTATTATTTACTGACAAAAACTGGGGGGGCAGATTTAGGAAATTTAAATACTTTAGTATTGGAATTGAATTTCAAACCCAGGTCTATACAGAGCCCATCTTTTTTATTATGCAATGTTTTCCTATACCTCCCAAAACCAGGTAACATGGAGTCAGGCTTGGTCAGGTACAAGAAAGTTTGTATTAGTAAAGTGACCCCCAAAATAAAAGAAAAGAAAAAAGAAAAGAAAACCCCTCAGTGAAGACCTAGATAGACAGGTAAGAAGTGGGAGCACATGGCTTTTTTCCTAGCTGTCACCTCAAATTTTTCTTGCTTCCCTTCAATACACAGATACTGAGTTCTTCCCTGCTTGTGTATTCTTAGTTTTATTTCTGTCTGTTCCTTGGGTCCATAGATATGTGACTCAGTGACATGAGCCTGGAAAAAGTGAGGTAGACTATTTCCACATTAATTTGAAATTGAAAAAAAAAATTATTTTCAGATACAGGCAGATGCATTTTGCTTCATTGAGATATAAAGCATATGTTTTGGATAAGAACAGATTGTATTACTGATTCCCCCAAATTGACAAAATAATGGCTCAAGAATTTATGGTTGTCTTACTCTCTGTTTCTGTTTACTGAGATAAGCTTTCTTTCCAACTGAGATATAGATCCCCTTTTAAAAAAATAAACTATTTTTGTATGATTTTTAATATTTCTCAAAGAATTTAATTAATTCCTTCATACATTAAAGTTTCAAATATATAGAGGGCCTACTCTGACTAGGTGGTATCAGTCATAGACAGAGAATAATGAGCTGAACCAAACACAGCACTCTTATCCTTCTAGTCTCCTTGGGGAGAAACAAGGGCACAGCAAACTGTATGCCTTTCCTTAATAATTCCTCTGTCTTGATTTTCATAACATTCTGTGCGGCAGGCAATTGTAGTGGGTAGACAATGGCTCCCCAAAGACATCTACCTCCTAAACCTGTGACTATGTTCTGTAACAGCAGATGAGACTCCGCAGATGTCATTAAGTTAAAGATCTTGAGATGAGGACATTCTGAATTATCTGAGTGGGCCCATTGAAATCACAATAGTCTGCTAAGAGGGCTATAGGAGAATCAGTGAGAGGAGATGTGACAACAGAAACCAAAGTCAGAGTGTTGGGGGACCATGGACCAAGGAACAGCAAGGATGCCCATTCTCCCCTAGAGAGTCCAAAAGGAATGCAAACCTGCCAACATTTTTTATTTTACCCCACTGAAACCCATCTTGGACTTCTGACTTCCAGAATTATGAAATAAAAAAATCATGTTGTTTAAAACAGCCAAGTTTGTGGTAACACAGTATAGCAGCAGTAGGAAGCTAATACAACTGGGCACTGTTTTTGGACCTATGTAGCAGATAAATAATCTGAGTGAAAAGCTCACAAGAATTAAATTTCAAACAATGCAAAATGGTGCAACCACCACAGACACGTTGGCATTATCTATCAAAATTGTCAATGTATTTGCTCCACTTACTCCTGTCCTACAGATATGCCTGATTTGAATGAAATGGCACATGTTCAAGTTCATTCACAACAGCCTTGTTTATTAGAGTAAAATACCAGAAATATCCAATTGTTTATCTCTGGTGGAGTAGTGAAATAAACTTCACAGTGGAACAGGTTACAGCTATAAAAAAGAATGAGGAAGTTCTCTACCTACTGAGAGAGTAAGAGCCTCAAGATATACTGTTAAGCCAGGTATGTACCACATGCCTGTAATCCCAGCAATTTAGGAAGCTGAGGCAGGAGGATCTCCAAAGTTTGAGGCCAGCCTCAGCAATTTAGCAAAGCCCTAAGTAACTTAACAAGACCCTATCTCAAAATAAAATATAAAAAGGGCTGGGGATGTGGCTCAGTGTTTAAGCAGCCCTGAGTTCAATTCCTGGTGCAAGCACATGCACACACTCACATACACACACATACACACACACTTATATTGTTAAGTGAAAAAAGGATAGTAAAAAACATTACACATTGAGTGTGCTAGCTTTTTTATATGAAAAGGGATTAAATAAGTACATTCATATTTTCTTATATATGAGGAAAGAAGCACTAGAAGGGTGTACCAACAACCACCAAAATTAGGTGAAATGAGGTGGATAGGGATGGGGAGGAAGGTGAGAAATATTTTTCAAAGTACAAATTTTTGTATCTAACTTTTAACAATGTGAATGTGCTCTGTATTTTACTTTATTTATTTATTTAATTTTGGTATAGGGGATTGAACTCAGGGCCACTTGACGATTGAGCCACATCCCTAGCTCTTTTTTATTTTTTGAGACAAAGTCTCATTAAGTTGCTTGGTACCTTGTTAAGTTGCTGAGGATGGCTATGAACTTGTGATCCTCCTGCCTCAACCTCCCAAGCTGTTGGGATTACAGGGTTGTGTCACCACAACTAGCTGAAGTTAAAATTCTTAAACCTCAGAAGTTCTGAGCCCTGGCCCAAGAACTATGTTCCTTGATTTCCCACCCCGAATCCCCTTCATGCCACAATGGGCCTCAAAAATTCCAGCCTAAAAAAATCCCAGCCTACATGTTCAATTTCCATCATTAAACCCACAAACAGACACTCGTGGCCACCCTTTGTACCTAGGGGTTTTCATGGACTGGCATATTCTGTCTGTCATAAGATGAACCCAGAGATTCATGCAGATTCTACAGCAGTCTTAGGGCTATTGGGAATTCCAGAACAATGGATCACAAGGTAAGAGGGATGGTTCTAAGTGGGTATAACCTTTTGGCCTCTGGAACTCCTTGCCTTAGGGGGAGGGCAGAGATCAAAAGAGAGCCAGAGCCAAAGTCCACTAATGCATGAAGCCTAGAGAAAGAATTCTTCTTTATCCATTCCAAAAGAATCCTGCCTTCTCCAGAAGTGTCCACAAAAGGGATCCTGGAAGATAGATAAGCAGGATTTGAGCTCAATCAATCACTTAATGAACAGAGAGAACAGGGATAAGAAAGAATCATGGTGAACTCAAAGTGTCAGATAGTGAGGGAAAGCACCTAGTTCAGAACCAACACAGTGGTGATTATTTAGACATGTCTAAGCTGAAAGTTAAATGATTGGCAGTTGAATAATGATGAAAATTACCATTCTCTTTTCCATTGTTAGTGTTGTCAGAATATTTGAGCCTCCCTAGCCAACTAAATTTCTTCCCTTAGAATTCATTTGCTCTTGACATGAGTCTTTTTATGAGTTGCTTATGCTCTCTTGATGATCAGACCCCATGGGTGAAGGCTTCACCAACTTTCAGGTGTATGTAGAAATAATGATGCTTGGAATCTCCTAGGAACATGGGAAAAGCTACATGAGTGCCTCCCATGGTGACCAGAATTTAGTACAACAAACTTACATGTGTTTAAGAACAAAAGCAGTTTCAACAACCATCATATCATAAACTCACAGCATAATTTGGTCAACACCCACATACACACACACACACACACACACACACACACACACACACACACACACCTCCTACCATTAGATGACTCTGCTCCTCTATGCCTCTGCTTCTACTACTCACCAACCTACCAGCATCTTCCTAAATTTGTGACTCCCATGTTCTCATGGCCAGCATGCTGCTCTTTTTCTGTGTGTCATTTTTTATTTCATCCCTATGTGGTCATTGGAGTAGTTCTCAAATTTTCTGGCCCTCTCTCCCTCCAAGCAAATGGTAATATCTATCCTATGTCCCTGATCCACTAGAAACTAGGTGTGGCATATGATTTTCTTTGGCCAATGAAATAGAGTAGAAGATACCCATGTCACTTTCAAGGGGAATCTTTAGGGGACAAGGTATGCTTCACCAAAATCTATCTTTTTCCTTCATTTGGGAGTCCAAAACAAGTTCAAAGGCAGCCACAGCAAAAGCAAGGTGCTAAGTAACTCAGTGAGTCCCTGTCTCTAAATAAAATTCAAAATCAGTCTGGGGATGTGGCTCAATGTTTGAGTGCCCCTGAGTTCAATCTCCAGTACCCTCCCAGATACTATTAAAATAGTATATCTTTTTAAATGTATTATAAAATTTTATATTTTGATATTATGAGAATATTATAAAATACACTATAAAATATTTTGGTATAAATATATCCCATGTGATATTTGAAATATGTTTATACTGAAAATACTATTCATGGTTTATTTGAAGTTCAACTTTAACTAAGCATTACTAGGTAACTGTGGGAATATTGGGAGAGGGTTTCGCCAGCAGAGATAGATATCAGTATTTTTAAAATTTCCCTATTTGGTATTTAAAATAAAAAACTCTAATTTTGCACAACTGTCCTCAACCCCACAGATAAAATAAGTATTATTTTCTGTCATCAGAGATCTATGTATAGAGTGGCATTCATTCTGTTTGAAATCATATGAGATGATGGATTTCATAATCACTTATTTTTTATACTTCTCTCCTTTATAGTATTGTAAGGAGATGCAATAATTGACAACCCTAGCATTGTCTTTGTGTGAATAGCACACGATTTTCCATTCTGTAAATGCCCACCATTTTTTTATGAATTAATCATTGATTATAATGAATGAAGTGAATAAAGAGGCTTAGTCAGAGGAAAGCTAACATCTGAGTCAAAGTCACAATAAAAAAAAGATGAATAAAATTTTAGGGTACCATAGTTTTAGGGAGCACTCATATATCTGAATTAAATTGAGCCAATCATTGTTTCTGAGTTCTAACAGGTATAGCTCTTTCTACAAGTGAAGAACCTTATTAGGTTACTCTGATCCAGCAAAAGCTAATACAATCAGAGAAACCCTGGATAGAATCTCAATTCTTGGTCACTGCAATTGATTGAAAAGATTTCAGAGGCAATTAGAGTAGAAAAAAAAACAGAGCTGTGGGGTTACTGACTCACTTAGCTAGGCAAACAGGTAAGTGATACCATGTATAGGTTTTCAGAGAGTGGATGAGAACATTGGATTAAATGATGACTAAACAACTCAGAGGTAAACCATTGTGTTCCCGGTCAAGGATGACATTAGTGATGGTGACTTGTGAACATTGACAGCGTGAAACATTCTAAATTTTCTTTAAAATACACTTCAATAAACCTTTCAAATAATTAGACTGTTATAACTTTGTTATAAAATATTTAGAAAATATAGAGAAAGTCTTTCATAATCTTGCTTCTCTAATAGAACTATAGTGTATATTTGGCTGCACTTTCCTCTAAATTTTGAAAAAGAGTTCTTTTGCATGTTTCCAAGTGGTGGTCCATTAAACATTCTGAAAGTCTGGCTACACTATACCCCTGATGCTACTGTTTATCACTGAGCAAGCAACCCAATTTCCATTTTAAAGCTGTTCCTTTCTTTTTAATCTCTGTTTCAGTGGATGACCTTGCTTCCTATCCCAGAGGGACCATAAGTAATTGCAGCTCTCCATTGTTG
Source organism: Callospermophilus lateralis (assembly GCF_048772815.1). NCBI lineage: Eukaryota > Metazoa > Chordata > Mammalia > Rodentia > Sciuridae > Callospermophilus > Callospermophilus lateralis. Next base: position 732,120 of record NW_027510154.1, read on the forward strand.
ATTGCCTTCAGCTCAATACATCATGGTCCTTTCAAATCCTTTTATCTTTTTCCTTCACCATCAAAAGAACAGTCTAGGGCTGGGGACATTGCTCAGTAGAGTGCTTGCCTTTCATGTACAAGGTCCTGGGTTCAACCCCCAGCACAACACACACACACACACACACACACACACACACACAAACAAACAAAAAACAAAAACAAACAAACAAACAGGCTAGTCAGGTGTGGTGGCAGATGCCTGTAATCATATTGAATTGGGAGGCTAAGGGGAAAGAGGATCACAAGTCCAAAGCCAGCCTCAGCAACTTAGCAAGGCCCTAAGCAACTTAGGAAGACCCTGTCTCAAAATGAAAAATAAGAAGATCTTGGGATGTGGCACAGTGGTCAAGGACCCCTGGGTTCAACCCCTATTACCACCCCCCTCAAAAAAACAAACAAACAAACAAATAAAAACTAGAGGCTCCTTCCTCTTCAAAGCATAGCCATCACCTGGTGTCCCTCACTCCTTTCCACCTGACCTAAACTTATACATGATCCCTAGTCCCCCATAGTTCCATGCCTCCTCAGAGAGATTACATCTGTTGATAACATGGCCTCTGACAGTGATATTACTCCTAAACCCCCCTAACACTTCTAGGCATATAATAATGTCTAGAATTCCTAGGTGAGCAAACAAACATTGTAGGTGTATCAATGAATGCAAAAATGTTACTTTCTCTACTTCCCTATAATTCTGCTCAATTTTTAATTAAACCTTATGACAGCAGATGGCAGAAACTTAATCTTAGTTATTTAAGGATTGGATTTCTTTTATTCATGTATATATTTTCCTGGAGGTTCTATCTAAATTCTGGCAGGCTAAAGTGACAATAGCAATATGAAAAATATGTACCACTTTACTCTATGCTGGCCATTGTTTTTATGCCTCCCTTGTCTTAACTCACCTAATTCTCACAACAGCCCCAAAGTAGATTCTAATATCATGTCCTATTTTATGTGCAGGGTAAAGATAGATAGAGAATTAACTAAATTTACCCAAAGAATCAAAAGTCATATGTACTAGAATTGGCACTCCCCCAGACTCCCAGGTTAGAGGGGCACTCCGACCTGAAAGGAGGAGTGCACCACTACCTTGGGCGAAATGCTGGTATCCGAGCTCCCACCAGCACCCAGGGTAGAGGGGCACTCCCCACACTGGAGGGGGGAGTGTTCCTCTACCTTGGGTGTCATGGGGAACTCGGATACAAGCAAGGCACCCAGGTTAGAGGGGCACTCCCACCTCCAGTGGATATCCTGGGTGTCAGGGGAGCTAGGATACCCGTATGGCACCCAAGGTAGAGGGCACTCTCCCCTCCAGGTCAGAGTGCCCCGCTAACCTTGGTGTAAGGGGGAGCTAGGATACCATCATGGCACCCTCTAACTTGGGTGTCCAGAGGAGCTTGGATACCAGCAAGGCGCCCATGTAGAGGGGCACTACCCCTACATGCGGGAGTGCCCCTCTAACGTAAGTGTCTAGGTGAGCTGGGATACCAGCCCGGCACCCAGGGTAGTGGAACACTCCACACTCCAGGCGAAAGTGCCCCTCTAACCTGGGTGTGTGTGGGGGGCACTCGGATACAAGCAAGGCACCCAGGGTAGACTGGTACTCCACCTTCCAGACAAAAGTGCCCTTGTAACCTTGGTGTGTGTGTGGGGAGCCCAGATACCAGCAAAGCACCCAGGGTAGAGGAGAACTCCCCGCTCCAGGTGGGAATGCCCATCTAACCTGAGTATGGGGGCAGCACGGATACCCACATGGCACCCAGGGTAGAGGAGCACTCCCCCCTCTAGGCGGGAGTGCCCCTCTAACCTGGGTGTGTGCAGGAGCTCGGATACCAGCAGGGAACCCAGGGTAGAGCGGCACTCCCCCTCCAGGCAGGAGTGCCCCTCTATCCTGGATGTCTGTGGGAGCTTGGATACCAGCAGGACTCCCAGGGTAGAAGGGCACTCCCACTCCACATGGGAGTGCCCCTCTCTCCTGAGTGTAGGTGGGAGCTTGGATACCAGAAAGGCACCCAGGTTTGAGGGGCACTCCCCCCTCCAGGATGGAGAGTGCCCCTCTTCCCTGGATTTCGGGGGAGCTCGGATACCTCCCAAGATCCCAGGTAGAGGGGCACTGTCAACTCCAGGTGAAAGGACTCTTCTAACCTGGGTGTGGGGGCAGTGCAGATACCCACATGGCACCCAGGGTAGAGGAGCACTCCCCCCTCTAGGTGTGAGTGCCCCTCTAACCTGGGTGTCAGGGGAGCTCGGATACCAGAAGGCACCCAGATTAGAGGGGCAGTCCCACCTCCAGAGGGGAGTGCCCCTCTAACCTGAATGTCGGTGTTAGCTTGGATACCATCAGGGCACCCAGAATTGAGGGACACTCCTCCCTCCGGGTGGTGGTGCCCCTGTAAACTGGGTGTCCTCTGGAACTGGGATACCAGCCCGGCACACAGGGTAGAGGGGTACTCCCCTCTCAAGGTGGGAGTGTCCCACTACCCTGGGTGCCGGGCTGGTATCCCAGCTCACCTAGACACTTAGGTTAGAGGGGCACACCTCCTGGAGGGGGGAGTGCCCCTCTACCTAGGTGCCTTGCTGGTATCCAACTTCTTCTGCACACCCATGTCAGAGGGGCACTCCCGCCTGGAGGGGGGAGTGCCCCTCAATTCTGAGTGCCCTGATGGTATCCAAGCTGCCTCTGACACCCAGGTTAGAGGGGGCACTCCCACCTCCAGGGGGAAATGCCCCCTCTAACCTGGGTGCCCTGCTGTTATAGGAGCTCCCCCTGATATCCAGATTAAATGGGCACTGCCACCTGGAGGGGGGGAGTGCCCATCTACCCTTGGTGCCTTCTGGTATCCGAGCTCCCCACAACACCCAGGTTAGAGGGGCACTCCCGCCTGGAGGGGGGAATGCCCCTCTACCCTGGTTGCCATGCTGTATCTGAGCTCCTGAGACATCCAGGTTAGAGGGGCACTCCCGCCTGGAGGGGTGAGTGCCAGTCTGCCCTGGGTTCCTTGCTGGTATCCAAGCTCCCCCCAACACACAGGATAGAGGGTCACTCCTGCCTGGAGGGGTAGTGCCCGTCTATTTTGGGTGCCGTGCTGGTAAGGGAGCTCCCACCACACACTCAGGTTAGAGCGGCACACCCGCCTGGAAGGGGAAGTGCACCTCTAACCTGGGTGCCACCCTGGTATCTGAGCTCCCCCCGACACACATATTAGAGGGGCACACCCCCTGGAGTTGGGAGTGCCCCTCTTCCCTGGGTGACAGGCTGGTATCCCAGCTCCCAGGGACACACAGGATAGCGGGGCACTCTGCCATGGAAAGGGGAGTGCCCCTCTACCTTGGGTTCCTGGCAGATATCCGAGCTCCCCTGAAACCCAGGGAAGAGGGGCACTCTCCAGCCTGAAGTGAGCAGTGCCCCTCTACCCTGGGTGCCTTGCTTGGTATCCAAGCTCCTTGGGAGACCCAAGTTAGAGGGGCACTCCCGTCTGGAGGGGGAGGGCCCCTCTACTCTGGGTGCCATGATGGCATCCTAGATCCCCTTTCACCAAGTTTAGTGGGGCACTATGACCTGGAGGGGGGAGTGCCCTTCTACCCTGGGTGCCATATGGGTATCCTAGCTTCCACTGACACCCAGGGTAGAGGGGCACTCCCCCCACTGGGTGCCCCTCTAACCTGGGTGCCTTGCTTGTTTCTGAGTTCCCCACTCCCTGACACCCAGGTTAGAGGGGCACTTTTGCCTGGAATGGAGAGTGCCCCCTCTACCCTGGGTGCCAGGCTTGAATCCCAGCTCACCTAGACACTTAGGTTAGAGGGACACTCCCCCCTCCAGGCGAGAGAAGATGTCTAGGTTTGAGAAGGTGTCTCGAATGTGTCCCTTTTCTATATATGGTTGTGCCTGAAATTTTGAAAGGATGGGGGGCCCTCTCATGAGGTGCCTGTCCTCTAGGGATAGGTCACATGCTCCAACTTCCCAGAGATATATTTTCCCTCTTAAGGTGTGCCCCTTCTTTAGGGCATGGGGTTCCCCTCCTCTAGGGATTGGGTCACCTAATTGAGAGGTGCCCCTTTACTTTGGGTTGGGGTTCCCAATCAATAAGAATAGTGTCACTTTTCCAAGCAAGCGACGTATCTAGGAAATATGGGCATGGCTCCTCCACGAAGGATGAGGTCCAAGGGTGTGCCCTCTTCTAGGGAATGGTGTACCCCTCATTTAGATATGGTGACTCTCTCTGGAGCAGTGCTCCTCTAGTAGGGAATTGGGGCTCCCATCCCTCATTAACAATTAAATCCTTCGCTCATGAAGTGCCAATCCTCTAAAGGATCAGGTGTTCCTCCTCTACAGAGTGGGTCCCCCTAAAGAGGGGTACCCTTCCTCTACAAACTGAGTCCTCATACAGAGGGGTGCCCTATTATAAGAAAAGTATTGCTCCTCCACAAGAAATTAGGTTCCCATCTAAAAGGGTGCTCCTCCTGTACAAAAAAGGGCCTTCCCTTTCCAGGGTTCCGCCTCCTCTAGTGGGATGGGCCCTGGTGCTCCTGGCCCCAGAACTAATGGGGCTCCCCCTTTCGGGGTTGCAGTCTCAAAGGGGGCCCCGCCTGTAAAAAACAGGGGTCCCTCTCTCGGGGGTTGCCCATCCTATAGGAAGATGAGCCTGCCCCTTGCCCCTTGAGGGATGGGGCTCCCCCACTCTGGTGTCCCTCTTTTACTGAATGGTTGATGCTCTCCTATTTCCATTTTGGAAGCCTTTTCTCTAGGGATGAATTTCTATTGTCAGGGATGCTCATCTCTAGGGGATTCGAGCACCCTTCTTTCTCTAGAGATGTGGTGCATCTCTTGGGGTATTCTGCTTTGTGGGATTTGGACAGCCCTTCTCTAGCATGTGGTCCCCCTCTCCAGGAGACCCACCTTGAAGGGATGGGGGCCTGGGCCCTGCCTGCTCGAGGGATGGAGAAAACTTCTCGGGGTGGTGTCCCTCTTTTATATAAGGTTATATCTGAAAGGATGGGGTGCCTTCTCACTGGGTGCCCCTCCTCTAGAGAACTGGGCATGGCACCCCTCATCCTGCAAAGGATGGGGCTCCCCATCTCGGGGATTATCCCCTCCTCTAGAGGGATGGGCCCTGGCGCCATTCACCACCTTGAGGGAGGGGACCTGCCACCTCGAGGGTGGCTCATCTCTTTAGGGGCAATCCTGGCACCCTTATCGCTACAAGGGATGTGGCTCCCCTTCTTTGGAGTTATCCCTCTTTTACTGGATGGTTGCCGCTCTATTGTCAGAGTCCCCTTCTTTTTGGAAGTCTTTTCTCTAGGGATGGGTTACCTATTGGCAGGGGTGCCCTATCCTTAGGGGATTCCAGACCCATCTTTCTCTAGAGATGTGGTGCATGGCTTGGGGTCTTCTTCTTTGTGGGATTTGGATAGCCCTTCTTTAGCATGTGGTTCTCCTCCTCTAGGGAGACCCACCTCAAGGGGATGGGGCCTGTTCTCTGCCTCCTAGAGGGATGAGGTCAACTTTTTGGGGGTTCCCCCACTTCTCTATTTGGTTGTGCCTGAAATTTTGGAAGGATGGGGGGGGCCCTCCCATGGGGTGCCCTCCTCAAGCGATGAGTCACATGCCCCCAACCTTTTAGAGATACATTTCTTTTCTTAGGTATGCCACTTCTTTAGGGCATGGAGTGCCCCTCCAATAGGGATAGGGGCACTTACTGGAGTGGTGACCCTTTACTTAGGTTGGGGTTCCCAATCAATAAGGATGGTGTTACTTTTCTAATCATGCAGCTGGAGGAAATAAGAAGCACTGATTCTCCACCAAGGATGGAGTCCAAGGGGTTGCTCCTCTTTGAGGGAATGGTATGCCCCTTAATTAGAAATGGTGACTCTCTCTGGAGTGGTGCTCCTCTAGTAGGGAATTGGGGGGACACCCTTCTCCTCTGGTTGTCGAGCGAGCTACCGTCACACCCAGAAGAGAGGGGACTCCCCCCCTACAGGGGGAAAGACCCCTCTCCCCTGGGTGTGGTGTAGAATTTCCATCACACTTAAGGGTGAGGGGATTCCCCCCTACATGAAGAAGATCCCTCTCCCATTACTGGGAGGGGAACCTGGAACCACTGCAACCAGGGGTGAGGGGAATCCCCCTACAGGGAGGTAACCAATCACCCCTGGGTGTCAAGGGGAGCTTGGAACCATCGCACCCAAAAGTGAGGGGACTCCCCGCTACAGGTGGGAGACACCTCTGCTGTGGTCTGGCTGGGCACAAATCACGAGCCACTGAAGCAGGAACAAACTTTATTTTTGAACTCCACCAGCAACTCCTCCCGAACGCCACATGGCTCGTCCAGGAACCAGCCATGGGAAATATCTCTTCTGGAAATTTACCTCCTCCTGCACTTCCCCAACCAATGGGAACTCATGGGGAATCCCCGGGAATCCCCACGAGAATTCAAAGTAGCGCAAGACCTCAAAAGTAGCGGTGGAGGAAGATAGTAATGCCTCGCCTGTCAACCAATACTGTTGGCAAAATGCGAGGGGCCATACCAACTTGGCTGTGGCTCTCAGCATCTCCCCCCTTCTGTTTAATTAAACAACAAGCAATGTGGCTTAGGGACCATGCCTGTTATGTTGTCCAATACAACATATGGTTCTTACCCGTCATCGGATGAGCTGACCTCTAGGCGTCAGCCTCCTGTCTTATGTTGGTACCACTGCAATTGGATCATACCCGTCACTGACTACCAGTCCAGCATATAGCCATACTTGTGGATAGGCCTTTGGACCAGTGGGGGGGTGAGGTTCTTTGCCTCACCTCTGTTGACCCCCAAATTTGGCCTTGGTGCCGGGGGGGGCATGAGGTTCTTTGCCTCACCTCTGTTGGCCCCCAAATTTTAGACCATCACTAGTAGAAGGGAGGAGGATGAAAAATGCCATGACACTCAGCCAATTGAGGGCTCCTTTGAAAAATTGTACTACCAGTGACATCATCAGCAAAGATACTCCAGCACTACCACAATTCGCTGCACCAACAGATAGATCACAATGCATACAAGTGATACATAGTCCAGGCAAGTTCTGCAAGCAGTTCAAAGCAGAGGAATCCATCAATATGTCCATTTCCTCCCAAAGTAAATCAACTTCTTGATTGAGCATCATTTGTTGAGTTATTATTCATTGGTGCATCGGTTTATACAGTTTGTTGTGATAACTATCGAAGAAGCTGTAGTTAGGTTTTATCTTTGTCTTCACTGGCATTGGGATGAAGTTAGGAACTCTGGCAATGATGCTAAAAATATGTAACATTCCAACAGGCACTAAGAAAACAATTTTTTGAACAATTTACATTATCCTGAACAGAATTATTAAATATAATGAAATGGAAAGGTGAAAGTAAACAAACAGATCTGTTAACCTCCTTATTTGTACACATATTAAAACAATCCTCAATAGCTGTTTACCCAGTTTAAATTAAAACATTTAAATCACGTGAATAAAAAAATTCTGATCCATTGTTTCATGACCACTCCTCATATATGATATATGAACATACGCACATACAGACATACAACACCAAACACAAGTGTGCACACAAACGTACAACACATAAGACAATAGTAAAGGCCTTGTAGCTTTACACAGGTGAAATTTCCATTGCAATGTTTAAAAACTCCATAGTCAAAAAATAAAACTGATCAGGAAAACATTAACCTAGGTCTGTAGGAACTCAAAAAATAAAATAGAACTTTATGATGTGGGAAAAGGCAATAATAAAATAGATATTGAAAAAGCAGCCTGGTTAATCACTGTCACAGATGTAAGAATAGCCAAGCTGGAACTCTGGATATCAGCTGTTTATGGATTTGAGTCAAATCATCTTTTTTTTGGTCTGTAGAAATTGCTTTGGTTAGCCTCTCTGGAATCCAAATCGGCTGCTGTTCTCCCTGTGGAAACACACAAACAGAACCCCGACTCTAGACAATCATTGGGTCAGGACCTTTCCATTTTCCTGTTAGAGTATCCTTCCAAAGTACCTTAGGCTTATGTACATTTTTTGGACACATATGCCTTTCCGCAGCACTAAGCCCTGATGAATCCAAATTTAAAAAAAAATTAGAGTAAAAAGCGTTATTTTAAGTTCATCTTTGGGGGATATATACCCCTTTTCAATTCCCTCTTTTTGCTTAAATAAGTACATTTTAATAGTTTGATGAGCTCTTTCAACTACGCCTTGTTCCTGTGAATTGTATGGGTTTCCTGTTATATGAGTAATGCAAAATGATGAGCAAAATTGTTAAAAAGAGGTAGAAGAATAACCAGGACCATTATCTGTTTTTAACTGTTTTGGAACGCCCTCAGTGGCAAAATTATGCAAGCCATGGGCTATAATATCTTTAGTTTTCTCTCTGGCATGAAGGGAGCCCATCAAAAATCCTGAAGATGTATCAACTGTAACATGCAAATATTTTAATTTTCCAAATTCTGGCAAGTGTGTGACGTCCATCTGCCAAATATGGTTAGGTATCAATCCTCTAGGATTGACTCCAAGGTTAACTTGTGGTAAAATGTTCACACAATTTTGACATTGTTTTATTATTTGTCTAGCTTGTTCCTTATTTATTTTAAAATGCTTTTGTAAAGTATTAGCATTGACATGGAACCTTTTATGAAAATTTGTTGCTTCTTGTAGTGTAGAGAAAATATGTATGTCATGTGTAGTTTTATCTGCCAAATCGTTGCCCAAACTAAGGGCTCCAGGCAATCCTATATGTGCCCTGATATGTCCTATAAAGAATGAATCTTTTCTATCCCAGATTCAACTTTGAATAGTGGAAAACAAAGAGAAAACATTTGATGAAGGAGAAATCCTACCAGCATCTTCAAGGGATACTATAGCATTAACTATATACTGTCTATCAGAAAATAAATTAAATACAGAATCTTTAAACATCACAAAAGCTTGTAAAACTGCATTAAGCTCTACCTTTTGAGTTGATTTTTTGGGTACTAAAAATGTAAAATTTGATCAAGTATAACTACTACTGCTGTAACATTATTTGATCCATCAGTGAATACATTTGGAGCATTCATGATAGGGGTTTTTCTTGTCATTTTTGGAAAAACTACAGAATGCTAAGACCAAAAAGACACAAAGGATTAGATGGTAAGTGATTATCAAATGAAACATTAGATTTACACATGATTATTGCCCAAGTATTTAACTAATTAGCTAACTCATCAATTTGATCCATAGTATATGGAGTAATAATTTTATTGGGAAAAATTCCAAACACTCCCTTCGCTGCTTTTATTCCTTTGAGTATTAATTGTCCTACAGCCTCAGGATGCCTAGTAAGAATAGTGTTAGGAGAATAAGATAAATGTATCCACAATAATGGACTTTCTTGCCAAAATACTCCTGTAGGAATATTTTTGTTGGTATTACAATAAATAATAAAGGCAAACTTTTATCAATTCTATACAAATGCATATTTTCCATATATGTTTCAATAATTTTTAATGCCTTTCTTGTTTCAGGCATTAACATGCAGGGTAAATTTGGATCTGATGGACCTTTTTAGGATATCAAATAAAGGTCCCAACTCTCCTGTCGGTATGCCTAGATAAGGCCTTATGCAATTTATGTCTCCTAATAACTTTTGAAAGTTGTTAAGTGATTTGAGTTGATCTACTCGTATTTGTATTTTTGGTGGACGGATCATGTTTGAGGATAATAGAACTCCTAAATAATTAATTGGAAAATTTAATTATACTTTATCTATTGCTATCTCTAGATTATAATTTTTAATAAATTTGTAAGTGTGGCATAACAAATTTATGTGTTTTTATCTTTGTGTGCTAACAATACATCACCCTTATAGTGAAATATTTGTAGTTCAGGATTTTGATTTTTAACTGGCTGGATTGATTTGTTAACATAAATTTGACACATAGTTGGGCTGTTAGCCATCCCTTGACACAGTACTTTCCATTCATATCTCTGATCAGGACCTTCATGATTCAGTGCAGGGATAGTAAATGCAAAACATGGACTATCCTCAGGATGAATTGGAATTGAAAAAAAAAAAGTCTTTAATATCTATAGCTAAAACGTACCAGGTTTTTGCAAAGCAGACAATTGAGGAATCCCCGATTGAGTAGGTCCCATAATAACCATCTCATTATTAATGGCTCTTAAATCTTGCAATAATCTCCATTTAGGGCTAGACAAGGTTTTAGGAAAGAAAAATGGGAGTATTATAGGGAGATAGGGAAGGTTGTATATGTCCCTCAGCTAATTGTTGTTTGACCAGGTCATGGGCTGCTTGTATCTTTTCTTTAGTCAGTGGCCACTGAGGAACCCATACTGGTCTATCTGATTTCCAAGTAATTTTTATTGTCTCAGTGGCCCTTTCTGAAAATCCAACCCATGTCTGTCTGTTCCTTGATCTATTTGAATTGGTGCTGCTATACCTTGTTCTCCTAATCTTTTTTCTTTCCTAAAACCTTGTCTAGCCCTAATAGTGGGTGCATTTGGATTGATGTTATTTGTTAATGTCAAACCTAATTGATCGAGGACATCTCGTCCCCATAAATTCATAGGAAGATGACCCAAAACATATGGCTGTATAGTTTCTCCACATTGTTCAGGATCCTTCCAATCTAATACTATTGCACTTCTATGGGGATTAGGTGCCACTCCTAGGCCTCGAAGCGTTTGAGTGGCTTGTTGTAACAGCCACTGTTTTGGTCATTCTTGACGAGATATGATGCTAAGGTCTGCACCTGTATCCAGTAGCCCATTAAATTCATGTCCTTGAATATTTAGTTTTATCATTGAGCGAGAATCTACATTTAAAGAGAGCATAGCCCATTCTACACCTATGGAGCCTAATCCCCTGGAACCTCTTTCTATACTACTACTGGAAAATTTCTCATGTAGGCTGGGTATTATTAGTATCTATTCTATTCTATCTCCTGGTGAAATTACTGATATACCCTTTGGAGAACTAGCTATAATTTTTATTTCACCTTCATAATCGAGATCAATTACCCTGGGACTTATCATAAGAGTAGAAGAGCTGTGTCCTAACAATAAGCCTACTGTTCCTTGGGGAAAAGGTCCTTTTACTCCTGTGGGACTGATATGAACTCCCATCTCTGGTGTTAGTACTGCTCTGGCGGAGGCACAGATGTCCAACCCTGTGCTCCCTCTGGTTCATCTGATGAGAGATCTGATGGATAATGTGTACTGGGCACTACCCTGATGGTGTTGCTTGGTTCCTCCATGGTGTTTCTGGTTTCCTCCAGTGCCCCATATATTTGTGGTTGTGGGCCCCGGAGCTTGGGCCCTTCTGTCCGTTTTTTGGCAATGGAGCCCGATGCCTTTCTCCATGATATTGTGGGTAAACACCTGGTCCTTGTCTGTTTTTTGATAATCGAGTACCCTCTATGGTGGTTTGAGAATGGCATTTATTAGCCCAATGTCTCCCTCTACAGCATGGTGGGCAAATACCCAGTATTCTACTCCTTTGATATCTAGCTTTGTTAAACCCTCCTCCTATGGGGCAATTCCTTTTAAAATGTCCTGTTTGTTCACAATTATAGCATGTTTTTGGCCTGGAATCTAAAGCATGTTGTACTGCAGCTGCCAAGACTTGCCCTTATTCATTAATGTCTCTACATAATTTAATATATGTGTTTAACTCTCCATGCTTCCATGGTCTAATGACCTCTCTGCACCAATGATTTGATTGCTTATAAGCCAGTTTTCATTTAATGGCATTGCTTGTTCTGTATCCCCAAAAACTCTCGTAGCTATTTGAATAAACCTATCTATAAATTCAGCGTAAGGTTCATTAGCTCCCTGTATTACCTTAGATAATTGAGCTTGTAAATCTCCATGTACTTGTAAAGTCTTCTATGCCCTAACTGCATCTGCAGCATTTTGTGCATATATAGCAGGATCATATTCAATTTGTTGCCATTGACCCTCATAAAGTCCTTTTCCTAACAACATATCTAGATTTCTTTGAGGGTAACCGGCTGCTGCATTTCGACTAGCCGTCTCCATGCAAAATTCCTCATTGGCAACCTTCCATAACAAATATTGTCCTCCTTTTAGCACAGATTTACACAGGCTAGCCCAATCTGGTAATGGATTCAACAATGATTACAGTGAAGGCTGCTTGGGGACTATAGGTTGTTACAGCCTCCTTTAACTGCTTCACTGTTTTGAAATCTAAAGCACGGTGAATTCGCTGGCCTCCTGCCTGCTCAAGTACAGGGCATGCTAATCTTTGAGGTCTTGTCTCAGGATCCCTTTCCTAAGGGGGTTGAGGGCCACTCAGCTGTCTCCATAGGTGGAGCTGTTGGTTGAGTTATGCCCTCTGGTGATAGAACGGTGTTAGTAGCAGCCTCCTGATGTAGCTATTTCCCTAATAGCTGTTTCTCCTCTAAGCTTTCTTCCTTTAATTTGTTTTTCCTCTGTCTGACTAGCTCGAGAGACCTTCTCTTTTGCTTGATGTAAAATGTCTTTCCCCATGGTCTGAACCTCTAACAAGTTACTTAACACTCTTTCAGTTTTTTTTAAATAATTTCTAGTCTGTTATAAAGATAACACAACAAAATAAGATAACACAAAATAAAACTGAATCAGAATGAAACAAAACGGATCAAAAAATTGTTGTATCAACTTTCCTATTTTCTTGACATGTGCATTTGTGGTCTATTTCTATCTCTTCCTCAGGGGTGAACAACTTCAAACCTTGAGCCAACCATTTTTTGCAGTTTGCCTGAGAAAGTTCTAGGGATAGGCAGCTTGAAACAAAAACAAAACAAATCAAAACAAGAATACATTGTTTTTTAAAAGTGTCACCCATTCTCTCGCCTTTCCTTAGTTGCGAGAAATTTCATTTACCTCCAAGCTTCAGGCGTTTCCTGCACAGGCCGCCAAATGCTGCAGTCTAGCTGGGCACAAATCACGAGCCACTGAAGCAGGAACAAACTTTATTTTTGAACTCCACCAGCAACTCCTCCCGAATGCCACACGGTGGCTTCTCCAGGAACCAGCCCATGGGAAATATCTCCTCCAGAAATCCCTCCTCCTGCACTTCTCCAACCAATGGGAACTCTCGGGGGATCCCCAGGAATCCCCATGAGAACTCCAAAGTAGCAGGAGAACTCAAAAGTAGCGGCTAAGATGAATAGAAATGCCTCGCCTGTCAACCAATACTGTTGGCAAAATGCCAACTTGGCTGTGGATCTCAGCACCCCTCTAACCTGGGTGTCGAGCTGAGCTCCCCCCAACACCCAGGGGTGAAAGGACCCACCATACTGGAGAAAGACCACTCTCCCCTGGGTGTCCAGGGGAGCTCAGAACCATCGCACCCAGGGGAGATGGGACTCTGCCCTACATGGGGGGAGTCCCCTCTCCCCATGATGCTGAGGGGAGCTCAGAATCATCTAATATACAGGTGAGGCAGAGGTTTTCCAAATGATAGGGGATGGAGTCCTCTCACCCCTAAGTGCTATGGTTCCAAGCTCCCCTAGTCATCCAATGATGAGGTTACTCCCCCCCCCAGAGGGGGAGAGACCCCTCTTCCCAGGGTGCCCAGGGGAGCTCCCATGCATCTCAGCCATGAATGGGGTGCCTACCCCAATACAGGGGGGGAGACCCTTCTCCCCATGTGCCATGGGGAGTTCCCAAGAATCGCAGCCAGGGATGAGGGGACTCCCCACCCTAAAGGGGTGGAGAGTCCTGTCCCGTAGGTGATTAGGGAAGCTCCCTAGCATCTCAGCCAGGGGTGGGGGGACTGCCCCCAGAACAGAGATGGGGGAGACGCCTACTCCTGGGTGGCTAGGGAAGTTTTGATACCATTGCACCCAGGTTAAAAGGGACTCCCCTTCCAGGAAGGAGACACCACAAATTGAACCTGGAAGTTGGGAGGGGGCATGGATACTACCACAACCAGGGTGGACAGGACTCCCCCTTCCAGGGAGGAGACCCCTCTAACCCCGAGTGTCGGGGAGAGATTCCACTGCACGGCACCCAGTGGGGATGGAAGCCCCCACTCCAGAAGGGATACCACTGTACTCTGGGTGTCAGAAAGAGGTCCAACCACACCACACCAAGATAGAGGGAAATTCCCTCTCCGGGAGGGAGGTTCCTTCTTCCCTGGGTATTGGGGGGAGATCCCAACCACACCCAGAATTGAGGGGACTCCCCACTCCAGGGAAGTTCTGTGCACCACTGCACCAAGGGGAGAGGGTTCTCCCCCATCCAGGGGGGAGGTCCCTCTAACCTGGAGGACTGGGGAGCTCCCCACTCCACCTAGGGTAGAGGGGACTCACTCCTCCGCCTCCAGGGAGGAGCTCCCTCTAGCCTGGGTGTCAGGGGGAGCTCCCCACAGCACCCAGGTAGACGGGACTCCCCATCTTCCCCTCCAGTGGGGAGGTCCCTCCAACCTGTGTGTAGGGGAAGCTCCCCGCACCACCGCACACAGGGAAGAGGGAACATCCCCCTCAAGGGGGGGAGCTCCCTCCAGCCGGGGTGTCAGGGGAGCTCACTGCACCACCATACCAAGGTTAGAGGGGATTCCTCTGCTCTAAGGGAGAGCTCCCCTAGCCGGGGTGTGGGGAGAGCTACTTGCACCACCGCACCCAGGGTGGAGGGGACTCCCCCATACAGGGGGGAGCTCTCTCTAACCAGGGGTTTGGTGGGGGGAGCTCCATGCACCACCACACCCAGGGTAGAGGTGCACCAACGCACCCGGAATATAGGGGACTCCCTTTTATCAGAGTGGGAGCTCTCTCTAGCTGGGTATGTCGGGGGGAGCTTTGTGCACCACCACATACAGGGTAGAGCTGACTCCCCTGCTCCAGGGAGGTAGCTCCCTCCAGCCAGGGTGTGGGCGGGGGGATCTCCATGCACCACCTAACCCAGGGTACAGCGAACTCCCCCCCCTCCCAAAAGGAGCTCCCTGCTGCTGTAGTGTCGGGAGAGCTCCCCGCACCACCACAGTCAGGGTAGAGGGGACTCCCCACCTCCTGGGGTGGAGCTCTCTCTAGCCGGGGTGTCGGGGTGTCTGGGGAGCTCCATGCACCACTGCACCCAGGGTAGAGGGAACTCCGCCCCTCCAGGGGGGAGCTGGGGTACCCTTTAAAGTCTGTACCATCCTTGTCAGGTTGAGAAAAACCATCAATAGGTTTCCTGGGGGTAATTCAACCTTGCAGATGACTATTCCTCTACTTGGAAATCATTTGACTGTAAGTGAAAAACATTGCAAGAATTTTATTTAAATTTTTTATTTTAAAAATTTCAGGACATTTAAACACATGCCTGTTGATTTTTTTTTCTTTTTCGTTGATTTTTCATGGAGTTGATGGAGATAAAAAGATCAGCCTGGCAGCTTGCTGGCATGGAACTAGAGTGTTTAGGGTTTGTTTTGCCTTTTTGCAAGATTGGTCCACAAGAACTTTAAAAGGAGAAAAAGACGATGCAAATTAAATACCTTAGAAACGTATGTCCCATCTGTTTTTATTTCATTTTTAGAATAAGGTTTTCATACCTTCTTTTATTTTTACATTCTATGATACCACACCATAATGTTGGCCACCTCAGAGACAAACTAAATTAGCTATCCTGACCATATGGAAAGAAAAAGCTTTACCAGCTAAGGAAACAAATTTAACTCAGGCAAAAAGGCCTATGTGTTCTAGAGGTTTTAAAAAAAATGTTGCTAAGTACATAGTAGGGGAATATAACCCACCTGCATAAGTGAAATTTGAAAAGAGATTTGGATTCTCCAAAATAGCGGTCTCTTTTCTTGGTGTCATTCAGGAATCACCCATATTTGAAGTGTCCTTCTGTTGTATGCTATCATCTGGATGTATTTGTGAGGAAATGCAAAATCAAAATCCCCTTGAAAGGCCATACATTGCTGTCTCTGCCTCCAAAAAGAATTAAACTAACCTTTCTGTATTGATCTTATCCCATTATGAAAACATGCTTCAACACTCTTCACACAAGAAAACTTCTCCCCTAATATCTTTTTTTTTTAATTGAAAAAGACATGTCTTTGTAGAGAAAGAGATTTTTGTTTCATTTTACAAAGGCCAATAGTGTCAAGCATTTCATAGAAGCCATAGACTATCATTGTATTTTACCTGGAGAGAAACTTCATAAATTCACCATGTAAAATTGATGACTACTTCAGAAATCTAGCAATCTTAATTTTTCATATCAACCACAGCAAAAACATAGAGCTCACAGAAGTCAACCACATGTTTCTAATACCTCAAAGAGTAGAGAAGTATCTGTCTAACGCTGGACCACTTCAGGTGTGTGTGTGCAGTTATTTACAATGATTGAGAACATCAGATTATATGCACAACCCATGAAAACAAGCCAAATAGATTGGTAGAGAAGTTTCAATCAAAAGAAAGTTTACTTGTGTGTGAAGTCTTTTCTATCAACTTGAATATATTTCTCAACACAAGATCATTTGGCTATGCTGAAGTTAAAAAACAACTTTATTTCATCAAAATGATAGTCAAATATATAAGTGAAGGCATATGTTTTGATAATTTTTCTAAAACTCTGGAACGGCTTTTTTCTGGACACTCCTACTAGCAGACATTTCACCAAAGTTCATACCAATTACTAAAATTACTGGAATGTATTCAAGATGTGTCTTCATATTTTTTTTGTACTAACAGAGGTGGAATTACAATAATAGTTTCCTTTCCCAAATCATGAACCACTCACTGTTATCATCCTGTAGCCTAGAAGATAACCTCCCAACTTTGAGACACCAAGCTGGTGGAACATCTTTGAAGGACCCTATTATTCTCCTATGCTAACACCAATTATTTGCCCCAAATGAAAAGAACTACTCAAGCAAAATAGAATTGGTTGAGAATATATGGATTTCTTAGGTAATATTGACACCTAGATTTTCCAATTAATTTTTGTATTAATATTAAAATAACCAGAGAAGACGGATTTCTTAATACCAGTTAAAGGACCATCACAGCCTCCAGTTGTTATGTTTGTCAGTAGGACATAGTGCTAATGCTTTGAACTACATAAATAAATACTTCTTCTCTATTATTTCTTGGGACTTCTTAGTGTTTGTATTTAACTCTAATCATTGTCGTAGTCCAGTTTATGATCAAGCATAAAAAATGTATGTGTTTCCTCAAAAACACATGATGTGATTCACATTATCAATGTAGATGAATTCCACTGAAGGTGTATATCAGCATGAAACAACTCAGCCACCAACACAGTCAATAGATCATCTGTGTGTTATTATGTAAGATATTATGAAGTGGACAAAGAATGGCCATTTTTTTTTCAAGGAAAAAAAATAACTGTTAAAAATGTAAATAATATCACTGAATATGCTGTATTTTCTCTCTGCTCTAGTTAAATAAGCCAGATATCAAAAGTGAGGGTTTTTTTATATTTAATTTAGAGCATCCTTTTTAAACAAAGGGATTAAATTCTTGCAATGGCCATTGAAAAGAAAAAAAAAGAAAGTAGAACTTAACTTGAGAAAAATCAGTTTTTCCTAAAACAAGGTTTGAGAAAAGAAAATATAAATAAATAATAGGTCTGTCTTCTGGTGAAAAAATCTTGAAAATATCTTTAAGGGATACACTGAAATTCTTATATTTTATTTTTTGCAATGTCCTAAATAAAAGTTAAAAACAGACATACATTCATATGCACACACACAATGCAGGATAATCTACTTATGTACATGTTCTTTGTTCAAATTGTCAGAATCGCTTACAAAATTGTTTATGGAGGGCATCAATTTCAGAATACAAACATACATAACAAAGCATATACATAACAGGGCCCAGCCATATATTATAATCTTACTACTTTGCTATATGATATAATATTTTACCAGGAATATTTAGAAAACTTCATTCAGTGAGTGGGGGGATAAAAAATGATAACATGAAAATTGCACATTTTTGTAGTAGTTGAAGTTCAATAATTCAACTAAGGAAATTTAGGACCATTAATGAATATTGAATGAAAATATTCTTAATGCTTATTAAAAGGTAGCTACAGTTTGGCAGCTACAGTTGGTCCAGATTTGTAAGTGGCAACTCAGGAATCTCCTTTTCATTATTAGATGTTGTCTTTAATGAATGGATCCCTAAAAAAAATCAAATAAATAAAAGCTGAGAGGCAATAATTTTGATAACACAGATGTTAATTTTACACTGTGGATCAGGCCCTCTTCTATGTCCTTTGCATATAGTAATCCATGAAATTCATAAAATAAGCTGGGATTTGACATTTTACAAATTAAGAAATGTACAAACAGAGCAGGTAAAGAGCTATCTAATAAACTACTAATTTTTATGTATGGACCAGGCTTTGTGAGAAACCATTGAATAAATATAATAAAATACAGAATTAAATCTTGGGGGAAAATTCACTGATTCTTACCATGAAAGTGGAAAAATCATTGAGTTCTTAGTTGGTGCTGTTCATCCTTGCCACTATCCTTATCTTGAAGTGTGAGAGAAAGCACACACAATAGAAACAAATATTCCAAAGATCTCTTAGATGGTCTCACTCAAGTGCCTCCAAGTTTAGCTGTACTTTCCCTTTACTTTTGTTACATGTACTGATGCCTACACCAGAGTGTAAATTCTCACAGCTGATGGTCTACTTTTTGATCTTCCAGTATTATTTTGTGCCTAAGTGTTGATTGGGGTATTAATAAGAAATCTTTTCATTTGTTCTTCAAATCATTCACATTATTTGTATGTATACAATACATAATTTAATTCAATATTATATGAATTGATGAAATTAGAATGCTCAAAGAAAGGAAAATGCTGTTTGTATGGAAACCAAAGTCAAATGCTTTGGAAGAGTTGATAAAGGCGGTGCTATAAGGAATTGTTCCAAATTGGGTATGGGCAAGACATCTGTGAAAAGCTGGAAAAAAAAGGTCTAGGAGGAATCTGCATTTAGTTTAGTTTGTATGGATTATTGAATTTTTACTCTAAAGAAAGAAAAAAATAGAAATTATAATCATTAAGTTATAAATAGATTTGTGGAAGAGAGTACAAACCCCCAAGTTTCAACGCTCATGCAAAAAAAAAGGCTTCAGCCCTACACAAAAATGTTGGCAAGTAAAATATATATATATATATATATATATATATATATATATATATATATATATATGAGTGTGTGTGTGTGTGTGTGTTTTAAACTTAACTTATAGACTTAGATAGTTATAATGTATCTCTGATTCTAGGATTCCTCAGTTCACTTTTTAAAGTAATCAAGCAACCATCCTAATGGTTACAGTTAATTGTATTTCTACAATGACTGATGATTAGATCTAAATTATATACTCACTTTATTTATAATTTGCTTGCATGTTTAATATTGAGTAAACAATCAGAATTTTCACAAAGGCCAGAGCCATTTTTAACTATTTAAAGGTTTAATTCAATTATGTTATAACGCAAATAAATATAAATATCTGCATGAAGACACTTGAATTTTTAGTACATTTTATGGCATGTCAAATAGAGAATTTACTTCCAAAAAAAGTTTTGGCAAACTAGTAATTTAGGGGACTTCAGACTACATAGTCCTTAAAAAGTCTCTAGGTAGACTGTGAAATTTTCTCATACGCCTCCATAATTTAAATTTTTAAAAGAAACATCTTGATATTTATGTTTGTCGTTTTTTTTTCTCCAAAGCCACTATTCTTTTTTACAGATTATATTCAGTATGTGTTGAAACACAAAAATGGTAGGCTTCTATAACTGGTACATTTATTAATAAGCCCAGACCTGTACCAGATGGGCAGGTGAAAATGTGATTATGAGGTGTATGGAGATGGTTCCATCTCTGTTAATACACGTCTCTCCAGGTTACTTGTGCATCTGTTATGCTCATGAATTCACCTCATGATTATCCTTGAAGGCACTTAAAGAGGCGATCTTACAATGTAAAAAGGTCTACAGACGAGAAACTGTTTCCTCTTTAAACACAATCACAATAAATGTTTCTCCCTGTTTCCTAACAATCAAATAAACAGGAAGATGGCAGCATTTTCCCTGGCAGGTTTAGAAAGTTTGATGCTGAAATATTAGTTTGCACATCTAGAGCTAAAGTGAGTTTGCTATTTAGTAGGTAAAATGCAAATGGAGGCTTAGGTTGTACCCTGCTGCACCATTATTTTGGGAAATACACATGGGGCAGACAAAGCCAAACCCCATCCATGTGGTAGAATTCGCCACATATTAATTTGAGCTGAAACCTTCAAATGTCAGGTGCCTGGAGAGCTCATTTAGTGAAAGGGTTATCTCTGCCAACCAGTCAGTAGTTGATTTTTTTTCCCACCAGAAGTTGTGAAATATTATTTATGTATGTAGAAGACAGGGACTTCCTGCCATTGCTGTTTACTTGTGGGTTTGGGCAAGTTTCCTCCTTTCCAGAAAGCAAGTTTTCCATAAAAGCAACTTTGCAACAGCCCCACTCCTTTTGTTTGGTACCTCAGGCAAAAAGCTTTCCATGACATTGAAATCATTTTCATTTAAAAACAGGGAGCTCAGATGAACCCGTTCTTTATTGAAAATACAAAAGAGAGAGAGGAGGAGAGAGGCAGTAAGGTATCCTTGGTTAAATTTTTAGTTATTTAAAAGTAGCTTGTTGAAGATTGAATATTTCTATGTTTCACTAGAGCTTTTAAATATAAAAGAGATATGAGACTATATCTGACACCATCAGGCATATTATATTAAAATTTATGAAAAACTTCATCAAAAACCACTTTCCCTCTCCTGCATAGAGACAGATTTGTTCTGACATAAACGTTACATGGCTGGTTGCAGCCTCAGATTAATGCGAAGACCCTGGCGATTCCTTTTAGACGTTATTTTATGAAATAATACCTGTCAGCTGCTGCCTGATCCTAGAAAAGGGGGCAGGTTTTCCAGGTCATCTTGCCATCTGTCAGCTAAAGCTCATCTGTCCCTCCACATTACCACCTGATCTGTGCTAACAGGCCTCACGGGGAGGCCTGCTTCATTGGCCCAGTGGGAACCAGGGAAAGAGACTGCGTGAGGACATCACCTGTGATGCTGAGATTTATTTATCGTTGAAGTGATGAAGATGTGCACGAAGATTGAAATGCTTTTGAATAAATTCATGGAGCAGGATATGCTCTACCCAGCTCTCTGGTTCCCCCTCCCTTCATTTTCTCCCTCTTTACCCCCAACCCTCAGCCAAGTGTGCTTACTATTTCCAACAAAGGCTTCAGATCCCCCTATAAATGTTTGCAAGTATACCCAGGGAAAAGACAGACACACATACACACACACATGCACACATACACACATGCATGCCCAGACAACTAAATATTCTCACCAAAGCACCAAACTAAAGTTAAAGAACAAACTACGTACTTGGAAGAAAATTTGCCTCTGCCTTTTACAGCAACCATGATTATTTTCTGCCAAAGTTCCTTGTTATCAAATTTTAAAGCTGTATTGATTTTTGCTGGCTTGAAAATCAGATTTCATTGTGGGGCCAGCTTTTGACCTAGGGTTTTACTCAGTCTGTGGCGACACCAGTGCAGAGTTACCTGGGGTCTCCTGTGGAGAGATAATGTGAGAGTTCACAGTGGAAGTGGAATGTG
Organism: Callospermophilus lateralis; assembly: GCF_048772815.1. Taxonomy (NCBI): domain Eukaryota; kingdom Metazoa; phylum Chordata; class Mammalia; order Rodentia; family Sciuridae; genus Callospermophilus; species Callospermophilus lateralis. The sequence continues at coordinate 753,838 of NW_027510154.1, forward strand.
GTAGAATATAAAAGGTAGAGAAGGGCTTAGAAAGCTCCCGGAAACCCCTGGGACTATGGGCTCCCTCACCGTCCTCTGAATCAATACCCTGCACAAAAGTTATTACAGGTCCAGGCCTTTTTGCCTTCAAAGCCGCTTAGGCAGTATGTGGCATTAATTCTCTCCTGTACAGAAACATAGTTGATAATCACCTGGCAGAGAAAAGGATTGAGGACTGGAACAGCAGATTTCCTCACAGATTACAGAATAAAACCTAGTTTCTTGGGATAACTCAGGATAATTAACTGTAGTGAAATACGTTACCCTCGTTGATTTATACCCATGTGATACCTTTGTTAGATGCAACCACAGAGAAACATTTATGCCATTATGTGAGGCGAGATCTGATTTCTACCCTGTTCTAAACATGCTAGGCAGCACAATACCAGTTTTTATTTTCCTGGTTTTGGGGAGCCTGCCTTCAGTCTGGAGGCCAATTATTAAGCAAGCACTTAACTCAATTGACTCCTAATTATAAAGTTACAAAAGAAAATCATACACTGCAACCAGTTCCTTTTCCCGCCACCTCATGAACACAATTGCTTGGCGCTCAACTGCCCTTGACCACATGGCTGTCAGAAGTTACAGAATTTCATTCCCACCATTGCTTTCAGAGCAGGATACTCCTTCCTAAGAAAAGGAAGATTTGGAATAGCCGAAGAAGACCCATGGGTTTTTCTGGCACAACCGTAAACCAAAATTGTATATTTCCTTTTTTTTTAAGAGAAATCATGAGAAAACATTGCCTTAATTCACATTTCAAAAATAATTACCATGGATCTAAGACATTTATCATGTTGTCATTGGAACCTGGGAAAGGTTATTCTTGTGGTACTTCAGGTCACAAACAGGAATGTATTATTAGAAACTAACACACAGGCTATCCAAGAGATTCCTGAGGGTAAAATAGAGGTCCACTGGCTTCAGAAAAAGATGACAGAAATGAATTAGGTAACAGGAGCCCACAGAAACTTATCAGGCTCTGAGTGGTCAGTTTCCAAAGTAACTTCTATCCATTACTTTATGCAGGTCTTATGAGAAAATGTGGGAAAGTCACAATTATATTCTTCCAAGTATTCTTATTCTCTGAGATTATATAGAATTTTTGAGGCTATTATTTTCCAATAATTTCAAGAAAAATTTAAATATGACTATCATATACATTATATTTTAAATATGTATGAAATCTAAATAGAAAGTTATATAGTAATGTTTTAAGGAAGAATTATTGTACATTGTATATTTGTCAATAGATATAAATATTTTCATTAGTAGACTTATTACACTTTACATTCTATTGAGTGCCAAATTCTACCTGTATTAAATGAGCATGCTACTAGAAAGTCAGAGTTAAGTAATGAGCATGTCTCTGTAGTATATACCGTGTAGCTGCCAGTACAATTTACATGTATACTCTAATTATAGGAGACAAATGAGATTTATTTTGGATAGCTTTGGGTGAGTGGGGTTGCCTCAGCAGCTTGAAGTAATGCTACGAAATCAGCAAGTAGAGAGGGATGAGGAATTAATGAAGCATAAATAGAAAACTAATGAACCTACTGAGAGTTTTTTCACTGTTTTGGTTTTGGAGGAGAATAGAAAAAATTATGTATAGCACACATAGCTTCTTAATATGATTCTGACCTCTGGGTGACCAGTCAAGTTTTCAACAAAAATCATTATCTATTTTTTCATTAAACAGTAAGAAAAAAAATTATATATATATATATATATATATATATATATATATATATATATATATATATATACACATTTTTTTTAAAGTAACACACGTACACGTGCCTCTCAGAATGGTAATCTTCATAGATAAATATTCTTAAAAACTCAAGTTATGCTTCAAAATATAGACAATATATTAAATATGTATCTAGGAAAAGGAGGAGTAGAAAGGAAGGAAATGAGAGGTTAGAATTAGTGTGGATCTGTTTCCAGACATATAATAGCTTTTTCACTTGTGTTACCAAATAAGTTATTTTCTTCAAAAGACACTACGTAAAGTATGTTTTCTTGTACAGGTCACTGGCCCTATATAGTTTTGTGTTTGTGAAAATAAAAATCAAAAATTGAAACTAGCTAAAGCAGCCTAAAATATCTAGATAGCTAAAATTAGCATCCTCTTTCTTTTACCTAGATTATAAGATTGAGATTATTATAAATTTTATAATTCAGGGATTTAAATATTCAATATTGCATTTAATGCCTTAAACTGGAACTTATATCACTGATAGTGACTTATCCACTAGACAGGCATTATTAATATTACCAATAAGAATGCAATTTATCCATAATTTATCTCTTGAAAAACTCTCCAGATAATTTACAAGAAATTTTATGTTATTACCTAATTGGTACTTAAAAAATACAAAGTGATATTTGGGGGAAGGCCATTAAAAGAGGTGTATTTCACAGGACTGTCTTCCCAGTTTGAATGTAATTAAAACAGAAAAAAACACTTCAAATTGCTATTACTATAAAGTCAGCCTGCTTGTAGGAAGAACAGTCCACTGAATATGTCCATTCTGCAAGCATTGCTTCTCAGTAAACTTTGTCAATATTGGCACTCTTATGTGCCAGAGGGTAGAAACCAACAGCGACATGTTCAACCTGCTTCTATGGTTGGAAGACAGCAAACATTATCTAATGCTTTTCAAAAACCCCCACCTCTTTTTAAATTGAGGTTATTAATTACTGATGCATCTATACAGTGATCACTAAATGAGCACACAATACTCACTATGACAAACTTAATTAGAGCTTTCAAATGGACTTCTCTGCTCATCCATTGTGACAAACACTTAACTTCCTTACAACTTTAAGCTACAGTCTCATTACCATTTTGCATAAACTAATAGAGACTTAAAGATGAAAGCAACCATAAATATGCTAGTCTGTGAGGCATGGAAAGATGTCCAAGGTGACTCAAGAGGTGGTGACAGCCAAGATGAGAACAAAATTAAAAAGTGACTTTCTTCCTTATTGGAAAGTTTGAAAAAAATAAAAATAAAAAGACTGAAAACCACAGATCCAGTACTGTAATTGTGATTACATGGGAAAAGTAGTAAGGCCAGAAAAAATGTTTACAGTGTAAGCATGGTTCTAGATGAAACCTGGCTTTGTATTATCAATGCCTTACCTCCATGACACCAACCTCATATGATACTTTTATAATAATAATGATAAAGATAAAACAACAGAAATGGAAATATGAAGGTGTTTCCCAGGTAATAGAAGCCATGTTTCAGTAGATTTATGCAGTACAATGAACCATATAGTACTTCACATTTTGAAGTGTTAATTGTACTTCACATTTTGAAGTGTTTTTCATATGTAGAGCTCAGGAGACTGTACAATCCCACATTGGGTTGTAAAATGTATTTTCAGAGAGTGATAAAACAGCTTACTGATTGGTAGGTTTCCTTGCTATACTTTGTGACAAGGTGAAGATAAAGGAGTTCTGCCTGTATCATATCCTTAAGAAGATGTTTGTAAAGTGGTCAAGAATTATCATTCTGGGAGAAGAGAGGCATGAAGACAGGATGGTATTGAGAAAAAGAATGGAAAATTGCTGTACTTTGTCTGAAAGACACTGGATCATCTAACAGCCATAATTTGTGAAAAAAACCAAACATAAATAATAAAAGCTTAACATACCTTTAGCATATAATGTGAACAATACAGTAATTTTAATAATATATACTTGTTGACATTAAAAAGTTTTACAATTTATTAAAGAATGGTCATTAAACTATAAGAATATCAAAGAAGACTTCAAATTGAAGAAGAAAAGTCAATAAAAAGATTGCATTTCATCTTGAACAGGTTTTTAACAGGCAAGGAGGTGAAAGAAATTTCAAGAGTGATCATTTACTTTGTCAATAGATATTCTTGAGATTCTCTTCTAACACTGACCTAGAACTAAAAATTCAGTGGTGAACAAGACACAGTTCATGACATCATAGTGTTGATGTTCAAACTTGGAAGAAGGGTATTCAGTCAATAATTAAATCTGCCAATGTTTTCAGAGAGAAAAACACAGCATACAGTGGTAGCACACAAGTGATTACCTACAGAAGATCTTCTTGCCATATTAAAGCACATGACATAGTGTTAAAGACTATTTTTAGCAGTACCTATTCTGGAGGGTCAAAAAATGCTCTCCTAAGGAAGAGATATATATTAGGAAAAGAGAATAAGTGGGCAAGCACAAGAGAGAAGAGAGTCTGAGAGAATTACAGCTATAACATCTCATCGGAACACCCTGTGGCAGGAGAGAGTGTGACATGTTTGAGACACCTAAAGATATAAATGGAAAGAAAGATATGAAATAAGGAAGGCAGAGTATGGTAATACATAAGGCCTCTGACATAGGCAGAAATCAGGTGTTTCAGGTCCTTATTAGTTGAGCAAAATGTGTTTCATTGTTTACTATATGCCCAAGAGATGCCATTTATGGTTTTGGCAGAAGCATGACAAGTTAGTCTTGAAGAACATGGTACATAGCAGGGTACACTGACAGATGAGGATGATTCCAATCAAAATATAAACCACAACATGAAAGTTCCAAGGAACATATAAGCTTTTCTCACATTCTATTAATTGATATTGTGGAACTCTTTATCTTCAACACTGCACCTTAGACACTGTCAACTTCTGTGTTAATTTGTCCATTAAAATTTTTATCAAAAAGCAAAGATGTGTACTGATGACCTCATCAAAACAAAGGTGAAATAATACTACATATTCAGTTTATGTTTTGCTGAGTTTGCTATTCATCTATGTTTGAGAGCAATGAAAAGAACCTAGATAGTTATATTCTTATTGTTTTATTTTCCAAAATTTCTCCCATTTTAACTGTTTTAAAAATTTTTAATAAAGAGTATCAACAGACTCATTAACCCATCCAGAGGTTATTCTCTGGGTCATGACTACATTTTAAAGAATATCAAGGAGTGTTAACTAATGGCCATTTTGAATCAGAAACATATTATCGTCTCTTTATGGGTTTTCATAAGTTAAGTTCCCCACTCAATTGGGCCACAGCAACTACAGAAACTATTATTTAATGATGTTATGACAGACCAGAAGAGTATGATTTGATGAAAAGGAACATATTGGTGTTTAAAATAAGCACTATGCAAAGACTGTAAAGTAAAAGGAATTTAAGTATTATTTTTCTTTAATTTACCATGGCAACTCCAGGCCCCTGAATGGTTTCATGAACTTCATCCTAAAGGAAAATATCCTGGAATATAATTCATCCTTTGGGATATTTCTTGCTTTTCTAAATGTGCATCAAGGCCCAAAGTTAAAGCATTTTCTGCCAAGAAATAGAAACCCCTCAATACCCAGTATTCCAAGAGCACGCTACACTGCCTTCAGTACAGTGATTACAATTGTTTCATGGATATGACTCTTTGAAATACATGAATTATCTCATGATTTCTCACATTTAACAACAGAGACAATGAAAAAAAGTGAGACTTTGACTTTCCCAAAGTTAGAAGGTGGAAGTGGGAAATTCCTGAAATGTCCTTGCCGATTCCCTGAAGGTAGGTTTGTGGAAATTTTCAATGCTGCCAAAAGTAAATGCCAAAAGACTCCTTTGGGACAGCTTGAATACAACCTATATAGGAAGATAAGTAGATACAGACTCTAGGCAAGAAAATACAACTGGGGCTCAGATGACAATTCTCTAAACAAGGTTTGGCAATCATTTCATCTCCACATGCAGAGTAATTGTGCAGAGTGTTGGTTTATGTGAAAAATAATGATAAATAAAAATAATAATAAAACTTATATGGACCAAGGTAACATACATTTTAAACCTTATGGCAACTTTATAAATAGCAGATTTTGGATCATTTGTCATGAGGCAGACATTTTCAAAATATTTTTTAATGACTTATTAAAATCACCCAATCCAACATATTCTGAATGAATAGAAGATATGAAAGTAGCCACTGTATTTGACATATAGGGATCTTATATTGACTACAGACAAGAATTAAAAAGAAATACAACATGATTCTGGAGGGTTTTTAAATTTTTTTATTATTACTTTTTCATAGATAAGAAGTTGTGACAAAATTAAGAATATTATGAAACCTAACACTTAATCAATAATAAGCTCTACAATGCATTATACCCAATATGCTACAGGAAGTCATCGTGGTCATAAAATTTCACTAATTTAAATTTTTCTTAATGAGCAGATCCACCTTACAATGCTTCATCTTCATTTGGAATGTTTAGAGATTTCTTCTACAGTTACTGGAAATAGGTACTTATAAAGTCATATATTTAATGAATTGATTATTCAACTTATCAAAAAAGGAGAAATGATATTCTGTGTAATTAGATGAAATCTGAAAGCTGAATATAGACAATCACTATTAACTGCTTTGTTCTTCGAAATGTCTGCTTTCTGCCTTGAATGGTGATCTTTGAAATAATCTCCCTGTAAAAAGTTTCACAGTGACATGAAGAGTCTTGTGTGTGTGAGTCATCTTTATTTCATTTTCCCACACTGAAATGGAAGAACAAGAATCAGATTTCATATTCCTCAGTCTGAGCAGTTATGATTCCAAGGTGGACTCAAGAGATGCTGGTAAAGATGATTCCGTTTAGTGATTTATGCAAAGTTAATGTACCACGTCACTTATGGGTTAAATGTCATTTCCCATAAACTCTAAGAGCATTGGGATTTCTGGGACTTTCTTGCCTCTGCCATTGCTTAAAATAAGCAGTGTAGGTAGGGTCTAAGAAGCTTTCAGTTCTGTGCCTTTGTATTTGCTACCTCGGCTTGTCATAAATACATCCAACCTATATTTCCATCTGCAGTGTTGTTGATTTCCTCTAGAAAACACTGAGGCACATTCAGTTCATAGGCACAGATGACTGGGTTAAGCACTCCCTCCAAACATAATGCTGTGTATGATTGAATGTAAATGACCAATTCTGATCATCACTCACACAGTGGAATGGAAATAAGAGTTGCCGAGCAATCCTGAGTTTTCTGGTTCATAAACAGATAGAAAATAACAAACCTACTATATTGAGTTTTATGTGCAGTTTGGCCACAAAACAAACTTTTTTTCCTTTGGAACATTTAATGAGAAGCATCCCTCTCATTGTACTTCCATTTTAGATTTAAACTTTCCTATCTCAGATAATCAATTGCTCATAATAAATTGAAAATTCTTTAAAATTTTTTAAATGGTTTCTGGAATCTAATTACACAGGATTTTTGACCTGGCTAGACAGATAATGTTAACACAGCTTTAATACTAAACAAGCCTGAACATGTGTGCTCTTGACTTTTATTAAACTCCTACTGAAGAAACAGATTAATTGGAGGCTGATTCACTGGTGAACAGGCGTTAAAGACAGAAGGACCTTCTCACATTTTGTTCTGTTATCCAGGCTTATGCCATCTCAGGTTGGCAAGGAGATCCCAACTGTAGTGTTTTGAAATATAACTGAAACAAATTGTAGAATACAGGTGCAAAAAAAGCAAGCCACTTATAAAATGTTGATCTGATTCCTTCCTTTTTTCTCTTGCCAAATGGACACCTGATACTTTATGGACTCAGGTACTGCCCAGATAGCATTTCCAATAATAATAATACTGTGTGGAGGCAACTATGGAAGCTTGCAGCTGTCATAATTATTCCTTATACCATTATTACTTTTTTCTTCCTTTGGACAATTTTTTTAACAAGAAGATGGGTCCAAGCTGTATTAACCATTTCAGATTGTCTCAAAGTACATTAAGATGAAAGGATATTCTTTCCTTGGCAGCTGTGCTTCTATCTATAAAAGCTGGAATTTTACCCCCTGATTTCCCTGTGTTGTTTAATGGTTTTTAACCTGTAAGATAGGCAAGGCAAAATAATAGCAGTTACAATAATGGAACTAAAACTGAGTCCCTAGTGAGGTGGAGAACAACACTACAGTGTATTTGTGGAGAACATTGTGGTTTATGGGGTTTTCCCAGGTATTACCTCATTCCTAATACCTCTGTAAAATAGGGGTCACCAGATTTTTACAGCTGAGAAAATTTCCTCTTAACAGGTTTAAGAGACTTCCTAGAGTAGCACACAGAGCAAGTGAGGCAACCTTCACACCAGCACAGAACATTTATCTTCAGCTCAGCTCAAGGCTTGAGGAAAGTACTTCCTGGACAGCGCCTCAGTCCTTCTCTGTCTAAATTTTTTCCACTCTCAAATAAGGACACTAGTGGAAAGGTGTTCTTTAAGTCTTCCTTCCATCTTCAAAATGTGATTGTGACCTTTAATTATAAATCACTGGAAGTATAGATATAAGCAACAGATTATACCTGTTGCAGCATGACTCTAGGCAACAGTGAGCTGTTCAGACTCTCAGTGTGGCTTTGATTCACACTCACATGCAGATCACATTCCTTGGTGCTTCTGTGAGCTGGTTGCTTCTTGACAGAGCTCCATGAGTATCATCATTTTCCTCTGTATAAATATTTCTGTATAAGATATGAATATAAATATTGAGACGAGTGCCTTAGTATAAGAATTTCCCTGTTACATTATTTTAAGCCCCAACTGTTAGAAATCAAATATTACTATAAGAATTTGGGCTGGTTACACAACTCCTCACATTTCAAGTTGTTCAGGCTCAGTGTAAGGAAAGAATACAGTACATTGATTGGAAGAGTGGGAGGCTTACATCAAATTATTTTATTTGTAAAGAGAATAAATTTTATTACTTTGAAAGGCCAAAAATATTGGTTAATTATTTGTTGGTTTGCTTATCTAGACTCTGAATCTTTCCATAAAGTGGATAATCAGCCAAAATCATTACTTTCATATTGTAATTAAGTGCCTGAGATCACCTGATAGATTATTAACTACAATATCAAAACATTCAAGTGCTATGAACATTATCATACCAATTCACTTCAAATTAAAATGTATATGCATCCAGTTGAAATGAACCCACAATAGCTAAGAGAATAAGTAAATACTAGGTGAGGCCTTTATTTTCAGGAAATACTGTCAAAAATATTATGGTTGACTAATTTTTCCTATCTTTCTTTAATGTATGGAGTTGTTCTTTAACTCTTCTTTTTCAGATTCTATGCTGGATAACAAAAAGTTAATATGAAATACAATAGAGTGAATCAAAGGGTATTGTCTCATCTCAGTTACTAGTATAGGAGTCCTGTAGGCTCCTTTGTGTTTGCTATGCATTAGCTGATTGGAGACTTTCTGAATTTTGACTACATTTCAATGGAGAATGAAAGTCCAAGAACTAAATGAACTTTTTCATATCAACATTCCAAGCCTGGTAAAACTGTTCTGCTTGCTAAATAATGTTATAAATATTAGTTTCTTCTAAAATTACTAGTGCCAGGTGCATTCCATTTCTCATGTTGTATAATATTCTGTTACCAGTGTTCACTGTTTAAAAGAAGGTTTAAAGAATGTGCAGGTGCCGCAGTCTCTGGCTGGGCACAAATCACGAGCCACCACACAGCTTGAAGATTCAAACAGCAATTCTTTATTCCTGAACTCACACCGGCCGTCTACAAACACGTTCTGGGGGGAATCCACGTTCTCTGCTCAAATCCACACTCTGCCCAAATCCTCTTCGCATGGGCTTCTGTCTCCCAAAATATACTGTCAGACCCTAAGCACTCAAGAGGAACTCAGCAGCAGGATACGCCCTATTCTAAAGGGGGAACACCCTAATCTCCTATTATGCTAAACTGCCCTATTCTAAAGGGGGAACACCCTAATCTCCTATTATGCTAAACCGCCCTATTCTAAAGGGGGAACACCCTAAACACGGATCCTGCCCTGGTCCTTGAGCAAGGTCACCTTTCAGAAGTCCTTCCACTAGATAGCATGGGAGTAAGCTGGCAAGGAATTTGTCATACCTACTTGGCTGATGGCTCCCAGCATGCAGGCAAAAAAAAAGAGTAAAGATATGTAAATGTGACAACTGTATTTACATAACCTACATGGTAGATACTGAAGAGTAAGATTGATTTTTTTTTCTTTTTCAGTCTCATCTTTGTTTTGTTTAGGTAGCAGAGGGTAGATAGAGATAGAGATGTATAGTTGTGAATGAGCTATTGTCTTCATCATAAATAGATAGAAAAGTATAAATAGATAAATCAGTTTTAAAACTAATTCTATTGTTTTTTGTTAGTGCACTTTCCATGCATAAAATCTCAGCACTCAAGATGTCCCCATAAAATCTTTCACTAAACCTTTGTTTTAAAGTATTTGAAAGGACATCATTCCATGTGGGAATATTACATACAGCCACTGATTCAGCAGTAACTGAGAACTTATGTACAAAACATTCTTTACATATTGACAAATATTTCTAAAAAATGAATTGGTATTTTTTGTTGTTGAGTGTTTCATGAGTGACCTTTACCTCTGTAGACATATGCAGTTTTCAGTTTTTTGGGTGAGACTTTCAAAATATTTTTTTAGAGTGTTCAATGTTAGCAGTGACATTTCTACAGTGATTTCAGAGCCTTGTTGTTTAGAATATTCTATTTTCTTTATTTCTAATTACTTATACCACCCTCATTTTAAATCCTGTGCAGATGTAATTGACAGTGATGATATACAATATGTATGAAATGAGCTTTTCCTTATTGGTGGTGTGTGTCATGCAAGACTCCATTGCAATATTTACAGTTAAACTAAACTTTTTAGAATGAGCAAAATTGCATTTGTTTTGCAGATTTGCTCATCATTAAATATGAAACATTTCACATTTGTCTTTTTGAGTAATTGGCTTTTTAAAATGATACGGTGCTCTGAACACTTGTTATGTGGATAGGTCTGACGTTGTATCCCAAAAATCCATATGCCGTACAGACAGAACAGAAGAAAGGTATTCACAAGCATGTCACAGACTGGACTAAAGCAAGCCAAAAACCCAAGTGCCATGGCATTAACAATAGCACCAGATTTACTGTCACGATCACAATCTGTGCTGCATCACAGACAGAAGGAGAACTTTTGATAGGTAACACCTCAGTGTTTTTTTAATCTTTTTGGCAAATTATCATTTATCATTATATTTTTGCCTGCCATATAATATTATTACAATAATATAAAAAATAAAAGATAAGTTTATTAGGCCTCAAAAAAGGATTGACTTATTAGTCAAGGCATGTAGGATGAGAGAGGGAGACAGAGAGACAGTGAGAGAGAGACAAATATTCTGTTGTTTTATTACAGATCAAACTGAAGGTGGAAAAATAGAAAACAGCTAAGGTACTCATGAGGATTTTAGCTTCTTTTGAGTTCACAAAAGGAAAGGGCTTATTAGTGACAGAGAAAACAAAAGAATCACCCTTCTTCAGGACTTGAAAACTCTGTTGTTTCAAAAATATGTGGTTCCCTGGGATAAAAACTCCCAGCTAATTTTATTTTCCAAATTCGAAGGGGGTGGGTGAGAATATTTTGAGATGAGAAATTGCCCAAGCCTTTCTGGTCTGTATGCACTTCCCCAGGATGCAGAGATGAAGAGACCATGGTTCACAGGATGCCCCAATAGGTACTAAAACAAAATTTACAAAATCACAGCTTGATGCAAAGTCTCATGTTTGGCTGATTGAAGGAAAAACTAGAAACACTGCACAGAGTTTCCTGGCATCAAAAAGAGAAACATCAGCTGATTGTTTTTGTTAATTGAAGGCCACTTTGGGACCTCAGTGAAAATATTCTTTTCACCAATTTTTAATTGTCTACCTGGCTGAGAGACTTTTGGAGGACAGCCTTCCTAAGGACTTAGTTTCTTGTAGAACAAATTATCCTAAAGTTATACAGTTTTGTTAACCTAATCACATATATTAAAGCTAATTTCTCGAAGATTTAAATGGAGATTCAAGAAAAAAAACATTAAAAATAATAATTAACAAGATGCAAAGCTATTCAAAGCTAGATGGAAACACAGGAATGTCAATCCATCAATTAACTTTAACCTGGTTGACTGAACTGAAGAAATTTTTATATTTGGAGTAAATCTAACATCTTCTTAAAGAAAGTAAATAATGTGATTTTTATCCACAAACCATGTTTTTCCTACCAAAATTATATATTTTTCTTTAATTTTTGAGCCTTGAAAACAATAGGACTGATGATTTCTACGCTGTGCCATTCTAGATACCTAGGCCTGCTATTTTCTTCTCAGCCTTCCACTTGCCAAAGCCAGTCCTCCCTAAAGTCCTGAGTATGATTTCCTGTGGACCTCTTTCAATGCACATGCTTCACTTTCATGGGACTTAATATATTTCTTCTAATTTTCAAATGATCAACTCAATTTTCAGTTACTAACCACTAACTCATAGATAGACTTAAGTATTGTGAGAATTAGAAGCGAATGATAATTGTTGCTCTCAAAAATATATCTGTTGTTACTAAGGAACAAACAAGAAACAAATATAAAACCACCTAAGAAAAAAAATAACAATTCCCTAAACTTCTTTGAAAAAAATTGCATAATGCATGATTATGGGAAAGTTATGTTCATACAAAGATAAATTTTATTATAAATGAGATACTAAAACCATAAAAGGAAACCTAGAGTTTCAGGAAATATCAGGGGAAGTGTGCACATGTGCGCGAGTGCACATGTGTGCACATAGAATGTATGTGTGTCTAACTTTAAAAGCAAATTGTATCAAATTTCATAAAATAACCATTCCAGAAAATCACTCACTATTATTGTTGAGTTTCTACTCTGAGCACATAAAGCCAACATAAATGGAACTTAAATGTTTCACCAGTAACAACTATTCAGACAAAACTCACTTGGGAGCTGTAGAATAAGGATCACATAAATAGTACTGGTATATGAAGGTTTAAAAAAAAGTGGGAGCTATTTTTAAAAAGTGAGAGTATATTGAAATTTCTCCAATTTCAATTCAAAAGCTTTGTCATCTTAACCTTTTATGGTCTTGCAGTTGTATTTTGGAGAAACATGATGTAGCTATTACATTAAAACTATGAAATGATCAAGGAATTGAGAGAGAGGGAGCCCAGAGTTAACACAGGGTCAAACCTTGGTGTGAGTAAATAGAAGGTGAAATATACTGGTTATTCTGAACTTTTGAGGGCAAACAAATCATAAATGATGATGTACTAGGGACAAACAAGACGTAGAAAACAAAACAGAATAATAGAACAAGACCTGATAAAAAAGATAAAAAAAGATGATGGTGGCATTGAAAGAATTATGACAATACAGAGCTGACACTTTCTATGTTTTTAGTGTTTAATTAGTATATTGTAGTTATACATAGCACTGGGTTTCATTTTGACATAATCATACATGTATGGAATATAATTGGCTCCACTCTGTCCCCAGTGCTTCCTCTTTCTCTGCCCTCTTCCCTCCTCTATTCCTCTTCTCCTTCTCTACTTGGTCTTCTGGAAGGCAACACATTTTAAGGAAGAAATTTTTTTGTTTTGTTTTGAAATTTTGTAAATTTTTAAAAAATCATTATTTTTGAAATTTTATTTTAGTTATACGTGACATAGAATGTATTTTGATATATCATAAAAACATGGAGTGTAACTTCCCATTCTTGTGGTTAAACATTATGTGGAGTTACACTGCTTATGTGTTAAAATTTGAACACACTATTGTCTTTCCCATTCCCATGTCCCCTCTCTTCCTCCCATCTCCTTGTCCAATCCAGTGAATTAAGGAATAAATTTTAATTGAAGAACAAAAATTTGATAGAGATCCTTAGATAGTTGTAGAAGATAAATGTGTTGACAGAGATGGAATCAAATTATAGATCGAAAATTTAGCTGTCACTTCATTGAATAGAAAAATGCATACTATTCTTAGAAGCCTATTAGTCACCTTAAGCATTATTTACTTCTAATTTTAAAATAAATGTCTGAGGCTGAATATGTGATTGCCATTAAATTTTTATTTATTAGTATTTTGTTTAAATAGTTTTGTTCATCTTAAATAAAATATAAAATATGAAGTCATAATTCATTTACTCTTTCATCAGTACCTACTCATGAGTTGCTACCATGGGTTATGCAAAAGCCAGGGAATATTCTTAAACTGTAGAATAGAGCAAGTGAAAAAAATAGATGCCTCATTGGGCAACAGCATTGATGATTATTGGTGAACTTAATTGACCTAATGAAAAAAGAAAAAGCAAGTAGGGGACTCATGGTCACGTTCTTAAAAATTAATGCAAGTTTTTATTACTTAGGTATTGGTAAATAAATTATGTCTTAAAGTATAGACAGATTATATTGGGATATACAGTATTGATATATCATAAAAACATGGAGAGCTACCTGAGATGAGACTCATATTATCAAAATGTATAACTTCTATGTGAAAACAATCTGTAGGTTAGATTTTCAGTGATTCTGCAATATGTAGATAATTTGTGGGAAATCATGATAAATTTCAGAATAATAGAATTATCCCTAGTCAGATAACTTGTTTTACAAACCAGTCTTTTCAGTGGATTTTATACCAAGTTAATGTGCAACACAATAATATGTTTGGGGAAGTGAATTTATTAAATTCCACCTTATAAGGTTTACCTTCCTACAGCAAACAAAAACAAAAACAAAAACAAAAACAAAAAACATATAAGCAATTCTCCTGGTTTTTGTTTATCTGCTTTACAATTGTTTTCTTCATTCAACCATGCCTATCACTTGTGTTTATCATTTCCTCCCTTATGGGATTTAGTTCTTCTCCTATTTATTCTTATAAATTTTAGTGTTTTCTTCATCAGTTTAAGCAAATGCCTTTTATGAAATATGATAAATGTGTATACTTCTTCCCACTTGGTCATCAACGATCTACATGTATTTTAGTTTTATTTTTATAGCATCAGATTGACAATATTTTTGTTTTCTTCTGTCACTCTAATTCTCAGTTGTACTTTAAGGATTAATCCTCATTTATTTTGCTCACATGGAACTATTTTATTTCAGCTCTTTGAATTTGTTGAAAATATAGATATTATGATATACATGTTGCCCAAGGAAGTCATTCTGATGCCTTTTAAGTGAACAAAGACTTGAGTGGCTATAAAGTACTTGAGTAATGCTTTTGTTTCTTCTGACTCCTAGACTTTCTCTAATACTCTCTAAATATGAGTATTAATATGCAGAAGTCTGAAGCCAGGCTTTTTTTCCCCTCTAATAAATGACTTTGTACTTCTGCCTATAGGACCAAGAGATTTTTCTTTGGCCATAAAATATGGTAATCTTACAAGAAAAAGTTTTAGGATTTAAATGATATGGAAAAATTTCCTGGAACACTTGAATCATATCTATACATAAAACAAGGAAGAAAAATTTTCACCTGTGAGATCTTGAATATTTTCCTGTTCCATTTGATTTTGAATTTTTTTAATTGCATTAATAATGAGTGTCAATGTGAGACCATTTTTTTCACATCTATCATCTTTCATAAATGAGCAAACCTCAGTTAAGGAATTTTCCTCTTACCTAGTGTTTTGATCACATCCCTACAGTTTTATAATCTGATGTTCATATTTAAGAAATTATAATGCTAGCTTTAATATCCATTTAACCCAAATAAACTTTAGAAGAGTATTTTCTATTTCTTTACATGTTATTACTTTCAGTAGAAAAAAAAAATTCTTTTCAGCTATCCTGTTTGCTTTTAATTTCTAATTGGAGAACACTGTAGTTGAGAGATATACCTTTGGAGGATATATTAATATGTTTGTTGTGGCTTAATCTGTAGTGGATCTCTTTAAATATTTCAAATATTCTTATTTGTTTTGTTATGATGTGTCAATCATTGTGTTTGTATCATTTTGTTCTTCAAATTTTCATGTCTCTGATTTTTTTCAAGCAAATATATTAATGATCTTCAAATTCGTTCTTTTATTTATAGTCATTTTTGCTTTGAGTACTTTAAGCTATATAATCTGACACTATTATATCATATTCTATATGAAAATGTAGTTTAGCAAGATGAACTACTATTAGGATAGCATTATACACCTTAACATTAGAATCCGGATTCTGTGTCTTGATGCAGTTTATTTCTTGATCATAGTTGCTTGAGTGCATTCTCAGTAAAGTAGTGAACTACGTGGTTTTATAGGGGTTCCAGAGTCTTCCCTCTCTGGTTCCTCTTGGTCCTTCCTCTAGGTCCTCAGAATTTCATGTCTTTGGGTATGTATTGGGGAAAGAGGAGAGAGGAGTGTTCACAGGAATGTTAAAAGGCCATTCAAGAATTTACTATGTCTAGCTGCTTTCCCAGAAGGAGGATATTATTTTGATGAAAAATAGAAATGTTTGGCCCACCATTTAATGCTTATCCCTAGAATTTCTTTTGTTTTCCTGATATTTTATGTGCTGCATTTTTATAACATTTCATTAGCATAAATTTGCATCCTTCCTGTTCAACCTCATTCTTCTCTTAGTTTTGTCTCTTATGATTATTATATTGATACATTTAATTTTAAGCTCTATTTTATAAGCTCTATTCATTAAAGGGAAAATTAATTTTTAAGATGAAGTGTTTGATATTTCTGTGATTTTATGTGAAAATTTAAACCATAGATGGTCATATTTTTTCTTTTTCTATTCTATCTTTAGGAAATTAAATGACTATTTTTTGTTGTTTTTGTTGGTCTAGTTTCATCCATGTTGAGCTTTGGAAATTGTTACCATTGAGTGAGTCAAGATAATTTTTAATTATCTTCATCCACCAATAGAAACAAACAAACAAAAAATCCTTGAATATTCTTCATATGGATATTAGCTTTTGTGGCTATGGTTAAATTATGACAGTAGAGTAGAATTAAAATTTGTATTCTTCCAGGCACAGTCCCAGCTGCTGTAATCCCAGCAGCTCTGAAGGCTGATGCAGGAAGATCATGAATTCAAAGCCAACCTCAACTTAGCAACTCAGTGAGACCCAGCCTCTAAATAAAATACAAAATAGAGCTAGGGATGTTGCTCAGTGATCAAGTGTCCCTGAGTTCAATTCCCAGTATTAAAAGAAATAAAATTGTATTCAACCATTTTGAATTAAATTTCTCCAATATTCTCTAAAGGAGCTTTGAACCTTTTTCTTTTTATACAATGTGTTTTCTTAACCTTTTCATTATACCTGTTCTACTTTTTGAGCATTATAATGTGTTTTAATTTCTGGAATAATTTTTATTGTAACATTTTATTTTCCTTTAGAAGTCTGCAAATTCTCATTTTATTTTTTGGCATATTGTCCTTTACTATTAATGTTTATTCTTTTAATAGGTTCAAATTTTCATTTTTCTCTAAAGTTATAGATTATGATATGTAACATTTCTCTAGTTCCTGTAAAAGCTTTTCTTCTAATGTATATTTCCTTTCTCATTACTCCTAATTAGTTTTTATCTTTTCTTTTCCTACTCTTAGAGTCAAAATTGTAAGATCTGTTCATGAGTCTCAGATGGGATGCTTTTGCTCACAGATTTTAGCATAGAAAAGGTACCATTCAAACCCATAGTACTCAATCTGGAGAAAGTAGCTAAATTCTCCTTGAGCCCTCCTCTGCCTGCTGCCTGTTCTCTCTCTCCTTCTCTTCTCTACTCTCTTTTCATTTTAATCTATGGGCTATATTTGGGCCCTTTCATATTTCTGGACTTCTACTTCTATTCCTTTCTTACAAGGAACTCTGGACAGGACTTTTAAAATCTCTTCCAGCTTTAGGTTACATGTGTCCAAATCTGCAGCTATTTTTGAGAACAAATTATTTTCTCTTAAGAATCATTTAATCCCATCTGACAGTCAAGATTGGATGAAAGAGTCCTGAAATCTACTTTCTTATATATTTTCCCTGAATGTGACTAGTTCTCATATCATTTTTGCCCATAATAATTTCAAGTGAGTTAAAAACTCTGTAGACATTACATATGCTCTTTAAATGTATCCATATTGTATATGTATTCAAGTGCCTCTATTTTGTTGATAATTGCTAAAAGGAAATAGAAATGTTCTCTTTAATACAGATGGTATTTGTATCACTTAATTAGAATTTATATACATCTAAAATAATCACATGTTAATTTTCTTAAGTTTGAAAACAGAAGACTTAATCAGTATAATAATAAATAATATTTTAGCTTTTCACAAAATAAAATTACAACTATGGGGGATGGAAAAAGGGTAGCTTTAGTTAATTCTTCTCATTATTTTGAGGGTTTTTTGTTGTTGTTCAGAGACTACAGACAAAAGAGAAACATACATTTTTTCTCCTTTAAATATTGATTTAGCGATTTTCATATTTTATATGTTTTATATAAATTATAAAATATTCTGATGTGGCCATCATTTAATTATGAGTTTTTGACATAAAATGCACTGATTTCTGGCACATTTTATATTTTAGAATAAAGTAAAAGATATATTACCTGGGTACTGAGCCCATAAGGGTGCATGCACCACATTCTAGAAATAGCTAGCTTCAAGAAAATCCAGCCTATTTAAAGCTTGTTCTCTAAAGATACAAGTCTAACACATTGACACATATATCACACACCCACACCTACCAATGGAACAACAACAACAACAACAACAACCTCATTAAATTTAATGAGGCAAATGGTGCTATTTTTGATGGGACGCTAATGAGAGAATTTTTTAACCAAATAGAATCTTATTAATTTATGTCAGAAACAGAAGTGGAGACACAGTCATATTAGAAGTGTTAATTCCACACGGGAATATCCCCAATGGTCCTTTTACTAGGCTTAACCACATATTTAATCAAACTTATTGAGCTTCTTGTTAAGGTTTCATGATTAAGATCAAAATTTCTGTATCATAGGAATTCCCTGAAGAATTGTAATCATTTACCTATATATGCCCCAACACAGAGACTGGTACTTTGCATATGATAAGTATACCCTTCATTTCCTCTATTGTGGAATAAGAAATTCACTTGAGTTTCAGAAATCCACTTTTGTAGATTTTAAATTTTAAAAATTAAATGAAATTGAAATTGAAATTAGTCATTTAAATCCACCCAAAAGTCTTTCTGATTTCAGTATTAGTATAGATAATTTTGGAAAGTGATATATAGAAAACTAAAACATAACAGACTTTTAATTTATGGAAACTTGCAATTTAAATCAAAGGTCATGATGAATTATTATGAAGTTAAATATTCTTGGTAACATGAAAATCTTATTTGTTGTGGTAATTTTGAAGATTTGGGTAATATTTCAACTATTCATGTGGATAGTTATAAACTCATTTGGGGTACCAATGTAAATATACTTGCTTAATATATTCATCCACTAACAGTGATCTATATGATTATCAATTATAATATGCTCACCTCTGTGTCAGCATTTCCTTATATTATGAACACAATATTAAAATTCAATCCTAGAGGGAAGAAAATGGGAAAACGTGATTATTCCTTCAACAACTTTTAATTGAGCACCTACTTTTCTTCAAGCCAGGTATATGTTTATGCCAAGTATTAGGATATCTGCTAGAATGTAGCAGTTAAAAAACACAGAAGTATTCTACTCCTGGGGAGCACACATTCTAGTTTAGAGAGGTTGAAAACAGCAAAACAATAAAAAGTTAAAGCACAGAGTGCATTATACGTTGTTATGATAACTAGAAAATTAGAGCAGAAAACAGGGAATGGAAATTTAAGTAGAAGACCAGAGAAGTCTTCAGAAAGGTGGCATTTGAGTAAAATATAAAGTATGGGTTGAGGTTAGGGCAAGGTTTTAATGATGATGATGATTTACATGAGCACAATGGCTTCAGTCATAATGATGGAAATGGGAATGTAGTAAGAAAATCCATATTAATTAGAAAATTTTGAAACCATATACTTTAAAGACGATGGAATGGTACATATATAAAGAACCATTTCTCTTTTATTCTGTATTCATTAAACTTAAATGGAAGTGTTTGTCTGAATGAAAGTATTTAGGAAAATCATCCACTGCTTGTGTGAAGACACATAAATAAATCAATTTCTTACTACCGAATCAACAGCAAAAAATTCCATCAATATGATAGGGACTTTGTCTTTTTATTATAGTTATCACATTGATCTCTAATTGTTTATGTGTTTCTTTCCTATTATCAATTTTTTAAAGATAAGAAACCTGTACATTCATCTTTGCACATAAAAGAGAAGAATGTATGACACTGTTTGGTTGTAACATTTGAATAAATTGATTATCTCATTCAATTAATATTTATCAAGATAAAATTATTTTAAGAACTGGAAATATATTGGTAACTAAGAAGATTTTTTCTGTATGAAAGGAGTTTACATCTTGGTACAAAATGTCAAGTATCAATAATATGTCAATAAATGTAAGGGAAATAAAGTATGGACAGGAGGTTGAGCATGATAGACAGTAGTCAAGGAAGGCATCTCTGAGACAGTGAGATGGAAGCAGAATCTTAAATAAAAGGGACATTTGAAATCCAGAGTATTCCTGAGAGGCAACCCACATTTCAAAGACTGAATGGCAATACTAGAAGGCAGCTGCAGCTGAGTCAGAATGAGGAGTGCAGTGTGGAAGAAGTCCATAGGGTCAGCAACATTAGGGTCATATAAACCTTTGAGGCTATGATAGTTTCAATTCCAACCATTCAGTTGTTCTGAGCAGAGAAGTGACATGATACTATACTATTTTTGTCATGAGAATACTTAACAAGCACTCTTTTTATTTTTCAAGAATACAATATATTGTCATTGGCTATATATACTATGCTTTTTTGAACTTATTGCTCCTATCTAATTGTGATTAAGTATGCTTTGACTAACTTCTCCCTTCCTTCTCCTGCTAAGCACCTGCAAGCCTTGGAATCAC
Organism: Callospermophilus lateralis; assembly: GCF_048772815.1. Classification (NCBI taxonomy): domain Eukaryota; kingdom Metazoa; phylum Chordata; class Mammalia; order Rodentia; family Sciuridae; genus Callospermophilus; species Callospermophilus lateralis. Next base: position 774,764 of record NW_027510154.1, read on the forward strand.
TATTGCATTTGCATGAAATCAACTTTGGATGCCACATATAAATGAGAGGGTGCAGTATTAATCATTCTGTATCTGGATTATTTTACTTAACATAAAATTCTCAAGATTCATTCCTGTTCTCATAAAAGACAGGATTTCCTTTTTTCATGGCTAAATAATATTTTACTGTGGATATATTCCACATTTTCTTTACCCCTTCATTCACTGAAGAACACTAGGTGGATTTTATATCTTACCTATTACCAATGGTGCTGCAATTTCCATAGGATGTCTTTGATCCTATTAATATTTTTAATGATTGCTCTCTCAGTTGCATAATGAAATTGAGTGGAGAAGGCTAGGAATGGAAGCAGGGCGGTCAATTAGGAAAAATCCTGTTATGTAGATGAGAGGTGTTTTCTGTTTCAGAAATACAAAATAGAAAAGAGTTAAATATGGTACAAAGGGATGTCTCTTCCAATTTTATGCTCAAACTTCAATTCTGTTTATTTCCTGAAAATATTATTTCTAGTAATCAGATTACTTAGATTTATTTTGAGTCCATTTTCATCACTTTTTCTATTTGTTGTGGATCTTTTATCTATTGCAAATCTACTTTTAAAAATGATTTTATGTATGATAATTATAGAGATAACTTCAGATGATTTATTTTTTCTAGATCATGTTTATTTTTTTTTATTTCTGTCAGGCACTTTGTACTATAAGCAGATAACTTAAATCTAAGTATAGATTAAGCTGCTTCAATGCTGGGTTTTTGCATTTGTAAGGACTGGAGCATTTCTGGTTTGTTCCCCACTTTGAGGCATAATCCTTAAAGGTCTCTGCTGAAGGCCTTGAGGCCCCTCCATCTTGGTGAAACTAAACTTCAATTTTTTGTGAGACTGCCCTAAACTCTGATGAATGTCTCAGTGTGCATCCATAACTTTCAAAAACAGAATGTGTCAAGGGAAGAAACAAGATCAAATTATAAGTGCACCCCTCTGGGCTTCCAATCCCTTTGAAATTTTGCTTCATATGTTTTCTGTACAATTCTCTCGATTCTTTCTTTTTGGGACTCCAATTACATATTTCTCAGATCTTTTAACTTTATTCCCAATAAATTTTAGTTATTTTTTTTCCAATGTTTTCAAATAGAAGTGTGTGGGGTGGGAGGTTCTAGCAGAAAGCTCATCTGGAGGTAGTTAACAATTGCTGGCAATTTTTTGTTTAATTGTAATAATAATAATAATAATAATAATAATAATAATAATAATAATAATAGAATACAGGGCTGGGGCTGGGGCTCAACAGTAGAGTGCTCACCTAGCACATTTGATCCTCAGCACCACATTAAAAATAAATAAATAAATAAATAAAGGTATTTTGTCCATCTATAACAAAATACATCAATAAATAAAACAGAATGTGAAGTAGGTTTTCAAGAAATATTTATCTTTTTAATTCATATATTTAGAAAATATACAAATAAATAATAAATATAAGAGGGATTAAATTTAAAAATTAAAATAAATCCAAAGAAAATGATATAAAATTTTAGCTAAAAATAAAAGCAGAGAATGAGAAAATCATAAATGTTGCAATTTTGTTAGCAAAATTGCAGCTTGTTTCTTAAAAAAAATAAGTGATAAATTTTTAAATATTTGACAATTCTAAAAAAAATTGAAGTAAAGACTGCTAAAATTGAAAAAATGACTACCAATAAGAAATAACTTACATGAAAATTTGAAAAAAGACCTAGTTAATAACTCAGAAAATCAAGATGAAAGGAATTATTTTTTACAAAAATTTAAACTTCCAGATTAACTCAAGAAATTAAAAACCTGAATATAGAACTTTTTATGGAAGACATTTTAAAAGAAATCAAGTATCTGTGTCTTAAAAAGTACCTGGAACACTTTTTATAAAAGCATATCCACAGACTTTTGAAGATTGAGCAGTCTCCATTTTGTATAAATTTTCTTGTAGAAATATGGAAAGCTTATTCATATATTTATGATTGTGTCATAACCTTAAAACAATAAAACATGGGGGGCACCAAAAAGAAAATTACTGGCAGGTCAAGCAAAATTATGGTATGATGTTAATCAAATCCTATTGTCTAAGTAAAATATTTATTTCAAGAGTCCATATAATACCTTAATGAGAAAATCAGTTTTCTACAGCATTACTACAATACATTAAAGGATAAACACCATATGATCATGTCATTCAATGTTTTAAAAATAAGCTTTTGTTAAAATTTAATACCTGATTCTAAAATGTAGTGTGCAAACAATAAACATAGATTATTCTGGAAAAATAAACTGACATATATGAATATAAAATGAAAAAATACCACTGTGAATAAGTAATAGAAAAGAAATGGCAGTTAGGAAAATATGTATTTGCAAGAAGGACAAATACAACACACCCTTAGAGAAAAAGAAACATACCAATATATAACTGGAAAATAATTGTAAAAAATGAAATAATTAAATATTTCTAATAAGCTATAGCATGGAGACTTAACATCACTAAGAGGGAATTGTAACCTTAAATGGGACACCTATCATATTGGTAAACACTAAAAAGATTGATAATGTCCAGTTTTAATAGAGTGTTGGAGAAAGGGATTCTCATTCATTGTTAGTGTAATTGCAGTTTTAGAGTCGAGTCAGCCAGAATTCATTAAAATTAAGTGTCCATTATATTTGATCCTGTTCTTCCACTTTTGAGAATCTATCATATGCTTGCACTTATAGAAATATATATGTGTGTGTGAAGTAGTGGTTGTAGCATTTACTTTTCATAGCATAATAGTTATATTAAATGTATCCAAGTTAAATATCTATTTATAGGAAGTTTGTAAATAAAGGTCTATTTATTGTATGAACATTTAAGTATTGAGAAACAATGTATGCAAATGTGAGGATTTTTGTATAATTGTTGATACCATGTAAGCATATGTCAGTTTTAAAGTCATCTAAGAAGTGACTCAAAGGAAAATTTGGCTTAGAAGAAATCATTTAAATCGTTAGGGTAATAGCAAGAAAAGCTGAGAGGTTGAGGAATTAAGAGAAGAACAAGAAAAGAGATTGTCATGATAGAGGATTGGTTTTTCTATAACTAAAAGATTTTCTGTAACTAAATAGGATTTGTTAGAGATAATGGTAATGCAGTAAAAAAAATGACTGTGAAAAAAAGGAAATTTTGCTTTAAAAATAATATTTCTATACTCATCACTTTTTTCCCCCTAGATCACCCATTTCTATGATTAGGTAGAGTTGAAAGAACAAAAACAAAAATTCTGACACTTGCCAGTTTTGATTAACTCACGAAAAGTCTGCCCTCCCATGTCTCCTTTCCAAGATGGGATCTAGGTTTAAAAAGAGAAGGGGAAGGGGAAGGGGAAGGTTATAGCAAATAAGACAATAACTTGTATTTTTTATATTTTTTATTTATTCAGTAAATACTGAGTACAGTCATGGGATGCTTAACTACAGGCACATGTTCTAGTCATGTGCCATGAGGTGTACAAACATATAGAGTAGACTCACAAAACTAAGATGGCTATGATGTCATGAGACCATATAATCTTAGGGGACCACCATTGTATATGATGTCTGCCTCTGACTGATCTATTCTTCTGGGGCACATAACTGTACTTACTATAGCTATACTCCATTCGGAGTCCTGGGGACACTGAAGTAAATAAGGAGGAAACAGTGCTGCCCTTGTGGAATTTACCTTCGTAGGGAGAGTCATTGCTGGTTTACTCTATCATGACTGGTCTAGGTACTGATGAGTTTGTAGCACCAGATAGTGAAGTGACTTGTCCAAAACTCAAGCTTGTGTACAGCAGGCACAGATCCAAGTGAAGAGTTATCAGCAGAGCCCACATGTTCAAACTTGAGCTATCTCGTCTCAAGCTAAACAGCCTTATCTTCATCTGTACTCAAACTTTCAGACTCTTGTTTTATGAGACATTATCAGAATATAAAAGAAATTACAGCAATACTTTCACGTTTTGAGAATGGGATATGATGTTTTCAAATGATGTAATATTTCATGACTACAAAAAAGTTGGTTTATGAAGAATTTATAGTAAGTCGATAAACAGATTTTTTGGAGAAAGGTAAACTTCTGAATCTACAATTAGATGACAGTTTTTCAGCTACTGACAAAGGTTTTATGTGCAATGATTTTTATAAGAAACTCAGATCAATAGGCATGGTGCCCTTTTGAGTATTGATAGCGCTTTTTTTTTTTTTTTTTTTTTTTTGCACCCGGGATTGAACCTAGGGGTGCAACATCCCAAACCAATTTTATATTTTACTTAGAGACAGGATCTTTCTAAATTGTTTAGGGCCTCACTAACGTGCTAAGAGATTCTCCTGTCTCAGTCTCCCAAGCTCCTGCGATTACAGGTGTGCACCATGCCTGACTGAGAGCTCTATTTTTCATTATCAAAGAATGTACACGTCTTTGGATTAAATTACTCTAATAGACCTTGTTAGCTTAGAGTCATTTACAAACATTGTGGATTGTACATTTTAGAATTGTTTGCCATAGCGAATATCGAATTCCTTCATTCAGGATGTTGATATCAGGCCGTGTGCTAATTAATGCAGTAGAAAAAGTGCTCTCCATTTATTTGTTCTAAGCCTTTTTTTTTCCTCTTTCGAATCATAGTTTCTCTTTTACTCTAAAATACACATTGTCCTCAAGTTGTTTTTGTTTTTCATGCCTCTCTGAAAATTGTGTTCCAAACACCTATTACAAATTGTGTCTGTATAAATAAAACTATAAATGTCTACTATGTGATACATGCAAAACATTAAAATTGGGAAATATACTTCATATTTGAAGAAGTTTTACCATTTGCAAAATTTTCATTTTCCTTAAGTTAGTATAGAATTATCAAAATTCTTGTTGGATATTCTAGGAAAAGAGAATAAATATTCAAACTCATTTAAAATATTTAAAGTCAAAAATAGTTTTTCCCCAAATTTTTTTCAAAGGAATAACAAGGGGAAAACATGCCCTGTGATATTTAGGGAAAAAAATTTAAAAAAAAAAAAAGGTTGAAATAATATAAATCAAGAGAAAGGTCATGTGACTATACAAAGATACCTCCAAAAGACCATGCAGCTAAACAATGACAGGAAATCACAAATCAGCATAAAAGGGAAGGATTATCCAATACATAGTTCTCTATAACAAATTTATTTTTTATAAAAAAATCAAAATAATATATACTCAAACACTCATAAAGCAAATCCAAGAAGAATTTAGGATGCAAGTGTAAAACTATATTAAAAAATAATGGGGAAATATGAGTTAAAATCTGATATCTGGATGAGTGAGTCAGTTCTAAGAACTAAAATATAGATCAGAAAAACCATAAGGAGCAATAAGTAAATTTTACAATGTAAAATAAAAATAGCATATTTATATACAAATAATTACATTAAAAGCTTTATTCAAAATAAATTGGGAAAAATATATGAAGTAATTATTCATAGGTTAGTAAACTTACTAAAGTCTTCATTCTAATAAATATTAGTAATACTAAAATTAAAAATATTAAAGAACAGTAGCAACAACTTCTAAGAAGAATAAAAGCAAATGTTTAAGTTCAAAAGAAAAGCTACTAAACAAAAAATAATTTCCACAAAATTTATGAAGTATACAGTTTTTATTACTTAAAATAAATATATTATTTTAAGAGTTCATTCTTGAATTTCGATGAGACAATGAAACTTTGTACAGCTTTTTAGAAAGTAATTAGTAATGCATTTCAGAAGCCTTTCGAAATTGTATTATTTGACCTAGCAATTCTCTTTCCAAGAATTTCTTTTAAAAAACAAATCAGAAATTTTAACAGAAAGTCATGCAGTGTGGACTCATTTATCAGACAAAAAATGGGAACAAGTATATTATGGAAAAATAGGAAGACAAATATATTACAGTTAATTTCTATGGCAGAATGTGATGGAGACATTAAAGTGATGCTCTCAAAGAATAGTTCTCAGAAAAACCTTCAAGATATAATGATAAAAAATACTAATAAGATACAATGATTTATATATAATTTCAACTGTGTATGATTTATATATAACATGCATAGTATGTGCATTTAAAATGTCTGGAAAGAAATATATTAAATGTTAAGAAGGCTATATTTTAGTAATGTGATTAGATGTGGTTTTAGTTTTTATTTTACATATTATGATTTTGCATATTCTATAATGTTCATTTGTGTTTGTAATTAGAAAGTTTCTTTTTCCATATTTTCTCAGAACAATAGTATTATATCAATGTCTGAAAAAATAATTGTAGAAAAATATTATCCCTTTATTTAACTGTTTAGAAAGCTTCTCCTAAAAGAATGACATGCTAATTAAAATTCCAGACCTTAGACAGTAGGTTTAGGGAATTAGTTTGTCACCCAAAGAGGCTTCTTAACGTTCCTCGAATCACACTACATAGCAATTGACAATACTGCCAATATAAGCTTTAAGTTCAGGTCAGCATATAGATACTGAAGTCTCACTTATGGGAAATGTGGGAAAATGCAGTTCATCAATATGTAAAAGGAGTACCCAGGCTTCTCCAAGGGAGTGGCAATTTTAGAATACAGTAATGATAATGGGCTATGTAGAAGAGACTCAATTTACTCATTTACTCATTTTGTTTTTTGAGCCTAAGAATTTTGGACAAGAATGAAATTGGGAAAGAGAGGGGAAAATAGAATGTGCAAAACCCAAAGCACAATCTCAGTATGGCCATCAACCAGAATTATAGTCTTGTTCAAGATGACGCAGAAGATCAGAGTAACTGACAAAAATTTCATTGTATTTCTAAGATACACCAGGTCCATTTTATCTGCCTCTGCCATTGTATCATCTGGGTTACATTATGACAGTGATCTGTTCCACACAGAGCATAATTCTTTGGTAATTCTGGTACATGTAGGATAAATAAGACTTACTCCAGTTATCATTGTTGTGAGTGCTCTATGAAATCAATGATATATTGGAAGCTTCTACCATGGTTTACCAAGAGGCCTTCAGGTCAACTTTAAATCTTACCATCTTAGGTCCTCAAGGGACCCACCTTTTTTTGGTTTTGCTCAAGATCTCCACTATGGTATTTGCCTGACATCATGGGAGCACAAGGGTATCTGTTGATGGCAAGGAGGAGACCATGAAGTCATATTCTCTGATGATGTTTATTCTACATCTGTGATTTGTTTCCTACAGTGCTCCTGGGACTTAAACCACATGTGCAGTATTTGCATTAAAGGGAACTTGAGAAGGAGAGGCCATAACACTATTAAAATGTTTAGCTTTCACTCTCCCATCACACAGACACATGCTAATAACTACTCCCAGACCTTGTATCATGGTGCTGCAGGATGTGATGTAGAGTGCACTCATTGTTTTGATACAAGGGACTTAAAAACAAATAGCTGCCATCTCTGCCTCTGATAGTTTGCCAGGCTTTTAACTTCTTTGGTTTTCCCCCCCTTCTGATCCTGGTGAGGTATCTCAAATGTATTCCAAACAACACATTACCCCAAGTCTTTGTTTCTTCTTTTATAAGGAAACCCTTGCTTTAAGGTATATTTAGAAAACCCAGAGTCTACGCCAAATTTCAAAGAATCACATCCTAATTCTACTTTAAAATGGCAGGAAATGACTTAGTGCAGAATCCCACACACAGGGTTATTGATCATCCTGAACTATTAGTCAAAATTGTGACAAATATTCTGGAAACTTACTGCAGGTTTAAACATCAACTCTTATATTTGAGAACATTTTGAAGCATCTTAGACAGACAAAAGTCAGAGACAGAGAAAGTGCCAAGGAATAGAGTTTGAAGATTACATCTTTCATTACTCCCAAGATAGTATCTGTCAAATCATATTTAAGACCCTTTATTGGGTCACAGTATCAATTTAGTGAGTCAAGAACATCATTTTTTTAATTAAACAGATGAAAGAATGAAATAGATTAGAATAGGACATATCAAATTATATCATATTTATTAAAATAAAAGTAAGAAATTTTTAAAAATTATTTAACATATGTGCACATACATATACACATGTTGTATGCATATATATATATATATATATATATATATATATATATATATATATATATAAAATGAACATATAAACAGATGGGAAATACACACATACATGTTGTGTGTGTGTGTGTGTGTGTGTGTGTGTGTGTGTATCTGAGAGGAAAAAAAAGGATGCCGAGAGAAAGACAAAGAGAAAAGAGGATAGAGGTACTAGTTGGCAATGTAAATATATTTCTTACCATGGATGATAGCCAAAAGCATTTGAAAGCCAGATCATGCCTCCAGGGCAATGGCTTCTTTGATTTTGGAATAAATTCTTTCCTTAGTGCCTCCTCCATCTGCTTTTAGGTAAATTCACAAGCTGCATATAAACTTAATCTAATTAAATCTCAAACTTGTAAAGAAAATGTTGTGGATGAAACCCAGTAAAATGTAGATCCAATGCTGTAAGCCATTCATCAAGGGTAGCAGATTACAAGCTCAGTGCCGGTTCTTATGATAGAAAAACATTCTCCTTAATGTCCTTCTCCTCAGGAACCTAGAGAATGATAAATGGCATAATAGTTCACAGTGAGCCTCAGAAGTTGGGAGAGAAACTCACTGTATTGTAGATTGTTGGGTATCATTCATTCAAGGACTAAGATTATTGCTTGATTCTTGGCATCAGGAATAATCCAGTTAATAACAATGGAACCATCTTGATCTAGCAAGCACAAGACAAACAAAAAACTAGAGTTGGGAATGCTACTATGGAAAAGATTTGAGCTGATAATTTTGTAAGGAATTGTAGCTGCTGGACAGAAAACAGAGCCTAAAAAGTAAGATAATAGAATATAGTCCAGGCTGTTCAAGTTCGGTGTGAGTTCCAACCAGAAATAACAAGAACATTTTAACAGGCCAGTTGGATAATCACTGAATGCGCTGGCATGGCTCATTTTCAGATGCTCTTATAACCAGGCTGCCTTGAATGCAAGCACGAATTAGTCTTTGATTACATGTGTTGTAATTTAGATGGGTGAGGAAGATGGAAGGTGGATTTAAAATACTGGGATAAGAGGCAATGAGGATCAGGGAGATGCCCGGCAGAGCTCGAGTTCCTGAAAGGGGGAGAAACAAAACAGACCTCCACCAAGAGTAAGTCAAATTATCCCTGATCAGAGACAGTGTGAATTTGTACTTAGAAAACCCTGAAGAGTCTACCAAAAAAAACTCTCAGAACTGATGAATTCAGCAAAATATCAGGATACAAAAATTGATGTACAAAAATCAGTAGCTTTTTTATACATCAGTAATTAATTCCCTGAAAAGGAAATCAGCAAAGCAACCCTTCATTCACAAAAGCCTGGAAATAAATAAATAAACAAAACTCCTAGGAAAAAAACTATCAAAGGAGGTGAAAGAGCTCTACAATGAAAATCATAAAACATTGTAGAAATAAGTTGAAGAAAACAATAAAAGATGGATACCCAACTTCAGGGATTGGGATAATTGGTATTCTTCAAATGGCCATATTGAAAAAGCCATCTATAGATTAAACACAACTCCCATCAAAAATACCAGTGACTATATTTAAAAAAAATCATCCTAAAACCTCATGAAAACTTATATACAAAAAAAATCTCAAATAGCCAAAGTGTTCCTAAGCTATGCTGGAGGCATCAAAATACCTAATTCAAAATATACTGTAGATTCACAGTAACAAAATGTCATGGTATTGTCATAAAAACAGACATGCAAACTAATGGAATAGAATAGAGGACCCCAAAATAAACCTGCACATCTACAGCCATCTAATTCTGAATAAGGTGCCAAAATTCTATGTGGAAGAAAAGACAGCCTATTCAACAAATGGGTACTGGGAAAACAGGATACCCACATGGAGGAGATTGAAATTAGACCTCTATGTCTCACCCAGTACAAAAATAAACTCAAAGTAGATCAAAGGCCTTAACGTAACACCTGAAACTTTGAAACCAATAGGGAAACACTTCAAGATATTTATTGACCTACCTAAATATGAAGTTATTTGATATGTCCTATTCTAATCTATTTCCTGAATGGGAAGGGCTCCAGTAGCCTAGGAGAATAAAGCAAGAATTGACAAATGGGATTATATCAAGTTAAAAAGCTTCTACACAGCAAAGGAAACAATCAACAAATGAATAGACAACTGTAAAATGGGAGAAAATCTATCAGCTACTCATCTGACATAGGATTAATATCCAGGATATGTAAGAATTCAAACCCAGGTTCAGTGGCACACACCTGTAATCCCAGCTACTTGGGAGGCTAAAACTGGAGGATTACAGGTTCAAGGCCAGCCTCTGCAATTTAGCAAGACCTTGATTTAAAATAAAAAATCTAGAACAGTCTGAGGTTGTATCTCAGTGATAGATGGTCCCTCAATCAATCTTTATACTCAAAAATGAAAGGCACAAAAATTTTTAAAACAAAGGAACTAGTACTCCAAATAGAAAAAGGCAAATTATCTGAAAAAATAATTCCCCAAAAAGTACAAATGACCAATAAATACCTGAAAAAAACCCTCACAATCTTTAGCTATTAGAGAAATGCAAATCAAAATTACATTAGAAGTTCATCATACCTCAGACAGAATGACTGTTATTAAAAATAATGGGTTTTCTTATTGTTGTTGTTTTTTAAGAAAAATAATTTTATTTTTAAATAATGTGAGAAGAATGTTGTGTACTTCTACTCACCATATAGTAGTTAAAATTAAGGCAAATGGCTGCATCTAGTTTCAAAGGGATTCACTAGTTCTTGTCATGCCAAAACATATTTATTTATTATTGATTTTTTAAAAAAATTAAATGACAGCAGAATGTATTACAATTCTTATTACATGTATATAGCACAATTTTTCATATCTCTGGTTTTATATAAAGTATGTTGACATCAATTTGTGTCTTTATACATGTACTTTGGTAATGATGTCCATCATATTCCATCATCCTTACAAATCCCCTGCCTCCTCCCTTCTCCTCCCACCCCTCTGCCTTATCTAGAATTCATCTATTCCTCCTATGCTCTCCCTCCCTACCCCATTATCAGTCAGCCTCCTTATATCAGAGAAAACATTGGCATTTGTTTTGGAGGGATTGGCTAACTACACTTAGCATTATCTTCTCCAACGCCATCCATTTACTGCAAATGCCATGGTTTTATTCTCTTTTATTGCTGAGTAAAATTCCATTGTGTATATATGCCACATTTTTTTATTCATTCATCCACTTAAGGGCATCTAGGTTGGCCCTACAGTTCAGCTATTGTGAACTGTGCTGTTATAACATTGATGTGGCTGTGTCCCTGTAGTATGCTGTTTTTAAGTCTTTGGGGTATAAACTGAGGAGAGGGATAGATGGGTCAAACAGTGGTTCCATTCCCAGATTTCTAAGGAATCTGCATACTGTTTTACATGTTGACTGCACCAATTTACAGTCCCACCAGCAATGTATGAGTGTACCATTTTCCCCACGTCCTTGTCAACACTTATTGTTGTTTGTCTTCGTAATAGCTGCCATTCTGACTGGAATGAGATGATATTTTAGAGTAGTTTTGATTTGTATTTCTCTAATTGCTAGCGTTGATGAACATTTTTTTCATATATTTGTTGACTGATTGTATATCCTCTTCTGAGAAGTGCCTGTTCAGGTCCTTGGTCCATTTGTTGATTCAGTTATTTGTTTTTTTGGTGCTTAGCTTTTTGAGTTCTTTATATACCCTAGAGATTCTCTGATGTGTGAGAGCTAAAACTTTGCTCCCAGAATGTAGGCCCTCTGTTCACCTCATAGATTGTTTCTTTTGCTGAGAAGAAACTTTTTAGTTTGATTCCATTCCATTTATTGATTCTTGGTTTTAATTCTTACACTATAGAAGTCTTATTAAGGAAGCTGGGGCCTAATCTTACATGCTGAATATTAGGGACTAGTTTTTCTTCTGTTAGACGCAGAGTCTCTGGTTTAATTCCTAGGTCCTTGATCCACTTTGAGCTGAGTTTTGTGCATGGTGAGAGATGGGGGTTTAATTTCATTTTCTTTCATATGGATTTCCAGTTTTCCCAGCACCATTTTTTGAAGATGCTATCTTTTCTCCAATGCATGTTTTTGGCATGTTTGTCTAATGTAAGATAATTGTAATTTTGTGGGTTAGTCTCTGTTTCCTATATTTTGTACCATTGGTCTAGCAATCTGTTTTGGTGTCAATACCATGCTGTTTTTGTTACTATTGCTCTGCAGTATAGTTTAAGGTCTGGTATAGTGGCATCACTATAGTTTACTCTATATTTTTTTATGCTTTACTCTTCCTGCTAAGGATTGCTTTTGCTATCCTGGGTCTCCTATCTTTACAGATGAATTTCATGATTGCTTTTTTCTATTTCTATGAGTAATGCCATTGGAATTTTTATCAGAATTGCATTAAATCTGTATAGTGCTTTTGTCAGTATGCTCATTTTGATAATATTAATTCTGCGTATCCACAAGCCAGGTAGATCTTTCCATCTTCTAAGGTCTTCTTTGATTTCTTTCTTTAGGGTTCTGTAGTTTTCATTGTATAGATCTTTCACCTCTTTCATTAAGTTGATTACCAAGTATCTTTTTTTTTTTTTGAGGTTATTGTAAATGGGGTAGTTTTCCTCATTTCCTTCTCAGAAGATTTATCACTGATACGCAGAAATGCCTTTGATTTATGGGTGTTGATTTTATATCCTGCTACTTTGCTGAATTCATTTACTAGTTCTAGAATTTTTCTGATGGATCTTTTTCATATGATTCTATCATATTGTCAGCAAATAGTGCTAATTTAAGTTCTTCTTTTTCTATACATATCCCTTTAATTTCTTTCATCTGTCTAATTGCTCTAGCCAGTGTTTCAAGAACTATGTTGAATAGAAGTGGTGAAAGAGGGCATCCCTGTCTTGTTCCAGTTTTTAGCAGAAATGCCTTTAATTTGCTCTATTTAGAATGATGTTGGCCTGAGGCTAGGATGTTGAGATATGTTCCTGCCAAGAATCTTGTATTGACAATGAACACTAAAAATAATGTTAAAAATAATAAAAGAATATTATTAAAAATAACATTAAAATAATAATAGTAATAAAGCCTACTGAAGATGTGGAAAAGAAGGAATGCTTATAAACTCTTAGTAGAAATGTAAATTAGTATAGACACTATAGAAAATAGTATGGAGGTTCCTCAAAAACTAAATAAAACTACCATGTGATCTGGTACTACACTCCTCCGTATTTATCCAAAAGAAATTAAGTCTGTGTTCAAAGAGGTATCTGTATATCAGTATTTATTAGAGCACTGTTCATAGTAGACAAAACATGTAATCAGCCTAAGTGACTGTCAACAAAGAAAATAAGATATATATATATATATATATATATATATATATATATATATATATATATATAATGGAGTATTATTTAGCCATAAAGAAGAATGAGATCATTTCATTTGTAGGTATACCGATTGAACTAGAAACATTATGTCAAACAAATTATACAGAGACAGAAAAATAAATATCACATGTTTAGGACTAGGAAGAGGACCAGAGGGGAGGGGAGTAGGGAAATAGAAAGAATAGAAGGGAGGGTGGACATGATGAAAGCATAGTATTTGCATGTATGGAAATGTCACAGTGAAACCCATTAAGTTGTATAATTAATATTCAATAATTATAATTTTAAAAGGAAATATAGCTAAGGTAAGCTGAAATGTGTTGTAAGTTTAAAATATCACATTTTGGAAACTTCAAAAATGTAAAATATCTCATTAATAATTTTTAGAATGACTATATATTGAATTGATAATTTTTAAAGTACATTGAGATAAATACATGAGTAAAGTTAAAAAATAAACACCACTGTTATCTGAAAGTATCTGATATACCAGATAAGACAACAGAAATTGTACTTGTCTAGTCCAGGAATCAGAAGAGAACACAGTTTCAAATGTGAGCTTTGGTGAAGACAGGATATGGATGACCACTGCATTTGCAACTTCCAGGGCCTGAGATCATGTAAAGTCACCTTGGTATGAGTAAAATGTCTCAATTCAAATGAAAAGCCTGACATCTATAATTGAAGACCAAGAAGCAAGTTTCCAAAGCTATATGAAAAGAGGGGCAAAATGAACCCTAGAAAGCTCAGGACACCCTAAAAGAGGCATTCTCTATCAGAGGGAAATGGTGTCATCTTTTCAGATAGATGCTTTGGTGCAACCTCAGAGGACAGTGCCATGTTGACCATATTTGAAGTTACAATGCAGAGTGAAGTTACAATGCAGAGTCAGCTATAAGAGGATGTTTGCCCTCCTCTGACACTGTTGTACGGTTCTGCTCATAGGTATGCTCAGGGATCAGTCATTACCAAATAAAACTTGCTTTCAAATTTCAGGGTCTTTTTGTTTACTGGATACCATAACTCTGTAGTATTAACCTAAGCCAACTGAGCTATCTTTCAAACTATAATCCTTTATTGAGAGCCTGTAGTGTTACAGGTAGTCAGCCAAGCACAGAACACAGGGTCTTTTTCATCAGGGAGCTTACAGTGCAGTGAGAGTTGGGTGAGAAGTTAGAAAAATACAATAGTGACATGTACACCAGTGAAAAATCAGTTCAGATTTCTGGAGGGGACATCACATATTTAGACTTCTGAGAGTTTAAAGACTTTCCTGAATAGATGATGTCTGAGTATTTTCCTGAAATAGAGAAGGAGCTTGCAAAATCAATGTGGTTGTCAATGAATCATCAATCAGTCAAATAATTAAAACAATAATTTAAATGTTCACTAGGTGCCAGATACTGTGCTGTTCTTCTCCTGGATTATCTTTCATATAGCCCTTGCAATTTTCTTCTGAAGTAGGTACTATTGTTTTTCTCAGATTATATGTGAGAATATTAAAACTCAAAGGTTCTAAATAACCTTCTCATAGATACACAGTTAATAAGTGGAAGAAATGAAAATGCCAAAGACAAAATTGTGAGATTTCAAATTAGAAGTCTACTAATGAGGGGATATAGAGAATGGATTGTATCAATACCAACCAGCCATAAGGAGATCAGAGGAGAAGTTGTGGTGGCCTGAAATGGAATAGAGGAGGAGACACAAATTAGGAATTTATCAGTTTATAAATCTATTATTAAAAAGAAAACAAGAGGAGTCATATTGTCACTTAAGAATGCAACTTGAAGTACATATTTTAGGAAAGAGTCATATTTTAGGAAAGAATGCTGAGAAACACCTCCATTTACAAGGAGAGAAGGTAAGCAAGCCCACAGAGACCTTAGAAACAGCTCCTCAATGTCCTCTAGAAATGTCATAGTCTTTTCTACCTGTGAGACTTTGTACAAGCTGCTTTTCTCATCTGTGTTATCATCTTCTCCCTCCTTTTTTTTATTGGTTGTTCAAAACATTACAAAGCTCATGACATATTATCTTTTATACATTTGATTTAAGTGGGTTATGTACTCCCATTTTTACCCCAAATACAAATTGCAGAATCACATTGGTTACACATTCACATTTTTACATAATGCCTTCTCCCTCCTTCTCTTCTGCTAAACCTCATCTGATCTTTTAAGATCCTTCTCCAACATTCTTCCCTGAGCATTCTCTTCTATCCCCCAACCAAAACAGGTTTGTTCCATAAGATCTATTACATGTCCCATCTTGATCATGATTCAATTGTTATTTTCTAGCTGTTTTCCCACTCTGGTCTTATATGTCACACTAATTATAAACTTCTTAAGAGCAAAGGTCACTGATAACATTTTCTGATATATCTCACAGTTCTAGAATTGGACCCAAGGTAGGTATTCACTTTCATGTAAAGATCAGTGGTTGTTGAATGACTCCCCAGTGTTTTGTGCAAAAGAGTTATTCATAGATTCCAATATATGCAAAATAGACCTGGTTCATACCTATTGTTCCAGTGTAGTTATTAATAGTGCCTTTTTGCTATCAAAACTGACAACATTTGAACAGTAAATTATATATGGTCACCCTATTGATAGTGTAATCAACATGTATTTTTTTATGTCTAATATTTTTAAATGATAGTATTTCCAAAATAGGCATCAATTTTTCTTGGGGAGTAAGGCATGTTAAGGTGTTTTGGCACATGTTTAATATGGAGTGATGTGTCATTCCAGATGTCTTCATTATTAGGTGGTGGCCTGTTGCTCAATTGACAGATGTCATTGTTTATTATATAGTCCCAGGGGCTTAGTTTTTTAAAGAACCATTAAATTCCCTCCTATTTTTCCAAGTGTGTGTGTGTGTGTGTGTGTGTGTGTGTGTGTGTGTGTGTGTTAAACTTTATATGCCACTATATATGAAATGTATCATATGTATTATATCCTTCTAATCCAGCATTTTAGAAATGTTAAGTACTTTTTCATATTTGTTTTAAGGGCAACCATTTTGAGTAAAGAGTAAGAGGATTTTCCCAATAGTTGGAATTATAATTTTTGTATGTTTTCAGGGGAAAAAATTCAACATTTTCATTTATTTAATGGAAAGAGTTAATCTATCATCCTTAATGAATAATGATCAAATAAAGAGTAAATAAAATATAGATTATTAAACTTGATTAAATACAATTTCAAAATTATCAGAAATCAATAGTACAGTTTTACATTTACTTCTGATTATGTAGTTTGGATTTCAGACAATACAAATTCAGGAGTTGATTCGTAAGTCTCCATCTAATACTTCTCTGTTAAGATCCTGCAGTTAGGCAGCAGGGACGGAACTAAATACCATTCTTTTTTGTGACCCACACACTCTACAAGGACCATTCCAGTTCCCTCATTTCCCAGGACAAAATAGCATGAGCCCTGTGGGAGTAGTTTATATGTTCCTTGGTTAATCTATGTTTACTACCACAGCACAGAGGTGCTCTGTTTGTGTCAGAAAATAGTTATAAATCACACTTCTTCCCATCATAAATATGAATTTATCTTTAGAATATATCACCAACTGAGTCATTTTGATGTAAATATTGCACCTCTTAAATATAATGATGATAATAGAGGCTGTGAATCCACAGATTTGCACAAGTACTCTCTTTTCAATAACTGAAAATATTTAAATCACAGAAGCTTTAACATCCTATGGGGAGTGGCAGAAAGATATGTCAACAGAGTAGGACCTACAGAAGTTGTGACTATTTTCTCATTAATGAATAAAATACTCATCAGCTCTTGTCAGGAAATGACAGTGCATTCTATGTTGGTGTGTTCCAGCTACATTGTGACTGTTAGCCTGGAAGTGACTGACAGCTTCTTACCTCCTTCTAGCTCTGTCATCACAACCCGAGGGCTCCATGGCAAAGGGTTGGCAACAATAGAAGGTAGGCTAGCCCCTGTGGATTTCCTCCTTCAGTCAGAAGTCCTGCTGTAGTCTTCCAGCTTTCTGAGACTGGTCAAGAGACATACATTTGGTAGGATGTGCTAAAGTTCTCAGAAACTATATCTTCTGGGTGGTATTCTGATGGCACTGCCATTCTTTACTCCTTGGCATCCTTGTTTGGAAACTTCCTCCATTGGCTATAATTTTACTTGAAGATTAAAGCACAGATTTTTATATGTATCTTCTGTTCTCTGAATGTAAAAATTATAAAATACACCTACATTCACTCCTAAGTGGCAGTATTGTAATTCAGCAGATTTCTGTTTTTCTCTGAAACCTGGAGTCGAACTCTCTTGAGACGGAAGGCATTCAAGCTGCTGTTTTTCCCTTAGCTGTATTTCTCTATAAGCATCTAATTGTTTCGGAAAATGATGTACAGTATGCAAATACCTGAATCTGATGCAAATAAGTCTGTATGGCACTAAAGCTAACAGGTGTTCTCATTAATGTAAGTAGACATGGAACAATTCTTGAATGTTTTATAAACACTCAAAACCATTGCCAAATATGTTACAATAGCATAGATGTACTTACATATTGGAACATCTTTTATTCTTATTTTGCAACCTCAGCACTTATTAATAGAAAGACTTGTGTGATTAATAATCTAGTGGCAATATTTCTTTCTTCTGCTTAAGTCACTGTATTTTAAAATTAGCTATCTAAAAAATTATTAGTAACATAACTACTGACACTTTCCTAAATAGTTTGTTTATTAGTATTAGCAGTTCTTTAGTAAAATTAATGACTGCAACATTCACAGATCAGCAGTAAACACCTTTGTCCATTGAGGGTCTCTAAATAAAGTTCTACCATTAACTCAGGTATTAATTCTTTAAAATTTTGAATCTGTGATCAATCATCCATACTTTCAATTCTCAAGTAAAGAGTTCCAAATATAGGGTGATATATTTGGATGGTGCAGTATAGATTATCCCAACATAACACATGGGTGGCTTTGGAGTATAATCAAGAACATTATATTCTATGGACATGCATTGAAATACAAACAACTCTTGGTTTCTCCTGGCCCCTTCAAGTTTGTAATCCTGTTTTCTGAAGTCCAGGTCTTTTTGATACATGGAAAAATACAGTCTTCAGGTGACTGTACTAAACCTTCACAATTGTTTGCCTATTCTACTCTGATGCATTATGATCAATAGATGTCAAAAATATATTAGCTACATTACATGAAAGAATGAAATTGTATTTCAGCCTTCAAATTTTTATTATAATGGAAAATTAGTTAAATGTATTATGCCATATCAAACAAGAGAATAGTATGCATTCACTAAATGAATAAGATAGGCAAGGTTTATGTATTTATAATTTTCTTAGTGTTTCTATGTGTGGGTTATCCATCAACAACAAATACCATTGGCCTCAAGGTTAGTTTAGCATAGTAGGGGAATGGAAAAATCCATTGCAATGTAGACCAATTTGTGCTGTGACAAAGGGAAGTAGGATAGTATGAGGGCATTTTGGGAGTGACATCTATTTCATAGAAGCCTTTACTGAAAAGGTGACATCTAACTTGATTTAAAAGATTTAATAGAGGAAGTCAGAGGGTTCTAGGCAGCAGAAATGATGTGCTCTAAGGTAAGAAATGAAAATTAGTATAGAACATCTAGGGAACAAAAAGATTTTCAGTATGAGTGGATTGTAGAGATGTAGAGAGGAATATGGAACAGGGGAACTGCAGAGCAGGTAGGTGCCAGAGAAAACAGGGTCTGGCAGGCCTAATTAAAGAGTTTGCACTTCACTGCAACAGCTGTGGGGAACCTCAGATTGATATCAAGCAGAGGAATGGGATGATCAGTTCCAAATTTCAGAGAGATCACTTTGGCTGCAATATAGAGTATGGAATAGAAAAGACAACATGAATGAGACATTGGAAAAAGCAAAGGGTACTTTAACTAAATCCTTGTGGGGGATGATGTATTTAAATAGTTAAATTCAGAAAAGATTTCATAAGTGTTGTGTTACCTTTTTGTTGCTATGACCAACAAAAATCTTTCCTCCTCTAAGCTGTTCCAATAAGAACAGCTTAGAGGAGGAAAGATTTATTTTTGGCTCAAGATTTCAGAGAATTTAGCTCACATTTGCCACTCCATTGCTTGAACATAAGGTGAGGCAAACCCTCATGGTGGAAGGACATGGCAGAGGATTATTGCCCAGCTCATAGAAGCCTGGTACTGGAAATAGAGGAAGGAACAAGGGACAAGATATAGTCTTCAAAGGTAAGCCCCCAATGATCTACTGTCTCCAACCCATGCCCCATCTGCCTGTAATTTTCATTAATCCATCAAATGAATGAATTAATTTATGATAGAGCCTTTATGATCAAATCATTACCTAAAAGTCCCACTTCTCAACATTGCCATACTGGGAACAGCCAAGCTTTAGACATTTGAGACTTTGAGGGACATTCTAGATCCATACTATAAAGTATACATTATATTTTTCATTAAGATATAAACATATACACAATGTTTATTAATGTATCTGAAAGGTATGGAAAGAGAGACAACAGTTCAGAATATCATGGGGGAAAAGGGATTCTGCATTTATATTAAGACTTTTGAATTTTAAAAAAATCCTCAAATTAGACTTATTTAAATAATGATAATAATAATATCATTTCAATTTGATAACGATGGAGGTAGCATATGCCCAAATTTCATCTGACTAGATGAGTAATTGAGCACAGTGACTAAAGTTCAGGATAGAAGTGGCAGTAGGAATATCTGACTAGTGGATACCAGTAGGCACAGACCTCAGATGATGTATTTATCTGGAGACAATTGCTCCTCCCAAGTTTCAAAATTAACATTACGAGTCATAAAACTCTATTCTGACATCTTTTTACAACAACTGCTTAGACTAGTCACTTTTTCAGTCACTTTTCATATGAGCACCACAGGCAAAAGTTTGGGTGTAGCTGCCTGCAAAACTGTGGAAACTGCTAAACTATCTACTAATTACTTGGATAGTATTCTTTCATGAATATTGAGAAGACTCTTTCTCAGTACTTAAAATATTTTAGCACAGATAAAAGAATGAACACAAGTTTTTGTTTGCTTGTTCATCTGAAAAAATATTTGAGTGTAGATATTTCATTAATAAAAAGAAAGGTAGAATCGGCAAATGACATGGGGTGTAAATGTTCATTATAGGCCCAAATTTTATTATGCAGAATAAATCTCTGAAGTAAGAATGCATGGACCAAGTTATTTGGATGTCAAAGGTACAGCTCAATTTCAATTAAAAACCATGTTTTTCTTAAAGGTGGTCCCTAAACCTTATATTTCAGAATGCTCTTGAGATCTGTTGTGTACATAGCTGAACATTTGTTTACTTTCCATTAAATAAGAAATTGCTTACATGGGCAGGTTATGTTGATATGATGATACCACTGAGGTTTCCAATAAATGTACGTGCAAATCAATCAACCCAAACACATTGAAAACATATCCAATAAACATCTGGAAACTAATGAATGCACATTTGTTAACACAGAGGGATTTGTGGAAATGCAGGATCCATTGATGGCCCAGCTTATTTAGTAGCATGTGGATTTAGGAACATTTCACAGAGTCAGAAGAAGCAGGGTAATTATAATATAAGGTTCAACATCTTTAGATATGTAGAACATTTTCCATTGCTTAAAACAAATATTCCCTAAGAAAATATAAAACATTTTTCTGACTTGCAAAGTTTTGCAGTCTATCATTTAAATTACTTAAATAAAGGGAGCTTTACTGCTCCCCAAAGCTGAGAATATAACACCCTCCATGCATATTAGCTTGATCTTCTTGACAGACCAGAGAAGTGTTTGTGTGTGCCAATTAAAACAAAAATGGGTCCCTAGTGGCTTGTTCCTCACACAACTTCTGAAGACTGCTATCATTGTTTGCTGGGGTAACCCTGGATAAGGCTGCTATCCAAAGTAAACAAACTTTTCAAAACTTTCATGACAGATGGGGGTTACAAATGCATTTTAATAAGGAGTTGCCAAAACAACTTTTTTTTTGATAATCAGTATATATTTATTTAAACATCTAGCAACATTGGGAACACAAGGCAGTTACTTTCTCACAAAATGCTTTAACAAATAACATTTTGGAAAGACAAAATGAAGATCTTTTACTTCAAGCTAGCTTTATGTTAACTTTGCTCTGAAATTTAAAAAAAAAAGTTAGAAGTTATTTAAGCAGGCTGTAAATTTTAGACAACAATGCAGCCTGATAATGTAATTCCTATGGCGGCCATAAACACCTTTGGAAACAAATAAGATAACTATTAATATAACCATGAACATCTTCATTTTATAAGATATATCAAATGTGGAGTGATGCAAGATGAAAACAATGTGAATCTGGGTTTTTTAAGCATTATTGTTTGGTTTTATGATTCGATATCTCATTATAATGTAGCCAAAATGTATATCCATATTTTATGCTGTGAGTATTAAATAAAGATACGGCCAAAATTAATAACATAAAAATAACTCATATTCACATCAAATAATTAACTTTTGACATAACTTTTTATTTCTACTTAATTTAATACAAATGTAATGATTTCATCATAAATTTCAAAGTATTTCCAAATATAATAATAATTGAATTCCATTCCCCTTATCCACTTATTTCTAAAACCTTTGTAGCCATACCATCAAACATGTTTTAGGACTCTTTGGACATTTGGTAAATTTTATTATATATTTCCTACATACAGTTTCAGTTTCATTAGGATGGAATAACTTCTTCGATTCTCAGTCACAGACTGATTCTAAGAAAATTATGAAAAATATTTGTTCAAATATAGGATTGTTTTAGTCCTTTTTTAGGATTTGAATACTTTTTATTTAGATGCCTCAATTCTGCCTGATGCTTTTTTTCCATAGCAAGGAAATGATTGTTTTGGAAAAAGAAAAGAAAGAAAAATGTAAGAAAAGGGATGTTAGGTGATTTTCAAAAATTCTGCTGTCTTTACAAAACACCAAGGAATGAACCACTTTGTCTAAAATCAATATTCCAAATCACACAAATGAAACCAAATCATCATGGCCTTTTCCCATATACATACACACAGTTCTTAACTGTATACACTGTTTGCTGAGAACTAATGAACTTGAAATCAGTATCTTTGTAATTTCTTAATTCTGTCATTTAAATGATGCCAATTTGATACAATGGCATTCTTGTTTTCCTCATTTTCTTCATTTGTAAAATTACTTTATGACAGTGGAAGGAAGCTGCATTTGGAGAATGTTTATTATGTGCTTTGAGATCATTAAAGCTGATATCACTTTGCATAACAAGTGATGATATTCATATCCTTAATATGCTAAAGTTCTGATACAATCAGCCTTTAAAGAATAAGATATCATGACCAGCAGTATATATATAATTTCATGATGTAAATGTGACAGCAGTAATTACTCCCTCCTCTGAAATCTTGACATGACAGTTGTTTGCACCACTCACACTTAGTCTTTCTCTAAGCCATTTTATATTGTTACTTATGTTTATATGCATATGTCCTATTTATTCAAACAGATTGTGAATTGTTGAGGTTGGGAGTTGTTAGCTTCTAACAATGTGCCTTGGACTTAATGGATGCTGAATCAGTCCTTGATGATGATCAGGGGATTAGGGGGATGATCAGTCATGAACATATCCTCTTACAGAATTATCTGTGGAATTTATTTTGCAATTGGAAGGGTACTATATCAAAGAGAAGGGAGCACAATGTCATTCATCATCTCTTGCATCTTTGGTAATCTCATAATATATATTTGAGGTCAACTGGAAGGAAGAAGTCAACAATATTTACCACTCAAATATTTTTCTGATGAGGCATCTATCTATAGTATAAATTAATCCATTGAGCATTATATCCATTTGGTTACTATATATAAAAACTGGCATTGTCTAAATTAAAATATTGCAATGTTTAGTCTGAGGAGCTGTGAATAGTTTTAATTTGAGTCTTTGTATTTTTTATTTTTCCATACTCTACAATAAATTTATATTATTCTTATAATCAGGAAAAAGGTGTTCTACAAGGGATTTGTACCAATTCTAAAAAATAAATCTTTGAAGATTTTAATAGTATCAATGCCATTCTACACAATAGCTTCTCATTTAAATAAAAATCTAAGACCACAAATTCTTACTGCTGCAACGAATATTGGCAAAGTAATACTTAATTGACAATATTACAAATATAAATACTACTCTTAAAATGACAGTGATTATAAATCTAAACACTATTCTTAAAAACATTTTAAAATTCTTTCAATTAACACAAAAATAATCAATTTATTCTAAATCTATTCTTTTTTCCTATATACCTCTTATCTGAGATATTAGAGCTTGCATATCTTTGCCACCATTCAGGGGAACCACAAGGACACAGACCAAGTTTCCAAGCCAAAGAGAAACTATTGTTGTTAATACCAAAAAAGCTTTCACAGGCATGTCTAAAATTCTGTAGGTTTTTCAGTGGATATACTTATGTAATTCATGGGTGTGTATTAATCTTTACCACATGTACCTCAGATAGAGCATTAATCTCCAGGATATTTAAAGAACTCAAAAAACTTAAAACCAAAAAGCAAATAACCCATTCAGTAAATGGGCTAAGGAACTGAACAGACACTTCAAAGAAGAAGAAATACAATCAATCAATAAATTTGTGAAAAAAATGTTCAACATCTCTAGCAAAGATGAAATGCAAATCAAAACTACTCTTCATATTTCACCTCACTTCAGTCAGAGTGGCAATTATCAAAAATACAAGCAACAATAAATGTTGGCTAGGATGTGGGGGTGGGGTGGGGAAGATAAACTCATACATTGCTAGTGGGACTGCAAATTGGTGCAACCATTATGGAAAGCAGTATGGAGATTCTTAAGAGAACTTGGAATGGAACCACCAATTGACCCAGCTATCCCACTCCTTGGTTTATATTCAAAGGACTTAATATCAGAATATTATAGTGACACATCCATATCAATGTTTAAAACTTAGGTGTCCTTCAACAGATGAATGATGAAGAAAATGCAGTATATATACACAATGGAATATTACTCAGCCTTACAGAACATTGAAATTATGGCATTTGTGGGTAAATGCATGGAGCTGAAGAATATCATGATAAGCAAGCTAAGCCAATTCCCCCAAAACTAAAGGCCAAATGTTTTCTCTGATATGTGCATGCTAATTTACAATAAGTGTTGGGGAGCTAGGGAAGAATATAGTTACTTTGGATTTGGCAGAGGGAAGTGAAGGGAGGGGAATGGATAGGGGGTAGGAAAAATCGTTGAATGAATCAGACATCACTATCCTGTGTACATATATGACTATATAACCAGTATGAATCTACATCATGTACAACCAGAAGAATGATAAGCCATACTCCATTTATGTATGACGTGTCAAAGTGCATTATAGTGTCATGTATAACTAATTAGAACAAAAAATAAAAGAGAAAGATAATTTAAAAAAATTAAGTGGTCCCAATTTAGAGTAAAAAAAGTTTGACACAAATTTCCCCAGACAAGTACTCAAAGACATTTATTATTGACAATATTAACACACTTTGTTAAGGCTGCTCTGGTGCCCTGATAAGTCCCTTAAAATATGATCCAGTGGAGATGGCTTAAGACGTTTTGCTAAAGTAGGCTTCTAAGCAAAATGGAGACCAGCAGCTCTTACCTAAACCCATTGTTTTCTGTAAGTTCTTCCTTCATTGCCTCACTCCAGCATCTGCCATGGAAGCAAAACATGATATAGGGAGAGTACATTGGCATGGTTAATATCAGATTCTTTATCCCTGTTATTAGTACTGTATCTTTTTATGTTGTCATCATATGTTGTCAATCATAAGTTTCAGTCAAAGTTCACATTCCTTACTAGTGACATTTTTTCCCCAAGAGTGTAAAAATTTCAATTGTTCAAAGTGCAAACCACGTATCGGAAATCCTAAAGAGGTAATGTAAAAATGTGGATTGAAAGCCCTGAATTAAATGGACTTTACCAGTCAGAGATTCTGAAACCACTTTCCTGTGAGTGACTGGAATAGAGGAGAACAAGTCAATTACTGAGTGTAATTAAGAAGTGGATGCATTTAAACTGTAGAGCAGTAGCAGACTTCTCCAGACTGCCTAGTAACTCAAAAGATAGTGGGAAGACATAGGAAAAGATGTGAACTGGATTTCTCTGGCAGTTTGATTTGAATGAATTGCATTTGTATGGTTCCCTCATCTCACTTCCCAAAATGGATTT
Organism: Callospermophilus lateralis; assembly: GCF_048772815.1. Classification (NCBI taxonomy): domain Eukaryota; kingdom Metazoa; phylum Chordata; class Mammalia; order Rodentia; family Sciuridae; genus Callospermophilus; species Callospermophilus lateralis. The sequence continues at coordinate 800,577 of NW_027510154.1, forward strand.
ATAAATCACTGATTATGTATGATTAATGTAATAATATACATGAACAAAGAAACTTTCAAAATACATTTGCTTCTGATTGTGTTACCAGTAAAAGATCCCTTTGCATTGCATAGTATGCACCAAAAATGCAAATGCATTGCTAAACTACTTATATTTTATCACTCTTTGAATTTACTAGGCCAAAAACTGAACTATGTTGGCTCTCTCATAAACCCTCACAATACAGTAAATCTAATTATGTTTGTTTCTTGTACTTTAAAAATGTTACTCCTTTTTATAATTTTAATAATGGCTTATTTATACTGGCAGAGAATTATTATATTAGATTGTACATTGTGCTTGGACTAAATTCATTTCTGTGTATAATAACAAATTATGGCATATAGTATATTCATAATCAAAATAGTTAAACTTAGGATAAAGGTAAAGGTCAAGGACATTACTAGCTTTCTTGAGTTAGTTAGAAATGACCTTATATTTTTAGATTTCTCCTTCTGAGGCAACATTTTATAAAGTAAATATTCGGGACTTTATTTAAGTAAGGAATATTGTAGTGGTGTTCAGATAATTAGGCAAACATCAGCTTAGCTGTCTTTTACTGGATACATAAAACAGAGGACTATTTTGAGCCATCCCAAATCTTAAATGCATTTTTATTTTTGAAGAGAGTGATTTGCCCCAGTGATCTGCCAAATTCTAGTATGGGTAATTAAATCCTATTATTTTCTAATATTTCACTTATTATAATTGCATATGCTTTGGACAGCTCTTTTACTGTAGAAGGGGCCAGGCTTGATAGGGGAACTCACGTCACTCAAGAAGAGCTGCTTTGCAATACAGAGTAATGTCGCATCTTCATAGATTCTTTATGAAAAATGAGTATATGTGCATATGTGCCATCAAAAATTTCTTAAAAATGCCAAGACATTCATTTAAATGTTGCCATAAGAATCACAGAAAACTTCAGAGTAAGCCATTTGGGGTAATAATTGTCACTTTAATCATAGAGTTTTAAAGATGGCCTCAAGCACGATTTGTGATTTTCTGAACTGGTGCCACATTTCAGCATTCACCTCCTATTTAGAGCAAGTAAGGCTGAGAAGAGGTGACTGGCTCCTGATTGAGTATGCTGAAATGCCAGTCTTCTCAAACTCTGAAGCCTTGCTTGATGTGTGACAGTAGTTGGGAAATGTTCATCTTCCTCTTGCAACAAAAAGTCAATAATACAAAGGGAAAATCTTCACAGTTCAGATTGATGGCCTTAAAAAAAAGCGTGTGCACACCTAATCAAATTCTCCTCAAAGGAGCCCTTTATGTGTGAAATCAAGAGCATTGCTCTGTTTCTATAGGGTCACATCCTTCTGTCACAATTCTGGGGAGAAAAAAGATTTACTGCAGTGAAAAATTTAAGTTGCATGCTAAGAAGCACTGCCAACTATTTAACAGCACTGAGAGAAGAGACATAGGATGTTCACTTGAGAAATATCCTCTAGAATGGGTTCAAAGATGTAAATAAACTTTTATTCTAACATACTCCTTTTGTGGGAAATTGGCTCTTTATTACTTTCCTATAGATCTTTATGATAGGAAAATAGAAACAGCCTAATGGTATTCATCCGTATGACCTTTTAGAAAAGTCTGCATTAGTCTCTTCGGTAAATAATCTGTTTTAGAGCTCTCCATAAAAGGAAATCAAATATAGAGTTAGTATTAGATTTGAAAAGACAAACAGGACAGAGGCCGAAGTGCAGAATGAATTCTGACACACCCGGTTACATTTTTCTGAGACTTCTAACTTAAGTGTGCACTGTCTGTATTGCTCTGGATTTCCTGCCTTATTTCTCCTGAAGTTGGAGCAATTCAGCTTTAGCCTACTCTGAGTTAATTGTTCTATTATTAAAACAATAATGTATTTGTTATGACATGAAAAAAACAGTTTATAGAGAGTACTTCAAAATGATCCTAGCCTCCCAGTTCCCAGAAAGACAGTTACTGGAAGACAAGAAAATATTTCAGTGTATTAAACTCTGTTTTAGAAGTTTTTTTTTTTCAAATGTAGGAGATCTATCTCACATGGTTTACCTTATTAGTTAAAATGTAGTCATTTAAATCTTATTGCTCAGTCATATAACACACATTTAAACAGAGCATATGGACTGAGGGATATTAAGTTCTTTTAAGTTTAAATAGAGTCCACTAGGAACATTTTCAGCAGACAGGATTTGTGGGACTAAATGTCATTTAATTTCTCTCTTTCAAAAATGCAATGCTTTTTTTTCTGAAATAACATGGACATTCATTTACTAGAGGTTGTAAAAAGCACACAAGTGCTTAATAACTACTGAGTTTTTACATTTTCAGTTTATGCAGCTTCTAATACTTATTCTGGAAAATAAATATTATTAAGGCCATACTCCCTGTTATAATACCAGTAAATAATAATCCTTTGTGTTGATTTTTATTGTCCTTCCAACTAGGTTATATTATCCTTCTCATGAAAATTACACATCTAGAACTTCATGAAATTATCTTAAATCATACCGGAATATGTTTTTAAAAGAACCAAGTTATTTAAAACTACTCATTTCATACTAACTATAATTTAGCTCATTAATATTTGTAAAATCTTGAGGGGAAAATATTCCTGAGACTTTTTAGTATGTTGTGCAATAAGAAAATACATTCTCAGTGATTTTGCTGATATTTTATTAAAGTCTTTCATGTTATCACTTTGAGATCAAAACTTTAAAAATAAAATGACTTACCCCCTTCATTAATACAGTCTCCATAAACACAAAAAAACCACATAAGTTGTTGTCTTTTAGAGTGGACTCTGGGCCCGAACTGCCTGTTTGAACACTGACTCCATCACTTACTAGCTGTGTGGCCTTGAGCAGATTATTTCCTCTTTTGGCCTCAATTTCTTATTAAGTAAAAATAATGGTGGCTACCTCATTGGATTCCTGTGATGATTAATTGAGTTAATGCATGAATGCTTGGAATAATGTGCAGCATTTAGTAAGCACCATGTGCATATATGATCTATTATTAAATTTTAATATAGAGCTTAGCATAGAGAACCTATCTTAAAATAATTACCATATTTCAAACATTCCTTTAAATCTAACATCAAAATAGAAACAAAATTCTTTAATGAATCCTTTCTTCATATTAAAATTATTGAGTCTAATTGCTTTCTGTTTCCAGCCAAGGGATCCAAGTTGTCCATCAAGAAACCTGGAATTATTCAAAATGCAGAGATCCTCCAGTACTGAACTGCTAAGTCATTATGATAGTGATGTGAAAGACCAGAAACCAGGACACAAAAAGTCTTTAAGTGAGTACTTTCTCTGACTCGTTCATTTTAACTTTATCTAAATGCAGTGTTTATGAAATATAAATGCATCAAAATCAAATTTAAGCCAAACTCATACTTCTCATGGAAGATTCGTAGCCATTTCTTGGCTAGGGATTCATGCACTGGAGGGCAGTCTGGGCACTTTGCTCACATCATTGTTGGTAATGCCTTTTGAGAAAATAATTATTCCAAGGTCATGGTCTCTGCTTACAGCAAGCCTCTGAATCTCTGAGTAATAGCCATGGAGTTCAGATTGGTGATTGATTTTGAGAGTGGGAAATGTCAAGCGTCTCCAAATCTTGGAATGCTGAATATTTGATTTCCATACATTAAAAGGTATGAGTGACCACCACAGTTGGGCCAACTTAAGCCAACAGGCTATGCAACTTTGCACATTTTCAGACCACCAGAAAGATTTAGAAATGCACATTCCAGAGGTTGAAAGAAAATATGGGATGTGAATTAGTAGTTTTCCCAGGTCATACTAGGTCTGCTATTCTAAAGTAATTGAATTTGGACTACAAAGAACTTATACCAGTTACATAGTAAACCTCAGTACTTTTATAGATCTTTTCCAAGCCTACTGCTTCTTCAATAAAAGGGGGTTATTAAAGCATGTCACCTTATTTCAAAGACTTGGTTTGAGTCTCAACCTTCTGAAAAAACAAGTAGATATTTGTAAAGTCATAGAAAATACATTTAACAATGTCTTAAAACTATAGCATCTTTCTTGGATCCTCTACCTTCCTATCTTAATCTTCTGGTTCACCACATTTTGGGACAGTTCCCTCTGACCAAACATCAGTTTAGTTACATCCTAACTTCAAATTTAGGGATGCCTCAGTAAGTTGAGAATGTACAAGTTAATAAGTATGATGCTAGACAACTATATGTATGTGTGTGATATATACATGATAGCATATCTTCCAGAACTAAATTTTGAGAACCAAAAATCTAGAAATTATATAAGAACTTGGAGCATAAGTACCCTTTTGAAATTAATTCATTATTCAAAGACCCACATAATTGTCTCTTTTTGGTACTGGGTATTGAACCCAGGGCCTCAAACATATTAGGCAAAAACTCTACCACTGAGCTATACCCACCAATACACACCATAATTTTCAACTAATATCATTTACATATTTAGTTAGCCAGTTGGGCTATGTTGGAGTTTAAAATGATCAGTATTAATAGCTAGAAAACACATGATGTGGAAGGTTTGTGGAGAGTTAACAATGCCATATTTAAAGATTTTTTCCATATGATGTTAAAGTTTAGAGTTATTTCATTTAAAGAACATTTCCTTTAACTGCTGGTTATTAAACCATTTTAATTCATATGGAATCTGATATAAGGTAAGATATCAAATTTAAAATTCAGTAGTGAGTGCATGTTTAATATTAACTACATAAATATTTTGTAGTAAATAGAAAAAAAGATATGTGTTTCAGTTATTAGTTGATCTGGGATTTGAAAGAGACCTTGACATGCTTCTGAAGCCTGAAATTAGGGAGAAAATAAAGGTGTGCAAAAATGTATTTTAGAAATATTGAGCCTAACAAATTCTGTATTGGGCAAAATCTCTTTTAAACAAGTTTTAGGATACTACTGGGGGGGCAGGAATTCTATGGATAGAATACCTGCTACTTCTTTTTAGAATTTATTTTTCTTTGAGAAAGACAGTTATTCTCTCTGAAATTCAATCCTGCCTAAGGAGAAAAGACACATTATTTATTCTATTTGTTTTATTATATACCTAATTGTACAAGGATGCCACATTTACCTTTTACTTTGAAATTTAAAAGCCAGTTATAACTAAAAAATATTTTGCACTTGCTATCTAGTAGTTTTTCTAAGTGCTTGTCTTACATAGTCTCATTTAATGTTCCCCCTAACTTTATGACAGATACTGTGATTAGAAGTTTTAGTTAATGAAAAAAAAAATAAGCATTTAGCTCTTCAACATCATCCTCTTTTATGGATGAGGAAATGGAGGCTTGGAAAACTAAGGTATTATGTATGAAGACAGGTTATCAAGACTTGTTTCAAACCCAAACAATCTGCTTTTAGAACTTGTGATTTTAACCAAGATACCATGTGAAAAAATATATAGTAAGCTAAATCTCTATCAACTTCAACTTTGATGGAAATGAATACATTAAATACTTTTTAAAATGACCCATAGAAATCAGTAGACTTAAAGACAAGACCCAAAAACTTATTAAAAAAGAATTAAGATCAAATGTTCTCTTCTTAATTTGATTTTACTATTAAAATAAATAGTCATTTAATCTTGAATGCTAGCCCTGATTTTAGAAAATGCTTGGTTTCTGAATCTTGGTAGATATGTATATGTGTAAGCCTTATTTAGGGTTAGCATGTTTTTTGCAAGATACAATAGTTAGTATTCATCGATTTAAAAAGAAATAAGTTCAGTCCATATGTATGTGTTCATTTTCACTAAAGGCATAATGATTTACTCACCCATACAATGTCAAATTAGACTATATGTTTGAGATTGGAGCATTTTATACTTGATGATTCTAAAGATATTTTTTTTCCAAGTAGGAAATAGCCTGTCTGAAGCCCCTCTGATCTTGGTCCTAGATTTGAACACCCAAACTTAGATTTATTACAACCTGATTTTGATTTTTTGTCACCCTCTGGAGATTAAATAATTATGTGAAATCAGAGATTCACAGTATCCTCTTCCTCGTTAGTAGTCAAAGCACAAACTTTATTGTCAGTTTGCTGCCTTTGGCTTCCTGTGCCCTTGATGTTCCCACAAGTTTTGTCGCCAAGATTGTAGGAAGATAAAGCCAGAATTACTTTTTTAAAAAAGCATGTGAACATCATTAGCAACTAACAGGTGGTCATTTTTTTTTGTCCAGTTTGTCTGTTTAACATGGGAAAAATATGTTCTCTCAATGAGTGGATTCAGAAAGTTGTATTAAAATACACTTTCCTTTTTAAAATATGATTCTAACCTGCCAACAGTAATAAGTATTATTCAGATATTTTAAGATATCAGTTGAGTCTAACAGACAAGAAGCCAGAAAATTCAATGTAATGGCCAAATCACTTTGGGAAATTCAGGACACCAGTCTGGGATGAGTGTAGGAAAGCAGCTCTCCAGGGAGGGCTGTTATGGAAAGTGGAGAGTCAATCAAAGACGATGCTAACATATTTCTCCAAGAGAAAATCTTCCACTGATGGCAAGGAGGAAAGGCCCAAATATAAACCCAGCATCAGATAACCCTAGAAAGGTTTTTGTTTTTTTTGTTTTTAACTTTGCTAAGCTCTACTTTCCAGATGTTTAAAAATGGGTCTGATAGCATCCATACAGGATTGAGTAAGAATTTGAAACTAGAGATGTAAATACGTAGTTCACAGCAGGCACTCAATAAGTAGAAGCTCTTATTATTATCCTCTGTGTCCCCAAGCAGATGGTACCAAAATGGGCATGAGCCAAGGATGATGACTGGTAGAAGACTGGAGCAGGGTGTGTATACTTGACATCCTACTCCCCAAGTGTACAGAAAATAGGGGAATGAGCCAGAATTGGATATGGGAGTCATAGATACAAAAGTCTAAATATGAGCAGCTGTCTTTCCCCTGGCACTTCCCCAGGTGAAAATGGCAGCCAGAGTATTCTTGGGAGCAGCAAACCAGGACATAGTTGAAGGGTGCCAAGAGATATCTTGATTCTTTTATGCCCCGAAGAACATGCCATTAAGAAGTTCTAGTTAACAAAAGACTCAACATCTAGCTCTTTTCCTGTTGCTTTAGACAAAGCTCTAGTTTATTCACGTAATGATACATTCATTGTTTTTTGTCAACAAACATAACCTAAAGATACACAACTAAAATTCTCTATGTAATTTGTCTGTGTATCCCTTTTTTAAAAAATATTTTTTATGGTTAGATTGTGCTTCAGTAGTGAATATATCATGTCTATCAATTGCCAAACTATAAAATCCATATGTGGAAGAAACTGGACAACTTTCATATAAAACTGAGACTTTATTTAGTACTTTGAGTAAGCACCCCCCCAATGAACATGAGTTATAAGAGTTATAACAATAAAGTCAAATGATAAAAGAACTAAAAGGAAATATATTTCCTATTAGCTGTCCGTTGATTAAGTTATTATGAAAAACAAATGTGTTTTGACTGAAATCTTCAAGGTTCTTAGATGTGGATTTCTCAATTTCATATCCCCAAATGATATGTATAATGCAGTTACAAGGACAAAGATTGGAATGGAAAAACTTTAATTGAGATATTTATACAAGGAAGGAAATGAAAATGATATTGGTAGTTAATGCTATCTTTCTTTTAAAAAGTTGCCTGAGGATAGAAGCAGAAGATTTAAGAAGTTCCTATTGCCTGTCAAAGTATCAAAGTGCGGGGATCCAACATGGCGGCCGGCGAGGAAGCTGCACTTTCAATATCTCCACATTAACGGGATCAGAAACACCAATTAAAACAGCTACATTCTACCTACTGAGGATCTTCTAGCAAAATTCCGTTGAAAGGAGACCTGCCGAGAATTAGTAAGTTTATTAGACGTGACAGTTTGCCCCAAACAAGTGAAACTTGACTGGCAGCGCGGGCTCAGAGTCCAATCCCGCGGCCACCCGCCGCTTCTGCAAGCGGCAGGCGGCCCAGAGCAGCGCGGCAGAAGGGTCCCCGCCCAGCCAGCAGACAGCGCCCGCCATCCCGGCTACCCTGGCGGCCCTGCTTTTGCCCGGCGAACAGCCACCCCACCCGGCTGGTTCTTAGCCACGCCGCTGCAGACACCCGGCTTTACAAGCACCCCCGGCGGCCCTGCTCGGCGAGAAGGGTCCCCGCCCTGCCGGCAGACAGCTCCCGCCATTCCGCTCTTGTTCTGCAAGCAGCTACCCCGCCCGCTTGGTTCTTAGCCACGAGGCTGCAGCCGCCCGGCTTTACAAGCGCCCCCGGCGACCCTGCTCGGCGAGAAGGGTCCCCGCCCTGCCGGCAGACAGCTCCCGCCATTCCGCTCTTGTTCTGCAAACAGCCACCCCGCCCGCTTGGTTCTTAGCCACGAGGCTGCAGCCGCCCGGCTTTACAAGCGCCCCCGGCGACCCTGCTCGGCGAGAAGGGTCCCTGCCCGGCCAACAGACAGTTTCCGCCATCCTGGCTACCCTGCCGGTCCCGCTCTTGCCCTGCAAACAGCCACCCCGCCCGCCTGGGTCTTAGACACGCGGCGGCAGCCGCCCGGCTTTACAAGCGCCCCCAGCGGCCCTGCTCGTCGAGAAGGGTCCCTGCCCGGCCGGCAGACAGCTCCCACCATCCCGGCACTCCTGGCGGCCCGCCCGCTCTGCGAAGGGTTACCCCACCCGGCTCTTAGCCACGCGGGCGCCATCTGCCTGGCGCTGAGGGAGCCCCCGGTGGCCCAGCGCAGCCAGAAGGGTCCCCGCCTGGCCCGACAGAAGGCACGTGCCCTTCCGGCTCTGCTAACGGCCCTGCCCACCCAGGAAAGGGCTCCCCACCTTGAGAGGATGGGAAGGAAATCTAACCAAGCCTCTATGAATTAGCGAACTGGGATCTAAAACCAGAGATTATATCAGACCAGAGACAAGCCAGTTCCACCTCTCCCTTCGGTCACTCCTGCAAGGAGCCAGGGGCCTGCCATAGCAGAGAGGGGAAGTCACCAAAGATCGGCCAAAGAGATTCCTTCCCAGCGGACTCTAAATTAGCAGGAGCGGCGAGGGAGCCGGACGGAGCTGGCGGGAACCGCGGCAGCGGCACGGGAACCGGCGGGAGCTGAGGCGGCGCTGACGCAGGAGCCGGCGGGAGCCGCGCGGCGCGGGTCTCCCAGCTACAGCCCCCACCAGTGCTGACAACTGAGGTCTCTTGCACCAGATACGGGGGCGTGGCTACCAGAAGAACGAAACGCGATCAGTATGAAAAGACAAGGAAAGAAAGGACCACAAGCAATGCAGGTCAACTCAACTTTAGAAGAGGTAATATCTGCAGCAGATGGAATGTCAGATAAAGAATTCAGGATATACATGCTTCAGATGATCTGGAGTCTCAAGGAAGACATTAGACAGCAAAATCAGACAATGAAAGACCACTTCGACCACTTCGACAATAAATTACACAAACAAATCCAAGAAGCAAAAGATCAATTATACAGGGAGATAGAGGTTATAAAAAACAAACAAACAGAAATCCTGGAAATGCAGGAAACAATAAACCAACTTAAAAACTCAATTGAGAATACTACCAGCAGAGTAGAACACTTAGAAGATAGAACATCAGACAATGAAGACAAAGTATTTCAACTGGAGAAGAACATAGACAGCTCAGCAAAGCTGTTAAGAAACCATGAGCAGAACATTCAAGAAATATGGGATAACATAAAGAGACCCAACTTAAGGGTCATGGGGATACAGGAAGGTATTGAGGTCCAAACCCAAGGAATGACCAATCTATTCAACGAAATAATACGAGAAAACTTCCCAGACTTGAAGAATGAGACAGAATCCCAAATCCTAGAAGCCTACAGGACGCCGAATGTGCAAAATCATAAGAGAGCCACACCTAGACACATTATAATGAAGATGCCCAACATACAGAATAAGGAGAGAATTTTAAAAGCTACAAGAGAAAGGAAGCAGATTACATTTAGGGGTAAACCAATCAGGATAACAGCTGATCTTTCAACACAGACTCTGAAAGCTAGAAGATCCTGGAATAACATATTTCAAACGTTGAAAGAAAAGGGGTTCCAACCAAGAATTGTGTATCCCGCGAAATTAAGTTTCAGGATGGAAGATGAAATTAAAACCTTCCATGATAAACAAAAGTTAAAAGAATTTGCAGCTAGAAAACCAGCTCTTCAAAACATCCTCGGCAAAATATTACAGGAAGAGGAAATGGAAAATATCAATGAAAACCAACAGCGGGAGGTAGTACAGTAAAGGTGGGGGGGAATAATCAAAGAGGAAAACAAACCATGTTTAGTAACATAAATAAACAAATATGGCTGGAAGAACAAACCATATCTCAATAATAACTCTAAATGTTAATGGCTTAAACTCACCAATTAAGAGACACAGGCTAGCAGAATGGATCACTAAACAAGACCCAACAATATGCTGCCTTCAGGAGACACATCTGATAGGAAAAGACATACATAGACTGAAGGTGAAAGGTTGGGAAAAATCATATCACTCATATGGACTTCGCAAACAAGCAGGAGTGTCCATACTCATTTCAAATAAAATAGATTTCAAGCCAAAGTTAATCAAAAGGGATGAAGAGGGACACTACATACTTCTCAAGGGAACCATACACCAACAAGACATAACAATTATAAATATATATGCCCCAAACAATGGTGCAGCTATGTTCATCAAACAAACTCTTCTCAAGTTCAAGAGTCTAATAGACCACCATACAATAATCATGGGAGACTTCAACACACCTCTCTCACCACTGGACAGATCTTCCAAACAAAAGTTGAATAAGGAAACTATAGAGCTCAATAACACAATTAATAACCTAGACTTAATTGACATATATAGAATATACCACCCAACATCAAGCAGTTACACTTTTTTCTCAGCAGCACATGGATCCTTCTCAAAAATAGATCATATAGTATGTCACAGGGCAACTATTAGACAATATAAAGGAGTAGAGATAATACCATGCATATTATCTGATCATAATGGAATGAAATTGAAAATCAACAATAAAAGAAGTAAGGAAAAATCATGCATCACTTGGAGAATGAACAATAGGTTACTGAATGATCAATGGGTTATAGAAGACATCAAGGAGGAAATTAAAAAATTCTTAGAGATAAATGAAAACACAGACACAACATATCGGAATCTATGGGACACATTGAAAGCAGTTCTAAGAGGAAAATTTATTGCTTGGAGTTCATTCCTTAAAAAAAGAAAAAACCAACAAATAAATGATCTAATACTTCAACTCAAAATCCTAGAAAAAGAAGAGCAAAAAAACAGCAAAAGAAGTAGAAGACAAGAAATAATTAAAATCAGAGCTGAAATTAATGAAATCGAAACGAAAGAAACAATTGAAAAAATTGACAAAACTAAAAGTTGGTTCTTTGAAAAAATAAATAAAATCGACAGACCCTTAGCCACGGTAACAAAGAGAAGAAGAGAGAGAACTCAAATTACCAGCATACGGGATGAAAAAGGCAATATCACAACAGACACTTCAGAAATACAGAAGATTATCAGAAATTATTTTGAATCCTTATACTCCAATAAAATAGAAGATAGTGAAGGCATCGATAAATTTCTTAAGTCATATGATTTGCCCAGATTGAGCCAAGAGGATATTGACAACCTAAACAGACCAATATCAATTGAGGAAATAGAAGATACCATCAAAAGACTACCAACTAAGAAAAGCCCAGGACCGGATGGGTATACAGCAGAGTTTTTCAAAACCTTTAAAGAGGAATTAACACCAATACTTTTCAAACTATTTAAGGAAATAGAAAAAGAGGGAGAACTTCCAAATTCATTCTATGAGGCCAACATCACCCTGATTCCTAAACCAGACAAAGACACTTCAAAGAAAGAAAACTACAGACCAATATCTCTAATGAACCTAGATGCAAAAATCCTCAATAAACTTCTTGCGAACCGGATACAAAAACATATCAAAAAAATTGTGCACCATGATCAGGTAGGATTTATCCCTGGGATGCAAGGTTGGTTCAATATACGGAAATCAATAAATGTTATTCACCACATCAACAGGCTTAAAAATAAGAACCATATGGTCATCTCGATAGATGCGGAAAAAGCATTCGACAAAGTACAGCATCCCTTTATGTTCAAAACTCTAGAAAAACTAGGGATAACAGGAACATACCTCAACATTGTAAAAGCAATCTATGCTAAGCCTCAGGCTAGCATCATTCTGAATGGAGAAAAACTGAAGGCGTTCCCTCTAAAATCTGGAACAAGACAGGGATGCCCTCTCTCACCACTTCTGTTCAACATAGTTCTCGAATCACTGGCCAGAGCAATTAGACAGACGAAAGAAATTAAAGGCATAAAAATAGGAAAAGAAGAACTCAAATTATCACTATTTGCAGATGACATGATTCTATACCTAGCAGACCCAAAAGGGTCTACAAAGAAACTATTAGAGCTAATAAATGAATTCAGCAAAGTGGCAGGCTATAAGATCAACACGCATAAATCAAAGGCATTCCTGTATATCAGCAACAAATCCTCTGAAAAGGAAATGAGGACAACCACCCCATTCACAATATCCTCAAAGAAAATAAAATACTTGGGAATCAACCTAACAAAAGAGGTGAAAGACTTATACAATGAAAACTACAGAACCCTAAAGAGAGAAATAGAAGAAGATCTTAGAAGATGGAAAAATATACCCTGTTCATGGATAGGTAGAAGTAACATCATCAAAATGGCGATATTACCAAAAGTTCTCTATAGGTTTAATGCAATGCCAATCAAAATCCCAACGGCATTTCTTGTAGAAATAGAGAAAGCAATCATGAAATTCATATGGAAAAATAAAAGACCCAGAATAGCAAAAACAATTCTAAGCAGGAAATGTGAATCAGGCGGCATAGCTATACCAGACTTCAAACTATACTACAGAGCAATAGTAACAAAAACAGCATGGTACTGGTACCAAAACAGGCAGGTGGACCAATGGTACAGAATAGAGGACACAGAAACCAATCCACAAAACTACAACTATCTTATATTTGATAAAGGGGCTAAAAGCATGAAATGGAAGAAGGATAGCATCTTCAACAAATGGTGTTGGGAAAACTGGAAATCCATATGCAACAAAATGAAACTGAATCCCTTTCTCTCGCCATGCACAAAAGTTAACTCAAAGTGGATCAAGGAACTTGATATCAAATCAGAGACATGGCGTCTGATAGAAGAAAAAGTTGGCTATGATCTACATACTGTGGGGTCGGGCTCCAAATTCCTCAATAGGACACCCATAGCACAACAGTTAATAACTAGAATCAACAAATGGGACTTACTAAAACTAAAAAGTTTTTTCTCAGCAAAAGAAACAATAAGAGAGGTGAATAGGGAGCCTACGTCCTGGGAACAAATCTTTACTCCTCACACTTCAGACAGAGCCCTAATATCCAGAATATACAAAGAACTAAAAAAATTAGACAATGAGATAATGAATAACCCAATCAACAAATGGGCCAAGGACCTGAACAGAAATTTCTCAGAGGAGGACATACAATCAATCAACAAGTATATGAAAAAATGCTCACCATCTCTAGCAGTCAGAGAAATGCAAATCAAAACCACCCTAAGATACCATCTCACTCCAGTAAGATTGGCAGCCATTAGGAAGTCAAACAGCAACAAGTGCTGGCGAGGATGTGGAGAAAAGGGTACTCTTGTACATTGCTGGTGGGACTGCAAATTGGTGCGGCCAATTTGGAAAGCAGTATGGAGATTTCTTGGAAAGCTCGGAATGGAACCACCATTTGATCCAGCTATTCCACTACTCGGTCTATTCCCTAAAGACCTAAAAAGAGCACACTATAGGGACACTGCTACATCCATGTTCATAGCAGCACAATTCACAATAGCAAGACTGTGGAACCAACCTAGATGCCCTTCAATAGACGAATGGATAAAAAAAATGTGGCATTTATACACAATGGAGTATTACTCTGCATTAAGAAATGACAAAATCATAGAATTTGGAGGGAAATGGATGGCATTAGAGCAGATTATGCTAAGTGAAGCTAGCCAATCCCTTAAAAACAAATGCCAAATGTCTTCTTTGATATAAGGAGAGTTACTAAGAACAGAGTAGGGAAGAAGAGCATGAGAAGAAGATTAACATTAAACAGGGATGAGAGGTGGGAGGGAAAGGGAGAGAGAAGGGAAATTGCATGTAAATGGAAGGAGACCCTCAGGGGTATACAAAATTACATACAAGAGGAAGTGAGGGGAAAGGAGGGAAAATATAAGGGGGAGAAATGAATTACAGTAGAGGGGGTAGAGAGAGAAGAGGGGAGGGGAGGGGGGAGGGGGGATAGCGGAGGATGGGAAAGGCAGCAGAATACAACAGACTCCAGAATGGCAATATGTAAATCAATGTGCAACTGATGTGATTCTGCAATCTGTATATGGGGTAAAAATGGGAGTTCATATCCCACTTGAATCAAAGTGTGAATTATGATATATCAAAAACTATGTAATGTTTTGAACAACCTACAATAAAAATTAATTAAAAAAAAAAAAAAAAAAGTTGCCTGAGGCATAATTATGATAATGTCATGTGAAAACAAGTTTAAAATAGAATTCAATATTTTTAACTAAATAATTATAATACTGACTGATGGTAACTGGAAGTAGGCTAATGTTCTCAAAATCCAGGTATAAATTGGTTGCTTAGAACTTGATACATTTTCTCAGGGAAACCATGTACCAGGCACAAAAACACACTGAGCTTTCTTCAGTCACATTGTTTCTAGCAAAAAACTCATTCTGAGTGTGCTATATCTCTGACCCTGAGAGCCCAGACTTCCCAGTAGTATTGCTCTCCATCTGGTTTCCCACTTCCTACTACCTCACTTTTGCACCAACTCCACCAATGCAATTAGGAGTATCATAATAGCTTTGGCTAGAAGGCTGCAAACCCCTGAAACCCCCACCCCCCCCACCTAATGAAAGGAAGAGAATGTAGAGCTCCAAGCCAAAAGAAATAGTGAGGAAAGGAGAGAATGGAGGGCTGTGAAAGGTTTTACAGCATGGATAAGAAAGTGAGTCTTCAACAAGGCAGATATTCTTTTTCAGAAATGTGCATAACAGATTAACTCTGGCATTGTCCCAGATGTTGACATTTGATGAATCTAGGTGGTAGATACACACATGATCATGATGCTATTGTTTTATGTATGTTTGTGATTCCTCTGAAAAAAACATACACACATACATACATACACACATAGTTTGTCACTTCCTATGTAAAAAATTCAATTTAAAAAATACATATTTTCTATTTACAACTTGAAAACTTTTAAATAAAGATATAATTTGCCAAATATAAGTTACATTAAGAAATTTTTTAAAAAATATGTAACTCATCATTTTCCTACCTCCCCAAACATATATATATATATATATATGCATATATATAGTATATGTATATGTATGTGTATACATACACACACACACACACACAAACACACATACTCCATGTATATTTATTTATTTTGCATGAGTTATAAGACTACTATGACCTTTCTAGTAACTATGTAAAATTTGTAAGATGTTTATTATTACCCAAATGCAAAACTCATAGTAGTTTCTTGGATAAATATGTAATTAGCAATTGTTTAAAACACATTCTAAAAAGCCTGTCCTGGATACACAGAGAAATACATATTTTAAAGACTTTATTTATTAAGAATTTTGTATAAAACAGCCTACTCCTGCCAATGCATGAAACTAAGAAGTAGTAGCAGCCATCTCCCAAGAAAAAGAAAACAATATTAAAATTGCACAAATGAATCCTATCTAGTTTTGAAGAATCAGGAAAGCTCTTACCTGGAAACAACAAAAAATTCCTAATATTTGTGTAGCATACTATAGGTTATTATGTTGTCATGAGGACAAAGGCTCCCTATTTGGGTAAAATGATTGATCGACTTGACTATGTTTTCTCTAAAACAAATATTGTCATTCTGACATCAATTTCATTCAATATCCACTTTAGAAAAATAAACTGTGGGAATGAAATGTGAAAATAAATGATTTTAGTTTACTATAGTTACAAAACAACAATATCTAAAGAATAGTTTAGTGCCAATTCTTCACTCAATTGTTTCTCAGTATTTAAGGAAGTTGTTTATTTTAAAATATTTCAGTTGGTGAAGAAAAATATTTTAAAATTTAAATTAAAATATATGTTGTTTAGGCTGGAGGTTTTAAAATTTGTCAGAGAAAAACATTAAAAATTAGACACATACTTGATAACCAGGCATCCAAAGTAATTTGTCAAAAGTGTTATTCACAAAGGTTGTGAGACTACTGTGGTCTTATGTGACCAGTCATTGTTCTGACATGTGTTCTCAAGACAATTAGCAGTGAACCCAAGTTTTCTGGGACCCATAGATTGTAGTTTCTTTAAAACATTTACTTCTCAATGAATCATGTGATAAGAGGACTTAGCTATGAGTTGAGCAAAGAATGTTCTGATTCATATCTCCCTTCCCATCTGAGGGGCTGATCTTGCCCTCTGATCTGTGGGCATCCATGGTCACGTATCTTGTAGCATCAGCTACTCTGAAAGTCTATCTAACCCTATCAGCACTCCAGCACTAGATCACCCTATCCTCCTCCTGACACTGGCAGCAACACCATGACCATATTTCCCCTCAGATGAACTGCATTTAATCAATTTCTGATTTCATTAGGTCAAGTGGCATCTTTCTTTCAATAATAGGCCAAATACAGAGGGCTCTTTCCTCTAACTCTCCAGCAATATTTCCTTAGCATTAATATGCTACTGTGATTGTAAACAAGAGAAAAACAATGCTCTCTGATCCCCCCTGAAAGTTTCTATTCTATGAGTACAAGAGGCATAAATTATATCTTCTTGTAAAGTTAGCTATATAATATATATTCATTATTGTCACATCAGTTTAAATTACCTTTCCTCAATGTAAAATATATTCTTATAGTGAATCATAAACAGAGAAAAAACATTATTTTGAACACAAATGATCTCCTCTTTTGAAACACAAAGTTTATCTGGAGTATAGGAATGCAGAATACTTTTTTTTTTTCTACAAAATCCTAAAAGAAAGTAACTTGATTTTTAATGTATTAATTTATATGTCCTACACAGGTCTTAAAATATTTCAATTATAAAAACATAGAAACTTTTTAAGATTTCCTTGGAAAATAAATTTTATTTCTTATTATTCATACTTGAATCCAAATCCTTTAATTAAAATTAGGTATTTCTTTCACCCTAGAGTATGAACCAAATCTAAAAATACCATATTTCTCCAGAATTAAATGAAGTGAGATCCATACCTAAGAAATTTCTAACTTCCTTCAAGAAATGGTATATGATGACTTGGGTAAAATAAGTCTGTTAATTCATCTTTCTGTGATTATTTAAATGGTACCTGAAGACAAATGTTCCTGTTGTCTAATTTTTTCTAATGTAAATAGATATTCCCTATTCATATAAAAAAATAATTGACTTAAAAAATAGAGTCAAAACAGGAAATATCATGACCAAGTAGAAAATATAGGACTGAGATCCTGCTACCACATCTAGTATCTTCAAAAATCCAAAACTGAGATAAAAATAGGAAGAATAATTCCTTCTCCTTCTCCCACTCCCCTTCTCCTTTTCCTTCTCTTCCTCTTCCTGCTCCAATTAAGAACCACTTCTGATCAAATTATTACATTGGGAATCAAAGGCCCAAGTTCCCCTATAGACAGCTTTTAACTGCCTATGCCCTATTCCCCAGAATTTACCACCATTCCATGACCCACAGTTTATGTTCCAAGGAAACAGTGCTTATAATCATGATACATACACTACATGATGAGTTTTACCTTTAAGATAAGGTATTCTCTTAATTAAACAAATATCCTTTAAGACTAGCTCAGGCCATAACCTCTCAATATTTCTATCATTTTTTTAAAGGAAACTTGTTTTTTTTTTAATAGGAAATTGAAGTTATACCCAACATTCTTTCTTTCTTTATTTTTATGTAGTGCTGGGGATCGAACCCAGGGTCTCACACATGCAAGGCAAGAACTCTACCACTGAGCTACAGCCCCAGCCACTCTATCATCATTTTTATGTCCTTTTTTAATTTTGAAGAGTTACTATGTTTCATATTAACCCTTGAGGCTCTTTAAATTGCTAAGACTTGTAATTTTCAAGGTGCTATTAGAGGCAATAAAATAAAAAGAAACTTTGTAATGTACAAAAATAATAATAGTTTTAATAATTCTAAAAGACTCAGAATACTTTTTTCTTGAATCAATTTATTTTAAAAAATTTAGATTAACACAAAAGTTGTAGAAAATAAGTTATACTAATGTTGATCTTCAAGTAATATTAGTCTTCAACACCCTCCTCAAAATGTTATGTGAGATTGTATAAAAAAATTTGGGTCTAAGAATCAGAAATTTTGAATACAATTCTTACTCTCAGGATATACAACTATATGATTTGGACAAGTTTCATAAGTTTCCTAAAATTGATTTTCCTGGTAAGTATAATGTGTATTTTTTATATAACTATAACATTATCAGAAATACAAATGTGGATTTGATATGTAATAGATCTAAAGATTGTGTACACACACACACACACACACACACACACACGACTAAAATATATCTAAGAACTTTGTAGGTTATATATTATGATATAAATATTGTATGTAATGATTTGCATGAGTGAAGTCCGAGTAAACTAATCATAAATTTTTCTACTATAAAACCACCAGTTTCTTTCTTTAGAAATATGCCCAGAATGCACTTTTAATACAGAATTTAAAAATGCAAATTAAACAAATATGTAATTTGCCAAAACTTAATTTTTAATATTGTCATTAACTCAGAGCATAATATATCCTTTAATTCTTTTCTTTCCTTAAAGGACTCTGAGTGTGATGAGGCATAATGTCATTCCTGAATGTGAACCTGACATTATGGCAATCTCTAAATATTAAACTTGGCCAAATGTCAGTTACTTTTTTCATTACTGCAAAATAGTAATACAACTGAATAGTAATACAACTGTAGAATTTTGAAAGAGTTTACGTAATTTTGCATAAAAGCTAGGGAAGATTTTGTTTATGTTATATATATATATAACATAAACAAAATAAATATGAATATATATTCTAATTGAATAAACCAGCATCATAAAGTATCTGGTTATAAAGTGATTGATTTTTATTGACTAGAGTAAAAATATGAAACACACAGATACCAAGCCATTTATAAAGAATTAACTTAAAGTTGATGAAAATCTGATCTCACCCAAGTGCAGTTCATTGGCCAGGTGGAAAGTATACCTAGAGGCCCATCACATTCACTATATCAAAGGGATGGCAGGTGTTATCTGGAAGAGGTAATCCTAGCTGACCAGTACTTCTCTCATTTGCTTTAACCCAGTTCATCCTGATCCATTAGATGGGGAATGCCTGAAGAACATTAACCAGGACCTTCTAAGGATTACCCCTCCTCCCTTATAACCTAGAACAGAGTCTGAAAGCAGTGATGTTTAATATTAAAGGCCTGAGTGAGTAAGTAACCTAATGACTGAGGAACCCATCCTGAATTTTATGCCCAAGGAATAAGAGGAAAGGTTGAACTGTGAAGAAGCACTTATCTCTTAATGTGAGTCTTAGTAAGTTCAAAGCCAGCCTCAGGAACATAGGAAGGCCCTACACAACTCAGCAAGACCCTGTCACTAAATAAAATACAAACAAGGGCTGGGGATGTGGCTCAGTGGTTAAGTGCCCCTGGGTTCAATCCCAGGTAACACACACAAACACACACACACACAAATAATAATATCAACAACAACAACAACAAAAGGGGTTCACTATGCTCCCATTACTTGTAGTACAAGTCCAAGTTTCTTAGCATGGCTTGAAAGACCTTTTGTCAATGATTTATTGTTCCTTTCCAACCTATGCTTCAGTTGTTTCCCCAGTGTTTTGTACATTGAAAGTTTACCAATCAAATTGTTATTCCCCAACTCTTTATATTCCATGACTCCCTGTCCTGTATCCTAATATGTATCCATGTTTTTCTCTGTCATTATTTCTTCTGTACTTGAAAGACTCCCACAAGTCCACAGTCACATTATATTGTAGAAACCTTTCATTGCTTCCATCACTTCCCTGGCAATCTTCCCCCAATTCCTCCATTTATGTCTAGAGGTCACATTGAAATATTCCAACCTTTGTCTGAGAAACACATTTCTGGGCTGCTGTTCTAGCAAAATGTAGAACAGTTGGTTAGCATGCATAAGGCTATTCCCACCTTTGTCTGAGAAACACATTTCTGGGCTGCTGTTCTAGCAAAATGTAGAACAGTTGGTTAGCATGCATAAGGCCCTGGTTTGATCCCCAGCATCAAAATAACAAAAATAGTTACAAAATATCAAATATTTATCAAAATAATTATCAAAATGACCAGGTGCCATGACACACACCTGTAATCCCAGTGGCTTGGTAGGCGGATGCAGGAGGATCACAAGTTCAAAGCCAGCCTTAGCAATTATGAGGCCCTATGCAACTTAGTGAGACCTTGTCTTTTTTTTTAAAAGAGAGAGTGATAGAGGAGAGAGGGAGAGAGTGAGAGAATTTTAATATTTATTTTTTAGTTATCGGCGGACACAACATCTTTGTTTGTACGTGGTGCTGAGAATCTAACCGGGGCTGCACGCATGCCAGGCGAGCTCGCTACCACTTGAGCACATCCCCAGCCCCAGTGAGACCTTGTCTTAAAATAAAATATAAAAAAGGGCTGGGAGTACGTGATTAATAGTACAAAAAAAAACTTTCAAAATATTTAATTGATTAATTTTTAAGATAAGGAAAAACACACATTGCCATATCACAAAAATAATAAAAGTAAGTTTTCTAAATAGGTTTTGAAAGCTGAGAAACTGCATGTGGCTTTGGGGACTTCAACAAGAAATGCTTATATAAAAGAGCTGTCTCATCTGCCTTTGTGCAGAGTAAACCTACTATGATTATCACATTGGCAATTGCATGACAATGCATAATTTCAGATGGTGAATATTTATTTACTCTCATCAATTCCTCCTAGCCTATGATTACAGACAAATACAGGATCAAGACACAAACTTCCAGTGTAACTTTTGCCTGTACCACACCCAGTCTTAAACTCTAAACTGGCCTCAAAAAGTCAACAGTTCTAGCCAAAGCACAATAACCAAAAAAAAAAAAAAAAGAAAGAAAGAAAGAAAGAAAGAAAAAAGAAAGAAAGAAAAGAAAAGAAGAACAGAAAATAAAAGAAAGGAAGAAAAAATGAAAAAAAATAGTTTCTAAGAATAAACTACACTCACCAAAACAAATTGACAATAGACAAAACCTGCAAGCAATTCCCTGGAAATAATCCACTAATTCCCTGGATATAAACATGTGTAAATCCCATCTGAGACTCTATTTACCTTCTATTTGACTCTTCTTTTAGGAATGTGTAATCTCACATGTAGTTTGTTTTGTTTATTTGTTACTTTCCTTCTCCAAATACAAGAATGATAGTATTTGATTGCATGAATGATGTTTTATGTGGTTCTTGAGTTCATTTCCCATTAGCCGTTCAGGTTAGATGTCCTAATTCTGGATGAGCCACAGTTTGGCTGTTTGATTCAGAGTTAGCTGCTCTCTGCTGCCTGCCAAAACAATCAAGGCCCACCAGGCTGCACTTCAGTCAAGTTGTTTTTGAAAAATCTCAAAGAAAACAAAAGTAGGCTCACAGTCTAGTTCTCAAAAATAGAGGATAATTTAAAATAAGATCTAATTAATCCATCTACTATTGTGAGATTTCACTCACTGAGAAGAAATGGTAATAACTAGATCTAAAATAAAATATTTTCTCAGATCCACTTTTATTTTTTTTATTCAATGAAATGAAAAAGAAAATGGGCTAATGATAATGATATTCTCAATAAAAACCTTATTCATAAATGTGTACCAAAATATCTAGTCTTTTAAGAATTCCTTGAATAGTAATAAGACCAATTGAAGGAGTTTCCTTAAATTTTAGTAGTGCCTAGATTCACTTCACTTCTTTGGCTTTATTACCCCAAGATGGCTTACATAAGAATATTTAATCATTTTTTTGTAGTCAGTACCTGGGTTTATTATTGAAATTCCATGCCTTATTTTTAAATTGGGCATAACTGATTTTCACAGAAAGCTTTGTTTGAGAACCCAAAGAATTTTTGCTTACCTCATTTTTATTGAACAAAACCAGAATTTTAGTCAAGAAGCATTAGATATTAATCACATGTGAGTGGCATCATTAAAATTTCCTTTACCTTCCAGAATGGTGGGTCATTATGGAATTATATGAAGTGAGCTCACTTAATACTCTTTACAATTACACAGAAACAATCATTTTCATAAGTCTTACAAGAAGCTTTAACTACTACCTGAAGAGCATTTTGGAATATTAGAAAGTATTATGTTTTATTATTGTAGATGTGACTTTTGAATTGAAAAAAAATATATTCTCAGACTTAGGAGTCACCCTTTCCAGCTTGACGAGTTTTAACTGCTAACAGTTTGTGATTATGTTTTTAACATGAGAAGTAGAGACTTTCCTGCTGAAATATAAATCATTTCTTAATTATTATATTCTTAACATTATAGAAAATAGGAGGATAATGCAGTATTTTTAATTGCAAGTAAGAACAATAGTTTGTGAAAATTTAAGTTGAGTCAGTTAAGGAGAAAATTAAGGCAAATTCCTCCTCTAAATTGTTGTTGCCTTTCTCCTTCTTTTTCTTGTAACCATTTCTCATCTTTGACTTTGAAACCCAACAGTTTAAACTTGGTTCTTATTTCAGTAGGCTAATCCCCTTTCATAAATCATGCTCAAGAGCTGAAATAATTTGCACGTCATTTAAAGAGTATTTGCTTTGAAATATTCACCTCAAGCCCTTTTGTATATCCTTTCTCTCTAAAGATTTGTAGTATTTGTTTTGTTCTCTGAGGTATAAAAGACCTGGATAAACTTTATTCCTGTTGTTTCAAGATTAGTTAACGGAAATGCATATTAATTCAGCAGGGATGGGAATAAACCTCAGCAAAGATGATCATACATATGCCCCTCGGGAATAGCAAAGTACAAAATGTCAGTCTTCAAATCTCCTTGGAATTGCTCAAAAGAGTATTGAGGGATTTAAATTTCCAGAATATGTCTACAAATGTAATTTCTTTGTTCTGGAGAACAGGAGCTATACTGATTATTTTTCCCCAGAAAATTGATTCTAATTTATATTTGAACAAAAAGTAAGCTATCCACAAAGTAGCTTTTCAAAAAGACAAAAACTGGACAGAACAAGTAAATTTAAAATGAATGCTATTAATTCTTAAATTTGTTTGTTAGTAAACTTCAAATATCAACATAAAGTTTAGCAGCCCAACATCCAGGTTATTTCCCTACAAAATGGTGTCATTGGAATGACCTCACAAAATTATAAGTAGACATAATTAGGTAAAATGTCACTTTACATTTATAAATTCCAATTTTACAATTTACTAATAAACTCAAAAAAAAAACAATACTGATTTCTCCAGTTAAGATATCCATCTTGAATGGTAAGATGTGCCCTGTTCTTTTCTTTTTTTTTTTTTTAAAGAGAGAGTGAGAGAGAGAGAGAGAGAGAGAATTTCCAATATTTATTTTTTAGTTTTCAGCGGACACAACATCTTTGTTTGTATGTGGTCTTGAGGATCAAACCCGGGCCCCACGCATGCCAGGCGAGTGTGCTACAGCTTGAGCCACATCCCCAGCCCTGCCCTGTTCTTTTCTTAAACTGAAAATGACAATAAACTTTTGGCACTTAAGTGCTTATCCGGAAATGACTAAGTGGATTCAGAGGTCATAAATCACTCATATAGATCCAGCCACCCACAGTCTTGTTCCACTTCTCTTCTTTACAAGTGTAGTAATAGGCATTTCCACAGTCCTCAGGGTGCCAATCTTTGCACCATTAGGAAAATCTACAAGTAGCTTGATTTATCTTCCCCACTCAGTTAGCTAAGAC
The DNA here is from genome assembly GCF_048772815.1 of Callospermophilus lateralis. Lineage (NCBI taxonomy): Eukaryota > Metazoa > Chordata > Mammalia > Rodentia > Sciuridae > Callospermophilus > Callospermophilus lateralis. The sequence continues at coordinate 824,779 of NW_027510154.1, forward strand.
CCAACTAAGTAAAAATCAGCAGGAATGAACTTGACTTGTTAAACTTTTTTAATAGGGAGATACAACAATTACAACTTTCTTCCTTTGCTATTTCCTAATACATTGAATGTGAAGCCCCTAGTGAAAAATATTTAGATGAGATCTCAAATTATAGGTGCATGGCTGATGATGCTGACTCTGGGTTTTCATTACACACAGAGGATTGTCTGCTGTTTGCAATTAATCCAGACACAATCCTCCTGGTACTTTGGGAAGAATGTGGAAGAAATAGCCATTTTATAAGTTGTAAACTCCTGAATTACCCTAAATTAGAGACACTATTAATCGGAAACTTAGATATAGATAGGATCTGCTTATTGTGTAGGCTCATCTTCTCCTGATGGAGAAATCAATTAAATATTTAGGATGTGGAATACCTTCAAGGTTGGATAATGCGTTTCATTTAAATTATGGCCCTCCAATCTGAAACATTAAAGGGGATCTTAACGGATGGAAGCACATTACTGTCTCTTGGATTGGGAGCATTAACACTTTAAAAATGAATGTGCTTCACAGGATTTCCTATTGTTCCACCAGCTGCCTGTCGATGTGCCAGATAAACAGTTTAAGGATAAGTATGTAAGAGATGCATGTGTAACAATCTGTGTGCTGAGGTGCTCCCTTGTAGAAAGAGTCCCAACTGTGGCCCCTTTGGATTTTTCTCTCAGTGCCTAATTTTTCTAAAATGAGCTGGCTCACTGAATGGGAGAACAAGAGGGAAACCAACAGGTGATGCAGTTAGCCTCTTCACAAAAGTTCAGTGTATGTCTAACCCTTTAACATTTCTTCCCATAATTTATCATAATAACTAATGATGATCACCAGAATATGTTGGGATATCATAGTAGCATTTGAAATATGTCTAAACTTTCCCATTCTCCAAACATGTGGCTGGGACAGCATCTTTGATTTCATTCAAGAACCATTGTTATGTTCAATCTATTAATAGCATTGTAAGAATGAAGTTGTTGTGTCTCCCATATTACAGAAGCATGGTGTAGAAGTAGCTGACAAAATGTTTTATTAGACAGAAGGCACTGTTCTAACCCTTTTATGAACCCTCTTATTTAATCCTATCAATAATACTAGGGTGGTATAGTGGTCTTATTCCCATTTTTACCTACTATGTAACTGAGGTACTGAAAGTGTGCTCAATGCACCCAAAGTCACAGAGTTAAGAAGAAGCCAAGTTTTAATTCAAAACTAAGCAGTCCAACTTCACAGCCTGGAACCATAATTATGTTCTGTGAAACTGCTGGCTTTTAGAGCTAGGTACAGAGTTTCTATAGCCTACTACCTCTATAAACTGAGCTAGTGACTTGACATCACTTAGCTTCTGTTTCACAGCCTTGAAAATGTCAATAATAATGGTACCTATCTTGCAGAATTATTCAGAAGCATAAATTAAATTAAGTAATGTGAAGTTTATAGCAGTGTTTGACACAATAAATATTAATCATAGCATGACCATTCGCACAAGTATTATTTTTTCCTCTAGTATTTTGAATGTGCTCCTAATTTGATTAGGAAAAGGTTACCTACAGATAAATGATTTGAAATCCTTGAAGATTAACATATGTTCAAAAATGGTTTTGGAAGGAGGATGGGGGAGGAGGAGTGGAGGTGGTAGGGAATGCAATTGACCAAAGCATGTTATGTGCAAGTATGAATATAGAAAATGAAACCCACTTGTATGTATAAATATAATGCACCAACTAAAGAAAAATAAAAGAGTTGGGGCCTAGCAACAGATCATTAAAACACTAGAAGAGCTGCCCTTGGGAGGGACAAAGATAGTTCTTATGAGACCCTTGAGTCAGTTCTCCAGAGAGGCTTGGTATCAAAGAACAGGCCTTGCCACCCAGCATCCTTTCTGACTTCCTGTCTCCTTCCAGGGCCACATGTTCCCTCATTGTGAGGCCATCCTTCACCAAGCCCTCAGAGTTGAGCAGATATTGACTCTATGCCTTTGAACCTCTAGAACCATGAGATAAATATGCCTCTTTTCTTTATAAAGTTAAAAAAACAAATGTCTTTTGCCTTTGGTGGGGAGAAATAGTCTATTGAGGGCCTCACAGAAGGCTATAAATTTCCTGAACTGAGTTAAATGTCTGTTCTCATCCATTCTCTGTCTACAAAAGTCTTGACTCACAATTAACATAATGCATAACATAAATATATCATATTAGCTTACCAAGTGAAAACAAATTTACTCAATCAGAAAAAGATGGTAAAGATAATGGTCAATTTCTTTGTTTCCAGCAACAGACTCCTCATGCCAAATCTGATAGAACATATGCTTGGGTGCATATGCCTTTCTTCAGAAGACTGCAGAAATCCCAATTTACCAGTATAATTACATAACTTGGACAGTCATATTTAGTAGTTATCTTTCACAATAGAATATAGACTTACAAAGTTCAATGAAGTTTTAGTAATTTAAATGAAAACCAATTATTTATCATTCTTTTGATGGGGAATAAACAAACAAAAGGAAATAAATTTAGGCCTTTCAAAGCTGGATGGAAAAACTACCCAGAACTTTACACTGTAATCAGTGTCATTGAGAGATCCTGAGGACTTTTATTTGATAGTATTTGATACCTAGTCTTCAGGCTCTAATACTTCAGACAACTGGTATTATTAGGGATTGTCAAGAAAATTAGAAATTAGTTGGAACTCTTCTTTCTATTCATTTTTCACTCTAAGGCAGAGTATATTGTAAATCAGGAGAGAATTACACATAAATACATTTACCCTTTCACAATGTTGGGAAGAATATTAGGATCAAATCACAATCTGGTATTTAAAACAACCAGCAACATGCTTCATTTGGCCATTCCACAATTCCTCCTTATTTATTTGTTTGCTGGCGTCTTTGGAAGTCCTGAGAGTGGAGTGAAGCTCCTGTCTACTCTTTAGCTCTGCTCTTCTGTTGAAACAGAAAGGACTTGACCTAGATGGATTGATAATATAGGAAGAAACCTGGGCTTCACCCACTGTGTCAGTCATCACCTCTGAAAACTGGTGAAGAAACTGGGCACACAGAGTTATTTTCACAACATGGAGACTAGAATAATTCCTCTCTATTATCTGTTCATAATATAAGTTGATTAACTCAGTTCAAAATGATCTATAACTAAGGACTGAGAATCCATATTTCAAGATCAAGCAATAATTATATAGACTCTAAAAAGCTCAAGTAGGGGGAGCAGGACCTCAGTGCACATTCCCACGACAAGGAATTGACTGGGAAGTTTCCTTACCCACTCACAGTTTCAAGCACTGGAATTAAGGAGATTCTGCATAGTCTCAATTCTACATTAACAAAGAGCATTTTGTTGCACTTTTAAGTGGTTTTCTTCCTATTCTATATCAAGGTGATTTATTTTTAAGATGAATTCATTAATGAAATATTTTTTAAATATACCTGCTTAGTCTTATCAACAACATGAGTACAGCTGACTTGTTAATAGGCTTTTAGCGAAGGGAATTCATAATAGTTTTATTTATATTCTAAATTGAATTTATCAGAAATGTTTTATTCACCATAAAGATTAATTCTCATCTCTGGAGTGTTAAGTCATATGCCTTGATCATCATCTACCATGCGTTTATGAGGGAAAAAATTAGTAAATCAGAGTGCTACAAACTGAAGCCCTGTTGTCTTTTTTTCACCCTAATTCTTGAAGTGGGAATTATTTCCTGGCCAACCCTAGGAAAGATCTGTCACTTTCCAATGATAGAATCTGTGTTAAATGCTGTGGAGCCCAGTCTATAGGAAGGAAATGCTACATATTGTTCACATCCAAATTAGGAATTAGGCCCACTTACCTGATTGTCCAGCTGCAGGTTAGAATGAATATTGTGGGAACTACAGCAAGACTGGCCCTGCTGGTCTCATTTGTTTGACTTGGGTAACATTTTCTTTGAAGAGTTGTAGTGGAGCTAAATAAACTTTGCCCCTGGAAGTGCTTTGAATAGTTACTAGAATTCAGTAAGGGCTAACTAAATATTCAGAATATTAGAGAGCTTTATTAGAGCAAATGAATCTAATAACCCATATAATGTGCATGATTTTAAAAACAAAATGGTAAAAACATAAGCATCAGGGTGGTAAATTATTTGATGTATAAAAATGTTTAGAATTATAAAAAATAAAATAATTTTGAATTTTTGATTGTATTATACATTAAAATTTTATAAACTAAGAAACAACATGTAGTATGCCAAGAGATAAAGTGATAAGGCCAAATTTATTTCCATAAGGTTAAAGAATTTTGGTCAATCTTTACATACTAATATCAATATTAAACACCATATGCACAATGAGTAATTTTAAGTACATATTATATATTTCTCATTTTTCTTCTTCAAAACACCATATATATTAAAAATAATTTTATATTCATTTACAGAAAAGGGAATTCACATACATGGTTATCAAGCCCAGATTTTATGTTAAGCAGTTTAACTTAGTAAACCTTCTACCTTTTTAATAGCTTTTTGAAAATTTTGTTTTTTCCTACTCTTTCTTTCTATCTTTTTTTTAGTTGTAGTTGGACACAACACCTTTATTTCACTTTTTTTTTAATGTGGTGTTAAGGATCAAACCAGAACGTGCAAGGAGAGCATTCTACCACTGAGCCACAACCCCAGCCCCACTCTTGTCTTTCTTTAGTTTTTTTTATTATTATGTTTGAAAAAAAATTACATTGTTAAGTGATTTTTTCCATGTGTTTTGAAAGATAAAGTGTTCTGTCTACAGATATAAATGCATGTGTGTGTATATATAGTACGTAAAAATAAATTTTAAGGCCATATTGGCAGATGGAAAAAACACAAATGTCAAGGAAAGTTGATTAAGAAATAAATATATAATAACAAAAACTAAACTCTAGCATTTATTGATTTAACAGATGGTGAGTTAAAAACTAAAAACAAAAACTTATAATGTAATATGACTTTTAAAATTAATGAGATTATTTTGTGCACTTGTTTGGAAGTTTGTTATTTTCTACTTTTATTTAAAAAAAAGAAAATTCTCACCTTTAAGTTCACAAATAATTTACTTTTTTTCACTAAATAGATCCTGTTTTTAAATCATCATATGTACAAATATTCTTGTCAGAATATACAATTTACTCCTAGATTAACAGCCACAATGTTGTAGTAGATTTTTACAAACATATTTCACATATTTAATATTATTAATAATAAATATGCATTCAACCTTGTACCTTAAATACAGACCATATAACTTATTTTTAAAATATCCCACAAGATATAAAGCAAACAAAGTACTATCAATCACTTACTAAGACCACTGAAATCCTAAATGCAAAAAAAATTATTCAGAAATTTGATATGAATACAACTTGAAGATAACAAAAACTCAAACAGAATACTTCTAGTAACTTATTTTTCAAAATAAGATTCTCTTCAATTGTTTGTCTCTTGGTAGAAATCCTAAAAATGCAAATTTAATACATGCAACCAAAGAAATATTCAGAGGCAAATGCATTGCATGAAATATTTTTAGTATGAAAAAAAATGAAGTAAAAAAATAAATTGGTACTTAAGAAATATTTTAATTAAGTAAATCTAACTAAGGAAACCAAAAGTTAGTAATGATGAAAATTCTTAAAAAATGAATTAGAAGAAAAAATTATTGAATGAACAGGTAGTTCTTTGGGAAATAAACAGCTTTTTAAAAAATGAAGTAAAAACAGCTGAGGAAAATCTAGTTAAGAGAACAAAACATAACTACCTATCATTTAAGATGTGAAGCAGATATAGAAGAGATTAAAATATAAAATTGTATAAAAGTTTGTTCTGATTAATTTGGAAACTAGTTAGTTTGGAGGAAAAAAAATAACCAAAGTAAGTAAAAACAGAAAATCTGACTACATTCCAAAATCTTCCTCAAAAAGGATCTAGATACAAATATTTAATAATATGTGATATCACTTTCTGAAGAACAGTTCATTTTCATACCATTCCAAAGCACACACATAATCCATGAGAAAATCTTCAAATTCAGAAGTGATTAAGAAACAAAAACATAATGCAGCACAGAGCACAAGGCCACTGCTGCAGCTACTGTGGAAGGCATCTGAACAGGCAAGAAACAAAGGAAGGACTAGAGTTTCCAGATTGGCTTTCCAAGCGGTTCCTTAAGAAAGACAGTGCCAGACCTGTGCATTCACTTTTCAGGCACTACCTGCAATGTGTTCAGACAGCATTAAAAGGAATGTAGATTCCTCTGAGGGGCCAGTGATCTCTAGCCATGGGAAAGAAAAGTCTTGAAGGCTCTTCACTGCTTGACAGTTAAAAATAGGACCTTCAAATCAAGAAGTAAGGAATTCTGGATTTTGTCAGTTAAGGTCATCAAGATAGATATCAGCTGGGCAAATAGTTTAAGAGGGAGGAAATTTATTCCTTTCTTCTTAATGTTTCCTCTTCTTTGTTGATGACCCACTACTCCTTGCTGTGAAGCCATGACTCAGTTCCTTTGGCATCTCACAGCAACTAAATTGGGCCAAATAGTCTTTATTATTTTTTTCTTTTTTGTAATAATGTTTGAAATACTTGGTCTGTAATCAGCTTGAGAAAATGAATGTAAGCAATGGTAAACCAGTCAGGATGTTCAGGGTCCCCTGACCTGTTAAATTCAGCTGTTGAGTACCCTGTACTAACATTTTCTCATTTTTTTTAGCCTCAGTGAGCTAATGCTCTGAAAGGCATGCTGAAACTATGGCTTCAATACTTGGAGGCATCATTTTTTCTTTTTACGTAACAACTTGATGGTTTTTAAGGTTGCTAGAAGCCTGGGTCAGCCAAGAAGGAGAATGCTTTTCAAAGAGTGTTTCCTGCCTTAACAAGGGATATCAGATTGGAACTTGAGAACTTCCAGAAGGTCACATTGAACAGAGCCTCAGAGTGTACAACAGGGTACAGGAAATGAGAAGATATCCTTAATGAAGTGTAGTGCTGTTTGCTGATTGTTGGGGAAGATCACAAGTTTGCAAAGATGGGCCCTCCCAATATCCAATCCCAATCAAAAGGTCCAGGTACAAGCACATGTGTGAAATTCCAAAATGATACATCTGGTTAAATAAAAGATTTTTTTGCCTTGTTTCTCCATGCCTCCAGGTAATATTGCTAACCATAAATATAAAATAATATCACAGTCATAATCATAAGTAATAATGATAGGATAGCATCTTAGTCATACATTTCATTTGTATCATTTGGAAATAAAATTTATAAGGATATAACAGTACTTTTTCCATAAATCTAATCAAGAGTTATATGTCATTACATTATAATCATAAAAATAAGAAAGTACATATGTGCAGATATGTGTACATATATGCACACACACATATATAAATATTTCATCTCTACTATAAACATAATCTTTTTATGAAGCTCTTTGGAAATGTGAACTGACAGCCTTAAAAATTTGTATTCTTTAAACTTTTTCAATTCTAGAAAATCATATAAAAATAGTAACAAACTAAAGTGTTTTTATCATAGCAAATAATTTGAAATAATCAGAGAGGACATTTATTTTTTAAAATTATGGTGAATTGTAGAATGGCATGTAGTCATGAAAAAGAAAGTTTTTTTCTGATATTCTTGATCAGAAATATATCCCTACTGAAGTAAGGATTCATTGAATATGTATAAATTAAGTAATAGAAAAATATACCAAAATAGGGCAACAGCAACATGATCAAATCTGATATAATTACCACTTATTTTTTTTATTGTTTTGTTCTCAGTTACTTATCTTCTAAAGTTTCCATATGTTTATTCCTAAAATCAGAAAAACTATAAAAATATGACATTATTCCAATAGATGCACAATATCATTATGGGAAATACATTTCACAAAGTGCTTATGTTTTGCTTATGTGTGCTTGACTTTTCTGTACTAAAATTCAAACTCAGGCCTGCTCATCCCAGTTATTTTCACCAAATTTCACCAGCCATATCTATTTTCACTACTAGTTTTATTTATTCTATTTTACTTTGGCATTCATCAAAGTGTGAATGACATTTCTAGAAAATATAAATATCAGAGACTAAAAATACTTTCTTATTGGAGAGCTGAAATGCAAAGATTTAGAAGACAAAATATCTGAATAATGTTAATGTAGAATCTTTATTCTATACCAAGGAGACCTCAAATATGAAGTGTAGATTTTACTTTATTGCTTGATGTGGTAATCTCATTAGGTTTATTGTTCAGTTTAATGTCATTTTCTTCCTCTTAGATTTTACATAAGATGTGATATAATTTGCTAGGAAGATTTTAACTAAACTTTGATCCTTTTTAAAACTATAAATCTCTTTGATTCCTGTTCTCTTCAACAAGAACACAATAAGAAAATGAGACAAGGGCTGAAAGGACCCTTTTAGAAAAAAACTTAGGAAAATGAGGCAGAGCACCATTACAATTCAGAAAAAGGGCCCTATGTGTTGGGGTGAAGAGATGGCAGCTCTGAGGGCACTTGTGTCATCCTAGCAGAGGGAAACAGACATGCAGAACACACTACCCCCTTACACCAGCTCTAAGGACTTCATCCCTGCTGCCTTCCAGCTTTTATTTGAGGAAAGACATGAGGCATAGTCTTCAGATGTGGCTTAAACTATGTCTATTCTTTCATTTGGGGCACACAGTAACCTAGAGAGTTAGAGGCAACCACAGGAAACATTGAAATGTATTATTTCTTCATTTTGACTAAATTTGTTTTATAAAAAAATATAAAGATGCCTTTAGTTTTGCTACTATTAGAGAAAAAAAGATTCCTGATATTAAAAGAAAGAAAACTAAAGAAATAGAATCGATCTATAAGGATAAGAAAATCAGTATTGACCAGGAAAAAAAAAAAGTTCTGATGCTAACAGAAAGTAACTCTTGGTGTTCATTTGTTTTTCGCATAACTTAAACTGTCATCAGTGAAGAAAAACATCAGTTATTTGCCAAACTGAAGACAGTAGTTAACCCTGCTTCTGAAATTGTCTATAAACATAGTTCCCCTTTGAATTGTCCTTTTTCTGCACAGGATATTAACAATTAGTTATTAACACCAACTCCTACAAGCCTGGAGGTTCACCATGAAAATGGACTTACCAGCAGGCTCTTGTGATATGTAAAGTTGGTTGTCAGCTGGAATTAACAGGTCATTTATAACCTGCCAGGAGAATATTGTTTGTTCACTTGTCTTTTAAATTTTGTCCTATTTTCATGGTGGAAGTTTGCCTTTACAAAAATGACAGCTTACAAGTTTTTAACTCAGGGACAGGGATGGCTGTAGAGAGTTGTTCCTGGTCACTAAATCTCCTGCAAAGTCTTAATACTGAAAAACACAAAGCCTCACAGAAGGTCCACACACCTCACATTCCCAGTAGATACTTACAGAGTTCATCCATTCATTCATTCCACATTTTATGTGATATAATAATGAACAAAATAGATGAGCTTCCTTTTCAAAAATGCCGCACATGTAAGAAACTGCTGACCCTAAAGCCAGAATCATGTTCTGTGAAGGCTAAAAGTAAACAAGACTACACATAGCCAACCTTCTACCTTTTTTTTTCTTTATATAAAAAAGTTGTTGATAGACCTTTATTTTATTCACTTATTTGTATGCGGTGCTGAGAATCAAACTCAGTGCCTCACACATATGAGGCAAGCACTCTACCACTGGGCCACAACCCCGGTCCACCAACCTTCTACTTTTACTGATGAGAAATTTAGACCAAAATTGTACTGTTTCAGTTAGAGTTCAATAGATAAGCAGTGCCACCACTAGCAGGAAAATCAGCAGGTGGATGGACAGATATATGATAAATAAAAAAGGCTTGGTTTATACAATAGTAAACGTGAAGTATATAGGATAAGCAGTCAGAAAGTGAGACCACCAACCACCGAAAGGCTGGAATTTCACACACCTGGGCTGAAACTAGATATACACAGGCAGAAAGAAAACGTAGAGAGTAGGCTGAAACTCCCCAGACAGGAGCTCTTTAGGATCTCTCTGCTCAAGGAGGTCTAAGTCCTTTGTAAAGTCCTTACCTGTCCTACCATAATCTAATCCCTTCTGACTAAGTTAAAGTTGACTGGTAATGTTCTCTAACAATCACTTCTCAGTTCCACATAGATTAGTATGATCTAGTGACTAAAGTTTGTAGTTTAACCTACCAACATTGACACATTAAAAACCCATCACAGGAACATTCACTGTCCCAGTGTCACACAGCTGTCACCTGGCTGAGCTAAAATTGAACTGATATTGACTCCCCTAGTACCCAGCTCATTCATGAAAGGCAAGCCTATCAGACGCACACATGTCATTCTATTTCTGAAGACAACTACAAGGGGAAAAGTTTTCTTTCAATCACAGGTGTCAAAAAAAAGGTTATAAAGTGATCTACAAAGCTGGAATGCCTATAAACTTAATTATATTTTAATTGAGACCACTCATTTAACTTTGACTTGGTAGGCATGATGACAGTCAAGGCCAGCCTGGCCAAAACTTCTACAGTCTTGGGAAAACAGGCTGTGTTCCTATAAGAAATAAGTTAATCTATTTAATTTATTAAATTGATATTAAGAGAATCAAGGTCAATGACAATTCATTTATTCAATTTTGTTTATTTTAGTAGTGACTTAGTAAGGAGATATAATTTGATGGAAATAAAGAACAGACTGAAATGTAATAATTCTGTAGAAAATGGATGTCTAAACTTGAGTAAGCAGAAAAAAACTGCATTAGAACTAAAGACATAGAACAACATAACCTAAAAAGAATTTTTATTAATATGACAACACTGACTTAAAAAGCATAAACAAATTAATAAACCACCGCTCTGTATATTTCATGAAAATTTGGAAAACTATGCTTAGTCTTACCAGACAAGTTATTTATATTTCTAAATATAAATGACAAATTTCTATGACAATTTCTAGTCAAGACAACTTCTGTTCCAGTGGAATGATGTAATCAAGCCTAGTTCTGCCTCTTTACTTGCTGATAGTCAAAACATCTCAAAAAGTTTGTGTTGGAGGATAATGGCATTTCCAAAGATTTTTATTATAAGCTGAACACTCAACGAGTTTTCTTTCTTATTTGTTTCCTTTATTTTAAGTAGTCATGATATCAAACTTCTACTGCCATTCTTTGCATTTTTATGTCAAATTAAAAAATGTTTATTGGAAAATTTGTTTTATTTTGCAAGAAAAATAAAACAAATTCAGTTTTCATTTTTTTCTATTTTCATGAATTTATTTCTACTTCAGTGATTGTACTGAATATATTCTAGAAAATTCATAATACTGATCTTTCATATAGTTCAATTAATATTAAAATTTATTTGAAGAGAAGATTACCCAATATTATTGGAACAGCCTATATAATAATAGAACTGGTAATCCAGATCCACATGTATTAATAATATCCCTGCATAATTTATATAAGATACAGAATTTTTTTAATTGGTACATATTTATTATACAGAATGATGGGTTTTACTGTGGCATATAAGTGCATACATTAAAACATAAATTTTTATCAATTTCACCCATTGATTCTTCCCCTACCCTCCTTCCTTCATCCCTTCAATATTTTCCTCTATCTTATTAGTCCCCTTTTGATTTGATGGACTCCATTTTTGTTGGTTTTGCTGTTGTTTTCTTCTAGCTTTTACATGAGAAACAAAACATACAACAACTATTCCCTGAGTCTGACTTATGGTCTCCAGTGCCTGCCATTCTCCTGCAAATGCCATAGTTTCACTTTTCTTTATGAATTAATACAACTCTATTGCCTATATATGCTCTATTTTCTTCATTCATCTGTTGACAGGCAGCTGGGCTGACTCTACAACTTGGCTATTGTGAAATTGTGCTGCAATAAACATGGAGGAAAACCCTTTTTCATCTCCTATAAAGCAATGATGGCATTTTTACAATCAAATATTTACTATAATATTCTATTTTAGAAACTTAAAAAGATTAAATCATTCCTTAGGTGAAATTATTTTAGCATGAAAATGTTGAGATCAAAAGCCTTTCTGTCATTATTCCCTGGATATATTTCTGCTATCCTTCTCTGTTAACCCATTGCTGGTTTCTTTTCTTCTTCTTTATTTCCCCCTTTATACTCTCCCCCATTTTTGCTTTTTTATGATTTCTCATGAACATTGTAAACACATTTTAATGAGCACTGACCAAAGGATCTAAAATGAAAAAAGCAGGAGAAAAAAAAGAGTGGATACAGAAGAAAGAGAGGAGCAGTGGGCATGGCTCTTGTTTAAGTTCATTCCCACAGGTGGCTCTCACTTCCACAGTTGTACTAAATACTTTAGCATATACAAGATGAGCAAATCTTTACAAAGTCAAGGTGCTGATAATAAGAATCTGTAGTCCTTGAATTCCAGATTATTTCTGTGATCCTTACCTGTAAACAGTAAAGATGTGTGTCCCTTGAAAGATAGTAAATGTAGTCACTGAAAGTCTTTGCTCTGTTGGTATCTACATTTTTAGGCTATGACTGACAGTATTATTAAATCCCTGTCTACATGTTTCAGGAGAAAGGCGATGCCTTATATCTTTTCCATTTTAAAAACCCAAATGCTGATATGTTACATGTAAAATGTATCAGATGTTTGAAAATATAATTGCTTTTTTAAAATGCTAATAAATGACAAAAACTATAAGTATTTTCATTTAATTGCATGTAAATGGAAGAAGACCCTCAGGGGTATACAAAATTACATACAAGAGGAAGTGAGGGGAAAGGAGGAAAAATATAAGGGGGAGAAATGAATTACAGTAGAGGGGGTAAAGAGAGAAGAGGGGAGGGGAGGGGGGAGGGGGGATAGTAGAGGATAGGAAAGGCAACAGAATACAACAGACACCAGATTGGCAATATGTAAATCAATGGTTGTGCAACTGATGTGATTCTGCAATCTGTATATGGGGTAAAAATGGAAGCTCATATCCCACTTGAATCAAAGTGTGAAATATGATATATCAAGAACTATGTAATGTTTTGAACAACCTACAATAAAAATTAATTTAAAAAAAAAGAGAAAGTGAGGGGAAAGGGGGAAAAATATAAGGGGGAGAAATGAATTACAGTAGAGGCGGTAGAGAGAGAAGAGGGGAGGGGAGGGGGGAGGGGGGATAGTAGAGGATAGGAAAGGCAGCAGAATACAACAGACACCAGAATGGCAATATGTAAATTAATGGTTGTGCAACTGATGTGATTCTGCAATCTGTATACGGGGTAAAAATGGGAGTTCATATCCCACTTGAATCAATGTGTGAAATATGATATATCAAGAACTATGTAATGTTTTGAACAACCTACAATAAAAATTAATTTAAAAAAAATAAAAATAAAAAAATAAATATCAATACACACAAAAAAAAGATTATATAATGATGGCATTTGCAGTTTAATGGATGGAGTTGTAGACTATCATGCTAAGTGAAGTAAGCCAATCCCATAAACCCAAAGGCAGAATATTCTCTCTGAGAACTGGATGCTGATCCAAAATGGGGAGAACGTGAGAAATGAAGAAATTTTGACCAAAGAGGAGGGAAGAGAAGGGAGGGCGCATAGGAGCAGGATAGATGGTGGAATGAGATGGACATTATTCCCCCAGGTACATGGATGAGTAACATAGGGTGCAATGCTACATGGTGTCCAATTAGGTAAATGAAAAGTTGTGTTGCAGTAGTGTACAATGAATCAAAATGCATTCTGCTGTCACATATACTGAATTAAAAAAAATAACAAAAAAGCTCCTATGGTAAGAGAGCTTCCAGTCCTGGAGCTCAAACAGTACCAGGGGCCTCTGGAATAAGAGACAGAAGTAAGCTCAGAATGACACATGCCGGTGACCTCACTCATGGGGAATGGAATATAGTCACATAATAGAGGTAGAAAAATGGTTGTGAGTGATATTTTCCTAATGACTATTAATGCAGATGGCAATTGGTTGTTGGTGTCCTGACCCACAGCAGCCATTTTACAAGCAATGCCCATCCAGCGCTCTGTCTGGGCCTTGCTCTGGACCACCACTCTCCCTGCCTGGCCTATGTCACAGTGTCCCCTTGCAGGCAAGAAGAACGGCAGGCGCCTTTTCAGGGGCCCTGTCCATTTGGTTTTCATTTTCATTTTGTCTAAGAAATGTCACTGACTTCTGATTTCTTACCACTCTATTTTGGGATTTAAATGTTTAATTTTAAAAAGCACATTCTTGATATTTGAATATTCTTTCATATATCTTTTTAAAATATAGAACATGTTCTGTCTTTCTGAAGTAATAAATTCATGTTTTCTAAAGTTGAAAAAAAAATTAAAAAAATAAAATGCTAATAAATGACAAAAACTATAAGTATTTTAATTAATACTTTTTTACATGACAGCACATAAAAACGAACTGAAGGCCAAGATGATGTTTTAAATTTCCTCAGTTTCTTCCTCTTGCCTGTAGGTAGGAGGTTTTTCACAAGTTCAAATTCACATCATGTCTCTAGTTTTCTTCCAAAAAAAGATAGAAAATTCCTGGCAAGGCTTCGGCACTTTATATCTTTCTTTAGGGATCCATGTAACAGATCTCCAGAGTTATCAGTCAATTAACCAGTTCCTTGAACAGTGGTGATTTAATATAGAAACTGAATTCTTATTGTTGTTGTTGTTGTTGTTTTCTGTAGTCTGCCTTTGTCATACTGGCAAGAGGGATGAGATTGAGTCTCAGCAAATATCTCCAGAATGGTAAAGCTATTCTAGAAGACAACTTGTATTTTGATTGGCTATTGTATTTTCAGTCTGTCATGGTTCCCTACTTCCATATAGGAGGATAAATTATTCAGGCCAAACAATACAACGGGGTTTGGAAACAATTGGCTTTTATGGGCACAATCTTATTCTTTCCATTTCCATTTTTTAAAAAATTGTAAAAATCAATCCAATTTTTTTTTCAAAACTATGCAATTTCCCAAGACTCATGGAAAAGACATCTTGGGTTGAATTTTCTTTTCTTTTTTATTCAATTTCTGCTCATGAGGAAAAAGAGTCATTGTATAAATTCAGCATACGCATTTGTCCAAGTATTCATAGAATGTGTTTTGAGTATTAGTGGAAAAGAGTATTTTACCTGATGGGCTTTGTCTTCTTGTTTAGTTCTTCAAGTTCCCATCTACTAATCCAATATTTATAAATCAAGAATGTTCAGGTGCAAAGCAGGTGACTGAGCTGTGCTCTGGGTAATTTCATCCTCTCTGTGAACACATTTTCAAATACAAGTGATTTTCATCTGTGAAAGCCCCTTGAGGGGCTTGTGTGTTCTCAATAATTTTTAGAGATCCAAGAATTTTCTTTGTAAAACTCACTCTGTAAAGCCAGTTGGTTGATGCCACCCTACAAAACTCCTTTTGAGTGAGGAAGACCAGTTTAGCAGGTTGATGTAGCAACACCTATTATAGTTATTGTAACATTTCCTGATTCAGTAATGGCAAGATGTGATTCCTAACACAAAAATGAGTAAAAATTGGTACAGTATTCCTTTTACTCTAAGAATTGGGCACAGCTGCTCCCTTGCAAGTATTAAAGGGAAAAATAAAAGATAATAACATCTTTAATTTCTCATGTTTCTCAGCAACTCTTAGAAAAATAGCTTTGTGATACATGGCTCTGTTGCCTGAAAATGCCTCCTCTTGTTATGCTCGAAAGCACTGCTTCCTTTGCCTGAATCAGAGAAGGTTCCTAATAAATACAGAAACTTGAGAAGAGAATATGCAAACTTGATATAATGCCTAGTCATACTGTTCACTTATTCCAGTGGGTTTCTTCTTTCCAGTCCTTTGTTTGACCACTATTCTATGGAGCCTCTAAAATGAAAATACCATTCATTTACCTTATCTGAAAAAAAAATGTTAAAGTGTGAGGCACAGTGGCTAATGCCTATAATCTCAGTGGCTCAGGAGGTTGAGGCAGGAGGATCATGAGTTCAAAGCCAGACTCCCGAAAAGTGAGATGCTAAGCAACTCAGGGAGACCTTGGCTGGGGATATAGCTAAGTTGGTAGAGTACTTGCCTCCCATGCACATAGGCCATGGGTTCACTCCCCAGCAACATAAAAAAATAAAATAAAATGCTCAGTGAGACCCTGAATCTAAATAAAATACAAAATAGTGGGTGTGGCTCAGTGGTCAAGTGTCCCTGAGTTTAATCCCCAGTACTGAAAAAATAAATTGTTAAACTCATAGCCATGTGCATACTTGTTAGACTTTCAATTATTTGTTCTTTTCCAGAAAATTAAAATGCATTGATCATATAAGTAACAGTAGTAGTCTTGGATTATATAATCTTCAGGGAATTATATGCACAATAACTCAATGTCTCAATATAGCAAACTAGACATTTCTTACCAGATTAAAAAAAAAAACACGGAAATACATTCAAGTGCTTAAATTTTTTATCTCTCTTCTCAATATTATTGGTTGAAAAACTTCTTTGGGAACACCTGTAGATCATCATACAAAATTCAAGTTGAACTTTTTTCATTCAGACTTATAGATCTTGCAGACACAACTATTTTAAAAGAAGAACAAGATTTTTTTTCAAAAAATGAATTATACAGAAGTTTTGATGAGGCTTTATTGCTAATGCACATGGGGTTCAGAACCATAATGACGATATTGGGCACTTAAGTCATTAGGCTGTCACATTACAGCAAAATTATTTGTACTACATAATCATTGTTTCTTTTTTATATTGCATGGATCTAAGCTTAGTTCATCTATCTTTGCCATTAAAATACTACTTTGTTGTTGTAAATACCTATTTTTTAAGAATGAGTTGAGTATGTTCATTGTGGTTCAAGTTCATGTTTATTAGACCTTTGCTTCCCTAAAGCTGGAAAACATGATTGAGGGAAATATGCAATCTGCATCATGTTGCCTTGTTTGATTTTGCATTTCTTTGTATCAATTACTTTACAGTTTATATTTAAGTACTTTATACACACTAAACATTTCAAGGGGAATGGGAACAGTTTCTTTCCTGCTTTTGTCCCCTCTAGCAATATTTCCATCATACTCATCCTATTTTAAGATGTGTTCTTTTTTTCAAGGTGGAATTCTGTTTGTATTCTACTTTTTCCTTTAGGAACTGAATATTGCTTTGGTTTTGAGAACTAGTTCCATGGTTTCATAAGCCTTTTAGAAATGGATATTAATTTTCATTATCCACCCAATCACATGGCTTTCTCAAAATATGCCTTGCTTATGTTCAATGTTGTAGCAGAGTTTTCATTTTATAATTAAATCTTTAGGGATCACAATATAGCTTACCTTCCACGGGTTCCTTTGTGAATGTGTGTACATGCCTGTGTGTGCACATATGTGTGTGTATGTTTGTGTGTGTGATATGTAAAAACCGGGTCATGTGCATTCTTCTGAATTTGAATAAGTTTCAACTGAGATCATGCAGATCAATCTTATTCTGGGAAATGGCATACAAGTAAAATCAATAGTCTATTTAAATCAATGTATGATCACTTAGTTAAATATGTGGTAATTTAGAGTGAAACCAGAAGCAACTTCCTACGTAGTCAAGAATATGCTATGTTTTTTTAATTTATATATGACAGCAGATTGCATTACAATTCTTATTACACATATAGAACACAATTTTTCATATCTCTGGTTGTATACAAAGTGTTTGTCTTTCCATCTTCTCTTCTCAAAACAAAGTCTTGATTTGGGGAATGTACTGAAAATCAGATGATACCTATCCAATCTTTCCTATATTCAAAGTAAATAATCTAAAATTGATGCTTTGTGAGAATTTAATATTTTTATTTTGCTGTGAGTTTTCAATGATAAAATATTATTTAACAGGTGAGAGGGTCAGATAAACATTGCCATCTTGGAACACATAACTGTCTAGAGTGCAAATAGCACAGATTATCAACTTAAAATACCCAGCAAACCTGGGAACCTGTAGTTGACCTTTCAGTACTCTCAGATTTATTTTAGAGTGTGGATATAAATGCAATAACAAGCCTAGCTCAGTGGTGCATGCCTGTAATTCTAGCATCTCGGGAGGCTGAGGCAGGAAGATCGAGAGTTCAAAGCCAGCCTCAGCAATTTAGCAAGGCCCTAAGCAACTTACAGAGACCTTATCTCTAAATTAAAAAAAAATTATAGAAGGACTAGGAATATGGCTCAGTGGTTGAGTGCCTGTGGGTTCATTCCCCAGTACCACAATAAATAAATAAATAAAGTAACAAAGGGATGTCTAGCATGTGTGAAAATTTATGGATATGCATGCTATAACAGAGTGACCCAGGAAAATATGCATAATAAACTCAGGTGCCTAATTACTGTAGACAAATAAATAAATTGTAACTCTTATGAGCTGCTCTACCAATTTGAGGTACAAATACAGTTGAAAACAACATCTTCTCCTTCTGATCCTGAGTCTGACAGTCAGGTCACCATGCAGTTTCAGTAGGGCCCCCCATTAAACTCCAGAGGTCCGTTCTTTGTATTGACACATGTGTTAGATTAGACATGATACCCAGAGTCTTGCTTTAAACTATACTTCCCAGTAAGGGTTCTGCTAGCCTCAAGGGACTGTTGAACATTTGAAATATAGCTAGTCTGAATCAAGATGTACTTTAGGTGTGACACAGACACCAGCTTAAAAGTCTAGTACAAAATAAAGATGTGAAATGTCTCAATAATTTTGATACTGATTACATGGGGAAATGCTGATGCTTTGAATAGACTGGGTTAATTAAAATATAATATTAAAATTAATGTCCACTGTTTCTTTTTGACCCTTTTTAATGTGGCATCTAGAAAATTTTTAAGTTTTAGTTACATATGAAGTTCACATTATGTTTCTACTGGAGCCTGTTAATCTAAAGCATCTGTAACCTCAAACACAAGTTAAACTAGTCAAAGAATCAGTCTCTATCTCTTCCCTTCTCACTCCAACTCCCAATTTATACTGAGAGTTCCATTTATGATCCTCTTTTTCCTTCATCTTTCATTGAACTTCCAACCAAGAAACACCACCTAGAATAATTTTAATATATCCTTGGGTACATAGATATCCTTAACAGATATTTAGTTTTTTGAAAAGTAAGCGTATTACATTTTCTTTAAATTAGGTAAAGATAATAACATGATTTATATTACTGTCTGTGCATAAGTCAATAAGGAAAGAATACTAAGCTATTTCTAGATGTCCAGGGTTTGAACAGATGAACATGAGAACCAGGATCTGCTTCTCTCTGCTTGTGGTTATAAACTGTCATTTCATGATACTCACCAACCACCATTCCCCTTCTTCATAAAAGATTAGATGAATGCTTATTTCTTAGAACACAAGGTTTTATCTATACGTTGTTAGGAATTTTTAAATCAATGAATAGATAGTTTTTATTTTTCTAAAAGAAGAATTTAGAATATTCTTTAATTTCTTCAGTAAATATGTACTGTACACTTATTTTGCCTAGCACTCTTCAAATCCTGGAATTAATCTCTAAGAAATAAAATACGACTGGGAGTGTTGCTCAGTGGTGGAGTCACTGCTGGCCTGAACAAGGCCCTGTGTTCGGTCTTTAGTACCAAAATAAAATAAAATAAAATGGCAACTATTTAGCCCTCATAGAGTTAGTATTTTAGTAGTGGGGGAATAAAAAGAGAGATGTTAAAACAAAAAGTAAAATATGTTTTGGTTAAATAGTGATGTTTAACAACTTTATTTATTTATTTGTTTGTTTGTTTGTTTATTTATTTAAAAGGGGAAGGGGATAGAGAACATCAAAGTAGGAAAAGCTTTCAACTTTAAGTAGAGAGAACCTATGAGGAGTGACATTTGGGGAACAGGACTGAAAGAAATTAGGACAGTTACTATGACCATATGTTAGGAAAGAATGTTCAGGTCAGAGTAAGCAGCATGTGAAAATGTCCTGAGGCAGGATATGCTTAGGAAAGAACAAGAATACCAATGTGTTTGGAGTAGAATTAAGGACTGCTGATAAGTATAGCCAATGATTTCCTTCTGGGGATAAGAAAAGTTATCATTTTGAGAAGCATTTTTTACTTTACTGGTCAGAACTAATCTAACTTAAAAGTGATAGTAAAATTTTATTTGGGCAGGAGCAAATCAAAAGGGTCTTCCTTGCACTACTAACCTACTCCCAACCTCTCACTACACTTATAATTCAACTCCTCAAATTTAGCTTCTCCCCAAAACTACCACTCCATCTGAAATTAATGAAGTGTTAGGGATCTTCTTTTAAAATTTAACATGTAAAAGATGTTTTGACTGTGATTATTAAAGTACATATTTGTGTGTCCTAAGGATACATGGCATGGGATATACTTTTGATACAACTCTGATAACACTTATCATTATTTAAGGTAACATTGCTGCCATATTAATCAAAGCAAACTTCTTGCCATTTCAGTTTGTGTATACTCAGGGTTTAAGCCTTAAATTATATAAAATAAAAGGTTTATATTTTAAAATTTTTATTTTTTGCTTAAGTGGTAGTAGTAACAGACCATCCATTCATGTGGTGGCATTGATGCCACTTTTACATGTATACACATCAAAATTGCAATTAACATACATTCAGGCAGTTGGATATTTAGCTACACAATGCATCAAAAGCATGAGAAAAGATTCTGTGTCCCAACAAGTTATTCCTAGGCCTCTTATGCAATACGAACATTGAAGAACACCAACCAACACCACTGACAGCTATTATTAATATAAGCTTAATTTAATTTTATATACTAATTCAGAGTTTCCTAAATTATCCATATTCTCTTTATGTTTAGACACATCAGTATCATGATGTTAATTGTTAGCTCTCAAAGCCCAAAGACCATTCCTATTTAACTCACTGAATATAGAGTCTAGTGCAGGCAGTAAATTATGATAATGAACGTGAACATGACGAAAGGAGGACATAGGGAAGGAAGGAGATGAAAGCAGTAATCTACTCATGTACATATAAAGCATTGAGACTTTATACAACATAATTTTCAATTTTTACAATGTTGCTTCAAGATCTTTTTATCCCTGTTATGCGAATGATAAATTGGGATCCAGGAAAGTTAAATCATACAGTCTCTAAGTGGTAGAACTGGAATTCAAAATCAGATCTCTTAACACAGCTTGCACAGGCATTACTCAATTATTAAAAATTTTTGTTTTTTGCTAATCACCATCTATGTTTCAGACTTGATGGGAGTCTAGGGAGCATTCTTTAACTTTACAACATGAAGATCTGCCTCGCCCCACCTTCAGCCTCAACTTAATGTGTGTTGCAACAGCAATTTATTTTATGTGCCACAAAACTGGCAAAAGAAATATTTTTGCCAAAGTGTCATGTGACCGTGATGATTCTTAGTTGGCCATTCCCTCACAATGCAGCAATTAAGCTCAATTTTCTTCTGCAAGGGCCCACCCATGATTCACAACTCTGTCCCCCTCTGCTTTCCTTAGCCATTACATAAGCCAGCACCTGTTTGTGTTGTCAAGGGTGTGTTTAGACTAAAGTCCACAGGTGGCTTTTTATTTTCCCTGCCTGCCATTGAATGAAAACAGCTACACTAATGACTAATTTAAGGAAATATTTTCTGGTGGACATATCCTAACTGAATTGAGACAAAAATGGAGGGGGCGGGTAGTCAGATCCTGCCAGAATATTTCTCTTGTACTCTTGGTTCTGCTTTGACAGTATGAAGGATTAAGGGATAACAATGTCAGTAGTTCTTATTATTACCCAAGTCTTACTGTGTCTTTCTCACCATTCACAATGTCCCTGCTGGAATAAATGCTGATGACTACATCTGTTGTGTTATTTAAAGTAGATCTTTAAGTCAAAATGAGGATGCATGTGCCACCTCATTTTGAGTTTGCTTAATGTTTCCAACCATATTTAAGAAATAAATCTAAAATGCTGTTTTGCTAAGTGCATTTTTCTTTCGATTTGAAACCTATGTGTATTTTAAAGGTCATTTAATCCGTGCATTTCCAATTGCTCAGGTCTTAAATCATTACTGTGTATTTTATATAAGAGGTACTTAATGTCTCAAGAAGCTTTTGGAGGCCTTTAAAACCCAAAGACTTTTTTTTTTCCCCTCAAGACCAGAAGTTCCATTTTGTCAAGAGTAAACAAGCTTGAAGAACACCAACACCACTGCCTGTTTGATAGTCCAAAAGTTTGAATTTCAGAGGTGTTGGAACTCAGTGAAGTACATGTTTCCATCTATAGTTCAATCCTCTGTTTCCTCCTAGCTTAGTCAGAAACACATGGAAAGCATATCCAGCAAAGCACTCTTCTCAGAGACATCTTCATCTGGAGGGGTGTCCTGGCATTCAGCAACAGAATTCTCTTCCCCCAGGGAATTGGAAGGCTCAAAACCCCAAATAATAATAATAATCTATTACAGATTTCAGGTTACCAAAATTTAGAGGAAAGGATCATAGCAAAACACTTAGCATTGCTACATGTCAAGAGGAAGGCTACTGTATTTCCCCCCTTGGGGCATGTATTTTTCATATTATTATGCATGTAAATTTAAATATATTTCCATATTACAGCTCAAAATCCCCTAATTATAAATATGTAGAATAAAACAGAATTAATTGTTGGCAATTATTGCATTAAGATTCAAATGGAAAGTTCCTTGTTACTAGAAGAATTGGGCCAGTTGTGGGCACCTTAAGCAACAGAACTGGCTCATCTGGAACATTCTTTTGGATTTAAGAACAGTTTTTCTAATAAAGTAGATCTGGGATTAAGGACAAATAAGAAGGTGCTGAGAAAAGAACAGAAATGGTGGTTACAAATTTTGAATTGAGTCTTTACTCAGTTTTTGCTAAACATGTAGCCTTGAGCAAGTAAACTAAATAATTTGAATGTATTTTACTTCATCTCAAAAGCTAGGAGCATTTATACTATGTTATCTACAGTTTTTTTTCAAATTTAAAATTTCATGTTTCTGAGATTCCAACATGAGCTGAATTGTACCCAAGGACGGGGTTATCTGATGGTCAAAAACAAGAAAAAAGAAAAAAAAACTTGACAATTTGATTACAATTAACTCATTTAGGAAAATAAATAGAATATTTGGGATAACACTTAGGTTTTTGGCAGTAAGTAAATCTTCCATCATGATTTTTAAATAGAGGGAAGATTTAATCAGAGAGGGTGGCTAGAAAGCAGAAAGCAGTTTTCATTTGTCACAGACATGGCGACCCCCATGTCCATGAAGGACCCCTGAGGGATTTCAAATTAGACAACAAATAAAACAACCTATATCCAGACGACACTGAATGTCAAACTGATGAGAGGTTTTCTGGGTCCATTCTTAATTTTTTTCTCTCCTTTAGAAATGTATGTTATGAATTATGTTCATTGCAATAGAGCCAAGTATTCACCGGGCTGCAGCTAGATCTTTGTTTAGCAAGCATAAGCTCCTTGCCAGCTGCAAGCTGCAGCTGTCTGTCAGAATTTGTGAAGACAAACCACCCCATTATCCCTGATCACTTAGCCATAGACTACACACTGCCTCTTCAGATCTTCTCAGAAAATCCTTTGCATTTTCAAATTATGGGGGAGGGCATCAGTGCTTCTCACACACATTTTGAGGCAAATAGCTTAAAGCTTATGTCAAAATGATGCTTCTAATAATAGGGTTCTTTCCCAAGAAAACTATTTTCTGAAAGACTAACTGACTTTGGCCTGACATTTCCTGATCTCTGATGTCCTGAAAAAGGCAAGGGAGGCTACAACTCTGACAAGCAGCCCTTCCTCAGGACATAATGAGCCAGGCAGAGGGTGCCAAGAGAACGGGCCAAAAGCCAGGTGCCTGTCTCAGAGCTAGAGAAGGTGGGGTTGAGAAGGCCACAACCATAGGGTGAAGCCTGTGGAAGGGTGCAGACCAGGGTGCTGAACACTACCATTCTCCTGGGCCATGGCATGGAACAGGAGATGAGACTCAAAGGAATTCTACCTCAAGGAAATTCTCATCCACAATGTTTAAGTAAACTTGGGCCTTTTTTTTAAGAAGGGGCTTTGAAAGATTATATATTTTGCTGAATTAGAATTTGCTATCTTTCTTTTCTTTCTTTAGTTTCCAAGAATGTTCAGACTGGGCTAAAAACGGGCAACACCATACCAGATAGAATTAAAGTGTTTGTAGAGTTAGTCACAAGTTTATCCTCCGTACAGCACAGAGGGGTCAGGTGAGTTATAAGGATCATTTTTTTTTTTTTAGTGTAATGACAATTTTAGAAATATGAAGAAATTTATACACAGTAAACTGTGAGTTTCTAAAAGGGTAAAAACTAGGACTGAAGGTTCTTTGGGCTTTGGGAAACTCTTGTCACATTGTAGAAGCATGAAGGATGATCAGTCAGTACCTGTGGAAGGAATGTTTATGGTTTTGGTTTAATGACACTATTTTTAAGGAAACAAAATAAATCTGGAATGTTTCCCATTTACCCCTCACAGTAAAAACTGCTTTTTGTTATGTAAGAGTATTTTTTCAGGAAGGAATGTACCCTCTTGGGAAGAAAAGCACAATGTGAATTCATATTTATATAAAAAATTCTGTACAATATGTAGCATATGCCCAAAGTTGGCCCAAGTCTCTCATTGGGAAATATTTCTAAGATCTGGGAGAAGATGCATACCTTTATCCCTTTGTGTGTGTGTGTGTGTGTGTGTGTGTGTGTGTGTGTGTGTGTGTGTTTAGGGTTATGTATGTTTATGGACAGGAGAGCACTGACCCAATCATAGATACTTTCTTTCCCACAACTTAAACCTATACTCAATACTTAAAATAGTTTCTTTGAGGACTAGAATCCATGACAGTCACGAGGTCATTAAATAATAGCAAAGCTCTGTTAGTCTATGATCTTTCCCTATTCACAAGGATTGCAAAATAAAAACAAAGATTCTGCAAGGAATCAATATTTTCAAAAGGCATAGTAACTGGCAGGACAAGAGCATTTGGGTTGCTAAGTGCCTTCACTTCTTTCCATGTCGCTGTTTGTTGCTGTGTTCATTGTGAAACCCTTTTGCTGGATGTGTTACATATGATGAGCTGGGGTGTTATAATAAACAGAGAGGAAGGCAGCAATAATGTATTTCAGTTAGGAAGAAGCACTTGAAAGAAATTGGTTTTGCTATACACATGATGTGAGCCAATCAATAGTGGTTTAGTCTGACAAGCACTGTCAATATCCATTGTCACAGTTCAGAAAGTCTTTAATGGATAGTTCTTCAAAAACCAATGATTTTAACACATGTTCAAAGTCTTGAAATGCACTCTACCTGGCAGAAATTAATCACAGGTAATTCTTGGGGCTGTATACAATATTTTTAAAAGTTGAAATATAAATGGCAGTCAATTAAAATATACATATATATGTATATACACATACACACACACACACACATATATATACACATATATGTATAGATGCATTTAAACAGCAGCAATGTGTATCATACATATAAATATACACACACATAACAGTTAATGGTATAGTCTAATAATACCAGATACATAATAAACATTTAGTGTATGTTGGAAAAGTAAGAGGTACTGGGATGAAGGGTGAAGAGGTACTTTTTGCAATACCTGTTCTGTTTACCTAATGATTATTGCTAAGTGATAATGATATAGGTCAACAGTGGTAACCTTAAGATAAATAATAATTATTAGCATACTTATTATGCACTAGATCTTATGATAGAAGTTTAACTTACCTAGGAATCCTTGATACAGGAAATATTATCCCCATTTAACAGATTACAATATGGAGGCACAATTTTTTTTTCATAGTTTGAACAAGATACCATGTTAAATGGTAAGAATTGAAATTCAAAATTCAAAGCCTGCAGTATTCAAAAAAGGAGTAAGAATGAGTGTGAGAGAAAGAATTTCTTAAAAATAGAATTAAAAAATGGAACTGGCACCAGCAATATGAAAATAGCCATATCAATGGTTCTTTCCTACTTTCCACATAAGTGCTGATAAGGGACTCTTTTTTTATTAAAAAAGGACTAAACTTTATTGACAAACTGCTGCAGACATTTTGACATAAGTTTAAGCTACCTATTTAGGCAGACTTACACATGTAGCATTTAATCTTCCGAGAACAAAATGGGAGGACAGTACAAATCCAATTAGGACTTTAACTTATGTACAAAGTGGATTTTGATTCCTTTTTCATTCAGCTGCAGTGTCCCTTATTATATCATGCTAGTGTTGAGACATACTTAACTATCTTGGGAACAGTTCAATATTAACAACCATCAACTTACTGAACAACTTCAGCTTTTGGCCCCAATGTCCAAGTGAACTTTATGTGGAGTGCAGAATCTCAAATGGACAAAATACTTTTTGTCTTCCTGAATACTGAAACTTTAATTATTAGTACTCTTACTGAAAGATTGTGGCTAAAAAACACTACATCAAATTAAATTTAGATGGCCAGCCCCTCTGCCCCAATCAACCTCTTCAAAACTTACTCCCCCCTAAGTATCTCTCAACACTGTATGCCTGGGGCTAGATTTCAAAACCCACATAATGAAAAAGTCAGTTTTACAAACCTAATTTTGTTGTTGTTGTTTTAAGTCGATTAACGTTAATAATTGCATCAACTATTTAATTCATGAGGATCTTTCATATTAAAATTTAACTTAAGATTCAATCGCCATGTGTTTTTAAAGGAAACATTTTTAGAGACGTCTAAGCTCACTTTTGCATGGTGGCACCTACTGCCGTTAACGTTTGTGATTTTAAATCTTAAACAGCCCTGAATTTTGAAATGTAGCCTAGTTTGGGATTCTGCAACTGCAACTTTACGGGATGCCTCAAATCAAAACTAAGAGAAAGTTAACAAGCCTTACTTCAGAACCTTTAAGCAAGCAATGTCACTTTTGAAACTAACAGGTTTGTGTGTTTGTTTTTTTTTTACTCAACTTCTTTTTTTATTATAAAAGGTACACTTCTGTTTATATTTAAACAACAAAGAAAAAAGCATATACACACTTAAAAAATTAATTCGATATTCCTAAATCTATTTTAACTCATTTTAAAATACTACATACAGAAGCCAGAATGCAGAGTTAAGAATGGAGGAAGGTGGGGAGAAGAAGGGGACCACGAAGAAAAACACTTAGACAATTACTTGTCTGTTGTGGGTAAAGCAACAGGAATCCTGGGAGATACAAGAAATCAGTAACAACTTTGCTCATAACTGATATTTTTCCCCTCCTGTTTGATTTTAATAACGTCCATATGGGTGCTCTCTGTATGCTCCCTTCACTGGCCTAGCTGGAGGGGCCTTCAGTGATGGCCTGGTCCCATTCCAGTCATCTTGGGCATAAGCTTCAGAAGAATCTTGAACCTCCCCATGTCCATAGTCATAATATTCTGAGTCCCCTTGGCTCAGGCTGTAATAGCCTTCGTAGCCTTCATAACTCTGTTCTGCATATGTATCATCATATCCATATTCTTCATATGTTTCTGGTTCAGGGGGTGGAGGCAAAGGTATTCTCTGGATTCCTGCTGTCCGTGCTCTTGGTGCTGGAGCACCCCTCACAGTAGGTGGAGGTGGCACCCCTCGGGTCACAGTGGCACCTCTGGTGATGGCACCTCTCACTGGGGTGCCATGCACCAAAGCTCCCCGAGGGGGTCCAACACCACCCCCTGGGAACAGGTGGAGGGGGAGGTGCAGCTCCCCGGCCTCTCTGGCACCCCAAGTCCACGAGAGGGCTCAGGTACTCCATTCAAGTAGGACAGCTCTAGAAATTGCTCCTGGCAGATATCATCCATCATATCTGGTACTAAAAACTTCTCACTTCTTCCATGGCATGGGCCATGAGAGCATAAGCCTCACATGGGGGTCCAAAGACTTCAATGAAGACATGCAGATCCATATTTAAGTGGGCACACTTTGGGTCTCCGCCTTTGCGAAGCTCTTCTTCCTTGGCTTTGTCTCTCATTGAACCCTTTCCCAATACAGAGATCTTTGCACCAGTTTCTTCCTGCAGTCTTTTGATTGTATTCCCTTGTGGTCCAAGAATCTTCCCCACAAAATTGAACTTTGGGTACTGCTTGACAGGTATCAGCACCCATTCTTTCAGCTTCATGTTCTTATGAGAAAATAAGTCCAAATAATTCTCCTCATAGTCCTTTTTTGAATCCCCTTTCTGAATCTTCTCAATTTCTGCCGTCAGAAGCTGCATGGCATGTGTGAAGGATGGGTGGAGCGAGTCATTTTCAGCCATGAGTTCCGGCAGGTACTTGTTCTCTGGCTCCATCTTGACCTTGACCGAGGCCGTGGCTGATGGGGGTAGCAGTGGGGTCGGCGCCGGCCCGCCCACTGTCCCGTTGGGACCTGTGGCCGAGGGAGGCAGCAGCGGTGGTGGCTGCGTGGCTGGCGAGGCCCGGGCGCCCCCTCGGGGCCCCCCTCCGCCTCCCCGGGACCAGTGAGGCAGCGGAGGCTGCCGAGAAGGCGTCTGACGCACCGAGGGGTGGGCATCTGAGGGGTCCATAGAGCCGCTGCCGCCCGAGGACCGGGTCATGCGCGCGGCAGGATCCTCCCGGGGCTGCATCGGGGAGGATGTGCGAGCGAGAGAGCGAGCAAGGAAGCGACGCGGCAGAGACCCGAGCGGAGGTTGGCAGGGGTGGGAGAGCAGGGGCGACAGCGACCGAAGCCGACCGGAGCGACCCAACGAGAGAGCACCGGAAAATTGATAAGGGACTCTTGTACTCGGTCCCTATGAAGCAATCAGGAATAAAATAAGTTACTGAGTTCTGAGGTTCAGAATAGAGAACAACGAAATTTCCAGGTCTCACTGAGAGAAGTTTAGAGATGTGCCTTATACTGTTGTGGGCTAAGTACATGTCTGTTTATAGAAAAGATACTGTGACTGCAATAAATATATTATATTATATTATATTATGTATAATATATACACATATAACATATGTAAATAGCATATTATATAGTTTAGAGTGTAAGAAAGTTTTGTATATTATATGTAATATTATATAAGTAATCTAAATATGTATTGATATGTAATAATATATTATAATAATATATGAAAGACATTTATTTATATGTATTAATATAAATTGTTTATAATTCCATTAACTACTCAACCACTTCCTCTTTCTCTTAACAATTGATTATTTGCTTTAAGTCATTTCTCTAGTTATCTGCACCACTCTTTATATATATTTCTATGTGGCTCAACTCTTGTGTGGGAAAAATTAAGGATACCTTATAACATACTCTTTTGTAAAGATACATTGTAGCCCTCTCAGGGCCTGGAATTTGCAGATTTAAAGAAAAATACTTCAAAGTTGTCATATGTTACTCTATGCTGATAATCCATTTTTTTTGTTTTGTTTTGTTTTGGGTAAGATTACTGGTGATTGAACCCAGGCCTTGAGCGTGCTAGGCAAGTACTTCATGACTGGGTTGCATCCCTCACCCTGAAATTGCATTTTTAGACACATTTTTCCAGATGTATAAGCAAGTATAAACACAAACTCTGTGTGTGTGTGTGTGTGTGTGTGTGTGTGTGTTTGTGTGTGTGGAGAGAGAGAGAGAGAGAGAGAGAGAGAGAGAGAGAGAGAGAGAGAGAGAAAACACATGAGGCACACTGGTTCACATCTATAATCCCAGCAGCTTGGAAAGCTGAGACAGGAGGATAATGAGTTCAAAGCCAGACTCAGCAATGATGAGGTACTAAGCAACTCAGTGAGATCCTGTCTCCTTCTCTAAATAAAACACAAAATAGGGCTGGGGATGTGGCTCAGTGTTTGAGTGCCCCTGAGTTTAATCCCCAGTACCAAATATAAAATAAATAGATAGATAGATGATAGATAGATAGACAGATAAAAATTAGAGAGAGGGGATTTTAAACATGACCTAATTGAAATACTGCTCAACCCTGCAATACACAATGCTTCAAAAATGAATTTTATTTCATTTTCCAAGTTTGATTATTGATTTTATAATAATACAGGTGCTATTTTCCTAGAATCTTGAAATCCTGATACTTCTAATTTGCAATTTTCATTTCCACAACTCTATTTTGGGAGTCTTTTTCCTCTGCTTATAGACTGATGTTGACATTCTCTATAAGTTTCTTTCCATTGTATTTCACTATGGACTGTTTTCTGTCACTAGAAGAGTACCATTCCTATATTTAATATGTGGTCTTTCTTCATGCAAAAGGTGTTTCTACTTCATAATGCACTTCATCTGGATTGATGCTCTGTGTTATTTTTTTTAAGTAATTTACTTATCAAAAGAGGCTACTGTCTTAATTCAGTAACCACTTACTTTATTAGCAAATTTATCAACATTTTGAGTAGCTCTTAAGTGACAAAGTTATACTAACATTATATCAAGTCATAAGAAATCAAGATAATAGATCTAATTCATAGAAGAATGTCTTAATGATCTGAATCTTTACATTTTACATTGTTACTGATTCTGTTTGTGGAAAAAATGACACTATATGTGTTTTGGTTTGGATGTGAGGTGTCCCCCAAAAGCTCATGTGTGAGACAATGCAGGAAGTTTCAGAGGAGAAAAGATTGTGTTGCAAGAGTCTTAAACCAATCAGTGAATTAATCCCTGCTAAAGTGGTAGGGTGTGGCTATAGGATATATATTCTGTATCTCGAGAGTAGAGTCTCTCTCTACTTCCTGGTCACCATGATGAGAGCTGCTTTCCTCATACCACATACTATGCCATGATGTTCAGCTTCACCTCAAGCCCCAGGGTTTAGAACTGGCCTTCTATGGACTAAGACCTCTGAAACCATGAGCCCTCAAATAAACTTTTCCTCCTCTATAATTGTGCTGGTCGCATTTAGGTATATTTCTTCTTCTTTCCTTTTGTTTTTCTGAAAATACAGTATATCTATAACCTGCAATGAAAACATCTTTTTAAACCTTGAATCATAAAACAATACCAGATATATTTACAATGAAATGAAGGGTACATATTTTGATGATATGTTCAATATTGACAGTACAGCATGGAACTCATCATCATTGTTGTCATCAAAAGTATGCATTATGCAACTCAAAGCTAGGCTAAATGCTATAATAATTTGAACATAATGATCTGGTTTGCGGTATAGAAACACATTATCAACAAAGACACACTTAAGGTATATTATGAACAAAATAAAAATATTATGCCTTTACATGAAAAAAACAGTGAAGAATTTGCAACACAAAACAGATGAATTAATTAAATGTTGGAAGATATGGATATGAATATTACTGGAAAAAGCAACCATGGAATTTCCATACCCCTAAATGATGGTTTGTCAGTTTTTTATTAACCCTAAAAATATAAAAATATGGTTAGATTGAGATTTGACGATTTAAACTAAATAATTTAACTAAACATTTTCATTGTATGAATTCTCATTTCTCCACAAATTGATAAATAGCATAAATATGGACCATTGAATATACAACATATGCATACCCTTCTGTTATGAATCTAATTATCTATTTTGTATTTCTACAATGTCTAAGTGGGAATTAAGTGGTTAAACAAAGCCCTGCAGTTAAAATGCCCTGCATTCTGTCTATTATTTCCAGATTTAATAATATTTGTGTTTCAAGTAACTTAAACTTTTAATAACTTAGTGTCATAAGCTGCAAATTGGGGGTTGGAATTATGACTTCTGGTTACATCAAGCATATGAAATTAAGAGATATTAAATGATCAACAGTACATTAGGCCCAAGCCTAACCTTTTTGTCCCCTTTA
The DNA here is from genome assembly GCF_048772815.1 of Callospermophilus lateralis. Lineage (NCBI taxonomy): Eukaryota > Metazoa > Chordata > Mammalia > Rodentia > Sciuridae > Callospermophilus > Callospermophilus lateralis. The sequence continues at coordinate 856,705 of NW_027510154.1, forward strand.
ACAGAGGGAGTTCATGCAGTTTTTTGGGCTCTGAAACTGCATGCTAGAGAAAGCAAAGCAGTATTTATTACTGTCCCATGAATTAGCCCAGGAGTGTGTATTTCCTTGAAAAAGTCAGGCAAGAGGGTAAAGAGAAATTTAATAAACTTTATTTTTCTTTGCAGTCCATTTTGAATAAGGTGTTCTTATTTAAGTAATTTAGAATGTGGTACAACAGGGTAATTCCAAATACAAGAGGGTTGCCTTGGAAAATATGAGTAGAGACAACTCAGTACTTTGTTATGTAATCCTTGTGAGAAGTGTTTTGGAATCTCTGGGGATAAAGAGACTGACATAACCTTATTTTGTCCTTTCTTTCTGGATCTCCTGTTCTGGACACTGCAGTGTGGTAAGATGATTGCACTAAGCAACTGCTGCTGGTTCCCGCCCTCCCCCCAGTGTCCTCTTAGAACTGGATTAAAGTGCTGGGGGCTCTGAGCTGCTAATAAAACTCTCTCTATATACCTGATGTTGATCCCTATGTGCATCTTCATCCGGAATGTGAGAGCAAGAAGCATAGGAGGCTGTTTGGGATATCATTTCTGAAGGGTAATTACTCTGCTTTTCTTTAGCAGAATTTCTGAAACATTAGCTCTCCCAGAATTTCCAAATTGGAAAAAAAAGAATAATAACAACATGTAATTGTAACATGGGAATACTGCAAGAAGAGCAGTTTGGCAGGAAAAGGGAATATTTCAAAATAAGGTCCCCAGCAAGAAAAGTTCTGGCTGATGTACAATTGTGGATCATGTTATCCAAACTGTTGGATTCTGGAAGATTTGGGGGTTTTCTTTCGTGGTTCCCATACCCTTAATAGAATAGTAGTATATGTACCTCATCCAAACAACTGTGTTGCTTCCCTTTCCTTTCTTAACATAGGAAAATAAGTATTCAAAGGCACCATTACAATATGCATTCTGACCTCCAGATATGGTTTTAACACCCTAGTAGCTGTGTCAGGTATGAAGCTTGTGTTGGGCTGATGCCTATTCTCATATGTAATGCTATTAAATGAAGATCATCTTAGAAAGCCCACTATCCTACCATCTTAGGAAGCCCAAGATCCTAACCCTTCTTAGTGAGAACAGCTTTAGCACCAATTAAATCTTTCAACTGGTTAAGAATGATGCTTAAAGTTAATGCTTTTGGCCTATGTGTGTTGAGACGAAAATTGCATATTGTTATTAAAGATTCTTAGTCTTTTAAAAAATATTCTATTTGGGCTTAAAAGAAAAGATCATCCATGGATTGAAAAAAAAGAAAATAAAATCATAAAGGAAATGTAAGTAAATTCTAGCAAACTTGAAAAGCTAGTACAATTCAGGTTAACTCTTCCTGGAGGTGAAAATAAGTACAATTAAGGGTGATTCCTCTAGTCTCCTATGTAAATCAGATTAAATGTTTTGGAATTTAAATGCATATCTCTTACAGCTCTTTTTGTTTTCAAATAAAAAGTTTAAATGACAATGGAAAGAACTACTCATTGGCTTAACATAAATCTTTAAACTGCAGGAAGTTTCACCCTCAAAAAGTAGTTGAATCTCTGAGGAAAAAGAAAAGGCTGAATTCTATTTTTTATAAATGATGGATTATTGTACCACACTGTGTATTTTCCAGTAAAGTGTCCTTTTATTTGCACTGTGTGATTACAAGTTTCTAAAAGTATGTGTGGGGTCACTTGGGTGCTGTGGGAAAATGCAAGGAACACTGTTCTGTTAAAATCAGTAGTGAAATCAGAAGCAAACTATGTCCTGATTATCATAGGCATGTGTTTAAATTTTGCTTTCCTTAATTGGTTATGTTGTATTTACTTAAAATGAACAATTTGGCAAGTTTTTCTCCCTTGACAACAGAAAAGCGTAAACTGTTTTATAAGTTTGGCTGTTAAAATCAGATTTGTAAACCACAATATTCGAAGATTTTTCTGAAGTTTTCAGGGACCCAGTGATGGACCTTGCTTTTTAACCATGCATTTCTTACATTTATATTTTGAATTTATAGAACTTTAAAATTATTTAATTAAAAACTGTTCCTTATATATATAGCCATATATTGAATTTACCTTCTGCATAACTCTTCTTAGAACAAATGAGCAGAATGAATGATGGCAAAGTCCTGGCAACTTGACTTGTCATCTGAGGATGATTATTTATGACAGCAGGAAATGGAAGTTGATGCTCTAGTCTGTCTCCAGGAAAGTCATCATTTCAGGAAACTTTGAAGAATTTGACGATGCTAAAAAGCTGTACAATCATATCCAACACTGCTAGTTTCTTAGGACATGTGAAAAGGAAACAAGTTAAAGTGTTTAAAAACATATTTGCATTTCTTTTGAAAAGCCAGTGCACCTTACAGACATTTCTTATGTGTGGAGCCAGATGGTGGTATTGAAAACAATATAATATACCTATATATCTCTCTAATTAAGAATACTATCACAGAATACCTTGGGGGTTCCAAAAAGATATAACTCACCACATAATTATTTTTATAATCTAGCATTTAGACTGTGTCTATGTGTGTGTGTGTTAATTTGCAGAGTACTTCCTCATCAGATTATTAGTTTAGCTCCAAAATGACCCAGAATTTCTTGGCAGTCTGTCATGGGAAATGACAAGGTCTTGAGGTTAGACCAAAAAATAGAAAATTCTGGTAACCTGTAAAAACTTAGACTGATTGTTCCATACAATTCAAAGATGGACTTGTGACCAGAAATACCCTGAGACACCTTTTTTTGCAGGATGTTGTTTTCTTCATCACTAGAACCCAGACCTGAGGGACTTTAACTACAGTTATCTGTTATAGCAGATTATACACCACTGGTAATCATTGTAATGACTAGACCTACAATGAAAGTTGATAGGGTATCATGTAGGAATAGTATATTAATATGCTCAGAGTAGTTCTTCTAATCATACAATTTTGAAATAGTTAATTCCTGAATAATCATGATCCTGTAAAAGCAATTTTTGCTTTCTTGGGTAGTTTTTTGTTTGTTTGTTTATTTGTTTGACTTTTTTTGTACTCACAATTGAACCTAGGAGGCTTTACTACTGAGCAAAATCCTCTTTTATTTTTATTTTGAGACAGGGTCTCTTTAAGTTGCTTAGGGTCTCACTAATTTGCTGAGTTGCTTGCTTGGGTTCTAAAGGCACTTTTTCTCTGAGGTCAATTCATCTCTAAGATTCCTTAGTTCCTTATATTTCTATTATATGATTTATTGTAATTACATAGACCAGGTGCATTTTTATCCATAACAGTTAAACTCAGTACTGCTATGTACATAGTAGGTCAACTTGTATTTATTTCTATCATCTAGCAACACTGCCTATTAATATAATTGAGCCATATATGTAAAATAAAATCTTCTGGTAGCTTATTTTAAAGAGTAAAAGAAACATTTTAATTCTATATTTCTTGTAGCTGAGATATCCAAAATATTACAATTTAAACATAAATTACAAGATGCATGCTGAAGCTGGGCTTGGAGGTACACACCTATAATCCCAGCAACTCCGGAAGCTTAGGCAGGAGGATGGCAAGTTCAAGGCCAGCCTCAGCAATTCAGCAAGGACCTAATCAACTTAGTATGACCCTGTCTCAAAATTAAAAAAAAAATAAAAATAAAAAGGACTGAGGATGTGTTCCTTCCATTTTCCCACAGCACCCAAGTGACCCCACACATACTTTAACAAACTTGTAATCACACAGTGCAAAAATTAACTAAAGGGGTGCAAAACTCACCTCCCAGTTCAGTCCAAGTACAAAAAAACAAGAGATGCATTCCAAATGCTCAGGAGACCCAAATGACTAGTAACTACCATAGTAGAGGGCATTGTCTGATGCAGTGCTTCTCCAGTGGTTGCAGTTAAGGTCCTGTTAGAAAATGACAATATTTTTAAAACCCACTGAAAGAAATACATAAGACTCATAGTCAAAATGTACACAGCTGCACATGGTAATAAAATAGAATCACTGTGATTCTATTTTATTACCATGAGTGCTGAGTGCTGAGTATTACATAACCCATTCTTCAGACACACTAGTTGGGAAGTTCTAATCTATAGCAGTGAGTCCTAACTTTTTTCTAGCTGTAGATCCATTCACCTTTCTCACTTGTAATAGGTAATAGGTAACAGTTGCCTATTACCAATTCATTTAATGAACAGATAGTTTATGATAGATTGGTGATAGATTGGGTATATATTATGTGTATTATACTTATGCTACTTAAGGATTTCATTTTGCTTTTCACATATCCTTTGCATTCTCCCAGTGTGCTGATAGATGGTTTAATACCAATAAAAGAGAACTTAGTGGACTCTGTAACTTGTCCCATCAGTTTAAGGCAGCAATCCTCAATGGAACAATTTTGCATCCCTCCCAGTGCACATTTAGAAATGTCTACAGACATTTTTGATTGTTTCAGCTGAGGCAGGTGCAACTGGTATCTTGTTGGATCCATACCAGGGAGGCTGTTCAACATTCTACACAGTCTGCCTGAGATAGCATCCTGCAAAAAGAACTACATGGCCTAAAATATTAATAGTCAAGAAATTCTAGTTAAGATAATACAAAGTATGTTGGTTCTTTTAAGTGGCAAGCATTGTCTTGATTCAGTATAGCATAGCACCTAGTCCCATGTCTTATCCAAAACTCTGAACCTAATTTACCATTAAAACTCCACCCTTCTCCCAGTCAACATGCAGGTACGACTTTTTCTCCTTCTCCTCTTTCTAGCTTTATACTTTATCTTAACTGCCCATCTTGCTAACTCAAATTTACAACTGCTTTGTGATCCAAGCTGGAGGAAGGAGTTGCAAAATACCCACAATTTACCAATATTGGAAGACTTCTAACAGTCTGAGGCAGATTTTTGTAAAGGAGAACTGAATTTTTTAAAAACAATATCTAATAAAGTGTCCCAAAATGTGAATTTTTTGAACAAGTGGGTTAAGAAACTAGAAACCCAGTTAGGATCTATTTTACCTTAGAGATACAACAAATTATAATCAGTAACTAATAATAAGACACCTTGAATGTGTACAGAATCTATGCTTAATGAAAATACACATCTTATGTGTTTTATTCCTCATTTAATTCACAGCATGGAACCTGATGATCATTATTAAAACATTCAGCAAGTATTTGTTCAGGAATGAATTTGACACACATATTAATTTGAAAATAAGGCTGAGAATAGGGAACTGATGAAGACATAGAAATGTTTGAGGGAAATATATGTCCAGTTTTCACCTAAATTTTGTGGTAACGGAGCATCAATAATGAAAGTAACAAATATCAGCTTCCAAAATAAAGAAAATCAGTTTGTATTAACATAAAATAGAAGATTGACAAAATTATTTGGACAAACAGAGCCTTCAAAAATACCTGCATTACTCAGAGATAGTATATAATCAGAATTAATTGCAGTTAGCAATGCTAAATCATTCCCTCCCAATTTAGATAATGGGTTTTAATTTAACTGACCATAATTTTGTGTTTAAACAGATATAAAATTATTTAGATAAAAGTTATTATGCTAAATATAAAGGAATTAAAGTGAAAATTAATTGTATATAATTGGAGCTACCCATATTCTGATTGCACCCTGATGTTGAAGTCATACTAATACTTTCATGTGGTCGAATTTTACTCATATGCCCTATATACAGAGAAGGGCCTGAGCTATTAATTCAGGTAGTTTTTCAATAACTACTGTTTTCTATTCATATTTGCATAAAGTAATAATCATAAAGGAGAAATTTACTGAGAGCCTCTCACTTTGTTTTTAATCTCCTGTGTTCAGACTACATAATAGTGCTTCTGATACAAGCGACAAAAACAGAGTTAAAAGCCGATTAAAGAAGTTTATTACCCGAAGACCTTCCCTGAAAACTCTGCAAGAAAAAAAAACTTATTAAAGGTACAGTTTTATACTTGTATTGTTGCTGTGATAAGTGATGCGCCTCTGTGTCCACAGCCAATCTGCTCTAAAGGAACATTAGGATAATTTATTCTTCTTAGGTTGCTTATTAAATTTTCTGTTCTATAACAGAGGAAAAAATAGCTGTCTAGAAAAAGCACCCTGAGAAAATAAAGATGGCCTCATGGGATCATTGAAAACAATTCCTAGTTTTGAACTCAGCAGATAGGAATTCTGTACCAGAAGCAGCATAGAAGTATCCTAGTGGGTGGCCTGGTCAAATGACTGCAAAGTCCCATGTGCCAGTACATCCCAGTGTAGTCCTGGTGTCCCTAGCATATCTAATAACAGTAGCCTCAGAAGTGTCCTGATTTGAACAATATTATTTAATCACCCAAATAAGAGTCTAAAATAAGTTCTAGGAAGAACGTCCAAGGCAAACTATTGTCATAAAAATATGACTACAGTCTACGGAAGGGCCCAGAGCTCAATGTAAACTGAAATAATGAGATAATTTTGTAAATATATATCCAAGGTAGAGAAAAATATCTGTACCAAGTCATCCTTTTCACTATAAAAAAAAAATAAATAAAAAAAAACATGGTCCCTGGCATTAGAAGTAGTTAGAATTTAGACCTTGACAATTATTCTATTATGCATACTGACTTTAAACAATTTATGAACTTTCTGAGCCTCAGCTTTCCCATCTGTGAAATGGAAATACTGAGAGCACATTTGGCTCACTACACATCGACTTCATACAATAATATACTGGTGTAATATACTAGTATCTTCATTTCTACCTTAGACTTTATCCTGTAGATTTTATTTTTCCTTAGGAAGGATTCAGTTGTAGATTACCTGCCATCTTGAAATAAAACTAGATTAGCAGCACAAACAATCCCAATTTTACATAAGTTCTAATTTTTCATGACTATGGCAAAATAAAAGAGTTTTTAATTCAGTGATAGGGTCTAACTCCAATCAAAATGCTAAAGAATTAAAAACCCTTGACAGTTCCCTAGAATTGGTCTCAGAAAGCAGCAGAGGAACTAGATGCTTAATGCAGTCTTCATACTGATCCAATGGAACCGCTGAACACACTCTAATGCATTCATTTCCTATCTCAGAGTTCCATTAAATTTTCACCATAGCTGACCAATGAGTCAGTATTCATTAGTAGGGCTATGGAAAATCTATGTGAAATTCTGATTTGATAAGCTTCCATTGTTGTCTTCGGTGGAATTTTTTTTTCCAAATACAGATCAAGTTATGCAAATGTAGTCACTTCTTGGACTTGTTTCAAATTTAACTATGAACTTTTCTCAAGGCTTTCACTGAGATTTTTTTTTCAGTTGAGTAAAAGGCACTGACCCAATTTTAAAAGGATCTGGCCAGTCAAATTTAGTAATTTAGTCCTATTTATTATTATTATTATTATTGTTGTTGTTTAAAGCAGAGATTTAGAAAAAATTTGTAAAGAAAAATCACATGAAATAAATTGATGATTAATGTTTAATTGGTTAAATTCCCCCATGCAAAATGACTCACAAAGTTATTTACATTACTGTAGGGTCAGCTGGTATACTAATTTTCATTTTCACCAAGAGTGTATAAGAGTTCTTTTTCCTTTAAAATTGATCTGCAGTGCATTTGGCTAAAGAATCTGAATCATATTTTTTAAACTGCCTTATCTTTCAGATCTGGTTAAAAGGCCTCCATTGCCAAAGATAAGAAACTATGCTTCCCAGTTTGGGCCCTGCAGTTATGCTTCCTGCAGGTCCATGACTGTATTCCTCTTTTTCTTTTATTAACAAGCAATAAGTGTACAGATTATTGGGTTTCACTGTGACATTTCCATATATGTCTATATCACACATTGATATTGTCCATCCTCTGTCCCCACTCCCCTGATCCCTTCCTAGTTCTTGTTTTACTTTCAGGTCTATTTTTGGGGGAGTTCCATAATTGAGAGAAAATATATAATGCATGTCTTTCTATGTCTGACTTATTTTGCATAGCAAGATGACCTATAGTTTCATATATTTTCCTGCAAATGACAGGATTTCATTCTTCTAATGGCTGAATAATACTCCATTGTACATATATACAATTTTCCGTATCCGTATATCTATTGACTATTTATCTGTAGGCTGATTCCATCTTGGCTATTGAGAATAGTGCTGCAATAAATATAGGTATGGTGGTGCTTCTTTTGTATACTAACTTCATTTTCTTTAAATAAATACACAGGAATGGCATAGCTACATGATATGGTAGTTCTATTTTTAGTTTTTTTTTTCAGGACCTCCATACTGTTTACCATAATGGCTATACTATTTTACACACCCATGGAGAGTGTTTGAGGGTTCCTTTCCACTACATTCTTGCAACAAGTGTTGCTATTGTTATTTTGATAATGGCCATTCTAACTGAAGTGAGATGGAATCCCGATGTAGTTTTCAGTTGCATTTCCCTAATGGCTAAAGGTGGTGAACATTTTTTCATGTATTACTTGGCAATTTGCTCTTCTCCTGAGAAGTGTCTATTTAAGATCAAAGTGAGCCAAGTATTGCCAGTGGCTCTTGCCTGTGATCCCAGCATCTCAGGAGGCTGAAGCAGAATAGTAAGTTCAAGACCAGCCTCAGCAATTTAGCAAGGCCCTACACAACTTAGCCAGACCCTGTCTTATTAAAAAGGGCTAGGGACTTGGTTAAGTGCCCCTGGGTTTAATCCCCACTACCAGGAAAAAAAATCTAAGTGTGTGCTCTTTTATATAGTAGTATCAAGAATTTGAGAGAATTGAGCTTTGAATTCAGCCAGGCTTCACTGATTACCCATGTGGGAGGCAGGAATGGCTGTATTTAATAACACCCATCAGACTCATGTCCACAAAGAACATTATATAAAAAAATTGCCCTGATATCACACATTTTAAATTAAGTCACAAACCCTTTCTTCAAAACCTAGTTTTTGGAGTTATGGAGACTTGGCCAATTTGGGATTGCAGTTGCCAGAATCTAGATCAGAAAACTGTCCCTCAATAGTGTTATGTTTTCTAAATTCTTTAGTATGACTAATGACAAGTATACATTGTAATGCCAAGGATGGTGGAGGTGGTGGTGGAGATCCAGCAGATATCTCTGATTGGTAAATGGAAATAAATCATTGTGTGTGTGTGTGTGCGTGTGTGTGTGTGTATGTGTGTGTGCGTGTGTGTGTGTGTATGTGTGTGTGTGTGTGTATTGGGGGCAGTAAAGCCATGTTTCCTCTACAAGGAAAGAGAGTATGAAACCATTTCATGGTTCTTCATGCCTTACATATTGAAGTTGCTACAAATTACAATCATAAATACTGTCCTACATAGGGAAAGGAAGATGGTACTAAGTCTAGCTTTGTTTGCAATAAATATCCCAAATATTATTCATTTGCCAGAAGTCTAGAGTGAAAAAAATATTAGGGAATGTTTTAATTCAGATGTGAGGTGTCCCCCAAAAGCTCACATGTAGGTCCACAGGAAAAAATGATTGAGTTTTAAGAATCTTAACTCAATCAGTGAATTTATCCCTTGATAGGGACTAGTTGAGTGGCAACTGAAGTGCTGGGGTGTGGCTGGAGGAGGTGGGAATCGGGATATGGCTTTGGATATATATTTGTATCTGGCCAGTTGTGTCTCTTTCTCTCTGCTTCCTGATCACCATGATGTGAGCTGCTTCCCTCTGCCACACTCCCCTGCCATGATATTCAACTTTGAGCCCAGAGAAATGGAGCCAGGCTTCTATGGATTAAGACATCTGAAACCGTGAACCCTCAAACATTTCTACAATTGTGCTAGTCAGGTCCTTTAGTCACAGCAGAAAGAAAGAAAAACTGACTAAAACAGAGAATCTCTGCCTCCTGAAGTGGTGTAAACTTAGGTTTGTGTTCCCTTATTTCTCTGCTTTACTAATATAACACTTAATGATCCAAAATAGCTGCTTGAGTTTCACCCACCATGACCATGTTATAGTTTCAATATGAGGTATCCCCCAAAAGTTCATGTGTAAGAAAATGCAAGAAGGTTCAGAGGTGAAAAAGAATAGATTATGATAGTTGTAACCTCACTGATATGGATTAATTGGTTGATAACTATAGACAAGGATGGTGTGGCTAGAGGAGATAGGTCACTGGGGAGTGGGACCTTAATAGATCAGGTGGGTGTAGCAATCATCCTGCCACTGCAGTGACAGTCTCTGGAAAGCTCCCTGAGTGCATTTATGTTTGCCAAGGGGATGACAACATTTGTATATGTACTATTTTACTACATTGACAATCTCACTGGAAACACAACTTGAATCAGTTTAATTTGGAGATTATAGACACAAGGGTACACTTTAGGATAGTAGGTGTGCTTGTGCACATCTTCTACATAAGTCAGTTTGGCTAACACTAGCAAATTATTACTTCAGTTCCCAAAGCAAGTAATCATTTAAATAATAGCACTGACTTCAAAAAAGGGACATACTCAAAAATATAGATTTTAGAAAAAGATAACAACCTTTGTATCTATGAATACTGTTTCCAAATATCAAAAGAAATAAGATTGTATATTTGGAAAGTGGTTTTATTCATCTTAATATGAACAAAACCCATGACATTAGTGGAAACTGAAATTAATGTCATACTAGTTTAATTTTTAATCAGTATATTGTAAAGTAGACAATCTACTTAAAGATTCAGAAATATATGGTAAAAAGCAATGTTTTCCAGCCTAGTCCCAGTTTTGCTCTGAGGAGCCACCACTTCAGTTTCTACTTTTAGCTCTCCTAGCTGTTGACTCCATATCTATACTATCTAGGGTGCAGGGTGGTTTGTGTCTGTCAGTGTCTTTCTTTTCTTTAATGCTATAATATCATAATTTATCAGTCTTAGACATTAATTCATATTTCTGATGTAATAGGAATGAACTGGACTCAGTTCTATCACGCCTCTTCTCTACTCCTCCTCAAATACACATGGTCAGAACAGCTGGTCTTACTGTCTCCCCTCTGTCTTTTCAATTATACTTCTCTATCATAAAAATTTATACTACTTCATTTATCTCTATAATTATAATTCTTTAGTAGGTGCATTCAAAAAGTTTAAATTTTTTAAAAATTGATAATGGCATATTCATGTAAAGTTGTTTACTGAAATGCTGTTAGACTTCCTTCTCTGTTCTTAAAATATCATAACCCCTGTGACACTCAAAAGTAATTCGCTGTTCATGGTGAAAAAGATGCTCCTATATTTCACATGTGAGAATCATATTAATAATGTTATTCTAATTTAAACCCACATCCAAGATTTTTTCCGTATTTTGCATCAAATTGTGAACAAAACCAATAATCAATTTTACTTGGAACATACAAATATGACAAAATTTTTGTCCAAGAAATATGGGATTAATATATCTGTAAGTCCAAAGTTGTAATTTATGGGTATATAACAAGGAATGATATTCCTACTTTCAACTGCAAGCTCCACCATTCACTTAAAATCATATCATCTTTTAGCTTGGCTTGTTTTTGGATTATAACATTCTTGTACAAATTTCCTCCCCAACAGAGTTTTATTTTATTTTTTCATGTTTTCTAGGTCTTTATGTCATCAAATGCTTTCATCTTCCCAGTCTAGTCTTCCATGTTCTGCTCTTTTTTTTCCCTTGAAGGTCTTCTAATGTTTTTCAATCCTTATTCCAATTTGGATTGGTTACTTTCCAGGGTTGTTACCCTGTGATTTCTTTTCACTGCTTTTCAGCTGTATTTGCTGTCCTCTGAATCCATGGCTTTTAATTCTCATTTAAATACCTTCTACTCTGTGACAGGCTACTTTCATGTGTTTAGAAAACCTGAGACTTCATAGGTCAGAAAATACCTTCAGTATGCCCACACACTTGATCAATAGTTTAGTTGGTTGTTAAGTTCCTTTGCATTTAGAAAACAGACTTGCATGTTTCAGTCATAATTGTTCGATTTTTAAACACTAATGGTTATTTTGAATTTTTTTCTCTCAAAATCATTGGCTATTTTGGATTTATTTTGAGATTTTGTCATCAAGATAATGTATGTAGTTAACAAAATTTTTGAATATTCTTAGCACTTAATTTCAAGACTTATAACTCTAAAAAAGTATAATAACTCTCTGATGGTATAGGTGACACACACCTATGATCCCTCTTACTCAGGTGAATGAGGCAGGAAGATCACAAATTCAAGGCCAGCTTTTGTAACTTAGTGAGGTCCTGTTTCAAAATAAAATATAAAATGATCTGAGGATGAAGAACAGTGGTAGACCTCCCTGTGTTCAATTTTCAGTATTGGGAAAAAAAAAGTAGTACTTTTTTCAACTATGTAATTTTTCTCCATTTTTGTTTGTTTGTTTATGTTGATATGTTTCTCTGACTGCTGTGCTTCCTCTTTTGAGGTATTAATTAGGTGAATATTAAATCATCAGAATGGATTATTTCATTTAATCTTATTATTTTCATATTCTGAAAGAATTTTTTTATTTCCCATTATTTACAATAATTTTCTTATTTTATCAATAATATTTTTAATTTCCTAGATTTTTTCTTTTATTCAACTTGTTTTTTTTGTTTTTTTTTTTGTGTGTAAATCTCATTCTTTCACATATAAATCTTTTGTTGACCATTCTACTCCCATGCCTACTAAGTGCAGGTACACACACACAGAGGCACACACACACACACAAATGTATTCTTAACATTCATCTGAGGACATAAATTGGAATTTGCTGTTGTTTTGGACTTTTGATTTTTTATTTAAAACATTCTTTTTTATGCCTTGAATCATCAAATTTACCTACCATACGTTGATTTATTTGTCTCATTCTATTTCTAGTAAACTAATGCCTTTGTTCAAATATCTTACAGGCATGGTTGCTCATTTTTATTAAAGAATGATGGTCCACATAAATTGGGTGGAGCTCTAAATGCATGAGTAGAGCTTTATGAATGAGATTGTTTTGCTTAGGGTGATCTGTCAGTGGCTCCAACACCTTCCTCAAATGTCATGTATTTTCAAGGGATGCAGAATACCCTTAAGACTCTTGATAAATGGAATGAATAACTCTGATGACAGAAAGTTTTCAACTTTATTTTATGGTTAAGAAAATTGAGGGGCTGGGGTTGTGGCTCAGTGTTAGAATGCTCGCCTAGAATGTGCGAAGAACTGGGTTCATTCAATCCTCAGCACCACTTAAAAAAATAAATAAATAAAATGAAGGTATTTTTTTAAAAAAAGAAAGAAAAAGAAAATTGAGGAGAAAAAATTTTAGTGTATTTGGAAGTAATTTGAGAATTCAACCAAGGCAGGTTTGACACTGGATTTTTTCATTAATCAGCAACCTAACTAAACATATGGCTATTGGATTTCTCCCCTATGATATGTACTTGAGTTTAGTTTAAATGATATATAAAAAGAACCTCTCTCAGTGCCCAGCTTATTTTTGTCATTCAACTACTGTTCAGCTTATTGTTGCCATTCAACCACTGTTTTCTCCCTTTCTTCACTTCTTGATTCTCCTTTCCTTTCTTCTTTTCTTTATTTCATCTTTCCAAAATTTATTTCCTTCCTTTCTTTCCCTCTTTTCTTCTTAGTGTCATGGAGGAAATTATAATCAAGATGACACCAGGAAACCATTATCCCAAAAGGCATTATCACAATAGACATTACAGAAATAAGAAGATAATTAGAAATTATTTTGAATCCTTATACTCCAATAAAATAGAAGTTAATGAAGGCATCGATAAATTTCTTAAGTCATATGATCTGCCCAGATTGAGTCAGGGGGGATATACACAATCTGAACAGACCAATATCAATTGAGGAAATAGAAGAAGCCATCAAAAGACTACCAACTAAGAAAAGTCCAGGACTGGATGGGTATACAGCAGAGTTTTACAAAACCTTTAAAGAAGAGCTAATAACAATACTTTTCAAGTTATTTCAGGAAATAGAAAAAGAGGGAGAACTTCCAAATTCATTCTACAATGATAACATCACCCTGATTCCTAAACCAGACAAAGACAGTTCAAAGAAAGAAAACTACAGACCAATATCTCTAATGAACATAGATGCAAAAATCCTCAATACAATTCTGGCAAATCGGATACAGAAACATATCAAAAAGATTGTCCATCATGATCCAGTAAGATTTATTCCTGGGATGCAAGGCTGGTTCAATATATAGAAATCAATAAATGTTATTCACCACATCAATAGACTTAAAGATAAGAAGCATATGATCATCTGGATTGATGCAGAAAAAGCATTTGACAAGGTACAGCATCGCTTTATGTTCAAAACACTAGAAAAACTAGGGATAACAGTAACATACCTCAATATTGTAAAAGCTATCTATGCTAAGCTTCAGGCTAGCATCACTCTGAATGGAGAAAAATTGAAGGCATTCCCTCTAAAATCTGGAACAAGACAGGGATGCCCTCTCTCACCAATTTTGTTCAACATAGTTCTTGAAACACTGGCCAGAGAAATTACATGAAAGAAATTAAAGGCATAAAAAAAGGAAAAGAAGAACTTAAATTATCATTATTTGTGGCTGACATGATTCTATACATAGCAGACCCAAAAGGGTCTACAAAGAAACTACTAGAGCTAATAAATGATTTCAGCAAAGTTGCAGGATATAAAATCAACACGCATAAATCAAAGGCATTCCTGTATATCAGCAACAAATCTTCTGAAATGGAAATGAGTACAACCACCCCATTCACAATATCCTCAAAAAAAAAAAAAAAAAAAACTTGGGAATCAACCTAACAAAAGAGGTGAAAGATTTATACAATGAAAACTACAGAACCCTAAAAAGAGAAATAGAAGAAGATCTTAGAAGATAGAAAAATATACCGTCTTCATGGATATGCAGAACTAACATGATCAAAATGGCGATATTACCAAAAGTTCTCTCTAGGTTTAGAGCAATGCCAATCAAAATCCCAATGGCATTACTTGTAGAAATACATAAAGCAATCATAAAATTCATATGGAAAAATAAAAGAACCAGAATAGCAAAAGCAATTCTAAGCAGGAAGAGTGAATCAGGCGGTATAGCGATACCAGACTTCAAACTATACTACAGGGCAATAGTAACAAAAACAGCATCGTACTGGTACCAAAACAGGCAGGTGGACCAATGGTACAGAATAGAGGACACAGAGACCAATTCACAAAACTACAACTATCTTAAATTTGATAAAGGGGCTAAAAGCATGCAATGGAGGAAGGATAGCATCTTCAACAAATGGTGCTGGGAAAACTAGAAATCCGTATGCAACAAAATGAAACTGAATTCCTTTCTCTTGCCATGCACAAAAGTTAACTCAAAATGGATCAAGGAGCTTGATATAAAATCAGAGACTGTGCGTCTGATAGGAGAAAAAGTTGGCTCCAATCTACATATTATGGGGCTACGTTTCAAATTCCTTAATAGGATACCCATAGCACAAGAGTTAAAAAGAAGAATCAACAAATGGGACTTACTCAAACTAAAAAGTTTTTTTCACAGTAAGAGAATAAGAGAGGTAAATAGGGAGCTTACATCCTGGGAACAAATTTTTACTCCTCACACTTCAGATAGAGCCCTAATATCCAGAGTATACAAAGAACTCAAAAAATTAAACCATAAGAAAACAAATAACTCAATCAACAAATGGGCCAAGGACCTGAACAGACACTTCTCAGTGAGAGGACATACAATCAATCCACAAGTACATAAAAAAAATGCTCATCATCTCTAGCAGTCAGAGAAATGCAAATCAAAAGCACCCTAAGATACCATCTCACTCCAGTAAGAATGGCAGCCATTATGAAGTCAAACAACAACAAGTGCTGGAAAGGATGTGGGGAAAAGGGTACACTTGTACATTGCTGATGGGACTGCAAATTGGTGCAGCCAATTTGGGAAGCAGTATGTAGATTCCTGAGAAAGCTGGGAATGGAACCACCATTTGACCCAGCTATTCGCCTTCTCGGTCTATTCCCTAAAGACCTTAAAAGAGCATACTATAGGGATACTGCCACATCGATGTTCATAGCAGCACAATTCACAATAGCTAGACTGTGGAACCAATCTAGATGCCCTTCAATAGATGAATGGATAAAAATGTGTCATTTATACACAATGGAGTATTACTCTGCACTAAAAAATGACAAAATCATGGCATTTGCAGGGCATTAGAGAAGATTATGCTAAGTGAAGCCACCCAATCCCTAAAAAACAAATGCCAAATGTCTTCTTTGATATAATGAGAGCAACTACGAACAGAGCAGAAAGGAAGAGCATGAGAAGAAAATTAACATTAAACAGGGATGAGAGGTGGGAGGGAAAGGGAGAGAGAAGAGAAATTGCATGGAAATGGAAGGAGACCCTCATTTTCATACAAAATTACACATAAGAGGAAGTGAGGGGAAAAGGAAAATAAACAAGGGAGAGAAATGAATTACAGTAGATGGGGTAGAGAGAGAAGATGGGAAGGGAGGGGATGGGAGAGGGGATAGTAGAGGTTAGGAAAGGCAACAGAATACAGCAGACACTAGTATGGCAGTATGTAAAAATGTGGATGTGTAACCAATGTGATTCTGCAATCTGTACATGGGGTAAAAATGGGAGTTCATAACCCACTTGAATCAAATGTATGAAATATGATATGTCAAGAACTATGTAATGTTTTGAACAACTAATAATAATAAAAATAATAGTTTGGATTTTATTTTGTCAAATAACATGTTTAAAATATGGAAGTAGTAGGGGAATTAAATATCAACTGTTTAACATTCTGTTAAGAATCTGCTAAAAAACAAACTTTCATACTTTATTTTGCATAGATGCACTACATTTTATGTCTTCACCAGTTAATAGTGTTGATTCAGTGCTGGTTTTAACTCTTTCTTAAGATATATCTCTGAGTATATGATTCTGTGCAAAGAAAGGCAGTTTTTTATCTTTAATTCTATTTTAATATCTGGGATTACCAGATTCTGTTGTATATACATGTGGGCTTGTAATAGGTTTACAATTACTAGTAGAAGTGCTGTCTAATGTCTGCATTTTTGTGCATCTAATGTTCAGTAATTGACCCTCCTGCTAATCTTGAATTTTTTATGCTGTAAAGTAATAACTTTGAGCAGGATGAAGATTTGAACTGTTCTTTGGGATTTTAACTTGTCTCATTTTCTTCCTCTTGGCTGATACACCTCCTCCTGACTATATGCCACCTGATGAACAGCTGGGCCAAGATAATGCCCAGACTATGGATACAAGCAATAATATGATTCCTCAGATTATGCCCAGTATATCCAGTAGAGGTAAGAGAAGTATATTTTCTCTTTTATCAGAAAGTTATGTTCAACCATGTTGATTTTATTGTAACTGTGTTTTTTCTTTGTTTATTTTTCTTTTTTTAATCAGTGGATCTTTTATTTATTATTATTATACCTGGTGCTGAGGATTGAACCCAGGGCCTCACACATGCCAGGCAAGTGCTCTATCACTGAGCTAGAAATCCAGCCCCTGTAGCTGTTTTTATTTTATTTTTGTTTATTTATTTGCAGTGTCATAGGCCCAGTGCAGGGCCTACCACATGCTAGGTGAGCATTCACCACTGATCTACACCCCCAGTCTTGGCCACTTTAAAAGAAACAGGAACATGTATATTTTATATACTATAAATTCACCTTAAGTATATGATTGAATGATTTTGGAAAACATATAAATTTTGTACCCCAATGAAGTTTGAGAGCATTTGAAAGGATCCTCACTCATATGAACAGCTCTACATACCATTCCAATCTGTTTTCTGTATGTATAGATTTATCTTTTCTAACCATTTTATATAAATGGTCATGTAATATGTAATCTTTCATCTGGCTTCTTTCAAATAACATAGTATTGTCAAGATACATTCATGTTATAACATAATAGTTTGTTCCTTTTTATGGCTGAACAGTGGGGTTTTTTTGTATAGATATACCACATTTTACCTATTCACCAGTCAGTAGGCATTTTAACTATTTCTTGTTTTTGTTTTCTTTAGTATGAATAATACTCTTAGAAACTTTTGTATAAAAGTCTTTGTGTGGACACCGTTTTTGTTTCTTGGGAAGATACCCAGAAGTAGAATCGCTGTGTCATATAGTAAGTTTAACCATTGAAGGAAAACTGTCAACCTTCTCCAATGAAGCTGTAACTTTTTACACCTGCAGCATATCAGGGTATGAGTTTTTCATAATCTGTTAACACGTACTATTATATCTGTCTTTTTGATTATAGTCATTTTAGTGAGTATGAAGTGCACATTGTGGTTTCAGTTTTATACTCCTAATGAGTAATGATATTGAGCATTTTAAAAATTTTTCTTTGATGAAATGTTTATTTTATGTTTTTTTTGCCCATTGAGTTGTTTATCTTTTTATTAAGTTGTACAAGTTCTTTATATATTCTGGATTTGAATCCTTTATCAGAAAGTGATTTACAAATATTTTATCTCAGTAGATTTTGTTTTCTTAATAATGTTTTCTGAAGCACAGTAGCTTTAAATTTTGATGAAGTCAAGTTTATCAATTTTTTCTGGATCATGTTTTTTGGTATTGTATCTAAGAAATCATTATCTGTTCCAGGTATGTATAGATTTATCTTTACAAAAAATATTCTGCTATGTTTATTCTATGTGTTCTGTAGTTGTAGCTCTTATATTTAGGTCTCTGATTCATTTGAGTTATGTTTGTGTATGCCATATGGTAAATATCTATATTTTTTGTTCTCCATTGCACTGACATCTTTATTAGAAATCACTTTATAATAAAAATTTACAAATGTGAGGGTTTGTTTAGGGCCTCTCAGTTTTGTTCATTGATTGTATATCTGTACCTCTTTGTCTTGATTACCAAAGCTTGATATTGAGGATTTTTCCACATAATTTTTTATTGCAGTAAAATAGACATAAAATTTATCATCTTAACCATTTTAAAGTCATATAGTTTGTTGCCATTAATTACATTCATAATGTGCAGTGGTTACCATCTTACATCTCTGTAACTGTTTTTACTGTATGAAACCAAAGAAAATTTCTGTACCAATTAAACAATAACTCTACATATCTTCCTTCCCTAGCTCCTGGAAACCACCATTCTATTTTATTCCTTCTTTCTTCTCTTTTTCTCTCCCTCTCATGAATCCAGGACCTTACTCAAGAGCTCTATCACCCAGCCCCACCATTCTACATTTTGTCTATTTGTCTTTTTATGACTGACTTATTTTACTTAGCATAATATCCTCAACTTCATCTTTTGTGGTAAGATGAGTAATATTTCACTGTATGTTCACACCACATTTTGTTTATCCAGCATGCACTGATGAACACTTGGGTTGCCTCTAGGTTTTGGATATTAAAGATAACTTTTTGAAACCCTTCTTTCAATTCTGCTATTGTGGGGTATCATAGGTTCTGTGCATTTCAACTAGGTGAAGTTGACATTATTGTTCAAGTTTTCTATATCCTTATTTCCTTTCTAATTATTCAATCATTTATTGAGAATGAGGGATTGACGTTCCCAACTATTGTTGAATTGTATATTTCAACATTCAGTTCTGTTGAGATTAACCTTACATGTTTTGGGATTCTGTGGTTTGTATAATTCAGCATACAATTCAGTGGTGTTCAGTACATCTACAGTGTTGCTACCACTGTCACTGTCCGTACCTATTATAAAGCTCCCTATTCTCTCTTCTCTGGCCCCTGATCAATAGTCTGTTACTTTTCATCTCTGTAATGGCTACTTGAGGTATTTAAGTGGAATGATGTATTTAGGAACTTTATCTCTAGCTTATTTCACTTAGTATGGATGGCATTTTCAAGATTTATCCATGTCATAGCATGTATTAGAAATTCATTCCTGCTGGGTGTGGTGGTGCAAGCCTGTGATCACAGTGGCTTGGGAGGCTGAGGCAGGATGATTGGTAGTTCAAAGCCAGCCTTAGCAACTTAACCAGGCTCTAGCAACTTAGCAAGACCTGGTCATTAAATAAAATATAAAAAGTGTGGGGGATATGGCTCAGTGATTGAGTGTGGCTGAATTTTAATCCCCAGTGATAAAAAAGAAAAGAGAGAGAGAGAGAGAGAGAGAGAGAGAGAGGGATTCCTTCTTAAGGCCAAATTATACTCCATTGTATGTGTGTACACTTTTTGTTTCTCTTTTATCTATTGATGGTTTGGAGTTTTTCTACTTTTTTTGGTTGTTGTGAATCATGCTGTTATGTTTGAGTGTCTGCTTATAATCCTCTTGAATATTATATTCTTGAAAATAGAATTGATGTGTCTCAAAACAAAGTGACTTTAAAACCACAATGACACCATAAAAAAATACAATTTTTCATTGTCAATTTAAAAAGGAGACAATTAAAAACCCACAATGAGAATCACTTCATATCCTTTGGATGGTAATTATTAAAAAAGAAAAAACATCAAAAACACGCATTAGCATGTACATGGGAAAAGTGGAACCTTTATGTATAGATGGTAGGAATGTCAAATGATGCAGCTACTCTACAAAACAGTTTGGTGGTTTTGAAAAGTAAAACATAATTAGCATATGACACATAAAGTTTTATACGTATTTGCTGGTCAGAGACAATGGGGCATTTTTATACAGGACTTTCATATCAACAGTGACGTTAGGTGCTGTCAAGCATCTGTATATCTTTGCCACTTTGACCTCATTTTCACCCAGGCAGTTTAACTTATGCAGAAGAAAAAAATGAAAATGAAATATGAAATCCTTCTCCCTTTCCACACATTCATGGAGAGCACAGTCAAAGCTGACACTGCTGACAGTGTGATTTCTTATCAGCTGACATTTGCCTACTCCAGTCTCTTCCAAGTAAACCCCCACACCCACACCCACCAATGCCTGGAGCATCCTCCCTCATACTCTGAGGAATGACCACCCCTACTCCTGTGACAATCAAGCCATAAACCGACCACTGACTGCCTCTTCATCTGTAGGGCTGTGGTCCCTGACTCATTCTTGCTCCTTGACAGGGTCTTGTTTGCATTGACCCTATCCTATCATCACTCATCTGCATAGGTCATGTTCTCACTATTAGCAGAAGACAGTGACAGATCCTACAGGTAGCTGCTACTTGACTTCAGTTTATTCCCAAAGTACCACCCAAACCCGGCACTGTGAAATGTTATGGACAAATGAAGGAATGGGCAAATACGTGGCTCATAATGATAAGCTGGGTGAGTCAGATTCTCTTGAGAACTTGAATGCCAGAAAGCAGGAATCCTTTGCAGTTGGTAGAGGGGGCTGAACAGGTAGGTTGGGAAGGAACTGAGGTATGGCACAGCCTCTAACTGACAACCAGTGGTGGCTCAAATTTTAGTGAAATTAGGACAAGAGCAAGTCAGTCAGAAACCAAAGAGAAGTAAAGACAGCCTCTGTTCCTATGCTATGCCATTGGAAAAGTGTGGGACCCTGTTTTCTGAAGACCTAGGCAATCGGGGACTGCCCTCTAGCTGCTATCTCCAAGGGTCCCAGCCCTGCTGATTTGTTTCTGAAGTTGTATGAAGTCACATGCAATACTGTGTCCATCAGATGACAATACACTGCCTTTTTGCTGCCCTTATGAAAACAGGACCTAAACCAGGCACGGTGACTCATGCCTGTAATGCTAGCAGCTTGGGAAGATGAGACAAGAGGATGGCTAGTTCAAAGCCAGCCACAGGGAAAGCAAGAAGCTAAGCAACTCAGTGAGTCTCTGTCTCTAAATAAAATACAAAACAACACAAAATAGGGCTGTGGATGGTCAGTGGTTCAGTGCCCCTGAGTTTAATCCCCAGTACCAAAAAAAAAAAAAATCAGTGACCTAGTAAACTATGAGAATTAAGACAAAAAAATCAGGCCTGTTCAAAGGTACATTACTGTAGTTGAGGAGATCACTTGTTCAGCTGTAGAAACTGCCATTTTCTTTGGTGCTGGGAATGCTAACAAGTGTGAGGCACTGGGTCCATTCCCTTAGCACCACATAAAAATAAACAAATAAAATAAAGGCATTATGTCCATGTTCAACTCAAAAAGATATTTTAAAAAAGAAAATGCCATATTCTCCTATGAATTTCCAAGGAAGATGAGGCAAAAAAGAAAAACACCCAGATCTCTAGACCAAAAGTCAAGATAATGTGGTCTAGCATAGAGGTTCTACAAGTGAACTAATGTGTAACTTCAGGGAAAAAAATGCTTCTTTCTCAGGGACTAAGTTTTCTTTTCATAAAGTAGAAACCTGGAAATTGCCTATTAAAGGTTCTTCCATAGCTACAGGAAACTGTGAGTCTGTGCTTCACTAGACTGAGGGACCTTCTGGGATGGAGATTTTCATCTCATTCTAAGGTCTGTGCCCAGCTGATGGGATAGTCCGCTGCCCATCTCCAGGAAGTCTCACAAACATACAACATGATGGGAGTAGTGCCCCCTCAGCCTGGGCAATGCAGAGCCCTGTTAATGTGACAAGTCTTGAATCCTTGCCTTAGGAATGAGTCTTTTCTGATGGACAATGGGAATCCATTAAAGATTTCCAGCTAAGAGATTGGCAGGATTCAGAATATCTAAGGCATGCAGGAGAAACTAGGGTGAGCAGTAACATCTGCTAGGAAACAATGAACAGCAGGGGCTCAGGAAGAAGGGCTTAGAGGAATGGAGCTCAAGTTACTACTCACTGGATGTATGACTCATCCTCTGTGAGTCCAGGCTGCCATGTTGGAAATGGGAAGCACACTAGCATGGGTCTCAAAGTGGGAGTGCAAAGATCAAAAGAGGTGATGCCTTGAAAGAACTTTGTAGGGTACCTGTCATACGGGGAACATTCAAAAAAATGTTAAGTTTGTAAAGGTAAGAGCCATTTCTTTTCTGATCACTATTGTAAAACAGTAGACACCCTGGAACACAGTAGGTAACTAAGCTCAGTGAGGGATGCTGCTCCTTCCTCAAGTAAACAAATGCCTATTGTAAGCCCAGGATATGTGCATTGGCACAGCATGGTGCTTGCCCCATGAAGGGCCACATACTTCTAATAGGAATTGCTAAATGTAAAGATAGATGTGCATGAGGGTGCTGAGATAAGTAATCCAGTGATGTCCAATCGAAATATAATGTAAGTCACATGCATAATTTTGAAATTTCTACACAATATGTTTTAAAAGGTTCAAACATGGATGAAATGAATTTTAACCACATATTTTATTTAGTCCAGTATGTACCAAATGATATCATTTTATCATGTATTCAATACATAAACTATTGAGATTGCCTGATTTTGTGTGTGTGTTTGTTTTGTCTGATGTCCTGGAACCACTGAAATAGTTCAGGGAAGAGGCGTCCTAAACTAGAAACAGAAGGCTTAGGAGGAGGAAAGGTTCTAAAACCCCTTTCTAGAGCCTTGCAGATGCAGAGGCCCTTGGGACTGAGCAGGAGGAGAGAAGATGAGACAACTGTAAGGGGAAACTGAAATCATAACATTGCTGACCCTGACCTCCTCAGAAGGAAGGCAGGTTTGGAAAGCAAAAGCACTGAGTATTAAGCATTTTAATCTTTGTGAAGCAGGTGGACAGGAGGACAGGTAACTCAAGTTCTTCCAAGGGTCACCATCATGAATGCAATCCTTTGTGTTGAAGCGTGGAGATTTTGTTACATTACTAAACTAGAACCTCAGAAGTGGATGACCAGGGAGGGAACTTCAACTATTGATCGTGCACTTCAATAGACAAGTAGGAAAACTGAGACACAGAGCTGATCAATCACTTATCCAGAATGAAAGGCAAGGTGAGGAAAAATCTCAAATCCTCACTGTACACAAGAAAAACAAAGGAACAGGAAGAAGTTACCAACAGGAGAAAATATTCTAACATCTTCCTTTCCCACTCTCCCCCAAACCTGGATTAAAAGCAGTCTTCTCTTTCAAACCATTTTCAGAAAACAATGCAGCCCAGGCTCTATAAGGGGAAACAGAGAGACTGTCAGAGGGAAAGGAACAAGACCAGGGCCAACCGTCTGCATATTCTCCCTGGAGTCTGAAATCCTGCAGAGAGCCACTGTGTGTGGAACAGTCCATTTTTATAGGTGTAAACAATGTGGAGGAATCATGCTAAGGTGGCCTGGATAACTAACTGACAGGGGCTGGATGTAGTCTTTTGAAATAATTACTAAAGCCAGGAGAGAGAGAGCATCTCAGACCCCCAGTGCTCAGAGCCTTTAAATTCTGAGAAATGCATCCTGTGACCCGAGTTCACTCAGAGCCACACACACACACTGGTCGGGTTTAATCAGAGTGTCTGGATGCCAGCAAACAGGAGTGGGGTGCAGTCAGGTTCTTCCAATTATTGGAAGCCTGCTTTTCACTGGAGTGTGGGTGAGTTGTTCTGAGAACTCCTTCCTGGTGCACTTCCCAGGTCCACTGCATCCTGCCAAAAGCAGACTAAACACTGCCACATTTTAAATGACATTTTTGTATCTACATATAGTACAGAGGGTTTCTTACCCCCCTTTATTTTTAGGAAACAGACACCAACTGTAGCCTCATAATTATCTCTTTGAAGCCCAATCCTTTCTTTTCAATGTATTAATGTCATTTTATCTAAAGAAATGTGGGGTTTTTTTTTAAATGAAGGATAAAAGAAAAGTAATGGGATACAGCAAATGAGTCAAGTGCCTTGTATGTGTTCAGAGCATTTTCTGAAGCATATGCCAAGCCCTCTCAGACAGGCAGGACTTTCAAAGACAACGTTAAGTGTCTTTTGTGGGTCTCAGATGATATGGTTCACTTAATTAGATTTTCTGTAATCCCAGGTTAATCCTATTGAGAATTACAGACGTGAATTTTTACATGCCTGCCAGAAACATCTATTGTTCCAAATGTATTTCTGAAAAAAAAAACTTATTTTTAATTCATTACCAGAAGCATTAGCACCAAGACACCCTCTCCCTCTCTCCTCCCTCAGGTGGAGGTGACCATTTTGTTTCCTTTGGATCACACTGTCCTTTTACAAAATTTAAGAAGGGCAGTTTTAATAATTCTTTGTCCTCAATGACATCACCTCTTCCCCAGGACATATTAAGTCCTCTTAAGATTTTGGATGGCAGCTAACTCCTCACTGAATTCCTTGCCACTGGGAACAATGGAGTGTGGAACTGACATTGTATCTGCCATCGTTGACTGGACTGATGGCTCTCCACCTTGACTGAGCATTAGAATCCACTGGGGAGCATTAAGAATTCCATTGTCCTTACCCTAAGCCACATAAAATCAATGAAAGTCAGGGCACAGTATTTTTTTTAAGTTCCCTGGGAATTCCAATATACATCCAGAGTTGATAGACACTGGTTTAGAGTTACACTATACAGCGGGATAGCAACTAGACAAAGGTGGCTCTTAAAATTAATTAACAGATTGGAAATGGAACCACCATATGACCCAGCTGTCCTACTCCACTCCTCAGTATTTATCCAAAAGAATTGAAATCAGCTTACTATGACAATAACATTCATTTCACTGTTTAGAGCAGCATAATTCATAATAGCCAGGTTATGGAACCAGCCCAAGTGTTCATCAACGATGAATGGCATGAATTCCCACAGTGGAGTTCTCTACTCAGCCATAAAGAAGGAAGTTATGCTATTTGTCAATAAATGGATGGAACCAGAGAAAATCATGCTAAGTGAAATAAGCCAGACTGGAAGAACTGGGAAATAAAATTGATGAAATTATGCTATCTGCATGTATGAACATACTCCAATAAATCCCATTCTATGTATAATTATAATGCATTAGTGAAAATGCATATATGTACATAAATAGAAGGAAGACCCAAAGAATAGAGGAAAAGGGAGAGGGGGAAGAAGCATGGGGTGTAAAAGGGAAGTACTAGGAAACAAACTTGAGCAAATTACATTTTGTGCATATATGACTATTTCACCCAAACCCCACTATTATGTATAATTATAATGCATTAATGAAAAACATAAAAAATTTAAAAATTAACATAAATTTTAAGACAGTTTATCAATGCAATAATCCCATTTGAAGTGTTCAGCCTACTCATTTCATTTCAAATGGTTACTTCTATCACTGCTGCAAATGACCCTATCTGCCAGTGTGGATTTTAGGATCTAAAAATCATCATCTGAATCATAAAATATCTGTTTGATGGCTGAGTGTGTACAAAGAACACAGTCGTGGGTATTCAAAGACCTGCCCCTATTTCATGCAGTGTCCAATAACTGAGACCACAGTTTTCCTATCCATGCAATGAAGGGTTGGGCAACATGGTGGGTGTTTCTCCAAATGAGATCAGCAGTGTACCCTGAAAACTCAAGGGATGACGGCCTACAGTGGGTAGGCTAAAACCACTGGCTCTGATGTCCACCACAAAGAGAACAGATGGCGAGGCTCAACAAAATTTCTCTTTGAAAAGCCTGTCTGCTATGTTATAAAAAAAAAAAAGAGAGAGAGAGAGAGAGAAAGCAACACTACGTGTGATATTTTGATCCCTAACAGACTCTCAGCAGCAAGTTCGTAAATTCCTGCTTCAATGCCCATAATCTCCTGGTACGGTGAGGAGACCTCAGTTCAGGGAGCCAAGAGCACTGACAGCTGACAGCTCACTTCTCCTCACACGTCTTCTTTCTCTTATGAAGGAAAGGACGAACGATGCCTGACCTCCCTCTTTCCGGAGTTAATTTGAGGGTCAAACGAGATAATGGATGGCGAAGCTCTTTATAAAAGCATAATGTGGGCTACACAGGCAAGGAGAGGGATGAGAGAGGCTGAAAGCAGTGGCAACTTAGATTTCTGTAGCTAATTTTAAAAGCTTTGGCTTTTAACCTTTGGTATTATGGACTGTAGATAAATGTAAATTATCTTTTGTTATTACAAGAAAGGGTATGGGATTCTATCCTTTTCTCGGATAAGGACATAAAATCGGCCCGGATGCTGCAAATGGGTCCCTTTCATGGATGTGGCCACCCTTTTGTTGGCCCCAGGACATGAAGGGATTCTGTAGCACAGACATGTGAAGGATGCTGAGCTCCGGTCCTTGGCAAGGGGATGGGGTGCTTGGTGGGGAGAAGCAGATGGCTGAGTCTGATAAGGAAAGCTGATACAAAGCAGTGACTGACTCAATGGGGAAACAGCTTAGAAGACCCTCTGCAGAAACTCTAGGCCTCTCAATTATCCATGATATGGGCTGATAATGGAGCAATCATGGGAAAGCTAACAAAAGCCACCGACAGATAGAATGGGCTTCCCTGGCCAGATTATTTCTAGGAGGTCATCTTGTCAAATCGCTCATCATCCATCAAATTTCTATTTGAAATAATCCCATCCATTGGTGGGCAGGCCTATGACTGACTTACCATGTACCTCTTAGCTTCTTTCCAATGAGGACTGGGCCATGTCACAGACACTATGCCATGTGATTCCTGTACATTCTTGATGACCTATTTCTCTCCAGCCATCTTCATGAAGTTGGTGTCATTGCCTCCATAAGGAATTCAGGTAAGAAAACAAGGGCATGAAGCACTCTAGTTTGTATTTAGTTTATTTCATGGGTTAGCCATTGCCTAAAATGGAATTTGTGGCTATATAGGGCCCACAGGGAAACCCTTTCCCTTCCACCCTTTGACATTGAGCTAATATCTACTTCTCTGCTAGTCTCCTGAATTTTGTTCTCTGGAGATGCTCAGAACTCAGCCAGCCTTCTTTTTATATAGCAACCTTTTGAAACATACTTGTGAGCACTAGGGTTTCTGCAGTAGTTAAGTGCTAAGAATTTCGTGAAACATGTTCTTTGTCTTCAAGGAACTTACAGGTTGCTGGAATTTTTAGAGCATAAACCTTCCTCTTAGGGTGCTGCATTCCCCACCTTAGGCATGACCAGCTCCTTCCACACTTGCTTAGAGGAATTGTCCCATTATTCCTCAGATGTCCCTCATCCTGCCCACCTCTTTCTCATAGTCCCTGAATGAATGAATCCTGATTTTCAAACCTGTCTCCCATAACCTTCTCTTACTAGAGCAAAATTTTGTTCTACCTGTTTCCCTGCCAAAGTCTCCAAAGAAGGTGCTAATAAGAAATAAAAAACAAGGTCTGCAGGGAACTGGATGAAGGCAGCAGATAATAAATATCTTCCAGCAAATGGAGTCAGCCTAATAGGAGACAGCTCTGTGAGATGTCATAAGCTAATGGCTGTGGAGGAGAGTGGATATGTTGCTCATGAGGCAGTATGTGGTATCAAAGGCGTAAGTTCTACCTAGGAAAAGCATATGCAGTCAGGGATATATTCCCTCTGCTCTCAGGGGTCTTCCATGTTACTGACCAACTGCATCTTCTTCTAAACAGGTTACTAGAAGTCTAAATTTGCATTCCTTGGCAACACTGGCTGGTTGGAAAGTACTCTTTGGCATTATTCCCTGAGGGGAAACCTCTTTGAAATACAGGTGCCTGAATCAATCAAGGGGCAGATGAGGAAAGATCCCCAAAGCATGGTTGCTAAGCATGAATCTGTCAACAAGGACTCGCTACCCTCCTGCTAAGACATCCGTGACAGAGATAACTACTCTTTCCTCTTAAAGAACACTGCCCAGGACATCACAAAAATATGGCTTGGTCTCCTGCTTCAGAGTCTGTTCCTGCCTCTGAACCCAACCAAAGCTTTAGCTTACACTGTCTGCAACCCTGAAGACTTTTATCCTCTATCTGTTTCATGCCTAGAGATTTTCAGATATCTCCAGAGTTAAACCCCAGCATTCTAATCTTGCTCGCATAGCACCCACAAAGGGAGGAGGAATTCATCACTTGATAGACAGTTGACGTAACAGGTATTTACACAGAGAAAACAGCTAACACCTCCAGAGAAAGTCAGTTCATTAAAATGAATGACACATGTAAATATTAAGAGAGGTCAAGATATATTCAGAATGGCACAGAATCTTCACAAGGAAAGGACCTAGGTCTGAAAGAATTTAAGTGGGAGTTTTAAAAGGTAGAACTGGAAGAAAGATGCTGTAGCCTTTCCCATGCCCTGGCACTCATCTGTAGCCATCTTTTCTGTATCACAAATTGATGGCTTATTTCCTGGAAAACCCACTGCCCGGTCCTCACAGTGGCTGAAGCCCAGTTTGACTGCTTAGGGCTTTGAAGTTCTGCTTAAGACATATCAGGCTTTTCTCTTTCTGCCTCTGACATTTTTTTCCCTGAGAGGAGGTACTAGGGATTGAACTCAGGGACACTCCACCACTAAGCTGCATCTGCAGCCCTATTTTGTATTTTATTTAGAGACAGAATCTCACTGAGTTGCTTAGCACCTCGCCATTGCTGAAGCTGGGTTTGAATCCACGATCCTCCTGTCTCAGACTCCTGAGCCACTGGGATTATAGCCTGCCTCTGACATTTTGACCTACCACTTGGAGTCTCACTTCTGTCTGGACAGAGGAGATAGTACATGATGCTGCTTTGTGCCCTAGTATGTCTATCTCTGGTGTGATTGTCCAACCTCCCCAGATTAACACAGATCAAGGACTCTAGGATCTTAATAGTGTCTATACTCTTATGTAGGGTTGTTATAGCTCTACCCTTACACACACAGACACACCCAAAAGCCTAAGCCTGACCTTCCTTCCGCTCCCTAACTCTGCAGCTGGCCCTAGGACTGAATCTGCAAGAAGCTTTACAGAGCAAAGAATGAACTGAGCTCACCATGGCTACATAACTGAAATCCTTTGCTTATGGCAGTATTTCACCAGCTCGCCCAACTCCCTTCAATGGATACTTGATCCTCAGTACTGGGGTAACCATTAATATCTTGCTGCTGAACATGCAACAACACTGTGCACATTGAGAACGTGACGCAGGGTAAAATGTCATGCAAAGACAAATCCCGCATGATGCCACTTATGTGAGGTATGTAAAATATTCAAATTCAAAATGTCCAGGAGTGGAATGGTGGTTGCTAGGCCCTGCTGCAGAGGAAATGGGGAGTTAGTAATTTACTAATCAACAGGTATAACATTTCAGTTAAACAAGATGAATATGCTCTAATGATCTGTTGTACAGCATTGTAGCTACAGTAAACCATGCTGTATGGCACACTTAAAAACATATTAAGAAGGTAGATCTCATATTAAGTTTTATTATCACAATAAAAGAACATTTTATAAAATGAATTCAAAAGCTGGGCACAATGGTGCATACCTGTAATCTCAGCAACTCACAAGGTTGAGGCAGGAGGATCACAAGTTTGAGGTCAGCCTCAGCAATTTAGCAAGACCCTCACCAAATTAAGAGAGACCTGTCTTACAATAAAAAATAAAAAGGACAAAGGTGAAGCTCAGCAGTAAAGCACCCCTGGGTTTAATCCCTAGTACTGAAAAAAAATTATATATTTATTTGTTTTTAATTTGCAAGCTAAGGAGGAAAAGTGTAAGTGTTACACAGCTGCTAATTGAAAAGTTACTATCAAGTGAGCACAGTCCTGGCTTGGTGACATGACAAGGTGTGGAGATGTCACTTTGAGAAAACTCAGCAAAAAACACCAATACTATCAAAACCAGGAGCCAGAGGAAATGTTCCTGGGGACAGCAGAGGAAACAAGCAGACTTTTTGATGAACATATTTTAAAAGAAGCAAAGGCTCTTTCAAATAATTACAAATTGAAAAGTTGGCCCTGAAACTGAACTTTGAGTTGACGGATGAGAAAAGATGAAACTTTTTCTTTTCCCCTGCAAATAGTACTAAGGATCTTTTCACAAAGACATGATATTTTTTCCCCCACTGAAGCCCCATTGGAAAAAGAAAAGCATGATGAGGAGAAATTCAGATTACAGAACAATAGCGACAATTCTTTCACTTGTTCCTGAGGGAAAATTTTCAAGTTAGCTTCTTGGTGAGTTGGAGAACTACAGGTTTATGTGGGAGACCACTGGACATCTTAGACACTGGTAGATGGATAGCTTTAGAGTAATGGCTTGTCCTTATTTTTTTTTATGTGACTTTGGTTATTCTATGCAGATTTCCTTTGGTTAGCTTTCCAATGTCCTATTCAAAGACCATCTTCAGTATATTTTTAGAGAGGTCCTGGTCTTGATAGGAACTTCTCTGACATTTGCAATGAGGTATGTGGTGCATCAAATGGGCAAAACTTTGACACAAATGCTCTTCGTGCAACCTTCTTCTATGGCTTACTTCTCTGAAGTTGGCTCCCAGGGTGAATTAAACTCTTGCTTTGCTCACATGAAACATTTCCAGAAATAATCATCCTGAATTTGAAAGAAGCACTTTGTGCTAGAATAGGAAAATTTCCATTCCTAATCACAAGACTTTACAAGTAAATACTGGTTAGGATCATTTATATTTAGAAATAAATTTAGAAATTTGATCAAACATATTATATAAAACCTTTCATACAATAATAGATAAATCATTAATATGTGGAAACTAGGGGTAGAGAAATCAGATCTAGAAAATAAAAATAGAAGATCTCCAATTCAATTTTAACTTCTAACAAGCAAATATGTATGTACATATTATATGTGTGTATATATATTATGTCTCTGTGTATATATACATATATACATATGTCCCACATAATTTGGAAAACTTGTACTAAAACAAATATTTGTTTATATATGAAATTCAAATTTAATGGGAGTCCTATATTTTTATCTAGCAATTCTATTGTAAACTCATCTGCCAAAATAATGAACTGCACTAGGTAAGTCAATCCTTAAACTCCAAGTTATTTTTACTCTAAATCCCAGAATCATTTTCTTTGCAACTATCATCTCTATGAACTGAGAATGTTCTTGATGAGTCTCCACAGAGGCAACATCGTTGGGCAGAAGAGATCCAATTTACAGAAACACTGACAGTTTGAAAACTTTTCACATCCATGTAACTGAGGTCAGAGAAATCCAGGTTAGGATCTTTGATTTCCGCAGAGAAGGCAGAACAGGCCTCTGATGCTGACAGGTGACCCACAATGTAAAAGGCCTAAGGATGAAAGGATTATCCATGGTGCTAATTGATTGAGGAATTAGGGCTAATGTTCTCTTTCATCCTCTGAGTTGCCACTGGTTTTAAGAAAACAACTAAGACCTAAATCCTAGGGTAAGGATCATTTATATTTGGAGCATGTACCAAACTGGATTAGTGGGTAACTTTTAAGATCTTTTCAGAATTCAGTCCTCATAGATGTTTGTTAACACATACCAAAAGTTAACCAGTGCATTCATCACACATTCCTGAGGCTTGGGCTGGGTCGTTCAGCAGAGGCAGTATCAAGGAGATGTTGTCATGGTATTAGAAGAGAGTTTGCCCTTATTCTTCTTTGTGGCTTTAATATCCTGAGTAGATTTCCTTTTGTTACCTTTTCAATGTCCTATTCAACAAAATCCTCCAGCATTTTTTCAAGAGGGGTCCTGACAGTTTGGTGAGCAGCCCAAAGAATAGGTAAATGCAAAAGAATATTATGAAATGGGCTTTGATAGGGTCCCTAAGAGATGCAGAGAGGAGTCATACAAATCAAGGTATGAAGGAGTGGTTGTTCAGTCTTAGTGAATAAAACAGTAAGTCTGAAGTAAGTCTTGAAATACACGAATGAGTCAGATGCTCAAGGTGAGGAACAGCAATCCAGGCAGAGGGAACAGCATGAGCGAATACCTAAGACATGAAATTAGATCCTGTGTCCAGGAAACCATAGGAATTGCAGCTGTGAAAACACAGGAACCATCTGCTTAGGAAAGAGGAAAGGAGTGAGACTGGAAATGTAGGCAGGTTTTGTATACACAAACATACACACACAGACGGATCATATATAAAATAGACAGCAATACCTTTCATTGTTTGGCCAATATAAATGAAGAAATTGCTTAGTGTTGTACCTATATGGAATCATGCAAAGATATAAAGACAACAGTAAATTAGGTAACTGTGCAAAAAAAAAAAAAGGCCAAATGTTCATAATTTTTGTGTCCCTCAGTCAAAATAAATGGCTTGGTGTTTCAACTATTCGGTTTGTATTTGGATGTGTTGAGTCCTTAAAATTTGAAGGACTGTCATGCCTGTGACTGATATTTAGGGTGGGTCTGTGACTGTTGTGGATAAGGTAAAATACCTCTGTCCCACCTTACAGAGCTGGTGGAGAAGAAGATAAGGAACCTAGGGAAAGAGAAATAACATTCTATTTTCTACCTATAGCACTAGCTCCTGAACTGGAATCATGAGAGACACTTAATCCTTACAGACATTCAAGGTAGGGATAATTATTTTAATTTGAAGAACGAAAAGAGAATCAGAGAACTTTAAGTTCTCCAAGTTCTGACATCAGATAAGGTGGCATAACCTAAATTTGACCCCAACTACAGGAAATGAGCCCACATACACATGCCAAGCGTTCTTTAAATCTTTAGCGAAAACAGTCAAAGAAAAGTGGCTCGTGATAGAACAGAGGTGATGCCTATGCAAAGAAGGAAATTAATTTCATTCTGATTTCCCCTGATTTGTACTCTATGTACCAAATCACAGCCCTCTTTGCAAAATTAAGGGCATTGGTTATCTTTGCATTCAGTGGTGGTGGCATTATACTGGCATGCAAGCATTCCTGGCTAAAGAGGAGGAATATCAGGTTTTTATAAAATCATTCATCAAGAGGTGAGACCTAACCCTGATTAGCGTTTCAATAAGAAGGCTGGGACTAAATAGAGACTAAGCACAAGATCACAGCAGCAATTAGGCATCTTCTAGACAGCCACGCTTTCCTCAGACCAATTGAGTTTGAGCAAATGAGATTTTCTTCCCCTTTTTCTCTTTTTTTCCCCCTGCTGTGAAATGAACTGCCTTAAATAACTGATGATGTGACAGCAAGCCTGTTAAAGGAAACATTTGCCCATTAAGTGAGGCTTTAATTAAGCAGAGCAGAGGCTAATCACTCTTCCATCTAATAAGTGATACAACCTGGTTAAAATCACCCTGCTTACAGGGCACAGTCTAGACACCTCACCAGTAAACTAGAAGCAAAGCAACCATAAACTTTGAGAAAGCACAAGACACTTTGCAAAGCCATGGATGTCATTGGAGCTATGTGCATGCAAATAGTTAATCAAACATTAAGATTTGTCTTCTGATTACTCTTTCTTTAGATTTATTTGGAACTATGAAGCTATATTCACTTTTCCTTTAGATAAGCCACTTGGAAATTAATGATAAAAAGTTTGGCTCTAGGACCATGAGCAATTTGAAAGTCCCCAAGTGTGCATCAGCAGCCCCAGGAAAATGGGGATTACAGGTGTCTTGTTCACCATCTTATGTCCAGTGGGTAACAGGGTATTGAGCATGTCAACATCATTCAAAGAACACTTGCTGAATGACAGTGTGAGAAAAAATGATTTATACTTGTACACACTCGTGGCTAAAGGTATCATCCTAGAAATGGGCTTGGATGGCATTACAGGTTTAATTGTGTCTCCCAGAATGATGTTAAAGTCCTAACCACCCCCTTTCCCAACCTCCGAATCTGTGAATGTGACCTTATTTGGAAATAGTTTCTTTATAGATCTTCATGTTAAGACAAAGTCATTAGGGTGGGCTTAAATGTAATATGGTTGGTGCCCTTTAAAAGGGAAGTTTTTGACACAAAAAGATCATACACAAAGCAAATAAATCCAGAGACTTCTGGAAGCAAGGAAGAAAGAATGGAACAGTCTCCCTCACTGCCCTCAGAAGAAACCAGCTCTGTCCACACCTTGATTTTGGACTTCAAGTCTCCAGTAACTTTGGGACAACGTATGTCTGTTAATTGGGCTACTAGTTTGTGGTAGTGATTTGGTCCCTTGGAAGGAAACCAGTCTACTAATAACAGGGAAGGGCAAAGTGTGGACTGATTCAGACTGGGGAAAGTCCACTGTCACGATGCCAGTCACCTCCTGCAAGTCTACAGGTACTGCTGCAGCCAAGAGGCCACAGCCCACCTCTGTTCTTCCTGACCGTGAGGTCACATTTGAAAAATCTGACAAACAGCAGAATACACTTCTCCTTGGGTTAATGTGAAGATCAAACGAGATGATTCTTGTGAAGTGTTAAATATTGTGTATAGCATGGAGTGAGCACTCAATGAATACTACCTTTATGATTACAGTTTTAAAGCTCTGACCCAAGAACTTAATGACACTAGGTCAATTTTACATTTTTCAGGTTTGTCATCCAAGCACCATGGACACGATTATATCTGGACGGAGCAGATGGAGCTGGCTGGTAATGTAGGACTTTAGGTAGTTCCCTCCAAATCCAAGGGATATGACCACAATTTAGGCTGCTTTAATAGCTGGCTTTAACAGCTGCAAATCTCCCCACTCTCATTCTCTCTCCCACTCCCCAAATTTATCAAGAGGAGACGATGGAATCTGAAAAGACCTAGCTGTGTTGGAATTAAGCCTGGTGGCCTGAAGGTCAGCAGAGCCAGCAAAGTGCTGGAAGTGGGGCTGCAGAGGCTTTGGGCGGTGATGATCTTCAAGCTCCTGAAAATGCAGTTGGGGATGAGAGCTTGTGACTGTGATCAGTGTCCCCCCCCCCCCGAGAGGCCCGAAGGGAAAGAGAACATCTGCCAATCACAGCCTTCTTGACAATTAGGAGGCTTCTTCGTCCTCTACGCTAGGGAATGTGACCTAGGCTTTGATATCCTTCTCTTGTTTACTCTTCAACAACTCGGTGACACAGTTATTACCACCTTTATCTTAAAAGTGAAGGAAGTGACATTCAGAAGACTTTTGGAAATTCAAAGTCACAAAGCACATCAAGAAGGTAGTATTCCCATCCAGTGTAACCACAGGCTGACTGAGCTAACCATTGAGCTCCACTGCCGCCTGGCACCCACAGCGCTGCCCCTGCGAGAAAGTGACTCTTCTTAATGGGCTGTTCCTAACATTGTAAGCCGAGCACTGCATTATCAAAGCCATCTGCTGATTGTTTATAGCTATGTACTTAAAAAGGCATAAATGCTTTTTGAATACCAGTAGTATGTGTCCTTAATTTTCTGTATTGTTTATGAAATACCTGCAGTGGAGCAATCACAATAATAATTCATACTTTATAGCACTTTGTAATTTACCAAGGGCTTTCATGAACATTAACTCGTTTTATACATCACTCGACTGATAAAGGTGCGGGTTATTATTACCCTCATTTTATTGATGGAGAAGGAAGCAAGTCATACATGGTCTTTGGCATTTGCAGATCCTAATGAACTGAAAGATGCTACTTGGGAGGAAAACTGAGGCTGAAAGTCCTTTCCTGAGAAATGCAAGTACTTCCTTCAGGGAAAATACAGCCCCAGAATGAGAGTGGATGTCTCCAAAATCGGTCCCAATCTAGCTGCCTGCTGAATGCTTCTTATCCAGGAGGACGTAGCTGATGAATCATAGCCAATAATGACAGTGGCAAATAACTGTGTATTTATTACATACTTACTAATGTGCTAAGCATTCTACACCATTTGCTTTCTTTAATCTGCACATAGCCTTGTGGGATTTTTTTTTCAAATGATGTTTTTCCCTTGTTATTGGTGAAGGAATTGTATCTTCAAGTAGTTAAGTAACCCCAACAATAACCTTGACCATCTGATTTTAGATATTTTAATTTTAATAATTTGAGTTTACCCCATTAAATCCCAAGTTTTCAATTCTGCAAACATAATTATTTCAAAGTTATCCTCAGTTGTATATGTTCTGCTCAAATGAAATTTTTATAGGTGTTCCACATCTGAGATAATGGAACAAAATGGATTATGAGAGACGGCCCAAATTGTGCAGCCTCTTTAAAAGCTGTGTTCTTTCTTTCATGTTCCTCCACTCCCAGAGTCTCTTGATTTTCCCCTATGGTTTGCACTAGGTCAGAAATATGACTGGTGGCCTGATTCAGAAGTTTGGCTTTGGACTGCTCAGTACTCAAGAGGCTCTGGGTTCAGTACTGCACCTGCCTGAAGGAAGGTGCCTGTTAGGTTCATGTCCCATAGGGACTGCAGTTTGCAATTCAAGAGATTGATTTTGTGCAAACACCAGAACCCATGCATCCAAATATCCTGGTGGAGACAACTTTGGAGACACAAAACAAATGCAGGTCTATCTTGTTAGGGTCACAAATCACTGTTCAAGACAACACGTGTTCAGGGCACATTCTTGCTTCCATCTCATCTTTGGATAACTTCAGATGGTTTATTTCCTCAAGACAGAATTCTTGCCATTTCCTAAAGGATTACAATCAGTGTTCCAGAGAGATCATAAGCCAAGGCAGTGTCAAAGGGCACTAGAGTACAGCCCTCAGTGGGAGATTAACTTTGAAGGCCACAGAATCACTTGGGTGCTTACATCCCAATCTGTTTGCACTACTCAATCCCTTGATGCTCTGTCTGAAATAACTTGAAAAGGAAGGAATCTGAGATGAGAAGACAAAGGGCAGAAAGAAGATTGGGCAAACTTATGTTGAAAAAGAAAATGCAGAGACAAAATATACTATGGCCCTGGATTTATGTTAGAGAGAGTGGAGTCATTTAAGGGGGGTAACCAAATTTCATCATGGGGGTCTGTTATGTGTACCATCACTGGACAGAGAAAACCCGACAGCTCAGGCTGAGGCAAGGCCCACCATTATGTCTACGGTGCTCCATTTTGAATTTGAAGTATTAGCTTTATTCCCTTCTGCTCATGTTGCTCATCAGCTGTAGGACACCAGGCATATCATTCAAACTTTCTTACATGCCCCAGCATAGGGCAAAATGGAAGGAACTAAATAGGTCCAAAACTACAAAATAATAAAGTACTTCATGTTATAAGCATTAAGTTTGTGGTAGTTTATTACAGCAGCAATAGCAAACTAATAAACATATTTAAAAGATGAGGAAACTGAAGCTCCATGGGGTTAAATATCTTGGCCAAAGTCACATAGCTAGCTCACAAAGACACTAGAAAGATCCACGCAGGCCATTTCACAGCTCTTGCGCCTATGTGCTAGGCTATATTGCTTTGAAGAAGGAGGAAGAGACACAATTGCCCCAAGTTTAAAAATAATGTAAACCTTCACAGCCCTGCAAGGTCGTAAAGACCATCACTGTTTCTCTTTTTCTCTTTTCTCTTCAAAAGGAGAGCGTGGCCCAACAGACTAACTGTTCTGTTTGAAATCTCACAATTAGAAGCAAATATGAAATGGCAATCTAGTTTGGCTGGCTCTTTGTGCAGTTCACCACGGTCCCCATGCACTGTGCTGTTTCTGTGTTCTTTAAGGTGTTTTAATTGCCACGGCCCTTTTGCAAAGAGAAGCATGTGCCAGGGTGACCAGTGTGCAGAGCCTGCAAAAGCCCAAGAGGAGCCCAGGACCTTGCCACTTTCACAAGCTGAGATGGCTCCCACCACAGGCTGCAGAGATCGAGATGTGACTGGATTCTATCAATCACTGGGGATCTCTGTCTATTCAGTCCTGATAAGTGGAACTGTATAGTCTTATGTCTTACTGGGACCATCATGCCAGCTCCCCATTTTGGAAGCCTCCAAATGAGACAGGCAATGGTCTAGGCACATCAGAGGTAACTCAGTCACACAATCCCTATTGCATAAGCACTGATCATTGCATGATTTTAGTGATCACCCCTTTGTCAACCACTTTTGACAAATAAGCAGGGAAACAGCAGTTACTAGTCTAGCAACCCGTAGATAAAAGATAAAAAGTAATGTTGACCCAGGCAACATTTACTCCTAGGTCAGGGCGTGTGTCCAAAAATCAGCAGGAGTATAATTCAAGAAGAATTCACCATTTTTTCTTTTTTTTAATCCCATTTTATTGTTTAATTTCTTTAAAGCTAACGAAACTACAAAAAATGGAGAAAGAGGATGTCTGCTCCTTAAGACTTCCATTTCCTAAGTCCTAGCTCTTTTATACACAGAGAAGATCTAATTTTATTTGTGCTTCCTGAATGCCACCTAACAGTGGGGGAACTGGGGCTCTGCTGGGGGATGGCAAACAGAGCTTTTGTTCTGATCTCACTGCTTAGGTTAATGCATCCTGACTCCTCCACTGTTTCCAGGGATGCTGGGATTCCACTGTCTGTTGGGGAAGAAAATGTCCCTGTGAGAGAAACAATGAGATGAAGCAGTATTTACAAAATTTGAGTCAGATTCCCATCCTGTCTAACAGGATGGGAATTTGACCCATTATTTACACTCGTAAGCTGAGAATGACTTCAAAAGCCCTCTTGTGAACCACAGGGGAGAGAATGATTTAAGCAGCTTTAATGTAGACATGGACTTAACAATAGAAATGTGTGTCTTCTTCTACAAAAGAGAAAATCGACAACATTTACTTCCATGGTTAACAGGGCATTTAATTCTAAGCCTTGTTTCTAAATGTCTGTGGATCCCACGTCTCTAGGATTTCCCAGAGAAATTCCTCTTGCATTGGGGAAATAAGGATGCACAGAAAAGTCTAGGGAGAGATCAAGCTGAAAATAGAGAAGGAAGCAAAAGGGAAAATACTTTGAATGCCTGGAAAAGAGAATGTAGCATTCTTTATACAGCCTGAAAAAGCAGGCTGACTCCCTCCTCCCCATACCCTCTTTTCCTAAGGCTTGCCCCACCTCTGTAGCCGCACCGCACCCAGCTCACAAAGAGATTGTGAGAGAAGATGAGAGTAAAGAGGTGAGGGTGATTTCTGAATTTTGAAATATTCTACAGAAGCAAATCATTGTTTATATCATTCCCATTTAAGTTATTCCTAAATTCTAGGGTCTGTCTTTTCTGAGAGCCAGCAGGATGGAGTGGGAAACATCTGGACATTGGGGCTAGAAAGGTTAGTGGTGATGTCCCAGCTCTAGTATTAACTAGTTCCATGGCCTCTCAGGCAAGGTGCAAGCTGATCTGACTTTTGGCTTTCTCAACTATAGAATGGGCATGTGCTTCCTCTCTTACCCCATGAAGGAAGTCCTCAATCAAGTTCGGTCAGCTCTATTTTTTCTATTTAAACTAAGCCCATTTCTCAGAACATTCAAAAAAAATTGACTATAGTTTAGTTTGTAGAGTTTGCAGAGTACTTTAAAATAACAACAACTGAATTGGAATATAATTCACTTTCATAATGCCCACCCCTTTAAAATATACAGAGTTTACTAGTAGTTTTATAGCATTGTACATAGACTACCACTACCTACTTTGAGAACATTTTCATGATCCCACAAAGCAATCACTTAGCCACTAATAGCTACTATTTTTAAGACACATTTTACTAATGAACATCTTCCAATACCCCAAGGCCAAGGGAAATCTCTAAATCACACAAGGAATTATTTCTAAATGTGCAGTCAGACCCTAAGTGCAAAGCACTTGTCTTCCCCTCTGGGACTTCCAGATGGACAGGGGAGATCTCCCCAGCATGCCCATATAAACGGTAGGTTTTTGGAGGGCAACGACCAAGTTTCCTGACCATTCTTTTCTTCTTACACCTAAGCTCAGCACTGAACACACAAGTAGGTGCTTGATAAACACACGGGTGCCAATTGATTGGCCAAATGCCACTTCTTCTGGAGACCAACACGTTTGTCATCTGTCTGCTTCTCTCAATGCTGAGGTCCTTCACAAGCTGTCATGTTCCATGATTATTCTCCCCAAAGAATGTGCTGTTAATTTTTCATCTTAATGAACTGTCCAATGAGTTTAGCAACAGGAATAGTGATAAAACATAATAAAAATGGCTTCTGCCTGGCTATTGTCAGAAACCTTCTCTCTACAACATGGGCACATAATTGAAATAAAATATCTCAATGGCTACAAACACCATTTGTCAAGAATAAAGGAGAATAAGTGCTATTTCAAAAATTCATACTAACAGACTTTATAAACATGGATTACTGGAACATTTCTCCGATCGATACCCACTCAAGCATTTAAGTGCATGGCTATTATTCTCTTTTGTTTGCTTGAGTGAAACCACTTTGGGCACCAAGGTACATGTCAGCCCCAATTTTCTAAAGGATTATGGATGCATAGTCTTTCCTGTTGGAGAGATGGGTCAGGCAGGCAGTAGCAGGCCTGAAAGGCCCATGTTAATGCACAGATGCACACCTAGGAACACCATTATGCAGCTATGAGTTTCTCAAGAGAGGAGTGTTCCCAAAAGACATGCCATTCAAATGTGAGTGATGGTCAGGAGGAACTCAGAGAGAGAGAGAGAGAGAGAGAGAGAGAGAGAGAGAGAGAGAGAGAGAGAGAGAGGGGTTTGAAGATTCTGCTCATTCCAACAATGTGCAGAAGCCTGCACTCCAGCCTTCTGCCCCAGGATATTCTCTAAGGCAGGCACGTTGACCACAGTATTCCTGTCTACTCATAAGGGAAACATTCAATAATCATGAATTTGCTTTGTTATTCCACTCAAAAAATATTTACAGAGCTATTACTGGTGTGGACAGCCATGTTCTTGACACTTGGGACATAAAGAGGGCAAGGCACATCACGTCTCTGAACATCACGGGCTTATAGTCCCATGAGGGAAATAGACCAAAAGTCAACCATGGAATGAAAACAATATTCACTAATCATGGTAACTACCATGAAGGATTAGACAGAATGACAAAATGATGAAGGACTGGAGAACATGGCTTTAGAGGCTATGAGGTCAGAAGAGTGTGTCAAATGGGGACATCTAACATGAGCCCTAATTGATGAGAAGGTATCTGTCCCATGCAGAGACTCCACCAAGACTGGGAAAGCTGGTAACGCAAAGCCCCTGGGGACGGGAGGAATGACTTGTGGGAGGGGTGGCAAGGGTCCTGCACAGCTTGGTGGATAAACTAGAGGAGAGGTAGAGAGGTAGGGAGTGACCACAACAAGGACAGTACTGGCCGCACAGTGAATCTGATTTGATTCCAATTTATATGGGATGCCATTAAGTGGTGTTGAATAAGGACCAGGGCGATGGCAAGAAAACCTCCACTTCACTTACTCCTGACCTTTACCCCATCCTGCTGAAAAGTAAATCTAGACCTGCTTCTCTTCTATCCCGTCCTTTTAATTTCTGATCCTTTGCATCTGAACCTCAGTCCAACCTCTGAAAACCCATCCTGGGCAGACATGCCAGGCTCTTTTTTTCTGTGCCAGCCTGAGTCCCTCCTATCTCTGATGGTGCTACCTGAGTGGACTCCTAGGATGGATGAGGTAAAGACCATTTAGAATAATATTCCCAGTCTCTAGGAAGCAGTATTTATTCTACAAAGCAATTATCAGTGCTCAGGCAATGGGAGACTTCTTTTGTCCCTCCATCTAAGGGCTGACACAGCTAGGGTGCTCTGGGAGATGCAAAATTAAATTGAAAAATCAAGAGTAAAATGTGTCTTCAAAGTAGAAGTCATTTAAGTTTCATGTAAACAGAGATCCTTTACCGTCTTGCTCACTCTGCTGTCTTGGTACCTAGCCCCGCACTGAGCATCTGTTGAAGAAGCAAGCATTTAATGAAAACAATGAATGAACAAGTGAATCTGATGTATTCATGCAGAGACACAGGAGGCTTGTTGCAAAATACTCAATAGAGGTTGTCGCAGCTTGGATTATCTGGAAGGCAAACTCTGAGATGGAGTTTGGCAATGGGGATGCTTATTAGGGGGAGCCCTTGGAAGGAACAACTAGGGAAGGAAAGGTGAGGAAAACAGAACTCTACTAAAATAGAAGGTGATGTATGATGCAGCCCAGTGACAGCTCAGACTGCCCTCATGGTCTTCTGGGCTAAACATGACCTTTCAAAATCACCCCAAGTACAGCTGAGACGGACAAAACTTTACTGGTCAGTCCTCCAATGGAAGCTAACTGAACAAAGGGCATGACTTTCAATGAGCCAGAAACTGCACATGGAGCAAATCTTGGGGGTGCTGAGCCAGAAGTTATCTGC
This sequence comes from Callospermophilus lateralis, assembly GCF_048772815.1. Classification (NCBI taxonomy): domain Eukaryota; kingdom Metazoa; phylum Chordata; class Mammalia; order Rodentia; family Sciuridae; genus Callospermophilus; species Callospermophilus lateralis. The sequence goes on from NW_027510154.1 coordinate 899,687, forward strand.
CAAGAGTACCCCCAGAATCCAGGACTACCAGTCCTCCAAAGAAGCAGAAACTGGTTCTTAGAGTAGTAAAGTTTGGATCAAAAGTGTCAGTCCTCCAAATGTCCATGGGCAAAAGTCTTGGTCACCAGCCTGTGGCACTATTAAGAGGTAATGGAATCTTTAGGAGATGGGAACTGGTGTTAGAAAGTTAGGTAACTGAAGTTGTGCTCTTAATGAAAATATTGGGGGCTGGAGATATAGCTCAGTTGATTGAATGCTTGCCTTGCATGCACAAGGCCCTGGGTTCAATCCTGAGCACCACACAAAAAAGAAAATATTGTGACCCCAAGCCCTTTGCTCTCTCCCTTTTGTTCCCCAATTGCCATAAGGTGACCTGTTTTGCTCCACTACACATCCCCACCAAAATTTTGTGCTTTACCACAGGCCCAAAAGCAATGGAACAAACTTGGAAAGAGGGAAAGCTCTGAAACAGTTACCCCCCCAATAAATCTTTACTCCTTTAAGTGGATTTGTCTCACGTATTTGTTATAGCGATGGGAAGCAGGCAACAAAAAAACTGGTACCTGGAGTGGGTCCATGCCATGACTATAAATGACCATGTTGTTCAGAAACCTTTGGGATTTGTTTATAGAAGGAATTTGGAAACGTTTGGAGAAGCAGGCTAACAGAAGCCTGGAATGCTATAAATGGAACTTAACTGGTGAATCTGGTGAGGGCTCAGGAGTCAAGAAATGCTGATGGAAATACAGGATGCAGATACTAAATGGCAACGAGGTTTCAGATGGAAATGAGGAGCTTACTGCGAACTGGATTAGAGGCCACACATGTTGCATTCAGGCAAAAAAAAAATATCTACAATTTGTTCATACCCTGAGAGCTTGTGGGAACCTGAGTTTGAAAGTGATGGACTAGTTATCTGACAGAGGAAATATCAAGGTAGCACAGCATTCAGGCTGTGGCATGTTATTACTGGGTCCTTTCAGCCAAATTTACAGTGAATCTCAGGAGCAAAACTCAGAGGGAGAAGATTTTAAAATCTTGCAACTTAGCCAGCAAAGAAACACCCTTAAAGTTCTGTCCAGGGGAGGTGCAGATGTTAAAAGAGATTGGCGCCATTAGAAAGAAACTAAGTGCTTTGCCTAGGGATAGGAAAGATGCCTCTCAGGAATCACCAGGACTCCACCCCATCACAGGCACAGAGGTAGAAAGGTGTGAACACCTTTCAAAGATTATCCTTTGAGAAGAGAGCACCAGGGTACCTGCATACACTGGACCACCTAGGGAATTGTTTCCCATGTTCAGCAATCAAGGCACTCAGAGGCTGCTATAGCCACAGACTTCACAAGTCCTAGCATAGTCAGCAGACCTTGGCATTGTCTACTTTTACAGGCATACAGAATATAAAATTTATGAGGTCACAGAGACCTCCATCAAGATTTCAAAGGATAACCGGGAAGACCAGACCATATGTTGTAGAGTCAGAGTTTGTGCAAGCAGCTCCTGAAGGGAAATGCATTAGGCTGTAAGAATAAAGCTGAAATCACAGTGGAGACCCCAGGAAGGATGAGATGTCAGAAACATTGAACACCTGGCAAGAGATACTGCAGGCAGGGACATGAGCAAGTCTATAAAGATGGCCATGCAGATTTTAACCAGCATGCCCATAGGGGCAGGGCTCTCCAACACTTGGGGAACTCAGATCACACTACATCATTTTATTTTAGCTTTTTTGAAAGTATCAAGACCTAAGAGACACAGTAGATACCAAATAGGTAGAATTGCTTCTAAACTGAACATTAAATATATTAGTCAGATTTTCGTTGCTCTCACAAATAATTGAGATGAATCAATTTATAGTAAGAAAGATTTATTTTAACACATGGTTTCGGAGGTTCCTTTCCACAGTCAGCTGGTGCCCTTGCTTTTTGGATTATAGAGATGTGATGTGCATCTCTGACCCTACATCATGCACCCTAGATATAGAACATGGAACTATAGGACTTACATGGTTTTTTTTTTTTTTTCTGTTGTGTTTTGACTACGCTTTGGTCCCACCCCACATTTCTGTCTCTATTCCTCTGTTTTGGAATGGGAATATTTACCATGTGCTATTGTATCTTATAAGTATGTGAGTTTCTTTTTATCTTAGGTATTCACATGAAAGTGTTTGCCTTGAGTGTCAGCAGAGACTTTGGACTTGGACTTTTGAGCAATGCTAGAACCAGGGACTGTCAAAGTTGGACTAAATGTACTTTGCATTGTGAAATGGACATGAGTCTTTTAGGGGCCAGGGTGAAGGGTTATGATTTGGATTTTAAATCTCCCCAAAAGATTATTAGCCTATGGTGCTATTTGGAGACAGGATGGCAGAAATTTTAGGGGGTGGGACCTAATGGGAGGAAGTTAAGTCTCAGGGGTGTCCCGTTGGAGGGGACATTGGGACCTCTGTCAATCTTCTCTCACCCTTTGCTCTCAGGCCACCATGATATGAGCAGGTTTGCTCTTCCACATGCTCCCACCACATCTCCACAGACCCCAAACCAAGGGCACCAGCTGGCCATCAAATGGAACCTCTGAAACCATGTGTCAAAATAAATCTTTCCAACGTTAAGGTGGTTCATCTCAATTATTTTCTACGGCAATGAAAAGCTGACCAATATATTTAATGCTCAGTTTAGGAGCAATTCTCTCTGTTTGGTTTCTATTGTTTCTTTTCATCTTGATATTTTCCAAACAACTGAAATAAAATGAAGCAATCTCTGCCGTGATGTGGGATGGTTGCTGTGTGATTTGATAAATGCAATGTAGTGTTGGTTTTATGTGGGGAAAAAAAATCTAGAATTCTGGTTTACCATGTATCCCTGGGTAGGATAACTCCTTTTCCTATGCTCTGCTTGACCTCTTTAAGCCTCAGTTTCTTCTTGCATGGAATGCAACTCAAGTGATCACAGTAGATAATTTACAGGGAAGCTATGTGCAAACTTTAAAGAGGTGTGCCTTTAAAGGACAGGCCCCGGGCCCTGAGCTTACTGTTCCTAATGGGGAAGGCAGCATTGGTGCATTGGCAAAGACTGGGCTAAAGATTACTGTTCCAAGTCCATTTTCAAAAGGAAAAATATTTGCCCCATGTCTGCCAAAATTCTCAGCAGGGAAAGGCCAGGTAGATGGAGACAATATCTCATCCCTCTGAAAGCCTATTCACCAAAACTGCATATATACCCCCACACACCACAATAGATGGCATGAGATTGATTCTCTTCTTAAGGATCCTGCAGACTTAAAGATAAATGAACAGCAATGTGTCAACAGAGGAACATTAGTGCTGACTTTTCCATTAGTCACAGTAAGCACAGTGCCTGAGGCCCACAGTGATTTTAGATGGTTTACAGGAAAGTTTTAATTTCTTTTACAATGAGAAAAAAAAATGACCTTTTAGGATAGAAGATTATATTTATCTTTATACCAACATAGCCATAAATATAAATTCATATTTGTTGTATGGAGAAAGTGGAAGTCATAGGAAGACCCTAAGGAACCATGACCTCTGAAAATAAGGGGAAAAGAGATATACTATCTCATGGGGTCTGGGAACCCCAGTTGGATGACAGCATTCTTCTCTGTGTACCCAGACCAATCAGGCCAGAGAAGAATAATGTGAGAAAGTCAGGGTGTGTAGCATTACAGCATGTTCAGTGACAACTAGCAATAAGCTATGATTGGAGAGCCAAGTGGAAAGATGGATGGGGGCTTCCAGTGATGAGAGGACGTGGGCACTGGATCTTGTCCATCACAGAAGCCAGGCCAAGGACTTTGCTCTTTTTATCCTCAAAAAACTCTAAACTTCTGAAGCTTGCATCTCAGGATGGACCAACTTGATATAGTGTAGATTAGAAAAAAACATGCTGTGGCTCAATGGAGAGGGACTGGGGACCTGGACATGCCTCCATGACCTTGAGCACCAACTACCTTGGCCAGTCCTGAGTGAACACAGGCTGCTTCTGCCCTCTTATCAGGGTTGTTGAGCAGGTACCTGCTCAAACTCCTAATGGGAATGAAAATTCACATGCCAAAAAAAAAAAGGCTTTTGATCACTGCCCAAGTATGATACAAATGATTTGGGGATGGTGGATAACAATATTCCTGGGTCCTAGAAATTCTGAACACTGGTTAGAAGTCTTAAGAGCTTCAAAACAGTATCTGTTATGCATAGAAATATACTTCAGGAGATTTTCCAGATATTCATTTAAAGAGGTGCCTACTCATTTGCACTTGTGCATATGCAACCAAAATTTAAAAAAAATATTTTCCTTTAAAATAAATAGTATAAGAATCATTGCTGTGGCAACCCAACCCAGCAGAATTTGGAATGGTGTTTAGATACTAAAATTCAGAGAGTCTATCTAAAAGATGAACTCACTGGCCCTTTCACAATTTTTTCTAATGCTTCCAAATTGAGGTACCTGCCAGGTGTCTGGGTGCAAACTTCTGGATTCTCTGCAGACACAATAAATTGGTGGCAGATTTTGGTATGGCTTCTTACGTTTCTATCTTTGCTTCCTCATCTCACAATGCCTTGATTTCTGAGTTCCCCAAAGGGCAGAGGGCAATTTGGGTTAGTAGCCTCCCGATCAAATGGTGATTCTGTGTCTTAGGAATGATGTGGAGTCAGGGAGGACTGATGGACCATGGCCTGATTTCTTCATAAAATACTCTGGAGTCAGCTGGATAGACCCAACTGAAGGAAACAGGATTAGAAAGTGGTCAGAAAAATACCTCCATGTGGTTTATGAACTTCTTGAGAATAGGAACTGTTGTGGTCAACTGCACCTGTGGATTTAGTACAGTGTAAAAAGACAATAGGTGTATGTTCACCTGCATATGAAAATGAATAAATGAATGAATGGCTAAGAAGTCCTTTCATGGAAATTCCCTCCCACCATGCTCAGAAGAACTGCCTTTTTTAGCTGAGATATGTCTAAAGATATGCCTGTCACCTTGAAGATCCTGGGGAACTACCTTACAAATAGTGTGCACACGTCTTGGCATAGAACATGCAAGAGTTTCATGGAAGCCTTCAGGAATTATTTGATGAGAGAATGAAAGAATGAATAACTGAAAATAATCCTCCTGGTCCCAGGCCCACGAATGTGAAACCCCACCACACTGTCTTATTAAGTTACTTCCTGCCGGTCGCAGGATTCAAAGACCCTCTGACTTTGAGAACAAACTATCCCTTGCCATGTAATACACAGAGGAAGTGCACAGATAACTTGAGCAATGCTCAGGTGCTTTGATCTTGAAAGGAGAAAATCCCACACCAGCCTTTGAGATAACGTGTGGACTCTGACAAGAAGAACAGAAGACATAATTCTATCTCAATGGCCAGTTGTTGGAAATGAAGTGATCAGATTTCGATTGGACTGTCTGTTTTATCCTGGGCCTCTGGGCCCGGAAGACAAAAGCATGGAGTATGTTCATCTGCCCAAATGCTGGTTTTTGCTGAGCACCGGGAGACACAATCCTTTCCCCAAAATCAAGTGACACAAAGTCAGCCTCCTGCCACCTGGGGGATAGAATGGCTGCTCATGGCATCTCAGGGAAACTGACCTGAGAGGAACATGTTCTCAGTGGCAAATACATTTATCTCCCCAAGTGAGCAGCAGGGAAGGAGGCTTGCTGGGTTCTCTGGGTAACTGACGTCCGAACTACACCTTAAGTTGAAATTAAATTCACAGAATCATTGCATGGAACACAGCAAAGTAATTTTTAAAAAGTCAATGACTTTTGATGAAGGGTTTGTTAAGAATTCGTTGTATTATTTTTGGAAAATTTCTACAGGTGGAAAATGTTTTAACAGCAAAAAGAAGAATCACAACTTTTAAATCAAACAACAGGCAAGTGAAACAAGAGGAAAACTGAAAAAAATCCTTTTTAAAATCAAGGTGTAGGACAGTGTGCAGAACTGCATTTGTAGCTGGGTCTCATCCATGTACGTGTACAAAGGTGGAGGGAGTGGCCATGTGGATGCATGTTTGTAACTGTCTGGAAGGTCACAAAGGAAACCCAAAATAGTGGTTGTCTCTTGGAAAGGAAATGAGAGGCCAGGAATTGGAGGAACTGTCTCTGTAGGCATTTTTCATATTTTGAATTTTAAAAAGGTTTAATCTATTTCAACATCTTGTCTGTTTAAATAAAAATAAAAATGAAAACCAACAAACATTTCAGGGGACACTCTACCTAGTCATCACAGAGGGCAGCTCAACAACCTCTCTTCAGATCCCCTTGACAGGTCTTGATCTCCTCCTGCCAGTCAATTCCTACTCACGCTCCTGTCTATACCCAAAGGTGAACTCCCCGCTGAGGTCTCTACTTCTACCAGAATCATTCCATCCTGTGTTCTTACAATCTGTGAAGATGTTTAGAAGTGGCTTTGTGCCATGGCTTTCTATCTGCCAGCCTGGCTCCAACACCAAAAAGCCAGGGGTGGGGGGTCACGATAAAGTCATAACTTTGGTTTCACTGTTGTATTGAGACAGGTGCATCTCATTTATGACCCAGTTCAAGGCCTAAAACAATGATGGTTCTCAAGGGAAGGCTGATATGAGAACATATGCAGACCCCTCTTGTCCTCTAACTCAATCTATACACATTGGGCTTCAAACTGCGCCTAAAATCCATTAGGTCACCTTTAAAACTCACAATTTAGGCCATACCAAAACAATGACAATATGAATTGCTTTCCAACTACCTCCCATGTACATCGGTCCAAGACTGAAAGTCAAAGTTCAAACGAATTAGAAGAGTCATATTGATCAATAGGAGGCACTGGGTGTGGCACATGAGAGTGGAAACTCTGCTTCCTTTTTCCATAGTTAATTATGTGGTCATAAGAAACTGCTCTCACCTCTGAACTTTAGTGTCTTCATCTATTAAAAAAAACGCATTGCTACTGCATGTAGCCATCAAATTTTGGGTGACATCCAATAAGACAGTAACTGTAAAGCATGAGGTCCCATGCCTGCCACACGGCTTTGCTTAACAGGTATCAGCTACCGTCTAATATCGGGAGAGATCTCTGTTCTCTGCCCATCATTCATTAAAGAAAGTAAGATCAGAGAAGCATAACGTTGGCAGAGGTATTTTCTTTCATATTGATTTCATGCAGCAGCAGGTTATTCACATGCCTGGCATGTAGGAATTTCATGCAACTGTCCATTGAACATGGTAGTCACAGTTACATTACTCATTGAAGATCTGCAATGGATGGTCACCAAGCACACTGAGCAACTGTTTATGATTCTAGTGACACTAGCTACAGATGACCTGGCCTCCTTCTCCACAGTGGCCTACATCCAGAAATAGGAAAAGTGTATTTGCAGACAGTCCCAGCAGGCCCAGAGGCTTACAAAGCAGACTGCCAACACTTCAAACTGTCAGAGGCAACACAGAGCTCATGGATTTCCTAGCACAGGTGAGCTGTCCCAAACAGCTTCTGGGATTGACTTCTATGAAAATGAGAGATAACTGGGTGACCTGTGACCAGGAGCCCCAGATGACTATTGCTCATCAGGGTGTCAATGTGTGCACCTTCTTCTTTTGCAAAGGGCACATCCTTGTACTTCTCCAAGGCCCATTCGTATCTGGGCTCTAGTGCCCTACTAGAAACCCAGCAAGGTCTCAGGGCTGAGATCTGTCCTGTAGCTACCCAGGTAATTCCTCCACTGCTCTGAGAAGGTACCTAAGTGAGACAGGTATGCCAGGAATGGAAATTCATGTTCAATTTGATTTTCCTGCAAGTCAGGGAGGAAGCTGACTCTGTGATCCCAAGCTGTTTCACCAGGATTTGTTAAGTCCTTTTTTCCTTCCACTCAGAGTCTGGCTGCTAGATACAGTGCCACTTAAATGCAGACTCCTTAGGACTAGGGAGTCTTTAGGAAAAGTTCCTTTTCATTCCTATGCCTGGATTGCAGAGACCTGATCAAGAAACAATGGCATCCTGAACTCACTGGCTATCAGGAATGAGACTTGAGCTAAAGTTGTTGATAAGTTCTGTTTTGCAATTTCCAGACCTAAAACTAAGATGATCATCATGAATGAGCCTTCTTTTCCACAAGGTCACAATATTCCTCTCCTTAAAGCAATAATCCTATCCCCAAGATGAAAGCATGATACATGTCTGTATTATGCTGTTTTATTGTTTGTGTACTTCTATTTTTAAGGATGATGGTGACCAGGAGCTCTGGGTCACAATGCCTATTCCACAGGCATTGGAATATTTGACTTCCTCTTTTTGGAATAAAAGCTATGCAAAACTCCTCAAAATAGGCTATTCTTAATTTCTAGTTGAAAAAAAAAAATCTAACAGATTTCCTAGAAGTGAAATTAAATTCAAGTATTTTCTATTTAACTTTTGACTCTGTTTCATTGCTACCACATTCTAATTGTCCCTATTACCTAGAAAAATCAGAAATGTCACTCTCACCTCCTATTGAAGAATTGAAAGGGCAGATGCAATGAAGAGACCCATTTAGCTTGGCAGAAATGAGATGATCATCATTCACAGACATACCCACGAGAGAGACGCGTTTTTGTCTGCTGAACCAGGTTTCAAAGCAAATGACCAAAAATTATGCACAAGGGAGAAAAGTGGACCCTACAACTTCCAAATCAGGCTGGTGCATTTGCAAGGAGGGGTAGATCTGCTTTCACGACAAATGTTTTCATTCATTGGATTTTCTCCTAACAACTACTGACCAGAGCATGGGAGAAAATGCTGGGAGCTCCCAAAGTTGAGGTTGTCCCCCCAAACAGACCCTCATCAATATAAGATCAATATATGAGTATCTGGGACATCTCCAAAAATCAATGGGTCTAGTTGCAGCTGATGCCCATCTCTTTAACAAGAGCTTGTGTGGACTGCGGAAAAGACCTCTGGCCTTATGTGGAAAAAAATGATTTTGTCAACAATTTTGTGGATTTGTTCAGGAAAAGGAAGAAGAGTGCCAAAAGACCCAGCTAGAGGTAAAGTCAAACTTTTAACAGATACAGATGCCAACCATAAAAGTTATGGCATATCACCATAGACAACTTACCTTCTCTACTGTTGGGTTCTCTCATTTATACAATTTTGGATATTAATAGTACCTACCGTATCAGACTTTTGCAAACTTTAAAGGAGGTGATGAATTTAAAGAAAGTCTAAGCCTGACAAGGGTCAGCATGCAATATCTGTTAACTGATATAATTATGGCTGTTCTCTCCCTTCATTTCCTGTTCAAAATATACTATAGATCTCTGTTCACTTGTTTAATAAATACCTTTTACATGCATAGTTTGGGCCAGATATGTGCTTGAAACTAGGAGCATGGTGGTCCCCAAAAACCCCTGCCCTCTAGAACCTCAAGGTACAGCTAGGAAAGCAGACAACCACATAGACAACAATGATCCAACATGGAAATCACAGAAAGGGGTGTCATCCCTGTCTGGTAAAGTATTGTCCAAAAGCTGATCACAGCTCAGTCTTAGGGGATCAGAAATAACTCTTCAGACACAGTGAGGTCCAAGCTAAGCTAAAAAGTGAGTAAGAATGCTTTTAGAAAGAGAGGGGTTATATGGTTTTAGGGAAGTGAGTGTGTGATGTGGGTAGATTCTAGAGAGCTTGTCTATCAAGAGGGCTAGGTGTGGAGAGAGAGGCTGAGAGGTGAGTCTGGAAAGCATTCAAGAGTCCTAGAAGCTCATTCAGGAGCTTATGTCTATTTTTGAAAGGAGTTAAGTGGGAGAGTGCTGTAAAGTCTGGATCAGGGATAATGTTCACAAAGTGTGTGGAAGATTCTCTTATTGAAGCTGATGAGGGAGAACTAATCCTTGAGGCAAAAACAAAATACTAACAAACGAAAACACCTGTTAAGTGGCAATTCCAGTAACATTGGAGAGAGGCGATTGGTATTACATCTGGATGGTGGCAGGAGGAAGAGAGGAAAACAAAAATATTTCTGAGATAATTGCGAGTTCACAGTAGGAATGAATGAACAGGAATGCATTGTCATGGGAGGAGAGGAACTGAGAGGCATGAAGTATTCCTCCTGTGTTTCCGGCTGGGGTGAACTATGATGCTGTCACCCAAATGTGGGACAGAGGAGAAAGCTAAGGGCTAGAGGGGATATCATGATATGCATTTGGCCTGGCATTCAAGGCACCTGCTGACCGTGTACATGAGCATGAGCCACAGACGTGTGGGTAGGTGAGTCTAGATCCCTCAAATGTGGGCTGTCCTGCTGACAGAGTTAATCCTCAAATTTCTAGCCTGATATGGATGCCCTATGAAAATAGCTGCAATCACCACTGACCAGATGGAATGCAGGCAAATGGATTGTAGAATTCTAAAACTTGAGAACTCTTAGACCCTAAATCCAATCACCGTGTGACCCAGAAAAGAGCTCATTAACCTAAGGGCACACAGACCCTGACTAGCAGAGCTGGGTCCAGGAGTTAAAATCAGGCATGCTGGATCCTCACCAAGGCTCTTGGCTGTTGAGATCTATAAGGTTCAGTCTCCCAGCAATCTCTTCCTTGTGGGATATAAGCCACCTTATTCTATTTTAAGAATTCTTTTCAAAACAAAGAAAAGAAAAAAAATACAACATGATAATCATCTCAATTAATATGTCCAGCCAAGTCCTTGCTAAAGAATCATAATATTCTATGGTTTCTTCTCTCTCTTCTATATTAAAAAGAGTTATCATCCCTGTACTGACACATATAGAGAATACCTTGAATGACCTTGAAAAATCCTATTCCTCAAAGTCCAAGAAAGTAGGCCTCACGCTCTCACTCAGATCTCTACTTTGGATTGGATAAAGGTCCTAATGAAGCTAGGCTTAAGGAATGGATCCAGCAGGCATAATTTCCATCTCCACATACATATCAACATGTGGCTCACTCAGTAATGTTGATCCATCTTACCTTCTTCACCCATTGGATACTTGCTACCAATTTCTATAAGATACTCCACCCATCTGATTGGTCACTCAACAAATGACAGAACAATTGAGTATCACGGAGCCACCAAGCCAAAAGCACAGTGATTTCTGCAAAAAAAAAAAAGGAAAAAAGATATTTAGTAATTTAGATATGACAGGGCTTGATAAGATGATCCACTACTTTACACGGGGAATACACAGTTGCAGAAGACAGGCTTTTCTCTTGGAAGATAACAGATCAGATGTGCAAAGAAAGATATAACCCAGTTATTACAAAGGTAGGAAAACTTGTCATGGTTTTTGAAGTACCAAAATGGTGTGATTAGTAATCTGTGTATTTGGTACTTTGGTGACAAATTGGTCAAGCATTCACCATTAAAACAAAATGAATTTCTCCTGCGTTTGCCCTAGCACCAACAATAAACCTGCATGTGAACATATGAAGTCTTGAGACAATTTCTAATAGAAACTATGTTCTGAGTTCAAGCCAGGCCTTCCTTTATGAAGTGGGAAGCAGTGTTCTGGAGATGCCCAATCTTTGAGGAACAATAAGCTCAAGGACAAACAGTCGTATGGTGGGGGTGACAGGCGATGTCATCCCCATTCCAGGAGACTAGAGCATTGGGCTGAAAGCACTGCAGTAGTCATCCGGGTTATGTTTTGCCTCACTACACAGTACTCTGGGTTTTCTGTGCCGGGCTGTTCTGCCTGGATCTGGTCTGATTCATCTTCAAATCTACTAAAGTGTCTAACACATTCCCTAGCCAGAACAGCTGTTCATATATTTGTTGAATGAATGAAAAGAAGTACATGAAGTATTTAAACAGCTGTTGTCTTTAAAAATGGGGGCACTGAACCAAGAAAGGTGTCGGCTGGCGTAGCTTCTCTGACAAGAAAACAAAGGAATACTTGAATGCCCTTCATCTCTAGAGCTTCTACCTTCTAGGACCAACTCACATCTGCATGGGGAGCGTCAACAGCAACTTTCATTGATTTCATTTATCGTGCTTTTTTTTCCCAAAATCTACTTTTACCTCCTCATCTTGCTTCCATCCAATGGTTCCTCAACTTCGTCCAAAATAAGCAATACACACCCTTCTTATTGAAGGACAGTAGATGAATTGAAAACCTACTAAGAGTTATCCTTAGCACCATGTTTCTGATAACTGTACCAAGAAGAACAATATATATATATATATATATATATATATATATATATATTTTTTTTTTTTTTTTTCTATGCTGTTGCCAAAATGTCAAGGGCATAGCAGCACTGAGATTATTTACAGACACACATGGAGTCATAGAGGAAAACCACGTGGAGCCATTCACTCAACAACAGCTAATGTATGGTGAAAGGGTCCTACTTGGCAACTATATTCCTTGTATCCAGTCCTCAAAAAATGGCACATGCCTGTAATCCTAGTGGCTGGGGAGGCTAAGGCAGGAGGATAGGAAGTTCAAAGTCAGCCTCAGCAACTTCAGGAGGCCCCCAAGCAACTCAGTGAGACCCTGTCTCTTAAAAAAATATATTTTTTAAAAAGGGTTGGGGATGTAGCTTAGTGGTTAAGCACTGCTGGGTTCAATCCCCAATACCAAAACCAAAACCAAAATAACCCCAGCAGTAAACCACACACTTACTCATAATCCTGTGTAGACTCCAGGTAAATCTGAGCTGATCCTGGGTAACCAATAAAATATAGCAAAGGTGGTATTGTATGGGCCTCAGGTGAGGGTCAAGGAAGCACAGCTTCAAACTAAAGAGAATCATCCCTGAGCCCTAAGATCTAAAATATTTGCCTTGATAGGTTTAGATTCTTTCCACCTTCCAGTTTCTCCCTTTCCAAATGGAAGTGGCTGTCTATTTTATGTCTGCCTACTATTATATCAGAGAAGCATATAATTTCTCTGGTTTCACAAGTTCACAGTTGCAGGGAAATTTTGCATCAGGATAAATTGTATGGAGTCTTTCACCATTCAGATGACATTTAGATGAGTCTTTGGACTTTAATATTGAAGTGGAAACAAGATAAGATTTTGAGAGCTATTGGCATGAAATAAATACATTTTATTTGCAAAATGGCATGGGTTTTGAACTGACTATTTGGGACCCTGAAATTACACATGTTGAGGTTTACATAAAGTCAGGGAGGTGGAACTCCCACGATAATCCCATCATAGCATTCAAAAGGAAACTAGAAAATGAGCATGTTCTACTCTTCCTGCTCCCTCTCACTCTCCTCTCTCTCCATCTACCACTTTCTCTCTGCTTTGGAAGGATAATGAGAAGATGAAAAGACGACCACCTGCAAACAAGGAAGGAGACCCCCAACTCCAAGAATCAAATCTGCTGACACCTTCCTCTTAGACTTCTAAATATCTTCTTGTTCAAGCTCCTCAGCCCTTAGTATTATGTCATCACAGTCTGAACTGATTCCTACAGAGACCCTGTGGCCTGCCTTGTGCTCTTTGAAGGCTTGCTCTTGGAGAAGCCAGCAGGCATGTGTGGAGTCTCAATGCTCTGAACCATCATACCGTGAGCAATCATACCCAGCCAGCCAGATGCTGCCCACCTTCTTCTGCTTCAGCCAGAAGGTGAGTAAAGGTGCCACCTTGGACATTGCACCTCTTCAAACCTTCCCATAGCTCCCATCATCTCATAAACAGGCATAAGAGAAATCCTAGGAAGAACCACCTAAATGAATTCACAAAACTCGCAGAACTATAGGGGATAGGTATAAATTGTTGTTATAAACCACTTCAGTTTGGAGTGTCATGTTAGTCATCAGTAGGTAACCAGAATGCTGTAAACAGGGATGAAAAGGCACTTTCCAGGGGCCTCTACAATACAACCACCCTGAGTATCAAAAGTCCCACTTTGCCCAAGCTCAAAGGGATATGATTCTTGCTGAAGGTATTCAGCCAATAGCCCCCAAAGAAGACTTCAGGGTCCGTGTTTCTGCTATTTTCCTTCTCCAGACTACAGTCTGTCAACGATGCAGCTCTATCTGTCGTCAGCATGTTTTTAAAAGTTCTCAAAATGGATAAAAAGTGAATTGGACTCCCCACTTTGTCTTGCATTTTTTACCTCCCTGAAAAACGCTTTCTATAAAACTTCTTTCGCCAAAGCCTGCAGAACCAATGGAAAGTTTCAGAATTAAAGCAAAAAAGCAAAAAAAAAAAAAAAAAAAAAAAAAAAAAAAAGATGATGACAAGGATGAATCATCTGTGAATTCTCATCACTGCAAGCCTCTGCAAAAGAGGAGCTGTGAAAATTTCATGTGCAACAAGAAGACCTCGTGCCTTAGATAGAAAACAATCAAGTCAAGCATTCTAAGTTGTTCTTTGGGCTTTGGGGAGAGTAGATGGGTCTGAGAGAGCTCTGCGGGTTGGCTGTACATCTTCTCTCCGCATAGGCCTTCTCATTTGGCACGTTCACTTTCCCTCATCTTCCCCGCATCTCATGAACCCCTGGGAACTGGAACCATGTGTTCCCTCCTGAGCCAAGACGCCACAGTCCAGACTTGCTGCATCTGCCTCCTGGCTACTCTCAGGATCTCCTCACTTCATTTTTCCAGGCTTGCAAACCATTACAGCCCTGGGGTAAAAAACACTCTCTCTCTCTCTCTCTCTCTCTCTCTCTCTCTATATATATATATATATATATATATATATATATATATATATATATATATATATATTTTTTTTTTTTTTTTTTTTTTTTAATTTAGAGACGAGGTCTTAGTGAGCTGCTTAAGACCTAGCTATGTTGCTGAGGCTGGCTTTGAACTCTCAGTCCTCCTGTCGCAGCCTCCTGTGCTGCCGGGATAACAGATGTGTGCCACCATGCCTGGCCATATCTTTCTCTTTGTGAACAAAATAAAACAAACGTTGTGGCTTATAGATCAACATGTATGGGTCCTCTTTGAGAATGTGGGCTCAGCCAAGCCAGGTGTATATCAGAATAATTGTCAACAACCCCCCAAATAAATATATTATATTATATTATAAATACACACACACACACACACACACACACATATATATATATATATATATATATATATATATATATATATATATATGAATATATGTTCATATGTGTGTGTGTGTTTGTGTATTACTGATGGTGGGGTTGGAAAACAGTCCCCTTCCATTTACTTCATGAGTGCATGCTGTAGGATCCTCAGAGTTATGTCTGAATGTTCTGTGAGAACAACCCATTTTAAGTACAACAGGGATCATAAGCTAAAAGGTTGACACCTCCATTTTACAGACAGAAAAACTGAAGCTAAGTGATAAATGTCCAATTGCATAGGGCAAGAAAGTAGCATAACGAGTGGGGTGCAGTTAGCTCATTAAGACATCCACTCCTTTCTACAAGTTATAAAGATGAGACCCACTTCCCAGGGCAAATCATGCCCATCCCTCTGGGATGTGGCCAAAGATAATTCCTACTTTTTGGCATAATGACACAACAGGGAATTGAAATATTCTGAAACAGAGCTGATTAAAACAAACCATGATTAAATATTCATATTTTGCTATTGTATAATCAAGTGAAAAGCTAGGTGTTTGAAACATTTATTAGGTAAAGAAATGGAGCAGTAGCCTTACATTTTCCTACCTTCTAGAAAGATCACGTTGCTTTGCTGATGTAGTTCTGTGCTTTTCTTGCTCTGTAAGCAGAAGGGGTTATAAGTATTCAACAGACCCCAAGTGCCTACAGATGAGACCTTTGTTTGGGGCTTTTCACATGTTCCTGACATCATCAAAGTGATGGTGAAATCAATTAATAATCACCACTGGGTGTTTTTCTTTCCTGTTATCGCTGAAGTTCTGAAACCATATGGCAAAGTATATTTTGTAGGATAGGTTTGTAGATTCTGATTTTTTTTTAAATGGAAGAAGCAGATAGCTATAAAGTATGAGAGAATAGCAGCACTTAAAATGCAGGCTTTGCCTCTTTTAAACTAATTTGACTTTGGGCAAGCAAGAACTTTCTGTGCCTCAGTTTCCTCTCTACAAAACTTAGATCATTAATCATTTTGGAAGGTTATTATGAAGAATAGTGATAATAAATTAAACACCTCCCTTAATATAAACAGTCAAAAATCAATAACTATCATTATAAAATGATAGACATTGCAATTTTACAATGGTACAAGATTCAAAGTTGAATCTTCCATTGTATGTCTGCTATTCATAAAGCCTTATGGTATGCATGCAAGTATTTGTATAAAGCCAAAGACTGGAATATTTGCATACGTTGATATGCAGTCACAAAACATGTAATTAATATTCATCTCTAAGCATTTTCCATACTATTCTTTTGCAATATGAAGAAATTGAGTCTCAGAGAAGCTCAGGGAGCCCTGGAAGCACTCTGGCTCAGCTAAGATCTCTGCTCCCACTGTGTGGTTGAGGACGGCCAGCAGCCCATAGCTCAAACTTCCTTGCAAAATCTCCAAGACCGGCTACTCAGTGCCTGGATGGGGGTGATGCCCAAAGTCTAATTACAAGAAAACGTCCATAAAGAGTTCCTGGGCTTCAAATGGATTTGACACAGCAGCCCTTTAAATGAAACTCAACACGATTATCTTATTTCTCTTTAGCAGTTTTTCTAAGTAAGCCATGGCTTTAGAGGTACCTAATACAAAGTGACAACTTTTGCCGTTTTCCAAACGCCCGATGGAAGGGCATAGAGAGAGTCCATTGTCACCATGGTAATTACTGCACAATACCTGACAGCCAATGAACAATCAGGAGGCTCAGGCAGCTGCTGAATCCGGCATTGTCCTGGCCTGATAAAAAGATTAGAAGCCCTGAAAAGCGGGGGAGCAAGATCTCACAGCTCTTTCCCTGGGCCCTGAAAGGCCCATTGTGCTACCACCATAAATTCTGGGTTCCCCGGGCACTTGACAACTAAAGCCAGGGATAATAGAATTCTTGTGTCCAACAAAACAGTCCTTGTCCAATGCCAGTCTTATCAGCCACATTTACAAATGTCTTTCGTTGTACCCAAATAATTCCCTATTAGAAGGGCTATTGGGAGCTGAACTAAATAAATATTCACAGCCTTTGTAATATCTTTGGGAAATGAATAAACAAACAGTCATCTAGCATATGAGCAAACCTCCTGCTACTCGCTGGATATTTTATCCCTATTTCTTACCCAAATTATAGAGTTTCACTTTCTCTTTAACATACTGACAATTGTCATACCGAAAGCTCCAGTTCTATCTCTGTATACCTGGTATATTGTCCTGATGCTTTGGCATGCATTTTTGAAAATTAAATTCCCCAACAGCACTGGGAGGGGCTTGATTTATTCCATCCCCACCTCCTCCAAGAGGAGGAAAGCAGGTGTCTGAGAAATAAAGAACTTGCCCAAGGTAGCCAAGCAATGATCACAGTGGGAATTCCAACCTGGATTCCCTGGCTCCAAAGGCCTGGCCCTTCTCACTCTTCCAATGTGATTTTTTCTACCAAATGAAAAAGAAGTGAAATAAAAAGGCAAAATACGTGGGGGTCATATAAGCACATCCACTATAGATATCTGTATATCCACACACAGCCTATTTATATTGTTCAACAACCTCAAACACCTAGAATAAAACAAAAATGCGAAGTCTTTCTCTAGGAGCATGTCTTTTATTTTCATTCAAAAATGCTAGCAATTTTGCTCTTTTACTTTCATCCTATGGAGATGGCAAACAAACAAAATTAATAACATCAAGCCTCAAAAAAGTTTGAAAGCTATCCACGTGGTTGACTGGTCATGCTTTAAAAAGAATTACTGGGTTGCAAAGCAACCAGTGGGCACATGACCGCATATGCTCTAGAACCACATTTACCTCTCTTCTGTGTTTTATTTTATTTTGCTTACTTGTCTCTTGGTTCTGATTGAAAATAATGCCCATGGCAAAACAGACACTGTCTTGTTGACAAAAGTCACCAACTAGAAGGAAAAGAATTTATATTTTAAAAACGACCATATTAAAACCCCAAATGGTTTCCTGTGAGGTCCAGCAATGACCATGCTAATTAACACAGCTTATGCATGTCTCTCAGGTCTGCCCCAGCCTTACCTACACACCTGACCTCCTCCCCAGTAAGCCCTGCAGTTGGCTGACCCTGGCAGGTCCTGCATCTAAGTGCCTCTCTGCACACACTGCTCCCTGGGCTATTCTCTTCCATTCTAGTTACTTAGGTGGGACTTCCCTTCACTTCCTCGGAGGGCTCCATATTGGATTCCCTTAATGTACTATATTGGTTTTGATTTTCCCATGGGTAGAGCTCTTTGCATAATGGATAACTGCTTCCATTCAACTCTGCATCTAAGGAAACTGTGAGGTATGTGAGGACTGAAATCACATCTTATATGCATCTCTGTTGGCCCAGGTCAGTACACTGCTAGCTCTCTACAGGGAAGGCTTTTGGAGTAGTCAATGAGTGATAATAGTTACACAAACAGATATAACAAAACTATTATATATATATATATATATATATATATATATATATATATATATATATATATATGTAATTTTCTAAAATATATAGAAAAGTTAAGTAATTTCCTAATATATACATATATAAAAATAGCTATTGACCTTTTATCTTCTTGTTTTCAGATGGCAGGTCTAATTTGTGATGTGTTTCCATGGATTATGATGCTGTACTCGATTGACTCAAATTAGTCAGCCTTGATAAATGCAATGAGATTCTATTTGGTTTGTTTTCAAAGATAGTTAAAAATCAGTAAGTAGGCTATTATTTTGCAATCAGCTATTAACAAGAAAAGTCAGGGAAACCAACAGGTATTTTCTGACTAGAATAACATGCATGTATTTGTGCAAGCATTGAGTTTGGAAAGGTGTTATCCATATTTTCCAAATATTCAATATGCTACATGCCAAGTGAAGCATTTTATCATCTTTGGACATTTAAGGCATGATTGGAATCTCATGCACATGATGTGTACATCTACTTGCTCAGGAGTTGAGCAGTAACAGACACAACTTAATCCAAACAGGAAATGACAATTCCTGACATTTAGTAGGAGCTTGTAAGATGCCAAATGCAAGGCTAAGCAGTTTCCTATAATATATAATTTAGTATTGTAAAAATATTTGAAGTCAAGTTTTTTTTGATATTTTTGTATTTCATAACTAAGAAGATGAGGTACAACAAGGATGAGTGAAGTTAGCTACAATAACAAAGCCACTAACCCAGGGGGCGGGATTCTGACACAGGCTGGTTGAATCTCTAACAATGCATCCAACTTCTATATTTAACTGCATTCTTCAGATATAAACTAGGGAACTCATTTAGGGAAGTAGTCCAATGAGTTTAAAAAAATGACTAAGAACTATATCCCTTTACAGTGCTACTACACCATCCAAAGAAAGCCATTGTCAAAGAAGAACCTACAAAATATTGAAGGGCCACAACAATTTTTACCACACCCAAGAACAGTATTTCTAATCTGTTCACATCTAGGCAACTTTCAGTCAAGTAATCAAAATATCTGCAAACTTCTCTGGAGGAGGCAAATCTCCATATTCACAAACTTAGAGAAGCACATACACTCACACTGCAGTTTTAACTGTGTGTCCAAAGCACTTACAACTACCTGCTTAATGTAAGAAGAAGGGTAAGGTGCACCATCCGTAGATTTATGGTATAGCAGGTGAGAGCTTCTTCTGAGATCATAATGCTCAGATAGAAATAAAACAAGGTTTGTCAAAGTTAAGTGGGACTTTCCTTTTGAAATGTAAAGTTACTTTTTTTTAAAAAAAAAAAGTTATTTTGTTATTTACCTCTTGTGAAACATTCTGAAGATACAAGCTGTGAAAACTCAGAATTATCTATGAATTTCACAAAGTCAAAAAATGTGTACATTTGCTTGCTTACTGTGTATTAAGAAGACAGAAGTGGAAACTAAATGCTGTAGGAAAACTTTTGAACAAATGAATACGGAAAGGAGGAGGAGAATCCTGGCACATGATCTCACCTGGGCACACGTGCGTCTGCAGGGCTGCACTGAATAGGAACTTGTAATTTTCCTTAGACACAGATTTGAATTTGGCCACAGAAAGGCTGACGTGAGCCAGGGAGAGAGTCCAGTGGGCACTCTGCCTTCTCATCACACCTCATTAAGTACACTGGATTCATTCAGGGTCCACGGGAGAAGAAGGCCATTAAAATGTTTCAGTTTTAGTTTGCTGCCTTTTATTGGTGAAATAACATTCTTCACTGGTATGCACAAATTTTGATGATATTAAGGATGTTGGAAAAATCACCTGCCCATATCAAGAACCCAATTCTCTCACAGCAAGTTTTATCTAGGCTGGCCCCCCACATTTACCTCTGAGGCAGGTACACACACACACATGCATAAAACCTCAAAGGACCATTTGACTTTGTCTTTTTCTTTTCTTTTCTTTTCATCTTTTTTGTTAATTCCTTGAATAGTTAAAATTTATGTCCATGTCTACTATTTTAATTAGTAAAAACAAAGAACAAGGAGGAAAAAGAAATAAAACATCATCCGCCATGCTGGATTTTGATACAAGTTCTCTTTGTGCTTCCTTGTCTTTGATATTTGCAACTGTCTGATACAGATATAACATCTCTTTGTGTATTTGTGTACTACCCAAACACACACAAAAATACTACTCACAAGTTGATCATTTATCTCTGGAAATACTTTAGTCACTTTCCTGATCCAGTAAATTATGATATTCATTTGGCTCTGGGTACCAGGGTAGATGTGGTGAACCTTAAGTTTCTTTCCTACTTTGAGATTACAGAATTTTGTAATTGAAATAATCAATTCCCCTAGGTAAAGGCATCCTACTTCCCACCACCAGGGTTCTAATTTCATCTTTGGAAATATTGAGCCAGGGGCTTGTGCGTCTCTGTCATCAACACAAGTTTGTGACTTCATGATCCAAACTTAATATCATGATGATGGCCATCTTTAAGGTCTCTGCAGAAGACCTTGGGGACCAGCTGTGATGGGGGCAGGGGGGTATCTTTAGCTTCTGGTGTGACATGCATACTCTTTCTGAGTCCCTGACAAGATGGCACCCTCAGAGAAAGCCTACAGGATCCTATCTAGCCAAAGCAAGTGGCCTGTCACCCAGCAAGCTGAGATAGTTTGAAGAATTAGAGATCCACCCCCTGCTGAGGGAACTCTTGATTCCAGTAGAATAGTTTTCATTGGGGGCTCCATGACTTATCAGTTCTGTCACTTGAGACTCCGGCTACCAAAATGCCAAATGGGAACCATAACAGCACAAAGCCGTGGTGAAGCAAGAGTCAGTGTATGTAAATGACACTATTGTCTCTGGTACAAAGTTATGATTCATTAATATCAGTCAACATCATTGTCAAAGGTATCATTTTTTTCTGTTACAGAAGCTCAGTGTAAAGAAATTAGTGCAAGATCTGACACAACAGGGACCCACTAAATTGCTATATTTATTATTGGTATTAAATCACCATTGTCAAGACATAGGGAGCTCTGATGTCAATTCTCTTTCAATCCTGATCCAGCTGCTAAGATTTGCAGCAATTCCCAAACAAATCTCTCTGAACAAAGAGAAGGCACTCTCGGGCTCGGAATTCATTCAGTTGCATTGCTTCCCTTTAATTATGTCTATTTCTGGGCTGACCCCAAATTTATGACAAGAGGAACTGGTTGGACATCAATGAGAGGAATACAACTTCCTTCAAAAATATTTAAGAGAAGTAGATGAGTCAAAGGAAAACACTATGTAAATAATAATTAGAAGAAGTCCCCGATACCGTGAAGACACACCTGGGTGACTGAAGGGGTGAGAACACCCATCCATTGCATTGCATTTACTTTGCAGAGTGGGAGACCAATCCCCTAGTGGGAAATGGGGGAGGGGCAGAGCCCATGCGATCTCAGCAGCCACAAATGCCCCCTCCCTTCTGCATCTCAGCATCTCTGCAGAGCAGCCTCCTGAGCATCCCATGTCAAGCCAGGCATATGAAGGGACTTCAATGAATGATGGTGAAACTCTCCCAAAGATAGAGGAAGAAATGCAGGGAGAGACAAATGCCAATCCTGACGTCATGACACGGGAGGGAACAGAGTCTAATCATTCCAGAAAATTAGGTCTTCACATAGAAGAAACTAGGTTGAAGATTCTCTGGGCCAGGAATCCACTTGTACCTCCCCTATAATTTGTGTCATGCATTTACATATACCCTTTTTTATTCCAAAGGGGATTTCAGACTTCCCTCAAAGATGCATAGGATGGAGAAAAACGTAATACTGTTTTATATAGTAAAAAGGTACAAAGGAGAAACTGCAGCATGGATAGAATAATGTGTAAAAGTTCCAATTGCAAAGCTTGGCTTGTAAGTCATTTAGTTAGTCATTTAGTTGCAAGGGCTGTGGCATACAGAATGGGGAGGATGCACAAGAAGGCACATGGCCACAGTGCCTGGGAAGGCAAACTGGTCCCCAGTAAGTTCACAGCCACTGGAGACACTGATTTCAGCATGCTCTGCATCCCACGGACGACCCGGCATCCGGTAAAGGGCAACATCCTGAGAGTCACAACAATAAAAGCAGAATCCCTGGGCAGCACAGAACGGCCACACTGGCAGGTGAAGATACAGAGCCTCCCACCCTCAAGTGAGGGGCACAGAGAGGGAGGATGCATCACAGCACCGTCCAACAGGAGAGCCTGTGAGCCACCATCCTCCACAGGCTGTTATGTGCTTGCTATAAACCACGGGCCTGCTTTGGCCACCTGTGGCATCAAAGCACCTGAAGTCCCCTTGGGTCTGCCTTTTCTATTTTGAACAATAACCAAGCCCCTCCTGATTGTCCACATTCTCAACTGTATGCACGCACACACACAACACACACACACACACACACACACACACACACACACACACCATGTAGCATCATATCTGTCAACCATCCATCCTGTCAGCAGACGTTTCTTGAGTGTCTATTATGTGCCAGACCAAGTCAAAAAGTAAGGATCCAAACAAATAGGGCTGCTCCTCCTACAGAGCTTTCCTCCAGCAAGTCAATAGCAAGGAACTGGACAGTGATGGATGACAGAGAAAAAAATTAAAGGGTTAATAAAAGAGAGCAGATCACAGCTTTTTCTTTAGCATCCCTTTAAGCCAGCACAAGCCTGCCCAGCACAGAGCTCAGCCACACTCTGTGTTTACAACAGTCCTTCTCAGCACCTGGGGCCTTCAGTCCTTGACCACATTGTTTTGAGGAAACATATTGCCAACCATTTGCCTGCCACCCAGATCCCTGCAAGGTTACAAACAGCAAAAGCTCTGTCAATTGCACCATATATAGCTCCTACTACACCCACTGCATAATTATCTGCATCTGATGCAGAGGATAAACACAGAGATCCAGACTTGAGGTTTGAGTGACATCACAAATCACAGGATGCTGAGGGCGAAACAGATTTAATCCAGGGACTTTGCTGTCCTTGCCAGAGCCTGGGTATTCCTAGGGTACCTCAAAGGCTGCTGGAGGGGCTGAGGTGAGGTGGGCAGAGCCTTGTGGGACTTCTGGGGACCTCACACCTTTCTCCTTCTTTCTATTTAATTCACCAACGCTCTTCTTTATCTGTTTTGTAGATGTTAGCATTTTGGGTAAGATCTTGTTTGCAAAAATCTGCATGAAGTTTATGGAATCAAGAGGGAAAAATAGAAACAATGAATCTCGTCGTTAAATGACTCCTTTGGATTTTTATAGAACCTCGGAGTGGATGGGCATGTTCAGATGTGGGCAGATCCACCCAACAGACAATGCCTGGGCGTTGACAGAACACTCACATGAAGTAGGGCAACTATGTACTTGGAAGGGGGGATGGACAAGGGTGTGGAAAAGGGGCCTGTGAAACAGCGGAGGACTGTGCTTTCAATGGAGGCAAATACCTTCCTAGGCCACTGTGCCCTCCCTGGAATTTTGCCTTCACTATAACTCTGACCACTCATTCATTCATTCTGTAAATCTCTGGCCACTCATTCATTCATTCTCTAAAGCTCTGACCACTCATTCATTCATTCTCTATAACTCTGGCCACTCATTCATTCATTCTGTAAATCTCTGGCCACTCATTCATTCATTCTCTAAAGCTCTGACCACTCATTCATTCATTCTCTAAAGCTCTGGCCACTCATTCATTCATTCTTTCACTTTTTCCAACAATAACATATTAAGTATTTCTAACGGTTAGTGGTTCTGCAAGGATGATCACAGGCCATCTGGACCACGTTGAGGTGAGGCAGAGGAAGAGAGGAGGAAGGGAAAGAGAGGAAGAAAAGGAGGAGGGCATCTGAAAAGTAAAGCAGTCATGTAAGTGGGGGTCCTGAAATGTCCCGCCTTCTCTGTCTTCACAAGGGGGAGGTGTCTTCCCCAGAGCAAATATTGAGCCACAGAGGAGGCAGGTGGGTACAAAGAATGAAGAGAGCTCCTGAAATAAGACAGAACTAAAGAAAAGTCAAGAAGTCCCTGACGACGTGATTGGATCTCTGAGACTGCCTATTTTTAGTGGCCTGAGCAGACTGTCTCATGCGACCTTGAAAAAATTATGATGCAAAGAGAGTCCATGAATGTTCTCCCAGCTTCTCATGGGAGTCAGCTCAACATCAGATCCCCTTCCTCAGACTCATGGCTAAAACCGATAACCTCATTAAAGGACTCATCCTAACAGATATGACCCCAAAGCAAGCAAATGGATTGACACCAACAATTATCTGTCTTCTTCCTTGTTTGTCACAGAGATTTTTAAATATTAGGTTCACTTTTTCCTAAGCAGGTCTAATTTTTCATTACGTGTGTTGTTTTGCATTCCAGCTAAAATTCTACCCATTCCCAGCAATGAAAACATATGCTTCCATCCAAAGCCATCTTAATTATTTAAATTATTTTTAAAGTTAAAAAAAACCAGAAAGGAATTATGATATTGACTAATTCTAGGCTTCCCCGTGCATGTTACGAGAACTCTTTTGTCATTGGAGAAATAAAGCTTTACAGCTTTGACAGGCTGGCTCAAAACAAAGTGACTAACTTGATGTCAAGGCCCCCCTTGGTTTCTCGATTCTTTTAATAATCCAATTCTTTTGACCCCGATTGCCAACAAGAATTATATCCTTATTTTCCCATTTAAAAAATATCAGAATTTCCTTGTTGCAATAGGAAATGTTTAAGTAAAAAATGAAGGTCACTCTGCATGGAATCACAGGCCTTCCCCAAGGTTGCAATTTCACTGATTAGAAAGCAATGTGGAAAAATTTCTCTGTGCTCCTCTGCCATGGTTCATTATGAAATAAACTCTCTACTGCAATGACGCTAATGTAAAAATATTCCTAAGTTGCATCCTGAAAGGAAGGAGAAAAATAAAGATGCTTTATGAGTCAGAGTATATAAACTGCCGGTGAAGTCTTCTTTTCTATCTTTCTCTTCAATGTTTAAAACTTGATCTGGCCTAGAAATAAATTTGCAATGTTACTAAATCTCATCATCATGCAACCCAGAGTTCTGCAGTATAGATCCCTGAGCTGGCCACATCCAAACTGAAGGAGCTTTCTGATACATCAACACCCTCCTCCAATTTCTTGAACATTCAGGAAAACCTACCCCACCTAGAGCTGCCAAAAGGACTAGCCAATTTCTCCCAAAATAGAAACAGGAAAATAGTTTACAATGCTAAATGATGGAATCATCAAAGTGTCAAATTAAATATTGATACCAAAAATTGGAGTCTAAAATACTCGCTGGTGTCGGGAGAATGCAAGAGGGGAGGTCAGCAACTACCAAATTGGTAGCGGGAGCATGAGAAGGATATTCCTGGAAGCCTCTGCATTTTATTTGGTGCCCTGATCCCATGCCAGCCAACCATCTATGGTGCCTACAGAACGGTGCAGGGGATGGAGTGCCACAATGCTGAGCAAGTTTGGAGCCTGGCCCCTAATGAGCTTGCTCTGGATCTAATTGTGACTTCACTTATTTCAAACCTGGATAGAATTACCCAGGACAACATGTGAGGTTTGCTTCAGCTCAAGATAAATTAGCCAGTAACAGGGGAACAAAGCCAACTGGCGTACAGATCGGGATGGCCAAGTTCAAGTCCACGCCCTGCCCCTGTGTGTCTATGCACAATTCCCTTTACCACTCGGAGCCTCAATTTCCCCATCTAAACAATCAGGGGGTGAGCAGAGATGATGTCTTAGAAAGCTGG
Source organism: Callospermophilus lateralis (assembly GCF_048772815.1). NCBI lineage: Eukaryota > Metazoa > Chordata > Mammalia > Rodentia > Sciuridae > Callospermophilus > Callospermophilus lateralis. Next base: position 925,935 of record NW_027510154.1, read on the forward strand.
AAGCTCCCTTATTCTACGGTGCAACAGACTGGGCGAGGGACTTAATTCCACAAGTTCCTTTCTTCATCTGGAAAGGGTCCTCTCTGATGCCTAACACAGGTTGCTCTGATGATTAAAGAAGGTAAAGGACACACTTAGCCCACCCAAACACACAGCGGATGCTCAGTAGACTGTGCCCAAATTAAAAGAAGTCAATAAGGATAATATCATGGGTTGGAAACCCCTGCCAAGATGGAATCCTGATCACTTTTCTAATTCCTAGCACCTGCCATAGGTCAGGCACATAGGAGGTGCTCAGTAAACAGACAATTGTTAACTGATGAACTCTTACTGATTAGAAGCTTTGATTGGCAATTCGGCACAGAGGATTCATTTCAAATGGGGAAGGGGATTGGTTCTTCAAGTTTATTAATGCAGCTCATTTAGAGAGAATATTTTTCAAAATGCAAGGTAGGTGAGATGGTGGCGAAAAGGTCAGACACACTGGGAAGTGCTGACAAGGCCAACCTACCACCTGCTCCTGAGATCAGAAGAGGCCAGAGCCAAAGGCATGAGTCACCACCGGGCAATGCTGAGGCTGGGGACCAGTCCCAGGCCTGTGCTGGCCTCTTGTAACTGTCCCCATCGAACTCTTCATTCATTGAACAAGCGGTCCAAAAGGTCCTTTCAGTAATCCTGGTGCCCTTTGGCAGAAGAGAGGCAAATAAAGCTGACACTAAAAGCAGACAATGTGAGAACCGGAGCTCAAGACCAAGTGCTCCCAGCAGAAAATGAAAGGAGGTCAAGGCAGGGAGACCAGCAAGCCCCGTTAACTATTTGGTACAAAGCCACAGGACCCTTCCCAGAGCAAAGTCCTGAAATAGCAACAGAAAAGATCAGCATCCACGTATGCACCCGCACTCATGTGTAGAGGCTTACACATGCACTCACGTACACACACACCCGGGATGCAGAAATCACTCTGAAATGACAGAGACCACTCTGAATCCCGATGAGAAACCCATTTTGATCCATTTAATATGATGAGCGAGGGGTTACGCGGTGGCTCTCTGTAACTAGGTCAGACACCAATTGGTAGTCAACTCCACAGACCCAGGAAGATTTAATGAGGAGGAGATCAGACAAAGACAGAAGATGGAAATAGTGCCCCGAGCGCGTGTCCCCCAGACTCTGCAATCTGGCAAGGGGACCCCGTCCACACCGTTTCTCTCACAGATAGACCAGAACAAACTTTGCGAAACTCCTGAGATGAGGATCCGCAGTCCCGGCCAAGCCATTGAGCAAGGCTCTGGCAAGTAGCAACCAGGCTGCAAGAAAAACAGGCCCTGAATCAAATGACAAGGGGGACCTGAGCAGAAAGTCCAGGTACAGCGAAGGCACACTGAGCCGTAGCTGTAATGGCACGAGCGGGACATTAAAAAAAAAAAAAGAAAAAAGAAAAAGAAAAAAAATGGCACTGCCAACCTAAAGCTTGTGTCTACAAAAGCCAGTCCCCTTTGCCAGGATCTATGTGTCACCGTCCCCACCCCTCCTCTGTGCTGGGCAGTGTAACTGGCACCTGCACTCAGGCCGGCAGATGGAGAGGTCAGGCCCGACCAATCCAGCGCCTACTCACTCTACCATCAGGAAGGTCACCGAGCAGCAGTTGGCCACCTAGGGTCTTCCTTGCCACAATTCAGCCACGGCAATGCCATCGCCAATGCCATCGCCAAGAGGACCCTTCTTTTCTTCCATCTCAGGACACTTCCTATGGGGCCATGGAGGACCACGGTGCTGTGAGATGGGCTCAGCCTAGCTTTGTTCTGGACAGCCCAGCCTGAGAGGCGGCAATTCCCTGGCACCACTGGCAGCCCTGTGAATGAGCCACTGTCGTGAGACACACACTCACTGCTAATGAGTCCCACACAGACACAAGCAAGAGAGGCAAATGCAGTGGCTGCCACAGATGAGGCAGACTTTAGGCAGACACAGGGGACGGGCAGGGCCACAGCACTCGCTCTGCCCACCCTGGCAGACGGACCCCAGCCCAGTGTCTCTAAGCGCCCCAGCACAGCAGCAAAAACCTGGAAATATCTGTCTTCCTTGAACTCATGGCACCTGCTCTCCGCTCCTAGCCCAGTTAAGAAGAAAATAGCACCAAAACTTTAAATAATATTCTCATTTCATTGTTTTAAAGACCATTTAAACAAACAAACAAAATGCCAAAGCAATGATTATCAGAGCAAGTACACTTAGCAATGTAATACCTAAACAGTGAGGGAAATAAAAAGAGTGAGTGAACTTGCTTTAGCACTTGGCGGCATAAATTCATTTTACAGGATTCCATTGTAGACGGTGACGACGTAAAAGTCATCTCTGGGGCAAGTTGCCTGGATTCGAATCTTTTCTCATCCAGTTGGACAGCTTTAGACCAGTTATCATCTTTTCACTTATAAAATGGAGATTAAAATGGTCCCCCAGCAAAGGGTTCTTGCAAAATTGAAAGACGTTAACTCCCACAATGTGCTTGGCACATAGCTTCATAAAGGTCGCCTTTTGATCACGGTCAACATCATTAGTATGATTTATGTTGGCCAACTGAACCGGTCTTGGAGTTTACATGTTCAGGTTACCATGCTACATTCTTTGTGCACAACACGGTTATTGAAAATCCAATGATATATAAGGAAAATCAATTTCACTGGCTGAAAACTCAGAAAATTTAGAGAAAAGAAGAAACCAAAACTCCCAGACCTCCATCTATCAGCTTTTCCTGCTTTCTCCCCCAAAGATCCAGAACAGAGAGAACTGCAGATGTCCAATGATGTTTTAATTTTGAAAAATATTGCATTAAATATTGCAAAAGCTGATATCTGCACTTCCTGGTGCTCTCATAAATTGTACACCTGCGGCCAGAGACTCTGTCACTCATCCCACGCAGCCCTGGCCCTCGGAGCGAGCGAAGTCCTCCTCTTTGTTGGGAGGTGCTTCTGCCACTGCAGTGTGCAAGTCACTGGGCACCTCATTAAGTTGCACATTCTGCTCCTGCAGGTCTGGGCGAGGGGATGAGGTCCTGCTCATCTGATAAGTGCTCAGGTGGTGCTAAGGATGCTGCTGGTCCATGGACACTTCCAGGATGCACTCAGAGGAGTGAGACCTTGGAAGAGGCTGATGCTTGGCATACAGGCGGGGGGGGGGGGGGCAGTGAATACCTGAGTTACAATTTTCAGTGTCTCTTTGATGTTGGGGTTGCTTTCAGACAAGTTGAAAATTCTTTCATTTTTTCAAAGAACTGCTGTTGGTAATCTAAGGCAAATACTTGGACCCAGAGGTGGAGAACATTTGTTGTTTTGTTTTGTTCTAAATCAAACAAATAGAATAAAGAAATACCCATTGATGCCTGATGACTGCCCTTTGGGGAGTTCATTTAAGTTTCTATTTCCCTTGTTCCTTCTCCTGGCTGAAGAAGCAGAAGTTGGAGTGCCCCAGAGGAAGGGGTTGGGCATTGGTTAGCGTCACAAAACCCCTAAGGTTCCAAAGGAATAATTACTGATAAGAGAAATCAAACAGTCAGTTTAATATATACCTGAATTAACTGTCTTTTACTTGTCCTTCAATAAAATTCCAGAAGAACAAGAGCTCAGAATTTTGGACTTAAGAACATGGGGTTTAGATGAAGACTCCATCACTTGCTAGCTGTGTTACCTCAGGCAAGTGGCTTAGCATCTATGAACCTTGTATTTTTTTCTATCTGAATTGGGTCCTAATAGTGCCTGCCTTGCCAGGACTATTGCTATGAGATAACTCATAAATGTGTGCATAGACCATGTGAATGAATACTTCCCAGAGTCAATATATATATATCAAGAACAACAAAAAAGGTACCTCCAAAAGTTGAACATTTGTAAGAGCAATGCCTTAGATATATAAGAGCAATGCCTTAGATATATCTGGCTTTCTATTTCCAAGTCCAGGCTTTTTCTCAGATTGTGTGCATGTGTGTATATATGATAAGCCAAATGTATTTAACAGAAAGAAAGAGAACAATGTGAATAACAATAAAATTTTCATAATAGTTTTTCTCCTTATAAATCCTTGGTAATTATTGTATATTGCCAACTTTACTAAGGAAGCATTAAACCATCTTCCATCCTTGGGTGGAAGAAACAGCTAATTGTTTGAATTGAAATGCATGTGCTTTCAAAAAGAAGAAAGCAATCCCTAAACACACACACACACATACACACACACATACACACACACACACACACACACACACACACTTTCTCCTCCTCCCTCAGATCTCACACACTCTCTGGCACATAGCACTGAGTCCTACACATGGTAGCTCAGGGCAAATATTAGCAGCTGATTTCACAGAAGGAAAATCATGTGTGGCTGATAATCTGCTCATCACTCCACCGGGTGGGGCTGTGCTTTGCCAGCCTCGCCTGCCAGTCAGATTAGAATACAGACCGAGAAAACAGGATGGAAAGCTATTTCACTTCCACCATTGTATGGGACAGACTATCTGACAGGATTCCTTGTTACTGACAGAGACACAGAAACTCAGGCAGGGGATTAGAGGAATCCACACGTGACAGTGGCTTCTCAGTTGATACTGTCCCAAAGCCCTTCCGTACTCTCCATGTGGGGAGGGCCGGCTCTCATCAAATCCTCCTTATGGGACCATCTGTGTCCCTGCCCATGTCATCAGGCCCCTGGGCTCCCACCCAAGCATTATTACAAACTGTCCTCTTCTGCACACTATAGCTGAAGGCTGTGGGCCACTGCAAAGAAACCTTCTTTCATTAGGGATTTCTCTGTCTGCACAGGATTTATGATGATCCTTTGGCAAGGACCTCTGAGTCACTGGCTTTCACAGGACAGCCAAAAGAGTATTTCAGGAGAATCTACCTCTAACAAGCCACACAGCCCTGGAGATTTATTTCCCCAGATGAAACGGGCACAGCCTGATGCATCCAGAATGCAGCCCTGCACGGGGTGCTGAGGCACAGTCAATGAAGGGGACGGAGCATTGGCTGCACCAACTCTCGCCCAAATCGCCACAGGACCCTGGGAAGTCAGTCAACCTCTGTGACAGACCTCACGCCACCCGTAAGCTAGAAATGACATGGAGAATACCTCCCTCCTGGAGATGTCCCGAAGGTTAAATTGTTGAATGGAATGAAGTAGCTGGTGGAACCCCCACCTTATTTATGGGTGGGGACTCTTATTTTTGATGAAGGATGTGTAACAAGAAAGCAGCAGCTTTGACTGACAGCCTAGTGCTTCACCTTTGGGAGGGGCTGTGAGTGGCAAAGTGACGGGTGCCCCTGTGCCTCGAGAGTTTGCCAGTGAGAAGCGAGCCCCTTGAGGTACAGCAATTGTTTTTCTGCGACAGGAGCACAAATCCTGCCTCCCCACTCCATCACTTGTTAAACTCAAGTTTCATTTGTACCAATTCTAGACAATTTTCTGTGATTTAGCTCCCACCAGCCAAACCCTCTTCCAATTCTTGCATCTCAGCTTGAAAAGCATGGCTGTGTTACTATTTTTTATTTATTTTTTTGACAAACTCAAAAGGAGCCCCCTCCCACTCCCAGGCTCCTCAGAGCTGCTCCTCCACCTGCAGCAGCTGTCAATCATGCCCCTTGATGGTTCGCAGGCTGGGAAGACAGAGAATGCATAGAAAAAAGACAGAGGCAACAATACCTTCCCCGAGTCAGTGGGAGCGCACAGTATTTCCAGTCCTACAGACACTGCAAGGTAGTGTCTGTCAAGAGAATGTTTCTAGGGGCAACTGAGACTTTAGAAAGTCTAACTCCCCAAGAGTCATGTAGAGAGTAACAGGGGTAAGATGGGAGCCCAGATGAGCCTGACTGTACGTCCCTTATACTGTCCACAGCACTGTGTTATCTCAAGACAGGTAGGGGGAGACTCTTGTTGGCTTTCACTGTCCAGCAAATCACAAAATTGTCAAGATCTCAGCAGGCCTAACTTCTGGCTCTACCATTCAAACTTATGAACACCTGAAACCACCTAAACTCTCTAAATGCTGTTTTTTAAAATCTGAGAAAAATGGCTATAAACATTTTTATACATGATTACACATGGATTAAATAAGATCTTGGAGCAAAGAGTATGCCACAATGTAGAAGCTCATTACATACATAGTTTCCTTTCTTTACTGCAGAGAAAAAAAAAAATATATATATATATATATATTTACACACACACACACACATATATATATATATATATATATATATATATATATATATATATATATATATGACTAGGCATGTGCTCATTTCCTTACGGAGGTACATGTGGCAGAAAAGTGAAAATTTAATATAAAGAAAATAATTAAAACAATGTAAATGAGCGTATGCCTAGTCTAATCATGAAAGTAGTACTCTAATGCAAAACACACACTGGCAATAGAGAAAAAAAAAGGATAAAATTAACCAGTGCTCCATCTCACCCACACAGTGTCCTAACAGGTTCCTTGCCGTGGAGACAATGAGAAAAGAAAATTATGAGGTCCCGTCATTACACTGCGTTGAAACTCCGCAATATCAAGTTGCACAGATATTGGAGGGGAGCAGAGATTTAAGATCTCAGAGGCTTTTCGGTTCCGCTGCAGCATCTTACCTCTTCACCTCAAAGACAAAGCAGGCCCTTCTCAAATAGTTTCCGTTCAGTTTGCGTTATCCAGAAATGCGTCTGTACATTCCCTGCGTGCTTCACACTCGTGTCGACTCCATTCAGAGGTAGAAACACAGAGAGGTTTAGTTTAAATGTTTCTGAAGCAGAAAGAGGCAGTTTGGTGGATCCTTGGATTCTTGGACTATAATCACTTCCAGAAAAGCCAATGATGGCATCGTCTCTTCCCTTTGCTGGAGAGAGATTCTGTATATTTTGACAAGATAGAAAAATGGAAGGAATCCCCCTGACACTGAGAGGGAAATGTTGAGAATGTCGTCTGTGATGTTGTTGTCCACAGAGTTTGCACTTTCTGGTCCTCACTCTGCTCTTTTCCATGTGTAGAAAAACAGTTCACAGTTCCCTGAGTGAATAAATGCACATGTATTCACTGAGCTCAAAACCTGCCTTCTCCTTGGGATGTGATACCTGAGTGTCCCTAGTGGCATCAGGCATGTTTGATATACCAATGATGACAGGATGTCATCAGGAGAAGCATCAGAGAAAAACAGGAGCTTGGCTTTGTGTCATACCATCTGCCGGATAGAGGCATAGACAGCGCAGCCTCTCCCCTCCAACTAGAGATGAAACTATTCCCCCACCCAGCCTTGCTGAGAGTAATGATTTTTTCCCCAGAACTTTCCAGAAACTTTATAGGATGACATACACTCCATCTCAAGCTCTAAAGAATTCTAATGCAATAGAGATTTTGATGAATAAGTCATCAAACATTGATCAGGTGCTGCTGGAAGCTAACTTTGCATAAAAATCAGGAAGCGTGGAAGCAATAGAGGTACCCAGGGTTGGTTCCTGAAGTCAGCAGACCAGACTGATTCCACATCCTTATTTCCAAAGGAAGAAAACTGAGAGAACAAAGCTGAATTATTGCTATCTGGGGAATTTTGGGTAGCAGCTAAACTGGAACCCAGGTCTTCTATCTGCCTGAATTTAAGTGGTACGTGATACAGAGGGTTTTGTCTTCAAGTTTAACAGCAATGTCAAAATGAATTCCAACTTGGATGGGAAAAGTGACAAAACCCCCATCTCATGTGATTCCGAGACTAGGAGTGATCTGAGTCACAGGAAATTAGCAAAGCAGTCAACTTCATGAATTTTGACAGAGCCTTTCATGTGCAGACACATTGTGGAATTCACTCAAGGAACAACGATTAATGAGAATGTACTATACACCAGGTGTGGGGATACAATGGCACATGTAATGGATCTCTGAATGCAGTTTGCAGCATAGATGGTGATTCCTAAGAGGTGACAAGTGGGAGTGAACACCTGACACAAAATTGGCGGTCAGGAAGAGCATCTCTAACATATCTATTTAAGGGCAGAAAGACTTGAAGGAAGAAAAAACTGGCCATGGGGGAGAAAATTGTATCTTTTCCTATCATGGTTTGCTTTGGATTTTATTACAAAGAAAAGAATAATGAGCTTTTTCTCAAGATGTGCGTGTGGGGGAGGAGGGCTTCAAGTGTCAAACTCAGGACCTAGCACATGCTAGGAAAACACTCTATCACTGAGGCACACCCTTCACCCCAACATAGTTTCTAAAAAGCATTTGGGAATACATGTGTGTTTGTGTGTGTATGCTTTCACTTTGTTTCTTGTAATGGAATCTTACACTGTGTGCCTACTCATGTGTACCTGTGTGTGTATGAGTGTGTACACGTGTGTGTGTGTGTGTGCATGCATGCACACATGTATATTTTCCAATCCACATTCTGCTGTGAGTCTCCCAGACTCTGATGAGGCTTAGTTGCTTATGTTCTTTAACATGGACTGACAATAACACATCTTCCACAGCCTGGTTCTTCCCTACCTTTCGTGATTCGAAGAGTGCTCTGCACTGGAGTCAGTGCCCCCGTCACACCAGATGAATTTCATTCCTTGAACACGCCAGGTATGTTTATGCATCTGTCCTTTGCATAACCTATGCTCCTGAAGGTCTTGAAATGACCTTTCCTTGCCCACTGGGCAAATTAAGTCTCCATCCTTAAAAATCCATCTCTTTTCTCTAGCTTTCTCTGCCTGCTTCATCGGGTGGAAAAAATCGATCACTCTCCTGGAAACCTCTCTTTCCTTCAAATAATTCTCACCTCACATTGCATGATACAACTTTCACATTTCATTTATCCATCCTCTTTTTTTTCTAATTATGCAAGAATGCATCCTTACTGTCTAAATTTTAGAAAATAAAATTAATAAATGAGAAAACAAACATTTCCTTTCACTGCTTTTTCTTTTTGCTATTTTTTAAACACAATGGAGGTTTTCCTTCTATTGCACCTGACTTAATATATAACCTGAACATTTTCACACACCAACACTAAACCGTCTTGGGGAACCCTCCCTCTAATGGTTGCATAATTGCTTGTCAGAATGTATAACAAACCATATAAACCATTCAACCCCCTACTATTGGGCTACTGGGTAATTTTAAATTTTTCCTATTATAAGTAACAATGCAGCAAACTTAATTGTGCATTAATCTCTGTCTGCACTCCCTGCTTATTCTTTTGGAATCGCTGTTAAGAAGGGAAATTGCTAGGTCAAAAGACATGGGGTTTTAAACCTCTATGTACATATTGAAGATTATTTCCAAGAAACGATGTTTTAATTAATGCATCCACCAGCATTATAATGAAATACCCATTACAATCCATTGCTCATCACAAGAGCAGTAACAGATTTTTTTAAAGGATAAAACACATTTCTCAAATTCCTGCTTCTTTGATTCTACTAGTAACATAGTGGAATTCTTCATGTGAGTATGTACATGTAAGTGTATGGGAAATATATTTATTATTTCAATCTTTTCCTTAAAATTTTAATTTATCCATTAAAACTGCAAGCTCTGAAAATTATTATAGGAAGTTAATGACAGTCCGTAAACGAGCCATTCAGTGCATCTGCTCTCTGCTAAGTAGCCATGCCATAGTGCCTATCAAAATGATGGCTTACCCTGGTTGTCTTGGGCAGCTAAACAGAGAAGAGGTATCAGGGACAATTAGGGCCCAGATGCTGCTCAGTGCTTCTCCCACTGTAGTCAAAGTTCACCCAACATTTTCTCACCTTCCCACCTAGCTGAGGTTCTACCCAGAGACTGTGCACAGGAGATTCCCACCCTTGAAGTAACCATGCAACTGTTTTCCCACCAACATTCTTTTCAAGACAGTTTGGTTTCTGGGTTGTAATAGGTTAAATTCCTATCAGTGGCACCCTGACATCTAGCCAAGGGTAGGACTCAACTGAGTTTGTTCTTCCCCAAGTGGCTGAATAGGGAGCTCATGCTTAAACAGGTATCAGACATATAGGCAGAAAAAGGCTCAGACCCAGGTCTCACTAGGACATTGTGCTGCCTATAGGACGAGGTAGCCCAGCAAGCTCCTCAAAGGAGAGGGAGCAGCCAATTCCATGCAGGTTCTGAGGACAGATGTAAAATATGCAAATCACATCACTGACCAATCACAGAAGCCAGACTGGATGCCTGAAGTTGTTCTTTCCTCCGATGCCCACACTGAAGTCAGGGTTAAGCACTCATTTGCCTCAACCCAAATGTGAAATGCAAAGTCCAGATTCAACTGACTTCTAGGGAAAAGAAGCCATCTAGAAAGGAAAGATAATTTGCTAATAAACTTCTAGCACCACCTTCTGATATCCAGTCCTTTAGTCATTTATTCACTGGTCCACAGAATAACAACCAATTAAAGGCAAAATATGTAGAGGCTCACATAAGGGATTTGGGGATCAGGAAGGTCTGAGTTTAAGTGCAGAGACAACTTACATCAACTCGGATATTTTAAACAAGATGCTCAACCTCTGTAAGTCTGATTTTCTTCCCTGTAACTTGGACTATAGGCACTGCAGGGGGTCAAATGGAAAGGTCTAGGAGGGCGTGACATGGCAAAGCATGGCACATAGTGCTCCCTCACTGGAGATTTCTCTTGTGATAGGGAAAAATAATTTAGTGTGTATAGAATATGTCTCCCATGAACACTGTTTCCAAAGGACTTGAACTTTCAGAGCAACCTTGAGAGATGTTGCACATTTTAGTTTGAAAATGAAGACACAGAAAATTTGAGAGTCTCACACAAACTACCCAGATTTGGAGTTTGGATGCAAGTTTGTCTCCTGCAAAAACCATGCTCTTTCCAAGGTACCAGTCTGCCTAGATTAAATCAAAGCAATGAGGATGCAAAGAATAATAAAAGAGCCTTGCTTACTCACTCACTGACTATTTGGAGAGAGGATGTGAATGCAAATTATGATGCCCAATGTGGTCAGTCTCATCCTGAGCCAGGACAGCACAGAAGGAGTGAGTGGGGGTCAACTTCACAAGGAGATGGAACCAGGTGGGCCACACCAGTCCTCACTCCTTTGGAAAGCTGGTTCTTCAAAGCTGATAAGGGTAGACTCAGATGGCAAGGATGGGGAAGGCTGGTTATTACCTGTTACCCCCAGAAAACAATTGCCCTGTTCACAATGTCAACAGTGAGGGCTAAATTTGAGAAACCTTGCATGGCAGGTGTGATGGTCAATTTGGATTTTCAACTTGATTGGATTAACAGATGCCAATGATTAAGAGGCTTCTGCATGTGTCAATGACGGTGTGTCTAGGAATGATTAGCATGTGGGATAGCAAATTGAAGTGCACACCCTCCCTAAGCCTCAGCAGCACCATCTAATAGGCTGGAGATTGAATAGAATAAAAGTTGGAAGAACAAGGAAGCAACAGCAGATGAAAGCTTGAATCTTCTAGAGTGGGTTCTTGATTGCTGCTACAATTGCTTAAGGATATTAGTTAGATTCTCGCCCATTCACTCTTCCCAAGCAAACTCTGCCAGTGATTACCCAGGGAGTTTCCAGAAGCCTTCAGTCTTGGACTGGGTCAGCATCGTTGATCCCTCTTTTTCTGAGGTGTCAGCATCTCAGACTGTGTGGCAGCTCCTGGTTCCTTGAGCTCTGCAGCCTGCACATGGCCGTTGTGGTCTATCCAGCTTCTGGTTTTGTAAACCGATCTAATAAATCCCCTTTATATAATCATAGTTCCTGTTGATTCTGTTCCTCTAGAGAACCCTGACTTATACAGTAGAATAAATGATTCCATTTCTTGAATGAGAGGGGATAATTGGGGCCCTTAGAGATTAAACTCATCCCAAAAGGTCCACCTAAAAGATAACAAAGGACATCAGGCAAAACTGAACCACAGAGTTTGAAGAAGCACATGTTGGCAGTGGGGAGAACTGCCATATAAGTGGGGACAGTGGTAACCCCCACGGAGTGTGAAGGCTTCAGGGAGGGTCCTGAGTGTCTATCAGAGTGACAGAAAGGGGCTAATGGTGCTAACCTTGTAACTACTTGACTGCTTAAAAATTTTAGTTTTCCACATTATATTTTACAATGGCATAGTTTAAAATAACACCAACAGCAGAATAAAAAGCTTTCTCTTCCCACTTTGACTAGGTGTTAAATGGTGAGTAGCTACAGAATTTGTTTAAATAAATTCATTTAATTAATTAATTATACTTTGTACTAGGGATCAAACCAAGGGGCACTTAACCACAGAGTCACATCCCAAGCCCTTTTTAAATTTTTCTTTTCTATTTTTCTTTTAAATTTTGAGACAAGTTCTTGCTAAATTGTATAGAGTCTCACCAAGTTGCTGAGGCTTTGAACTTGTGATTCTCCTTCCTCAGTCTCCCGAGCCGATGGGATCATCAGGCATACAAACTGAGCCCAGCTTTAAGTCCTACTGATTCAACCAAATGTACAATTTCTTCTCCATGTTTCCCATAGACACTGAAGAATTTATTTTTGAGCTTGTTCAGTCCTTTTGCTATTGCTAGACATTACCAGCCAAATTCACATGGAAGCCAAAGAAACAGCAGAATAAACAAGCCCAGGAGCTTTGAAATCAGATAACCTGAGACATCACCTGAGGTTCTACCTTAGTGGGTTCACTCCACCTCTCTGAGGTTGAGGTTTCTCCTCTGTGAGATTAGTAATTACCCCTTCTGCATGAAGCTATGGGAGTGTACGTGAACAACATTCCTTGCATAGAATTTAGCTATTGGGTAATTCCTAACATTTGTCCATCAAGTGCTTAACCTGTGTCTAAACTAATCCTAGAGGCTGGGGTACAGAGAGGTCCTGTGTCTACCTGTTGATCTTTCATAGGAAGACCTTGAGTTCTATTGCTAGTGAGATTCACTAGCAATTTCTGAAACTCACCTCTTTTAGGAACTACAATTACTCCCAGTTTAAAATGAGGGAACCAAGGATCAATAAAACCGCAGTGCATATCCATGGTTACATGCTTTAAAACACCACTTTAGACATTTGCTGATTACCAGGGCCCCGGAACAGCACTTTCCATTCATTAATGATGAAAAGCACCATGTGAAAGGAAGGTACTATCATTATTCTTTTTTTTTTTTCAGGTATAAAACGTAAGGCTCCTAGATATTCTTTAACTTTTCTAAAAGCTACACAGCTAGTAAATGTCAAAACCAAGATTCAACTCAATTAGCTTTAACTTAGGAACCTGTCATCTAGTAGAAAACTCAATGGTTCTTGTCATGCTATTTTGATGCTGCTTTTAAGAGACCAAACCATTACCTTCCTAGTAGGACCATTACCTGTTTTAAAGGCATTATTTGCCTGTGACATTGATTCTAAAATTTCATCTGGGGCTTTAAGTCTGAGAGATTCTCTAACAGGAATTATGGTCTGAAGCAAAGAACAGTTTCACCCTTTACAGAAATCAGTAAGGTGACAGCTTAAATGGAAACATATAGCCAGTACTGAAAGTTTGAAAAACTGTATTTTAGACTAGTGGTTCTCAAACTTTATAAATCTCTAGTTCACCTGTATGGCTTTTTAATTTTTTTTCCTGTGCTGGGGATGGAACCCAGGGCCTCACACATTCTAAGCAAGTGAGCTGCTATCTACCATTGAGCTGCAGCCCCAACCCCTTGGCTGACTTTTCAAAAGCACCCCAAGTGTTTATGATTCAAGAAGTCTGAAGATGAGCCCAAGAAATGCATTCTTAACTTACCCTCAGATAATGGAAACACTTCTGTTCCAAGTAGCACAGTTTGAAATTCATGTCTAGATCCATTCCTTGTGGCTCTGAGATATTAAAATGAACATTCACCCTTTGTGAATATTAATAGGCCAACCCCTAAACAAAGCTGTTATGATTCAAAAATGTGACAGCAAGTGCAAAGGCTTTCTGAAAACAGAAAAGACCCAACCCAGCTGTTCGCAAGCTTTAGGAACCTCACAATCACCTAAAAGCTTGTTAGAAATGGGGAATCTCAGAGCCTACCACCAGCTACAGAAGACCTGGGTTAGGGCTCTGAAAACTTCCCTGGAAACAAAGTCTCCAAGGAAGATTGAAGTAGATGGTTCACAGACCACCTCTGATACAACCTCTGTAACAAACAATAACAAGCCCCAATCATAGAAGTCAGTATGTCCCACAACCCTGGCTCTGAAGGCCAGAATATGCTCCAGATATGGGAGAGCCCACAAAATCATCTACTTTTAGATATTGCACAACAGAGAGGAAGAGAGAGGAAATGCACTATTTTTTTTTTTTTGGAAACATGTAAGTCAAATATTCCACATCAGTACCTTCAGAGTGAATTTTAAATGAGAAAAAAATGGTATCATTTGAGATGAAAGAAAACCATAGACCAGCACAATCTGGAATCTTTCCATTTAGAGCAGGTTTCAGAGTTAGGTGTGAATGGGAAATGTCCAAGAAGATAGGTACTAGGTAATCACAGCTATTACATTTTGCACCTGACAGAGGCATCGCTTCCTCCAGCAATGACAGTCCCACAGCCTGAGCAATTTCAACATCTTAATCACTTCCCCTTTCTTTCTGAATCCAGGGAATTTCATCTCATTCTTTGTGCCTTCCCTTAGGAATTAGGAAGTGTCAGTAACAATAGAGAATTTGCACGTGGTTTTGTTAAGAAATGTTTGCTGAATTTTGCAGAAATGGGTAATCTAGTTAACAAGGTGTAGGGAACACCTTCCCATCCTAGACTGGAACCCAGGTTCCCACCAAGAGAGGGTGTCAAACAGGAAGGGCTGAAATATTGTGCAAATCACTTGCCTCACGCTGCCTTAGTGAACAAACTCCTTACTCCTAACATCATGATTCGAGTTGATAAAAATAATGGAAAATAAAAACCCCACTGCTGGCTACATGTAAAGAGGGAGATTTATGTAAATAAGTGAATTACATTAGGTGAATTGTTTGTAATGCAACCTTCTCTGCATGATATTCTAAAGGCTCAGCTCCCATTACCATGTCTGAGAAAGTAAAATGTTAATAAGTTAGTCAATTATATCTCACACTCCTCCAGACCAGGTAAAGATGATCACGGTGTGAAGCTAAAAGTTGGCAGCATGTGATCATTTTATGACACGGTCAATATGCCTGTGTATGAGGATTCCTGGCTTTGACCTTTATTCTCATTTTTCCCCCTTATTTTTAACAAAAAACAATCAATACACATCCTGTAATCCCAGTCACTCAGGAGACTGAGACAGGAGGATCCAGGCCAGCCTCTACAATTTAGAGATTGTAAGCAACTTAGAGAGACCCTTGCCTCAAAATTTAAAAAAAAAAAGGTGGGGTGGTGCTATGGATGTGATTTAGTAGTTAAGTGTCCCTAAATTCAACCCCTAGTAATCCCCAAAAAATCAATATTGAAAATGTACGGTTTTAAAATAAATTAAATAAAATTGACTAAATAAATGAATGACTGGTACTGTGGTCCAAGTGTTAGTGTCTCCTCAAAGTTCACAGGCTGTAAACTAATCCCTAATCAGAACGCATAAAAAAGTGGAATATTTGAAAATTAAGTCATGAAGGCAGATCTCAGGAATGGCATTGATGCCTTTACAGAAAGAGACTCAGAAAGACCCCAGAGGTACTTTATGTGAGGAGCAGGCACTCATGAGATGTCAAATCTGCTGGCACCTTGATTGTGGACTCCTCAACCTCCAAACCATGGGCAACCAATTATCAGTTGTGATACATTTTTCCTTCTAAGGAATGTTTTTATAGCAGCCTAGAGGGAATAAGACAACTGCCAAATGAAAGGATAATCCTGTCAACTACTGATAACTCTTTTAATTCATCTTAATGGTTTATTACCATCTTATCATATTAACTATGCCCACCCCCCTCCTTTTTTCCCCCAGGGCAGAAATTGTAGTTTCCATATGACTTTCAGTATACACCTTGTGATAATATTACGCCACGAGTATTTTTTTCTATATGATTAAAAATGTCATCATGCATGTCACTGACGGCTTCTCAAATGAGGTTGTATGAATGAGCCATTACTTTTGAAAGACATCCTAGAAGGAGTAGTCGTTTTTCACTTTCGTTTTCCCTTTTGCCTCTGATAAAGTGTGATGAGAGATCTGAGCCTTTCTGTTGAAGTGCAAGCTATATCCCCTAAAAACTCTATGGAAGAGAATTTTCCCTTGAGTCTCCATTTTTGTATATTCTACAGTGTATACCTAGGCTAGCTGCAAGAAATGAATCAAATAAGAAAAGGGGACGGTGTGCATTTACATTCAAGAAAAACTCTGCCAAAAATCCGAGTTTTGATTAATATTTCAATTAATATAGTATTAGAATGTTCTTCTCATTCCAGCCAGCTCAGAATGAGCAGTAATGTTATTTTATATTCCATTGTTTTTAACAAAAAGTTAGGATGTCAAGATGTAATTTAAAATTGCCTTTAGGAATCTTGTTTTCACTGTGGCCACACTTTGACTGCTTCCTATCCTCTGCATGAGGCTTAGCTGGGGTAATATCCTATGGACTGCAGTCCATGTTAATGATAATTAAGACTGACGACTGACAATGTCAGCGAGTTCCATGTAACTCGAACATCAGCCAACAGACTTGAGTTCCAACTCTTGGTCCTTTGTCATGAGCTACCCTAGGCCAGGATCTGACTTCTCTGAGCATCACTTTCTTCATGGTTAAAACATAATAAAAATTCAAATAGGAGACGGGGAATTGGAGATTCTGGACACCTAACCAGAAAACTGATGTAAATGCAAGTCATTGTTTGGGACAAGTGGTTTCCTTTTTAAGAAGATAGGTTACATTTGCTTAATAGACATCAAGAATCAAACCCTTACAAAACCCATGATTTGCTTTCAAAAGTGTGTGTCTCAGCCTACCAAATAATTTAATATTGTCCTGTGTTTGAATAATACACAATGATTTTTAAATGCTTTTCTAACCCTCTAATTCCAATAGCCCTTGTGAAAACTTGTTCTTAAAACTATCAAAGAATGGGAAAATAACTAATTATGCATGAATTACTCTCATGACTTATCCCATTCCCCTGAGGCATGATGTGCTTAAAAAAAAATATTAAAGGATTTGTAACTGTTAGTTATCAGCACTTCATGTAACTTTTGATTCAAGTAACAAATAGCATTTCAGCTCTATGTGTTCATTATCCTACTAAATTGCAAAGGAAAGAAGCCAATTCTAATGAATTGTAACCATAGTTTCTCTTGCATATTACATATTAGAAGTGGGTAGCACTTTAAATTATGGTACACAAAACAGCATATAATTAATTCTGAATAAAAGATGATGTATTCTTGCTAAATACAAGTTATTTAAAAATCTCTTAATGAAGAACAAAGCAAATGCTGTGCTGTACTGTGAAAATGTTTAGCATATGCCTTTAGAGCCAACATTTTGTATTTATTATTATATTTATTTTCAATAATAATAAATTATTTTAAGTGAACAAAAAAGAAAAAACCTTAATCACTAACATTCCAAATGTGGAAAATATATGAAAATTACAGGAAACTTTTTGGCTCCTCAGAAGTTGTCACTAAATAACTTTTTGATGACATGTGCGATTGCAATTTGCTATAGAATGAGAAAAATGGAAAAGACTGTTACTTTTAAATCACAGAACATATGCACAATGAATTTTAAAATGCAGACATGGAGATAAAAATTTCTATTCTGAAAACGGACAAGTTCTAAGTTTTCACTGAAGAGCAAAGCTTAAACCTAGACCTCAAGAGCCATGTGATGGACATTTGGGTTTACAGCGCCCTTTCCGACACCATGTTTCTTCTTTCATGAGCTGAAATCCTGAATTCCTCACTCTTACAATTACTATACTGTATCTTCCAACCGAGCAGGAGCTAGATTCCTTAGTGGGCCTCTCATCACCCATTACAAGGAATACCAGCACCTTACCTCCAACAACAAAATGACCAATACTGGGCCAAACCCTTTTTTAGCTTATTCTCTGCAGCTGTATCTTGAAGATGCTGAATGTCCCTACAAACAAGTCAAATGACACTAGGCAAGCCCAGCCTCCATCTCTAAAGCTTCGAAGCTCTCCCAAGCTCTCTGTTCCGAAAGGCCTGAGAGGTCTTTTTAAATTACAATAGTCCTGCCATCCTTTCCCCCAGTCCTTTCCCACTGTTCCAACAGAAACACATAATAAAACCAGATTTTCTCAACTCACATACACTTTCCATCTTTGTTTCATTTAAATGTGGAGAGGGGAAAAAAAATACAGACAGTAAAAACAGATGGCAATATCACCAAACCTTCAAATTGGAAACATGAAGTTTGCTTTAAGTCCAAGATTCAACCTCAGTTTCAGAAACCTAGACCAATTCATCATAAATAAGCAGAAACTAGAAAGAATCCTTATTTGATTCTTGCTGAACCATTCCAAGTTTTGTAGTTATTTTAGATATGTGTCCCGCTCAAGTACTAATGCGAAGTGATGAAAAATTTAAAAAGGATAGAATTTGTAAATACAATTTTTAAGTTGGTCACATCATCCCTATGCAATTTCTGCTGAACATTTTGCCAAACTTCTTTTCCATCCTCCTGTGTGTTCATAAAAGTGTGTAGAAAGTTGAAGCCAGTCTGAATAGATAATTTAGTGACCTACTTTGTACCTCTTAACATTTTATTCTAAGCATATGCCCACATAGCTGCAAACTCTTTGTTGGTAATTCATGTGGCTAATTATAGTCCATCATAAGAATACAGCATAATTTATTTAACTGATGCCCTTTTGTTTGATGTTTAACTTTTCTTTTTTCTTTTCTGGCCCTGATGGACTTTTTTTCTGTGTGCCCTGGTCCACCCGTCTCCATTCTTCTACTTGTAGTCAGTGAAACCTCTTTTCCTTCTGTGAAGAGGCTGTGGAGCAGTGAGCTAAGGAACATGGAGAAAAAGATGGGAAAGGTGGAGCCGCAACAGGACCCTTGAAACCGCATGGAAGAGTCACTAAGATCATAGTTACTGAGCTAGACACTGATGCCTGTGTACCTGCTAGAATTAGGAGACCCTAGAGATGCATTTGTACATGTGGCTGTATATCTGTACATGCACATATACCCTCTCTATGTGTATGCATGTGTGTGTGTGTGCGCATGTGTGTGTGTGTTTATTCCTGGGTTGTCACTGAAGATACTGATTGCCGTGTCTTTTGGAGAGAAATCCTGCTGACATCAAGTGTTTGGAGACCAAGTGGCCACTTGGACACTAATGCCTTAGTTTAAGGTAGTTTAATAACGTTGGGTGTTTCTCTGGTTGCTTTGGCTACTAGGAAACAACTGAGTTACCATCAGCCTGACTTCTATTTTATTTCCCCTCATTCTAACTTCCATCTGTTGAACTATCCATCCATTGCTGGTATTTACAAAAGGCACTTCAATTCCTCCCAGGAGGAGGAAAGCCCATAAACGGGTACACAAGTCCCTTGGCCATGCAGCTTGAGCGCTCCTCGTGGCCAACCAGCCAGAATCCAATCCCCTTTCTCCTGGAAGTCTGCAGAGATTTGATTAAAATCCTGACAAGCGGCAATTTCTTATTAAGGCAGAATTGGTCCTAAGGTCCATGCAAGGAGCATACATTCAACAGAGAGACTTCTAATCAATTAATTTTTCGGTTATTTAACATGCAACAAAGCCTTTTTTATGGTTTCAAATTGTGTACATTATAGAACGCACCAGAGCATACTGAAATTATCAGTTGAATGATACCATCCCTAAGGCTATTGGCATTTTGTGGGCAGGGATTATGATCATTTTGTCTCTGCATGCTTAGTACCTAGTACTGGGTCTGTCAGAGGTAGATATTTTACTGGATGAACAGATGCTTGCTAAAACAACAACTGTGTGCATGCATGAATTTGCACACCTATACACATTTATTTATATATGTATGTATCTATATTGCCATGCATTGCTCCAGCATCTCTGAGGCCAATCTTACCAGAACCTACAAAACATCAACATCTCTAGTGCCTGGAAGTACAGGGCACATTCACATGGCTCCACCATGTGAGGATGTAGTGGGAAGGCATTGACTTTGAGGAATAGGTCTTTGATGGACACTAGATCTGCTATGCCTTGATCTTGGCCTTCCCAGCCTCAACCATTTTGTTATTGTTGTTTATAAATTATCTAATTTAATTTTTTTTGTTTATAAATTATGTACACTAAGGTATTTTGTTATAGCACTCTATATGGACTAAGAAACACCATAATCACTTAAGCCAATTCCTTGCAATAAATATCTTTAAAAATTATATATATCTATGTCCTACTGGTTATGCTTCCCCCAATAGAACTCTGACTAATACAGTAGATATATGTCAATATTTGCAAATGGAAACTTCAGAAAATATCCAGCCCAAGGAAATAACAAAGGCTATCCAATCTCCTGACAGCAGCCAGGAGCACATTTTAACTCCTCTGAATGACAGCTGTTTTCTTACCTGTATCCAAAGGTCAAATTTCAATGGGTTCAATAACTAGAATGCTATGCTTCCGGTGTGCAATTTTTTTTGACAAGTTCTCGGCACTAGTAATCCAGGGTAGTCTATTATTACGTTTCAATAAAGTAATTATTGCAGAAGACCATGTTGATGACATATTTGTAAAGCCTCTTCTGGTTATGACCTTCCAGATATTGGAACAACATATGTGTAAGTTTTCAAAATATTATTTTGTGCTGCTGAAGTGATAATAGGCCAGATAATGTATTTTTTTTTTTCTTTACGTAATAAGGGCTTAATACTTAAAACTTCATGGTGACCTGGATTCTCACCTGTGTGACTTTAGACAAATTTGCTTCTATTAGTCCCAAGTTCCTCCAATGTGGCATGAAGATACAGTCTACCTCATTTAAGTCCTATGAATGGTAGTTGTCGTGATCCCTTGAAAATGAATCTTTTAGATGATTGATCCTCACACTCTGCGGCAAGACTTCTCAACCTCAGTACTACTGACTCCTTGGGCTAGACTGGTTTTGGGGGAGGGCTTTCCTATGTATTGTACATTTGGCAGCATCCTTGATCTCCACCCATAGATGTCAGTAGTGATAAAACAAATATATCCAAGACTTGCTCAATGCACTTTTAGCCAAATTGCCATGATTCTCTGAGGGTCTGATTATTATTAGTTTTAGTGTTTTCTCTTTTTTATAAAAAAGTTTAAGTATATTGTACATACAGAGAAGCACAGTTCAGAGAATCTTTACCAAGGAGACATACCCCTGCAATCAACCCTACCCAGGAAGCCTCGGGCCCTCCTTCCTTCCAGTCACCATCAGGAAATTTTGGGTAGAAAAATTAAGACAGAGATTTTAAAATAGAAGATGAAATTCAGAATCGGAGCCTAAAACCTGGCCCCCTATGTGATTCATGGTAGGCAACAAAGTTCTGTTAGAATGAAAACCTTGTCGAATCAGAAGGCATAACAATAGAGGGTGTAAGCCACAGGAATCCAGACTGGGATTGTGCTAGGGCTGGTATGTGGTTTGTCACCTGAAATTCCTGGGGAAGTTTAATTCTCAAAGTCATATGCCGATAGCAGTAGGAGGGTAGAAAGTTTAATCTGATTATGGTACTTAGAGATGGGGCCTCTGGGAAGTAATCAGGTTATATTAGATCTTTAGGGTGGTTCTCCACAGTGGAATCCTGGTGACTTTGGAAGGAGAGGGAGAGAGATGGTGTGGGTGTAGAGAAATACACGCTCCCACCTTGAAGTGATGCAACCATAGGGCAGGCCCTCAGTAGAGCCATGCTGCTTGAAACTTTGTGCCCTATAAACCAAAATAACCCTATTTTGTCTATAAATTAGCCTGCCTCAGGTATTTTGTTATAGTAATGAAAAGCTGACTAATGCTGGTGTTTGCAGTTATATTCGTTTTTACGTCCCAGCATGGAGTGTCACATTTCAGGCCTCTTAAAATCCAGCCTAGATGCTTCTTTTATCTCTGAGAAAACTCAGTCCTTATAAATATACAACACAGCAGTGGAATGTGACTCTTCTCCCGTATTTGAAACACATCATACAAACTCAGAGGTGGTAATAATATTCTGTTGTATGCACAGACCATATTTTGTGTATCCATTCATCAGCTGATGGACATTGAATTTTTTTTTCACTTTTAAAAAATATGGATCGTTATTTTATTTATTTGTATGTGGTGCTGAAAATCAAGCCCAGTGCTTCAAATATGCTAGGCAAGTGCTCTATCACCGAGCTAAAACCCCAAACCCACTTTTTGATAATTATATATAAAGTTGTAAATATTTTTGTACACATGTTTGCATGGGGATATCTTTTTTCAGTTCTTTTGGTGTGTATGCAAGAGTAGGATTTTGGGGTCTTGAGAGCTGGATGAATAATTCACCATTTTACATTGCTACCAGCAAAGTTTAAACATTCAAACTTCTTCACAATTTTTTGCAATAGTGGTGATTTTTTTTTCTTTTTAGTATAGCAATTCTAAAGGAGGCTGTGTTGTCTGGTGAAGTGGTATTTTCTGTAGTTTTAATTTGCATTTCTCTAATGGCTAGTGAGCATTTTTTCATGTGCTCATTGACCATTTGTATAACTTCTTTAGATAAATGTCTCTTAAAGTTCTTCACCCACTTTTTTTTAGTTTATTTTTATTGAATTGAAATAGTACTTTTCTGGATAATAGACTCTTATCAGATATATGATTAACAAATATTTTCTCCCTTTTTTGGGTTACCTTTTCATTATGTGAACAAAGTCCTTTGATGCCCACCACCCCCTCCCTCAAAATGTTTCACTTTTTGATAAATTCCAAGTTATCTAGTTTTTTATCATTTATATTTTATGAAGATTTATGCCTTTCTTTTCTCTTGAGAGTTTTAAGGTTTTAGTTTTTGTATTTATATTTTTTAATCTTTTTTACTTAAAATTTTGTATATGACATGATGTCAAGGGTCCAAGTTCCCTCTTTTGCATGGGAATGTCTAGTTGTACAGCACCATTTGTTGAAAAGACTCATCTCCTATTCAATGGCTTCAGTACCCTTGTTGAAATTAATTGACCATACAGGTGTATTTATTCTGGCCTTCAATTCAATTCATTGATCTATAAATCTATCCTTATGCCTATACAACCTTGTCATGCTTTATAATAAGTTATGAAATTGAGAAGTATGATTTTCACCTTTAACCACTCCTTTGTAAACTTTCACTTCAAAAACTTTTAAGTACTCACATTCTCATGTCAACAAATGCTATAACACCAATTTAAATAAAAATGTAAAATCCCACATGGTGAGTTTTGTTACTATAAAATGCAATTAATCTTTGCCCCTGAATTATTTGGAAAATTTTTTGTTGATATTAATATTCCATTAATTTCCATACAGTAATTACATCCAATTTTGTTAACATTATAAATACTGTTGCAATAATATTTTTTATATATTTTGTTAAGCTCCATTTAAAAATATCCTTAGACAGATTATTCTAACTCAAGATTTATCAATCATAGTATATCAATATTTTATGACAATTGATACACATCATATATGTATATGTATGTACAGTATTATTTCAAACATATTGTAACAATTTGTTTTGCTTCTCCAAAACCATACTTCTTTTAGAATTAGTTATTATGTTTTTTTAAACAATGACATCTATTTTTTGAGAGTTTTACCTTTATTAAATAGTTAACATTCTGTTCCAAGTATTTTTAAAAATCTGTTCTAGTTAGCCATACATGAAAATAGAATACATTTACACTACTTCAGTGATTAAAAACAGTGCCTCATTTTTATTTTAATTACCTTTGTATGATTACTACAGATGTTCTAATATATGGAATGCTATAATTGTATTTTATTTTTAGTACTTTGCTTTTTTATGAGAATTATCCAATTTTCTGTTAAGGTTTTCAATCCAGGTCTTCAGTCCAGATAGTAAAAACTTTTATTAAAGTGTAATATTGCAAATTAAAACTATAATCAGATATCAACCCACATCTAAAGATGATTATTATCAAAAAGACAAGAAATAACTGTGGTGAGAATGTGGAGAAAATGGACACTTTGTACATTCTTGGTGGTAATGTAAATTAGTACAGCTAGTATGAAAAACAATATGGATATTTTTCAAATAATAATAGATTATATAGTTACTATATTATGATCCAGCAATTCCACTTCTGCATATATGTTTAAAGGAAAAGTAATCAGTATGTCAGAAAGCACCTGCATTACTATGTTTATTGCAGCACTACTCATAGTAGCCAAGACATAAAATCACATAACTGTCCATCAATGGACAGATAGGTAAACAAAATGGAGTAAATGTGCCATGGTATACTATGCAGCCTTAAAAAACAAAGAAATCCTGTCATTTGTGATAACATGAATTAACTCAAAGGATATTGTGCTAAGTGAAAAAACTGATCATGTATAATTAAATACTGCATTATCTCATTTATAGGTTGGAAACTAAAGTAATTGAATCCATAGAAATAAAGAGTAGAATAGTGGTTACTTGAGGTATGAGTTGAAGGTGTTGGATTAGGGAGATGTTTTTCAAACGAGATAAGATTTCAGTTAGACATGAAGAAGAAATTTCAGAGATTTCTTGTACACATGGTGACCATAATAA
The DNA here is from genome assembly GCF_048772815.1 of Callospermophilus lateralis. Taxonomy (NCBI): domain Eukaryota; kingdom Metazoa; phylum Chordata; class Mammalia; order Rodentia; family Sciuridae; genus Callospermophilus; species Callospermophilus lateralis. Next base: position 950,630 of record NW_027510154.1, read on the forward strand.
ATAATGATGTATTGTACACTAGAATATTGCTTAAAGAGTAGGTTTAAATGTTTTTGACACAAGAAAATAAGTATACGAAGCAATGGGCATATTAATTAACTTGATTTCATCATTCCACAATGAATGCTTATATCAGAACATGCTGTTCAATAAAATAGATACAATTTTTATCCATTAATTAAAAAATAAAATTATAATTTTTAATTTAAAAAATAAAATAAAATATAATATTAACTGCTTTCTATAATTTTTGCTGAAAACAATTTCCTGCCACTTCTGCCTCAATTCTTTCTAAGGTACGAGAATTGAATAGCAGTCAAAGCATCATGTTGGGTTTAGAATAATGTATTTTTGAAAAAAATGAAAATAGGAACTCTGCTGATTGTAGATCCATCAAAACTGGCCTTTTATGCAAACTCATACATTGCTGGTGGGACTGAAAATTGGTGCAGCCAATGTGGAAAGGAGCATGGTTATTCTTTAGCGAACTGGGAATGGATTCACCATTTGACCCAGCTATCCCACTCCTCTGTCTATACTGAAAGGACTTAAAATCAGCACACTATAGTAACTCAGCCACATCAATGTTTATAGCAGCCCAATACACAATAACCTGATTGAAGAACCAACCTAGATACCCTTCAGTAGATGAATGGATAAAGAAAATGTAGTATAAAGTTACCTAGCATTAAAAGAGAATAAAATCATGTCATTTGCAGGTAAATGGATAGAGTTGGGGAACACAATGCTACGTGAAGTAAGACGATCCAAAACTAAATGTGGAATGTTTTCTCTGATATAAGGGCACAGATTCATAATGGGGATGGGGGAACATGGAAGGAATAGATAAACTTTAGATGGGGCAAAGAGGAGGGGGAGGAAAGAAGGGGGCATGGTGATAGGAAAGATGGTGGAATGAGATGGACTTAAAATACCCTAAGTGCAGGTATGAAAACACAAATGTTGTGACTCTACTTTGTGTACAACCAGAGACATAAAAAATTGTGTTCTATTTGTGTAATATAAATTGAATTGCATTCTGTTGTCAAAATTAGAATAAATAAAGATTTTTAAAAAGTGGCCTTTTATTCATTTTGGGAGATATCTTTATTATTTCATATATTTACTTTGAAAATAACACTCATTAGTGTAGTATTTTAAAGGTACTAGAGGATAACAAGTGAAAATCCCTCCTCTGCAATCAGTTTCCACTTTATGCTACCAGTTTCCTCCATCCCAACATAGATCATCCATCATCTGTCCAATCAATATTTCTGTAATTCCTGCTCTGTATAGAGGCAAAATACAGTGGTTCAGAGAGCATTGAATTCCAGTTCTGACACCTGATAGCTCCTGGCAGTGGGTCAAGCCCCAGCAGTCTCATCTGTGAAGTAGGTATAGCGACAGTTTCCTCAGGAATGACAGAGAGGAAATATATAAGGTGGTTGGTAGAGACGCACGTCCTATGGTTACTGCTGTGAACAAGACGACTTGGGGCCATCCTCAAGAACTCTGCTCCACAACTAAGAACAGGGAGGAAGAGCATGAGGAAAAGATTAACACTAAACAAAGACGAGTGGGGGGAGAGAAAGGGAGAGAGAAGGGAAAGCATATGGAAATGGTAGGAGACCCTCAATGTTACACAAAATTACATATAAGAGGTTGTGAGGGGAAAGGGGTGGGGAAACAAGGGAGAGAATTTAACAATAGCAGATGAGGTAGAGAGGAAAGATGGGAGGGGAGGGGAGGGGGGATAGTAGGGGATAGGAAAGGTAGCAGAATACAACAGTCACTAATATGCTGTTATGTAAAAATGTGAGTGTGTAACCGGTGTGACTCTGCAATTTGTATTTAGGGTAAAAATGGGAGTTCATAACCCAATTGAGTCAAATGTATGAAAGATGATATATCATGAGCTTTGTAATGTTTTGAACAACCAATAAAAAAATATTTTAAAAAAAAGAACTCTGCTCCAGGGCCCCTCAGAATTTACATCTTGGTTCCCCCTTCTCATTTCCCCATTTTGAATTGAGCTACTTCTCTTGCTGCTGACCTAGAATCCTATGTAACCATTTCCCACCTAGAGGCCCATCTAGAGGTCAGGCCCCTCCAGCACCCATGAGAAAATGTCACTGCTTCATACCATCTTTGAGAGTTTTCACCCAAATTCTCAAACTTTGCATTCACCAGAATTATCTTGTTAGGTGCAACAAAAACCAATTGGGTTTTTGCCTAATGTTCTGGACCAATGGTGTTTAGCCAGGGGATAGAAAAGGAATAATTGTTTACCTCTTTCATGAAGACAAAAATCAGTTCCCACAATCCCAGAAGCTACCATATAGTGAAGCAGAAAATAGAAGTTTGATACTTCAGACCCTTTTTTTTTCTAGTGACAGAAGCTAGAAGTCTATAAACCTAAGTATCTCAATAATAAAATGTTATTACTAGTGAAAAATCCATACTTGGTATTTCCTAAGAAGCTGTCAAGACTAATTCAAGGTCAAAGTATCCTTTTGGAAGCCAGACTAGACAATAGATTGATCCCCTAGGGCAGGTACAAAGTTTTATACATTGTGGGCTGGTTATTCATAGCTGGGAAGTCTGTAAAGCACAGTGGAAAAGAGAACAGACAGACCTGGCCCACGCCCAGGATCTACCACTTCCTAACTGTGAACCATGAGTGAGTGACTAAACCTTTCTGACCTTCAGTTACCTCACCTGTAAAATGGGGCCACAACTTTCTGCATCCCAAGTATGGGCACCAGTGTATGGTCATTTAACAAGTGAGCTGTCATTAATCACAGAACACAATTGTCAGTGGGGCAAGGCAAGGATTAAACAGGGCAACATTTTACTGTTTAAAGAAACTCCTCTAATATATATATATATATATATATATATATATATATATATATATATATATATATAGACTAAAGCAGAGAGGAGCTTATTCCTCAGCAGAACCAGAAATGAGGGCAATTGTCATATCAAGATTTTTCTTAAACCTTAGCTATCAGCATTTTTGGAGGAAAATCTGCTGGCACAGCTGCTATCTACATGGATTCCTTAATGATTGGGATGTCAGGATGTTGGGCTCTGCTAGGGTTCAATAAGCAGCTGGACTTGTGAATGTGAATAATTCAGATTTTTCTTTGTGATCTTTCAAACTTCTGCAGTCTTGTTCCCCAGGTCATGACATATTATGAAAAAGGTGTGATTCCAAGTATGGTTGGACCTCTCATTGGCCATATGCTCTTAAAAGGCAGAAAAACCAAAATAAAAAATAAAATAAGATTCTTTGGAGGTGACTACTTATTCCCATTCTGTGTATGGTTGTTTCAAATTATCTTTTTTAAAAAAAATTGCTTGAATTAATTATACAAAAACTTAAAACTTACTCAGTAATGATTCACACGGCCTCTGCCACCCAGGGTAATATGCAAATTGATGTTGCCCTCATTTTTATCATTGATATTTTTATAGCAGCTTGTGGGACTTGATAGCTTGTGAAATTAATACAGTCATTATCAAGGCAATTTGATGGGTAATGAGCCATTCTTGTCTTTATTTTGATGATACTAATTATCCTGGTGGCCCTGACTGATAGCGAGTGTTATTTCTGAGAAACAAATGAACAGTTGCAACACAAGGTTAGTACCAGTGGCATGTGCTGATTTTAATCTTTCTGTTGAGAGATGGCTTATAATATGATTGGCAAAATGATCTCTTTTACTGAAAATATGTTTCAGATAATAGAGAATTGATTGAGACCCTTGGTTCCACCTGTAATCAAACTGCAGTTGAACCTCAAGTTGCAGATATTTGTATCCTAATTAGTGAGGAAATGAAGCTTGAAGTCAACAATGAGAAATTGGTGTGAGGGAGACAACTGAGGTCCCAGGTTCAAGTCTAAACTCTGTTGCTCACTGGATGTGTGAATTTGAGTCAATTACATGACAAATTCTTTCCAGGGTAGTTGGGAAGGCTAAAATGGGTCATGGGTGGAAAACCTTGTGAATGTAGAAGTCATGCAAGTGTCAGTTACATTCAGTAACAATAGTGGCCTTATCTGGAGTAACACAGAAGGAAAAGAATCCTGGCATTTCCCGTCACTAGGGGAGGATCATGGGTGAATGCCCCTGAGCATTAGTTTCTCCCTCTGTGACATTGCAGAATCACAGTACAGGGGATCATGCATGAGAAGTCCCCCAAATATTACTGAATGAATGTTAGGCATTAGCTGATAAATTCACCAATGAAGATAGAGCTTCCCAGAGCCTCCTGAGAAATGGACACTTGAAAGATTTCAAGACACATCTGACCAAGAAAACTACTTGACTGTTCTTAGAAATAAAGAGCATAGGTTCATCTTAAAAGAAACTTGTCTCCCGCTGCCTCTGACCCAGACCCCATGTATATAGCATCTTTCCTTTGCCTGTGGGGAGCTGAGGAACCAGAAACACTGACTACCCATACTCTATTGAGTAGATATGTCCCCAGAGTATCAAGTTCTCTCAGAAGAATTCTTTAGCCCAAACCTCCAGTACTCTTGGCCTTCATATTTGGCTCACAGGCAGCCTGGGTTTCTGGGTTTCCTTCATCCTGTTCCCTGCAGCCTACTAGATGCAACCCTATGGGGAGCCAAGAATCCCTTGAACACGGTGTAATGAAGGCCACCATCCATTATTTATGAGCCACAGCCTGGTGGCAAGTGGCGATCTATTTTCTACTAGATATTCCAGTCACTGTCATATGGGGAGCTAGCTCAGCCTCACCCTTCCCAGGGCAAGGAAAGTGGCCCTCACCTCCCCTTTCCTGGTGAGGCATGGGAATCTGTACTTACCACATTGCCTGGGTGAGCCTGGTGCACAGACAATATTAAGCACATCTGTCTTGGAAGTGGTTCCCAAACTAAGATATATGTAATCCACCCTGTGTTAAGTTGCAGATTCAGATTAGTAGGATCAGAGATTCTGCACATCTAACAAGCTTCCATGCCTGCCCAAGCTTCTGGTGCCTGGACAACACTGATAATAATGCCCAGGACTATAAGAAGGGAAAGAGGAGCTATTGGAAAAAATTGTTTGATACTTTAGACCCTTCATAAAGGATACTACCAACAGATATTGGGGAAGGAAGTACATGAGCTGGTGTCTGAGTTGTAAGCATCTCTCACCCCAGTCACCATGATGGAGTCCAGGAGTCACCTGTAGCCTTTCTCTCTCCCAGGTCTTCCTTCAAGGCAGATTTGGTCTCCAGGCTATAGAAGCATTGAAAGAAGCTGGATCTCAGAATATCATTCTCTCCCAGGCAACTTGCAAGAGCTTCTTATCTCACCAGGAATTCAAGAATCTGAAGGTACTGATCAGTGTTGGCTTGCAGATGCTGATCCTCCAGATGTGGGATGAGCAGGAAATGCCATCCATCTCCCTGGACAATACTTAAACTACTGGCTCAAGGACCACCTAAGCAGTGTGATGATGCTTTGCAAGTAATGTTCTGCAGGATATTTTTATTATTTCTCAGGTATATTTGAAGTGGCAGCCTTGACCGAGGTATACACAATCTCATCCATGCCTTACTGAGCCTATTCATGATCTCAACCTATCCCCTATCTGCGGAAATCATTCTCCAGGGTGAGCAGACAGGATATAGGCAGGTCCCAGCTAGAGGTATTTGGGACGCAAGCTCCAGTTAATTCTAAAGATGTGAGTCATCCTGGGTCACAGCTTCAGAGACCTCTGGAACCTGGATTTCCTCTCTGCTACCTGCATAATGGAAAGAAAACAGCATGGCTGTATTTTCAGGACAAACAAGGCCTGTGTTCAAATCCCACCTCTTTCTCTTACCAACTGGGAAAGGGGAGACACATAATAAGGGATTTAGTAAGGAAGGAAGAGCATGGCAAATGCTCAAAAAAATCTAGCTACTATGACCTTGACATTGTAATTATGAATGTTACTACCAGAATTCAGTTTCCCCATTACATGCACCACCAGTTTATATGAACTTGTGAATTCAACTATATGCACATGACAAAGGCAGGAAAAGGAGAAAACATAAATAACTGAGATATTGTGAACAACCCCATTGATCCACAACACTTTCAACTATATGTTGCCTTGGGATGATTTGGAAAATAGATTTGGATTAGGGCCATTTCCTCCTTTCCCAGGGCCACTCCCTGCTTTCTCTCCTTTCTTTCTCTCAGCTGTGTAGGGAGGGAACTCCTCGTGTCCTCTCCATCCCTGGAAGATTCACTGCCTAACTGCCCAGTGCATCCAGAAGAACTTGGGAATGTTCCTGGCAGTCAAGGACTGGCCATGGTGACAGCTCTTTGATTCCCTTCAGCCACTGCTGAGTGCCACCATGAGGAATGAGCAGCTTCAAGCCAAAGAGGTCAGCCCATGAAGCAGCAGAAGGGTGGATGTTTCTCCCTGTACCCCATCTGGCACCTAGAATCTGGTGGCTTAATCCTTAGAACTTTTGACCTGGAAATGTTCTTCCAAGCATTCCTCAATGCCTCCTTCTGGGTGCCTCCATTGACAAAGGCCATCCTCCAATGGCACTATCTAGGGATACACAAGCACATGCACAAACACACACACACACACACACACACACACACAGACACACACACTTTGTTCTTTCTTTTGTAAAAAGTGAATACTATGCCAGTTGAACATCAGCATTCTGAAAATCTCAACAGGTAAAATAAAAGCAAATATTCCCAAATCTGAAAATCTCTGAAAACCAGAGCACTCTGGCCCCTTTTGTTTTGGATAAGGATGCTAAACCTATATATTCTCCTTACCACTTACATTTTGCACTTAAAAATATATTCTGAAACTGGAAGTGGTGGTGCATGCCTGTAATCCCAGTGACTAGGAGGATGAAGCAGGAGGATCTCAAGTTCAAACCAGCCTCAGCAAAAGTGAGGCACAAAGCAACTCAATGAGATCCTATCTGTAAATAAAATACAAAATAAGGGTCGGGATGTGACTCAGTGGTTGGGTGCCCCTGAGTTCAATCCCTGGTACCAATATACCTAAATGTGTGTGTATATGTGTGTGTGTGTGTTTACATATATTATATATATTTATGTGTGTGTTTACATATATTATATATTTATGTGTGTGTGTGTGTGTGTGTGTGTATGTATATATATATATATATATATATATATATATATATATATATATATATATATATGTTTTAAATTAGTCTTGTTCATTTTCCTCTGTACAGTGACATGACTCTCTCTGTGTGGATGTAGTTTATTTTCCCTAGCCTTCAGTGAGCATATGAGCTTCTCCGAATGGTGGCATCATAGGTTAGGGCAGGGGAACTGGCAGAAGACTGATCTACCTTGGAGAATGAAGCACTGAGCACATGTCCACAAAAGCCTGTCCCAACTCAGGGTGAACAATGGACCCCTTCTGGGGATTGACACACATCTCCTAGACTGGGATGCTTTGGCCAGACTGATATGAGAAGATATATGGACTTTTTAAAATTTGTTTATTTTTATGTGGTGCTGAGAATTGAACCCAGGGCTTTGCATGTGCTAGGTGGGTGCTGTACCACTGAGCCAAAACCCCAGGCCAAATGTGGACTTTTCAAAATGGTGAAAAAAGAAGTTTTTTGGAACTGAGCACTTAGGCATCATTACGTCATGCTGGCTGGTCACCACACCATTCCCCAACGATTCTGTTTTAGACATATTAATTAATTAATCAATTAATTAATCATTTATTTTGAAGTGCTTTGGTTTAAACCCAGGACTTTGCACAAGCTAAATTTTATTTTTGATTGATAAATAATAACTCCACCTATTTATGGAGCATGAGGTAGTGTTTTCATGTAAATATTAAGAGTGATGAAATGAGACTAATCCATCACCTCATATACTCAACTTTTGAGGGTATGGTGAAAACATTTAAAATCTACTCTTTTACAATTTTGAAACATATAAAACATTGTGGTTTATTTGCAAGAGATCACTAGGCCATATTTCTCTTTTCTGACTGCCATTTTAATCCACTGAACAAGAGTGTGATGTGAGTTTCTGGCCTGGAATGGTTTCTGGTAAAGTGTCTGTTTTTTGCATGGGGAGCTAACAATGCTGAAACAGAAGCTAGAAAAATCAGAAAAGTTGAGGACTAAACTCCAGCAGAACACAAGTGGGCCAGAGAGCCAGGTGTCTATCTACATGCCATCTCACAAGTCCCTGTGTGGGGCTCCAAAGGTGTGGAGTCAGCTGAAGGGAAGAGTGACTACCTGCCTCATGCTCTGCTACTTGCTTCACACACCCTGGGAATGATACATGAGGCATGTGCCACTGTTATGCCCATTTCACAGAGGAGAAAACTGAGGCTCTGGGAAATTGTGTAAAACTAATTTAAAAGTGAGATTCATGCCAACCTCATCTGCTCTAAAGGAAGAATTTCTTAAATGAGTCACAGAAGCACAAATCACAAGGGAAAATGACATTCTGACTACACTAAAGTTAAGAAATTCCATTGATCAAAACATAAAGACACAATATGTACTTGGAGTAAAAATGGGCAGCTCATAAAACTGTCAAAGAGAAATCACAAAGTGTAAATAACTTCCTCAAATCAATTTGAAAAGAAACATTCAAATAGGAAAAGAAATGGTTCAAAAATATAAATAAGAATATCCTTGGAGTTGTGTAGGAGGCTCTTATTTCAAATGTTCATGTGGTCAACAACTCATGTGGCCAATAAAGTCATGAAAAGATGTTAAACTAACTAGCAAGCAGGAAAGGCAAATAATCACAAAACTAGGTACCAGGTCACATTTTAGACTGGCAAAACCAAAAAGTCCAATGTAGCCAAATGTTGCCCAAGATGTACAGCAGCATGTACTCTCTGCACTACCAAGGGGAGTCACACTCATCTCACTGCTCTTAACCAACCTGGCATTGTCTAGGGAAGATGAAGATGTTCATAGCTGATGGCCAGCAATTTCAATTCTATGGATATGCGCTGGAGAATATCACCCATGTGTCTACAAAAAGCCAGAGAGTTCATAGCAGAAGCATATGCAGATCAAAGGGATGTAATGCCCCAGTGAGAGTTTGTTAATAGGAGGATGGGTGGGACACAGTTATTTACTTTAAAAATTAGTTCCCCAGAGGGAGAGTGTGTGAAGAGATTCCAAGCTATGGCCCCCATATTAAATCCAGTTTATTTCCTGCTTTTCGGCAGATAAAGTTTATTAGAGCCCATTTATTAACTTATAGAATAAGGGCACCTTCCCGCTAGCATGATTGGCCTGAGTGGCTGCAACTGGAAACCATATGGCCTGCAAAAACTAAAGATTTACTAGTCCTCTTTCTTTCTCTCTCCTTCTTTCTCTCCTTCTTTCTTTCTTTCTTCCTTCCTTCCTTCCTTCCTTCCTTCCTTCCTTCCTTCCTTCCTTCCTTCCTTCCTTCATTTTGGTACCAGGGATTGAAATAATGGGTGCTTAATCACTGAGCCACACCCCCAACACTTTTTTATTTTATTTTGATACAGGGTCTCACTGAGTTGCTTAGTGCTTGGATAAAGTGCTGAGGCTGGTGTTGAATTCTCAATCCTTGTGCCTCAGTCTCCTAAGCTGCTAGGTTTGTAGGCATGTGCCACGGCACCCAGTTCTACTAGTTGTATATTTACAGAAAAATTTCCTGATACTTAAACTAGAGAGTCATCAACATGAATTGCCCTTGCAACTGTGATATGAAAGAAAAGATTAAGCTATAGAGGAATATTTAAAATATTACAGCATGGACATTTAAATTTTTACATTACCTTTTTAATCCATTTTGTGCTGCTATTCCAAAATGCCACAGATTAGGTAATTTGTAGACAATTGAAGTTTACTTGATTCATGGTTCTGAAGGCTAGGTGGTCCAAGATCAAGTGGTCATATCTGACAATGGCCTCTTTCTGTCATCATCCCCTGCTGAAACGAAATACACAATGAGAGGGCTGGTAAGAAAGAGGAAGAGGGACTGTCTTCACTTTCATGAAAAACGGGTTGTAACCACATTAATCCATCTATAAGGCCTGCACTGTCATCCCCTCTGCAAGGTCATACCTCTCAGCACTGCTACACTAAGGATCAAGTCTCCAACACAGTAACATGGGAGGGAACACATTCAAACCATAAAAATTACTATATATTTGTTATATGGCTATATAGCTGATGGTGTAACAAGATTGATGGGAAAAATAAAACTAAATCCAGTGCAGTGGTTTCCTGGGTACCGAAAGGGTCATGTGATCGGAGGTCAGGTTTTTGTGTGCGCGATTGCAATGCTTCTAGTTCCCCTTTTTGTTTGAGTGTTATGTTCATGAACTGCAGATGTATGAAAGAACTACAAAGTTCTGGCACTCAAGAAATCCTCTAACAATTAAAGACAGACTCCAATTACATGGTGTGCCACTAGTAAGCTCTGGGTAGAACAAAGAAGAGCTGTTTGGGCTGGGGTTGTGGATCAGTGGTAGAGCACTCACCTAGCACATGCGAGTCCCTGGGTTTGATCCTCAGCACCACATAATAATAAATAAAAACGAGTTGTTTGAGGCAAAGCTGATGTTTCAACTAGAATTTTCTGTCCATAACTAGAGTGAGGTGTGGGAAACACTTGTCTGAGGGACACAGTTTAAAAGGTTACCAAAAATATAAGCAAGGTAATTAATATTTGAGTGTGATATCTTTAAATTGCAAATGAATGCAAAAATCCATGATGAGCAAATTATCAACATTTTAAATAAATGTAGAATTTGTGGCTCAGGATTAGGATCAAGAGGATGTGGTGCCCTGTGTGACTTTATTTAATAAAGTTTTGAAGTTTTCATTATTGTGGAAGTTTTTGCACTCATTTAAAATAAATATTGCATTAAGAATATTCACATTTTCTGAGTGTCTTAGAACTTCAGAAAATTTTGCACAATTAAGAGTATACTTAGCTCATCCAAGGTCCATTTCTGTTTCTTCATAAAGCCAACAACACCTTATAGAGTTCAGATGAATTACAAATGGAACCCACTTATCCATCCACTCAACAAATATATGTAAGTTTCTCCTATGTGTTAGATATTGGGTAAGACAACTTGAATGAAGCTAGGAACAAGGTTTAATCTCTGTCCTAACAAAATCTAGAGGCAAACAGACAGAGACAGAACAAATGTCAACTGGCATTAGATTGTGAATTGCTATGAAGATAAAGCAAGGGAGCTGACCATAATGGGAGGGCAAATGAGCAGCTTCATCTAGGAAGGCTTCCATAGAAGGGGATGTTCCATTATAGATCTGCATGATTTGATGTAGCCATTTATGTTCATATATGGAAGATAGAATAGAAATAGTGAGTCAAAGATCCTGAAGCATTCTGGGATAGTATTTGTTAGCTCAGTGGAAACTATAGTCTTCTCTACCTGTGAGTCCCTGACTTATTATTATTGATATGATTGCTTGGTTTGGATGAGGGAAAATGGAACCTGGAACTGGATTTATGGTACAGCCAACAGAATTCTCTTGTGAACAGCAAACATTGGATCCAGATATGTGATGTCAAGTTCTGTAAGGAGCTATCTCTGGCCCCTCTTTATCCTCCCTGGGGAATTGTAACCATGTTCCCTGTACAGAGTTTTTGACTTCCCTTGCAATCCCCCATAGCCACATCAACCATGCCCAGCCATGCAGTGGCTCCTGGGGAAAAAAATGGCCACATCCACGCAGAGGGTTAAGAGAAGCTAGGCTGAGATGCTGCATCCAGAGCCTGTCACTCTCATGGAGAACACTGCCATGAGGAAGAGAGATGTCACACATATTCATCATAATCAGGGGTGTCTGTAGAGAGGTGACCTTACTGGTGGTAGTGGCAATGTGTAGAGGGGGGACATGGGAAATCAGAGTAGGAAGGATGGCTATGAATCTTGGTGACTTCCTTATAGAAATTTCCTCCTCCAAGCTGACATTTGATGTGGTAATCTATCACAAGCTATCAGGTCAGACATGGGGATTTGCAATGCATTGGCTGCTGGGGAGATTGGGAGAGAGGAGAAAAACCTTCTTAGCATTCAGAGGAACAGATCTGGGGAAACTTGAAGAAGGAACAATGGAAGTTCAGGGTCTAGGACCTGAATGGAACAATTGAGAGTTGGTGCCTGCAGAATGCTCTGCCCAGGTTCTTGGCACCTTCATTTGTGTCACAGGGTTGCAAAAAATATGTATAGGGCTTTAAACAAATGAGATAAACTTTCAAAGCAAAAATAACAAAGGATAATAAGTTCCAGGAGAGTCACCGATCCTGGCCTGCATTCACCAGATCTCTGGGTGAGCGAGATGGAGTCAGATGATGGATGAAGCTCAGCGGACAGCAGGGTGGTTATGAGGAAGCACTAGAAGTCAGACAGCCTGAGATGGACACCCTCTACTCTGATCATTAGCATATCCTCTCACCTTTTGTTGCCTGTTTCTGTTCTGTACAAAGATGATGATTAAAGCACACTTTGGAAGGTACAGGATGGTCTGAAAAGGAAACAGAATTTGTAAAGTGCTGAACATAAGCTCTTTGTTGTGTGCAGGGTCACAAAAATCAGATTTCTGTGCAGAAAAGTACAAGCCAAGAATAAAAAGTCACTGTTTACTGCTGTCTGCAAGTAAGATGGTGTGTAGGTTTGAGAGTTCTTTTTTAAATTTAAAAAAAATTATTTGATTCCTAATAATTGTTCATATTGATGGGAACAGTGTGACCTGTAAATACATGTATGCAGTGTAATGATCAGATACAAGCCATTAACACATCCATCACCTCCAACATTTGTCATTTCTTTGTGTTAGGCATGTTCAAACTCCTCTCCATGAACTATTTTAAAGTAAAGAGTTAACTATTGTCAATCATAGTTACCTTATTGTCTGACACAATATTAGAAATTATTCCTCCTGTCCATCTGTACTCTGGTACATGTTAATCCTCTTCTCTCTGACCCCATGTCCTCCACCCCCTCCCCAGGCTGCAGTATGGGTTCAGGAATTATTCAATATAAGAGTGTAGGAAAGGAGCAAGTCAAGATGTGGCACCCCTGTGGCTTACTTGTCTTTCTTCCCAACTCAACTGTGAGATCCCTGGTGCACAGTAGAAGGCCACAGGATTTCTTCCATATCCATGAATGACCAGCAACAGTGACAGCTTCAGGAAAACATCTGTGTCAGCATTTAACCTCCATCAAATCCCAGTCACCACAGCCATTCCAGGTGGCAGAAGAGACCCACATGCAGGATGCCTTCAACTTTGTACAAAATGTACAGCAAATTCATTCCTCCCTGTCCCTCTTTCTCTCAGAGATTCTTGGAGTCATTGTCCCTAAGCAGAAAAAACATTTCTACTGCTTTGGCCAAACTCTGGATCAAGGGAGGTTTTCACAATGATGTCTAGTGAATTGGTATTTGAGGAATGTGCAAAGACACTTTTGGATTGGCGAACCAGCCTCTCCCCTTCATTAATTTGTTTTCATTCTTCATTCACCTAACAATCCTGGGAATGATGCCCAACCATGACCTCCATGGACAAAGCCCCTGACCCCAAAGCATTTGGAGAGAAAGAGGGATTAGTGGGGACCTCAGCACATCAGGGACCACCTGTCTCTCTAAAAGATGTTCTGTCATTTTCTTTACTCAAAAAGACTTATAGTCCTGTAGGCTCCAGACTTTGGGTTCTGTGAAACTCAAAATTAATGTATTAAATTTATCATGTGTTCCACTTGCTCAGGCCTGTAGCACAAATTAAATTTCACAGTAATTGGCTAAGGTGGAAAGAATCCACCAATCCCTGGTTGGAGATCAATGCTGACTTTAGGGACAAGGTGGTGGAGGTTAGTTAGGGGTGTGGTCCTGGGTGTTCCTGGGTTGCACTGGCCTGAATTGTGTGGCCATGGCTAAGCAGGCTTCCCCCAGACCAATTCTTTTTCACATCCATTAGCCTAATCTATCAATTTGAAGCCCAGTGTGAGGCCAAAATTAGGAAGAGCCTCCCCAAGTTGGATGGTGATAATTTCTAAACTAGTTGTTCAGAAGATCACCCTGGAGCAGGGTTAAATGTGGGTTCCTGGACTCTGCCTCAGAGACAGATTATGAGGAATCTGAGGTTCCTGAAATTTGCATTTCACAAACACCTTAGGTAATTGAAGCCCAAGTACCTCCCTAGTGATTTTATTCATTTATTTCTGGGGTACTAGGGATTTAAGCCAGGAGTGCTTTACCACAGAGCCACATTCTCAGCCTTTAAAAAAAATTTTAGAAACAGAATCTTGCTGAGTTTTTCAGGGTCTTGGTTTTGAAAGTTGCTGAGGCTGGCTTTTGATCCTCCTGCCTGAGGATCCCAAGCCCCCCAAGTCAGATTACAGGTGTACATCCCACACCCAGTCCCTATTGCATTTTAAAGACAGTTAAAGAAAGGTCTAAGGGTGCTTCATTTAACAGGCAACAGGAAGCACCCTGGGAGAATCCCTCTATTATTAGCTAACTGGTGGCCCTTACTTGGATTTGAGAGATCTGGGTTCAAATCTCATCTACATGATACATGAGTTCTCAATTCTTTCCCTAACCTTCCCCTCTTCTATGTTTCTATTGAAATATGCATGTTGAGCTGAGCAGTAGCTGAGGTGCTGAATAAGATGGGAAATGATGAGATGAGGAGGGAATGGAGGACATGGGGTGAATAAAACAGCCCCTGATTTTGTTGCACAACTACTTTTTCCTGACTCTTTTTGAAAATTAGCACATTTTGTTTGCTGATTACAAAAGTGGTTAAAAAATTTGACAATATAAAAACATTACAAATAAGTTGGAGTTCCCTGTGAGCCCATTCCTGTAGGAAAAAAAATGAAATCCCCATGGAGAGTCTGGGAGTATTTTGTTCTGTGCAAACACAAACAAATGCAGGATCACTTGGAACATTCTATTTGGCAGCCTTGGATAATTGACCTTGGGGATTTTTTCAGAAAGAACATGCAGATGTGCATCTTCCTTCTTTGTGGGTCTGATGACTGACTTTGAGCCAGACTGACCGATGAGGGTATCAACAGGGACAAGCTCAGAAAGGCAGAGCTCTTCCATGACTCTGGGATCATATGACTTCTGTCTGTAAAACAGCCCAGTCACCCTTGAGTACCATTCATGATACAGGGGCTGATGGGATGGAGGATCTGGGACATTTTACAACAATGCCTATGGCATAACTTCAGCAAACCAGGGGGACTTAAGACCTTATCTAACTCAATGCATTTTTGCTGTTCAGGTGACGAAGGCCTGAGAGGGGAGACTGTCCAAGGTCACACACTATGTTTTTCATTGCATCTGGACTTGAACCCAGTACCCTGCCTTTCTTATTTATTTTTTCATTCTCTGTTTTTTTTTCCTTTACTTTTTGTTAATATTTAAAGGGAATTATGTAATGTGTTAGTATATATATATTTGATGTACACAGCAAAATGATTAAAAATGTTACACAAATTGATAGACTCATCATCTCATAGAGTTGTTTCTTTTATTTTTGTCATGAGAGTACTGACATCTGCTTTCTAGGTCAATGAGCTGCCCCAGGACATTGGCAGCTGCCATCTGAGGGATTCTCAATCTCCCCCTCATCTACAGGGCCACTGCTTATCTTCTTGGCAATAAACTGTCAATCAGTATGCGTTTTGGTGGCATAAACTTGAAACTTTAAGTCTGCATTTAGAACAATAATACCACAGAAGCCCTGATCCATTGGGCATTTAAAATTGGTCAGTTCATTGGAAAACAATAACAAAAATAAAAGCAAAATTCAGGTTAGCATTACTGGGAATTTGTTAAAAATGTATAATTTTAAACATAAAACACATACAGCTTCTTACCCTGAGTTACCTGGGTACTGGGTAGGAGTGAATCCTTTTGCATATGAACTTCTGATTCAAGTTCTGCTCTTTTCTCTCTTAATCCATACCCTTAATATACTACCAATATAATTTCCCTCCTTGACTTTTTTTATTTTTGTATTTTGGGTACTACATCAGGGGCTGGACTTAGAGAAAACAGGCACAAGCTTCACAGTCACAATCAACAACAGTGATAAGCACTGTATAATGCAAAAACATATTATCTTCTACCTTTCTTTTGGACCATGAATTAGTCATTTTCTGTTGATATAATACAATAGCTGAGGCAGGATTCTTTACAGAAGAAATAGGTTCATTTAACTAACAGATTCTCCCCATCATCCTTGGGGGATGATCTTCTGTCCTGCTGGTTAAGAAGAGCTTTCATTAAAGTAGCTATTTTTATTGAGAGTTATTATGTGACAGTCACTGTATAATGCAACAAATATGAAAGATGAAAGACGGTGGCTCTGTGAACAAGACACTCTTCTATTCCTAGAACTATTTTAAATATGAATTTTTAAAAAAGATGAAACCCCTGCAGTTACGTTTTTAAATTTCAAGCTTGATTCCATCTTAGTGTACCTGTGACTTCTGGTTAAAAAAAAAAAACAAAAAAAAAAAAAACCTGTGGATGGCAGGTTGGTCCATGTCCCCTCACCAGCTCCTCCGCCCGACTGCACTAAGGCGTGCGCCCTGAGGTGTTGGCCCCGCGGTGGTTCTGCTCTCTGGGCCTATGGAGACTGGGGACTGGGCCCAGGCTGCAGCCCCGCATGCGTGGGAGCACCACCTCTCCCGCCACCGGCAGGGCAAACCGCTGCGAGGTACAGTAGGCAGCGCAGAGGAGGTCCCCAGTGGGGGCCGGTGGCAGGGCTGGAAGAAGCCAGAGCCGACCTCTGCAAGCTGAGGCACGGCAGCTCCCTCGGCCTGAGACCTCCGCCTCCACATGTCGCAGCGAAGAATGAGCAGGCGCCTGTCCCAGTCTCTGGGACAAGGGCCAGGGCCCTTGTGATCTATACCTAATTTAAATATATATAGCAAATTTAAAATCAAAAAGCAATAAGCATGAAATCAAATAATTAGGAAAGATTATTTAGCATGCAAAACTGAGATAAAAATAAATGTGATATTTATTAACCACTGAATAATTAAAGAGTCAAAAGAATAAAACAAAATTCAAAAAGCTGAATAAATATTAAAAGTTCAAATTTTTAAGAAATAATATTCAAAGATATAAACTCAAATCTTTAGAGCATTAGAGGAAATGAAAATTTTTGGATATAAGTAACACAATTAGAAAAAAGAAAACTCAGATTGAACAACAGGGAATGATAAGGAGAAGGGAAAATTCCAGGAAGAAATTATGGGAATCATAATCAATCAAGAATTGAAGAGTAAAAGAGGGCACCTGCCCCTGAAAATGTTGTCATTTTCAATGTCAAATAAAACTCCAATTTAATTTGTGATGCAAATGTGGGCATTTCCCATACTTGTAAAGATAAACATTACCAAAAATGTTACAATAAATTCATGCCAATTTTATCACTTTTGCATACTTATTTTCATTGAGTTTATATCTTTGAATATTATTTCTTAAAAATTTGAACTTTTAATATTTATTCAGCTTTTTGAATTTTGTTTTATTCTTTTGACTCTTTAATTATTCAGTGGTTAATAAATATCACATTTATTTTTAACTCAGTTTTGCATGCTAAATAATCTTTCCTAATTATTTGATTTCATGCTTATTGCTTTTTGATTTTAAAATTGGTATATATATTTAAATTAGGTATAGATCTCATTATTCTTTTTTTCATTCTTGTTAACATCTGGCAAAAGATAAAAGTTCTTCTGATTCAGTATACACACACACACACACACACACACACACACACATTGTGACACCCTGCTGGGTGACACACAGCTCCAGGGTCCCCGGGAGCGCAGTGCCCTTTGGTGGAAGAGGGGTCCCCACTGGGCAGGAAGGTATCTCATGGACCCCATTCACTGAAGCCTTCAGCAACAGCGAATCCTCCCGGTGCTGTGAGGTCAGATAAGCAGCTGCTACCTCTTTTGCACCATTTCACCTGGTGACATGGGAGCACCATTGGATGAACTCCACTGCACACTCACCTGCGTGCACCACTTTTGGCTCCACCTGGCTGCCTTCACTCTCTAGAGAGCATGTCTGTGACCCAGAAGAGCATTCTTCTGAGCAACTCTGGGATCAGCATTGGAGCCGGATTTCTGGAAGCAACAGTGAGTCCCTCCCTGACCCCTCGCTATCCGCCCTGGGCCACTGGGCCAGGCCTCTCCAGGCACCTTGAAGCTTCATTCTGCACCTAAGGCTGTGGCCCTGGGCAAGCATCCTACGTCTCTGGAGGCTTTCCATGTCCCTGGGGACTCTGCTCCTGGAGCCCTGCTACTGGGGTCTTGATCTCCTGGATGGCTTTCACCTCCCCCTTCTCGACAGAAAACAGCCTAGCAGGCCCGTGGAGACTGGCAATCCAGGTGCTAGCAGGGCAACTGGGCATTCACAGAAGCTAGGCAGGTATGGCTTGCAAATCAGGCAACTTGTGAATTACTAGAGTACTAGGAGAAGGAGGGGAAGAGGAGCAGCTCTGTGGTAGTTATGACCACCATCACAGGGAGTGAAAAGAAAGTGACCAGGACACTCAGAGCAACCAAGAGGTCTGTATTGTGGCAGTCTCAGATTCACAGGGTAGGAAAAGAAAAAAGAAAGAGCTGGAAAAGAGAGAGAGTGGGGGTGAAAGAGAGAGCAAAGTGTGTGTGTGTGTGTGTGTGTGTGTGCGTGTGTGTGTGTGTGAGAGAAGAGAAGAGGAGAGGGGAGAGTGAGAGAGAGGGGAGGGGTGTGCCAGAAGAGTTTTTATAGCCAAAATCTAATGGGTTATCTGGTCGGAATACAGTGAATGGATCATGCAGTATTTGCTAAGGGGGTCATCTTCTGCCTTCAGGCATACCTGGCAGGGGTGAGATGTGGGTTTCTGTTGCATCAAATGGGGTGGGGGAAGATTTTCCATCCTTGAGACAGACAAGAGATAAGGAACCAGATGGATGGGGTTTGGGTGTTCAGCCCACCCTGCAGCTAACAGGGAGAGGAAGAATTCTTAGGATGGGGGAGACCCTCCTACCACTTGGAGTGTCTTTGGTTTGTTTTTGAAAAAGGGAATACAAAATAAAGGAAACAGAAAGGAGAAGGGGAAAAGCTAAAAAGAATGGGTGGGAGGAGGCCTGACCAGAAATGGCAAGAGAATGCAGGGGAACCAGGGGCATAGCAGGGAATGGCTCTTCCCAGCCCAAATCACTGCTATTTGCACAGGTGCTTGGGCTGCTGCCTGGTGGAAGCCACAGCTGTACATGTGCTGAGCACTCTTGGAGGCAGGGGAACCCACCAAGGGGCAACTCAGAGCCATACCTGTTCCCATACAGTTCCTTGTTCCACAAAGATTCCAGCAGGGTTCTAAGAAGGCAGGCATGGAAGCATGACACCTCACAAGTGACTCAAGAGCCTAAGGACAGTGGCTTCCTGATTAATGCCAAGAGGCAGAAGACCAAGATGTGGTGGACCTGATGACCCTGGCGTATTGGGGCTTAGAGAACTGTCATGGGAAGGCCACTTGGAGCTAAACTGCCAGGTCAGGACTGCTCTTACCACCCAGCTCTCAGAAGCAGGTGGTGGTAGCAGTTGACCTATTTCTTGGCTTATCTCATCATTAAAGGAGGAAAACTTTTTTTGTGCTAGTAAGAAATAATTTTTCTATAGGAATTAAAAGAAGGAAATGTGGATGGTACAAAAATGACTGTTCTGTTAATTTGAGGCTTGGGGTAGGGCTTGAGCCTCAAGAAGGCCTTATGCTATGGGATTGAAGCTCCCCAACTGAGGGTGGGAAAATCAGAGGTGACAAACAATGGAATGTATCTGTAATGGGACATGAATAAGGCAAGAGGTAGCCAGGCCATAGCTGAGATTACCTCACCCAGCAAACTTTTGCTTAGATTTTCTCTCTGTCCCATGTGGGATCCAAGGCAAAAAGCATCAGGTTTGGTGAAGCTCATAAGCTGTGTACATGTGTTTGTGTGCATGTCCATAGTTGTATGCAGAGTGACAGTTGGGGTCCTTGTTTGATTTTCTATGTTCTTTAGTAAAGCACCCAGATCAACCTCCTGGAGGAGCTGCTTGTTTGAATTACACTTAAGGGATGGAAGAGGGAAATGTGGCTCTTAGAGTAATGCAGGTAAAGGTTTAGCATTGTTATGCTTTTTGACCCACCCAGCCAGTCTATACTTGATTAGCTGTGGCTACTGCATTGCACTTGATCTCTCTGGAACCCTCTGCAGGCACAACCGCCTGACAGCAAGGCTGATTTCTGGTTTTTAAAGGGTGGAGGTTTGGAGAGGGAAAATTGACTGAAGTCATTTTCAAGAAGAGTCTACTGTCTACCTGGCTAGGTGCATGTTGAAGTTGTGATCTTGATCTGTGTGCTTGTGCATGAATGCCACTTGCTGCATGCAGATTGGAAGTGAAGAGAAAGCAGGAATTTGGGCATTGATTGCATTCAGATGGACAGATGCCAAGCATGCAAACCTTCATTTGCATACAAGTATGCAAATGTATGAACCTGTTGGAAATTCATGAGGATATGTGCTGCCTACCTCATGCTGCTGATTGTGTTTGCAGTGTGAATGGATGGGTCTCCTTGGGAGAAAAATGTATGTGTCAGAGCAATTGTGTTGTTAAGCAGACTGACTATTTCACAGTGTGCTTTGCATAGACCTTTACTTCTCCCTTGGCTTCTGAATTCCTAAAAGGCAAATAACCTATGCCACATTTTAGCCTTTTATTTTCTGGGTTACTATTTGAAAAGAAAGAAAGTGTGGTTCATAATTATGTAGACCAAATAACTATATATTGTGAGATAATTATATTCTGTGAACCATTTAGGACTATTTCCTATGTTTGAAACATTGCCTATGTATTTGCTTTAGAGAGAGATCATGCATCTGTAAGTACTTTTCCAAAGAGAGAATGAGGAAACTACAACAAATATGTACACGTAGACAGAATTGTTGTGGCCACAAAATTTAAAAGAAAAAAAAAAAACGAATTCTCTCTGTTTCAAATACCATAGGATAGATTTGATATGGGATGCACCCTCTTGTTATGGAAGCCGATATTGCAAGATACACATGCGTATGGAACTCGTCTTCCCCTTCAGTGTGTGTTCCAACACAAGTGGTTCCCATCCCATGCTTCTAACATTAAATAGCCTGTCTATAGGTTTTCTTTGCATAGTTCATCTCCATAGTTAATGACTGTGGAGCTCCAAGGCATTGTATTTTTGAGGGGGTTTACATATTGAAATAAACTTAAATTACTAGTTGAAAAGTAATTATGTTGTAGGTCTGATTTAGATGCTTTTTTGTATGATGGTTATTGTGAGATTGAACAGAAATGTAAATAGTGATGATAAAATTTTTTTCCCAGTAAAGTAGGATAACAATTCAAATGGGCTTGATAGGTGAAAGGGATTCTAGAATGAAAAGGAGACTTACAAAATCTTTGTTATTGAAAATTACCATGGGGAAAAAGTGCAAGTTGGGAAAATTAATGAATGGAATTGGTTAAGATTTAGAGAAAGATCAAATGTTATAATAAAAGTTTTGTATTAAGCACACTTGAAACTTATTTTTAAAAAACTTAGTTTAAAGATTAGAGAAATATATGAATATTCTATACCCTCTTTCTTCCTAGGGAGGGGGAATACTAAAATATCACTTTATTTATTTATTCTAAAATGTGCACATCTTTTGAATGGAATTTCAATTTAGAAATAATTCAGCATTTAAAGACATCTATTTCAGATATGCCTAATTTCATTTTTAGACATCAACACAGAATTAATTTATTAATTCTAAGTTCTATAGGTTTCCCTCTTAACTGCAGACAATTTGAAAAATAGAGCAAATTTCAGACTCTATACAAATGAACATGATGAAGAAAAAAAATATAGGCTACAGATTTTGTTAAAACTATTTGTCAGAGGATAACCAGATCTAACAAACAGTTTTTCCTTTTTTACAAATATTATTTTTAGGTTTACATGGACACAATATTTTACTTTATTTATTTTTATGTTGTGCTGATAATTGAACACAATGTCTCACATGTGTGAAGCAAGCACTCTGTTACTAAGCCACAACCCACTCCCAGTTTTTCCTTTTTGATTGAGTTTTAATTTCTCATTACCAAAGATTCATTTCTGAAATAAAAACTATATAGATTTGATGCCACTACTTCTTGATTTGAAATGAAGTGGCATTTCCTAGACTATAATGTGTGCTACATTAGCTAAATGTTTTCTAAAGGTTTGCAAAAATGTATCTACATTTAGGGGTTGAAATAGAAGTTCTAAAAGTCATTTGCCTGAAGCAGCAGGGCAGTGGGACACTTAAGGGCACATTACCCCCTTGGAGAGGACTCTGGTTAGACAGGTAGTGTATGCCCTTTTGAAGGCCACACATTGCCAAATTGGAGTCTTCCTTCATTTATTTACTTACTTTTTAAAAAATTTCAGGTGACAATTATGCATCTGTATGGGGTACAGTGCATTTATACACTGCATCATAATCAACTGAAGATATTTGGTGAGATGTTCATTTCAAATGTTTCATTTCTTTTTTAATATATATATATATTAGATGAACACACAAATGTCTTTATTTTCAATGTGGTGCTGAGGATCAAACACAGCGCCTCACATATGCAAGGCTTGTGCTTTATTACTGAGCTACAGCCCTAGTTTAATGTGTTTCATTTCTTTGTGTTGAAATTCCTCAAAAGCCTCTCTTCTAGCAGTTTTGAATTATACCCTGCAGTTTTAGGAATACTGGTCATTCTGCAGTTTAGTAGAAAACAAGGCCTTTTTTTTCTGTCTGGCTGTGGCTTTGTACCCACTGGCCAACCACTCTCCACCCCTTCTTCTTCACTCCTATCCTGGTCCTGGTCTATGATAAACACTATCCTTGAGCCTATCTTTAAAAATACAAGAAGGAATGCAGACTCTCTGTTGCTAGAGCCTCTGTGTTTTTACGAGAGGCATAAAATTTGTTTTTAGAATGACTTTTACTAATATTTGAATATCACTTTGTAGTTGAGTTTGTGTGCATGATATATGATATATAAAATATATTTAATTAAAAATACATTGAATGGGAAACAAGATTCCCAAGTTTCAGACCTCTCTGGTGGACCTCCACTTTTTAGTGTCTGGATTAAAGAACAACATCTGTATGAATGACCTATAATATTGTGCAAAAAATGTCATCTTTCTTGGGCCATGTTATGTGTCTTAGAAGCAATTGGTGATTTTTGAGCAAATGAGTTGTTCTTATGTTCAGGAGAAATATGAGGGCTTTCTTTAGGATTCTCTTGTTAATGCCTTCAAGCTTTGAAAGTTTTTAATTCATGAAAGTACAATTCTTTAAAATTTATTTGCTTCTTGGAAAAACAAATGAACTGACCTTTTTCCATGCATGTTTCTTCACTCTCAGTGTTTTTCAGGGGAAATTTCTAGTGCTATTGTTGTTGCAGTGGGACAATGTTTCAATTTTGAGAAGGAATACACTGCCCATGATCATCAGTCATTTGGGTGGTTGATTTCCTTGCTGCTGCTTTGACATTAAGCCTAATTTATTTTATAGGATGGTGGTTTATTGGAAGGAAGAGAAAATCCAGTGTGTACTAAGCATGGGGTGGCAACTGAAATAGGTCCTGAAGGAGGGATGGCATTTTAGAAGTACAGATGGTATGATGGAAAAGGGCATGAGATAAAGGAGGAGGGAAGAAAGTAAATGGCAAGATTCATAGCCACACTGCAGTCCTGCATTGCTTATCTCAGGTGTTTTATTGCCTCTGTGAACACAGAGACACTTCTTTCTGCTGTCCATGGTCCAATGTCTGCCTCAATAAATGTTTTGATTTTACTGGATCTGACTTTCTAAGTTGCCCAGCTCTCAAGAGAATTCTTTTGAGTACAGTCCATTGACTACAGTTATGTCCATACCAAGAGCTCTTTCCCAGCCTTTCATAAAGACTGACATTTTCCAAATAGAGTGGAAGGATTATGCTTTTCATAGATTTGTTCATTTGGAAATACAACTTGTCCCAACATTTGGAGTTTGCTTTCAGTTAGTGATGATAAATGCAGTGGGATCTGAAGTTTGGCATCAGAAAATCACAGGAATATATATATTTAGTTTATCTTCCTGATATTTTGAAACATAATTGTAGAAATATAGATAAGATTATATATGATTAAAGCTTTCAGACTCAGGGATCCTCTGATCTGTTTTGTTCATATACCCTAGCATTCAATAAAAATGTTAACAATGTCCACATTATCCATCAAAGTGTGAAAGGGGATCAGTTTCTTACAAAATTTAAATACCTTAAATCTCTTTCCTCTACACTGCATCATTTTTAATGATCTTATTAACCTTTTTGTTAGAGTAAAATTACTTGGCATAAATTTGTATTTAGTTTCATAAATGTTTCCATGTTTTTGCTAATAAGTGTTTATAATTTTTAAAATTAAATATTATATTCTCCTTTAAAACACTCTATGAATGATATCAATTTTTAAAAGCTATACACTTTTTAATGTGTTCTGTATGTGACTTGCTATGTATAGATTCAGTTTCCCTGCTTTCTAAAGACGCCTACTGATCGTTTATGATTTGATCATTATAACATGAGTTAGAAAATAAGTTCTTAATCTTTTATTCTGACATTCCAGCTCATAGTGTGGAACTTCAGTTGTGGAATGCATCATATCTGTGTTCCCTATCCCTATATGTCTCTGTTTTGGGCTAGGGCTTTAGTCTCAGGTCTTCATTGCCAGATCATCCTATTCATGACAGGTTTTTCACTGGGTTAAAGATTTTTTTTTTGGGGGGGGGACTGGGGTTTGAACTCAGGGGCACTCAACCACTGAACCACATCCCCAGCCCTATTTTTGTATTTTATTTAGAGATAGGTTTTTTTCTGTCCCTTTTTTTTAGGGCAGGCATTTTTTTTTTTTTTTTTTTTTTTTTTTTTTACGGCAGGTGTGCAGTGTTCATGATTTTACTTTTTAAAAAAATCATTCATAGGTAAGTTAAAATTTTCATGATGATGATAACTTATTTATAGTATTTTAATGGGAATAGGAACTCCACCATGTGTCCTTAAAGATCACCTGGATGCCATTGATCCAGAGGTGTGTATTAACCACGTAGCCTGGGTCTGGTACGGCAATGTGGAGGTGGATGAAGAACACAAATGGAGAAAACATACCACCTTGGTTTTCAGCTTTTGAGTAGTATTTTGTAATATTAAGTGAAGCAATTTAAATAATTACCACATGCTATATACTTGAATGGTATTTTGTTATAAAATCATGTCACTGAAATTTACAGTAAGAAATGCTATGAAGTAAATTTAAATAGTAATTTATGGAAAACTTTAATCATAGTGACTGGTACCAAGTAAAAGCCCAATAAGTAGCAATTATTATCAAAACTTTTGCTTATAAATTGGGAAATATTAAATAAGAAGAACTTAAAAATGTTAGGCAAGTGTTTCTTCCATTGTGAAGCTCTTGAGTGTCCAGAGAAACTAATTGATCTCTCCAGTGTGGTGCTTTGGATTTTGGCCATTTCTTCATTTGTGCCTCTCCCATAGGAGGAAGATGGTGGCTCCTCTTCCTGGCAGAAGAGGCATTCTTCAGTGAGCTGTTGAGGTCTTAGGCAGCCAGACAGTCCTTGTACTTAAGACAGGATCTAGAACTTACTTTCATTAATGACTATTTGTTAACTTAAAATGACTTCTGTGCTGGGCATGGTAAGAAACACTAAGTTTGCATTTTGGGCAGAGCTGAAGGTTCCTTAGGAACTGGAACCATCTTTAAAGATGTGGAAGTCAAAATGAACATATCAGGTGATACATTCATTCAACAAGCAGGTATGAAGCCATGAATTAAAAAGAGATAAATGTCTCTCTCTGGGACTTAGGGACCAACATTAACCATCCCATCAAGAGAGTAAATACACAGTGATAATTGAAATGATGTCCACAGTGAAGAGATTGCTGATTCCCTAAAGCAGTCTGACCTTATTACAGAAGGTAGGAAGTGTGAAATACATAGGGGTAGCAAATGAAATTAGGGAAGAATATTCCCACTACTACAAGTGGTGCATGAGACTCCTCTGGAAAGTTTGAAAGTTCTTGGGGCTGGAGGGGAGGGTGGGCTGTCAGACTGAGGGTGGGCTGTCCAGTGGGGACCATGGTGGGATTTGGAGGCCACATTTATGACTTTCAACCTTCTAATACCAGGAGCTTGGACTGTTGAGAAACCCTACCCAAGAGTGGGTGGTACAGGGTGGCAACAATCACAAGATGTTATCACTGACATTTTGAAACACTCACACTGTCTGCAGCATGGGAAATGCATTGTAGAGAGCAGTGGATTCTTTTGGAGAACTGAGGGGTGTTGGAGAAATCCAGCTGAGAAATGGTGAAAACTTGGCAATAGGTGTTATTGTTGGAGGCAGAAAAATAGATGGACATGGGGGCATGAAGAAGAAATGTTAACTCCACTGTAAGTAATTTAGGAGTGCTAGGAGTTAAGGTTGAGTGGGTAATGTTGGGACCAGGTGATGCAAGACTCAGCCTTTTGAGCCTGATATATCCACCTAGTAAAACTTCTTTTTGTGTGTCCATCTTTACCTGTGGTTTTGTTTTCATTCATGTACTCATTCATTCATTTGTTCCTTCACTCAACTGTCTCTTTACTCAAATTGCTCACAACCTAATTAGTGTGACACAATGACAGAGACTTCATACATAGGTTCACTCTGAAGTATAAAATGCTGGTGTAGAGGCAGTAATACATTTGAGAACTATAGAGGAAGGAAAACCAAGAAGATTTTTTTTTACTGGCTGAAGGAGAGAGGAATGATGGAGGTGGGGGTAATTGAAAATCTTCTAGATTGTGAAGGTGGGTGGATGGTTGTCTGTTCTTTAAATACAGACTGAGAAATGGGTTGAAAGGAGGTGTAGGTGGGGAAAGAAGAGGTGCATGAGGGAGGCAGACCCAATTTGGGGCATGATAATTTTAAGCTTTATTTGAGGATATGTACAAGGGAGTTGGAAATGCATGTTTGAACATTGTAAAGAAATCTTGAGATAGTAACTTAAAGTCATTATCATGTGGTAGGAGTTAAAGATGAGAATAAAATGGAGCATTATTCTGGATTCCAGCAGGAAGCAGATGCCAAGCATAAATCAAGTACCCAAATGAAATTTTGAAGGCAAGACAATTCGTAAAGATTGTGAAGATGGACAGAAACTACTAACAGAAGAGAGAAAATAATTGTCAAGAGAAGAAAAATGCAACCATTTTCACAAAATAAACATACCAGATATGAAAAACCAATACATCATCATCATTGTAAAAGACCAAAGCATAAAAAAAACGTTGTGCCTCACACAGGAGTTCTGCAGTGGGACAAGGTTTAAACAAACCAGCTGTGATGAGAAACACACTGGGACTAGCATCAGCAGAGTCATTACCACTTCTGGTCCTGGAGAGTTGGCTTCTGCTTGAAGAGGGAGAAGCTGGAGCTGTGGGTATGGCTATAGGTCCATCACACCTGTAGACATGTGTTACTCAGGGAGGAACTCAGACCCTGCCAGCACTTGACTTGGTGGGCAAGGAGCCTAGGGAATACCTACCATGACTACCTCTCTTCTACTCTGTGACTTCTGGCTTCCCACTGGCCCAGCATACCATGAAGTCAGAGGGTACTGAAACCCCTGGAGATCTCTGAGGCCATCTTCCTGCAGCACAGGGCAGGATATAGAATGAGGAGCAGTGGGGTGGTGGGCTTAAATGGCAGTGGGATACAACCAATGAGATGACTGAAGAAACTGAGGCAAGAAAGATCTTTGTGAAACACCAGCATTCATGAGACAAGTAGAGGAGAAGCCTGAGGAGTGAAATGCATAAAAAAAATTGTGGTCAGCCTGTCTCAGCCTCGAGATTATAGGTATGTGCCACCATACCCAGCTGGGTGTGCTTCTCTCTTGCCAACCTTGTCCCACTGCAGAACTCCTGTGTGAGGCACAACATTTATGTGCTTTAGTCTTTTACAATTATGATGATGTATTGATTCTTTATATCTGGAATGTTTATTTTGTGAGTATGGTTGCATTTTTCTACTTTTAACACTTATTTTCTCTCTTGTGTTAGTAGTTTCTGTCCATCTTCACTGTCTGAATTTTCTCTCCTCCCATGTATCAATTTACATCATTAAATTTTCCAAAAATTCTACACATGGGTTATGCTATCTCTTTACTTCTTAAACTTGCTGAACATTGGATTAAAATTAAATGATTTAAGTGCTCAAACTGGATAAAGTTATCTAAGTAAATAAACACCCACATGCTTCTTTAAATATTTTGCACTGTATAAAAACAGATATAATTGTTAACTTTACACATTTTGTTTAATTTTTCACATTTGATTCCAGATTAAGTAAATATATGCCCAAAATGTGTATGGCTTTATAAGCTCTCACAAGCTACTTATGCATCTGTCCAAAAGAAGTTCAAGGTGAATTGGTCAATTTTCATGTGACCACTACTTTGTTAGTCATGGCCAAGGTGATGATAGGCATATCATGTTTGGCTGAATTTTGGGAAAACATTGATTAAACACTGAAATTTGTAGACCTAATATAAAGAAGTAGTTTTCATGTCTGAAATCACAAATTCCCCCAATGTGTATTTGTTTCATATACATATATGTATGTATATATATATATATTTTACCTATGTATGTATATACACATAAACATGTTTATGAGTATGTATCTATATTTGTGTTGTATATGTGCGTGCGTGTGTGTGTGTGTGTGTGTGTGTGTAAAACCTGATTTGAGTTTAGTTTTTTTTTTTAATTTTTTCCTCTTTTTCTTTTTGCATTAGAATGTTTCCTAGTTTTTATTGTTGTTGTTGTTATTGTTAGGAAAATTTGTTGGAAGACATGAGTTTTCAGACCAGAATTGAAAATAGCTAGGATGATCTTAGTTACTTTTAATATTAATTGAATAATATAAAAACATTTTAACTTTTTGATATTATATTGAAAATCATACCATGTATTTATTACTTTTAACTCAAAACAGAGTTTATTTCAAACAAATTTCTGCCTC
Source organism: Callospermophilus lateralis (assembly GCF_048772815.1). Lineage (NCBI taxonomy): Eukaryota > Metazoa > Chordata > Mammalia > Rodentia > Sciuridae > Callospermophilus > Callospermophilus lateralis. The sequence goes on from NW_027510154.1 coordinate 979,834, forward strand.
TCATATGATTTACATTGTACTGGGGAGCCAGACTTCCCCCTGTGGATGAGAAATCACCACCTTCATGATCCTTACATCTTGAGAAGTCTAATGAAATTCATTCCTTTATTGAATTTACTTCTTCACGAAATATTTGCAGGTGCCTGCTGTGCCTGTGAAATGCGCTAATGTAACTTAGGAGTAAAATTAATTTGCATAATAAATCTATGCAACATAATTTATTACCCCCTAAAATAAATTCATAAGGGTTGCCTCAGAGACTTTTTGTTCTCTCAGTCTTCCTCAGATGATCAAGTCTACTTGATTGATTTTTCATTCCGAAGAAAAAGTTTTAAAGTGTATGAAATACCAATTAAGATACCTGTATCTCTGAGCAGTTCCACTAAATAACACAGTTAGTCAAGTTCAGAACATCTCTGTGATACGATGTCTGCTTTTCTAACAAAGAAATAATTCTCTCCCTTCAAACTACTATGTATAGACCTGGGTTGGAGCGATTTAAACCCACTCTTCAAGGTCAATCACTACATTGTGAAGAGAAAAATTGACTATAGTGTAAGGTCCACTTTTCCTGTGTTCTGAACCTGACAGTGAGAGAACTCCAGACTCCACTGTGTGGGCTACAACTCACTCCTAATTCATTAAAAGATTGTTAAGCATTGATACAAAGAAGGAGAGAACATCTAGTACCCTTTGGAAAAATTAAGCTGACAAGGATATTTTTGCCTGTTTTAGAGATTTTCAAATGTTAATTAATCAATGGCATGTCTGGGCTCTAATCCTGAACTAATTTCACTTTCCTCTTTCTGGATCCAGGTATGTCCCCCACCCACCTGCGCTTGAACCCCTAAGACTGTCTTCAACCCCTGAGGCCCCTAATGTCCCACTCAGTGTACATCTGGGAGAAATGCTGGAAACTGGAGCTGTAGCTCATTCTAAAACCCAGCAAGCCCCTGAGGGTGTAGAGTGCAGAGCCTTCCCTCATCACATCACTGTACATGCAGCCATCTCCATCCTGGAAGGATGTTAAGAGCAGAGTGGCTAGGAAGGGCACCATGTTACTCTAACATAGTGTGCAGGTGGTGACTGTCAAGGAAGAAGAGGAAGGGAGAAGAAAGAGTTGAGAAACTCAGATTCAAAATCCCCTCTGATGTAGCAATGACTGGCTCAGTCATACTATAGCAGTTTTCTTATCTCTTGATAAAGACCTGAAGCATCTTGTGATTTGCTGATAACTTCTAAGGGGCACCTAGACAGCCATTCTGTGCTCTTGATGATCTGTTGTGATAGGTCTAAAACTCATTAATACTTGCATTTGTATTGAACTGTATTAATCCTTTCCTTCAGTCATCTGTCTTCACTTGTGACTAATCTTTCCAAATTAGAAGCTAGTGAAGCTGCTACTCCTTGTCATGTGAAAAGTGAATGAGGATGCTCTGGGTGTGTCTGTGAGCAGAGTGGCTGTTGTGAAGTGAGGTCAATTGGGCTTACTGTGGCCCCAAGACCTCTCATTTATAAGTTGCATGCCAGTACATCTATTCATTGATATTGAAAAGCTACTTTTGCTGTTCATTTTATAAACTTGTGGTGCAACAAAAGAAAGACAAATGAATTTGTGTAAATCAATTATTGTATCATTTAGTAATTTAAAGGTATGATTGAGTTTTCTTTGATACTTCAAAATTGAAAGTAAATAAATTTATTCAACAACATTTTCTATCTAAAGATCATAACATGCAAATGTTGCTTTCATAGGCCCTTAAATTTTTCAATATCTGTGCTTTCCAGAATGGTTTTCTTGGTCCTTTCAGTAATTAGTCATTTATTGATCTCTGTTCCCTTTATTATTCATGTCCCCTCACTTCTGATATCACATCTCCATCTTAACTTCATCCTCTAAATCTCCAGCAATAACTTCACATTGTGTTTATCCAGTCCAATGCTGTCTTCATCTCTCACTGTTTTACTGGCTGTCCACTCCACTTCTCCATCAATACCCTAAATAATCATCAGTTGGAGACTTTCAAGAAAACTATTTATAGACTGTAAGAGGGTATATTCTTATATTAGGTATTTGGTTCTTATTCTGCGTTATGAAGGATCTACCTATTTTTTTTTTCTGTGATCGCAGCAATTTTCAGTTACCCAAATTGGGAAACACACAGGCCACCTAATTCTCCTGCTTCAGCTCTAACCAATTCCTTTAATCAGTCATGCAGCCTCATCAATTATGTCCTTAAATACTTCATATATTCACCTTTTTCTTGAAGATACCTCCATTGTCCTAGTATGGGAACTTCTCACTTCTTGCCTAGCTAAATGTGATTGATCCTTAATTAAGTCATACATTTCCAGACTTTCCAACCCTCCCCATCCTCCTATATCAAAACTGTCTTTGAGCAACACAATCTGAAGAAATTTATGCCCTGTTTGAAATTCTTGAGGGTTTCCTATAGGTGCACTTTTGCTGTGATGCCCAGACACTGCTGTACCCTCATCTCTAAACAAGTTCCCAGGCAGTGTTGCAGTCTCATCCTCCATGTCCTTGTATATCCTGGTTCCTCTGCCTGGAAGGCTTTTCCTTGCCTTGTATGTTTTGCTACCTGCTATTCCGCTTTCCCAACTCAAGATTAAAGCATTATCTCTGGAATAATTCCCAGATATTCAGAAGTACAATTATTTTTCTGCCCTTCAATATTACAAAAACATTTTGTGCACAGCTCCTCTAATATGTCACATCTGTTGATATGATAACCCTGTTTATTTCCTCAGATAGATAATGGCTGCCTTAAGAACTGGAACTCTCTTTTGTATCTCCCTCTTCTCAGGAATGGCACATTCAGTTCAGTTTAGTAACTGTTTATTGAGCACCTGTACATGTTCGATACTAAGGACTTACAACACATCCATGAATGAAAGACAAAAATCCCTACCTATGGGAATTTATATGGTAACATATAATATTCACTTGGTGTTGAAAGAGGGAGGAGGAGAGAGAGAAAGGAGAAAGAAAAGAGGGAAGGAATTGAGATAAAATTGTGGGATTCAAAGTTCTTTGAAAAGAAACAATAGTGGGAATTCTGGTGGGGAATTTGAGATTTCCAAATCATGGATTCACAGAAGGGGAAGTGTACCCCTTGAGTCTCTGTAGACGGAAGCCTTTTGTTCTTTGGCTTCCTGACTTTATTACAGTATCCCCCTTCCCTTCCACTTCATTTATGTTCAGTAAAACCTGAGGTAAAAAATATTATATGCAGTTATATGATTTTTCTCTAATTAAAAAACAACGAAGGGGCTGGGGTTTTGGCTCAACATTAGAATGCTAGTCTACCATGTGCGAGGTGCTGTTAGATGTTCAGCATCATCTAAAAATAAATAAATAAAATAAAAGTATTGTGTCCAACTATAGCTAAAAATATTTAAAGTAAATAAAGTTTAAAAAGTACCCAAAATCTAGTTATGAATAGTAATGCCCAGTGCTTTAGAGTGTGATAAAATGTTTTCTCCAATGCTTCCAGGAGTATTGTCACTTGATGTGATCTCCAGAAAACACTCAATAAAGATGTGAATGAATGCCTGTGTTTACAGATTCTCCTTGAAATTAATAGCTGTTAACTAATAGACTAGGCATTTGGAAGTTGTCTGTTTCTTTCTGGTAAGCTCCTTTACTTTTAAAATTGCACTCAGTGTTTTCTGTTTCTTATAGAGTGTCCTATTGGCAGCAAATTCTACCATGTATATATCAATTTAAAATAAAAAATATAGACTTTGTTTCTGACTCAAATTTGAAACTTTGATTTTCCTGGAAATCATTTCATGCTATTTTTTATTTGCACATATCCATAATGTGATATTTTGTACTCTCAAGACAATAAATAATCATTGTTAATATATACACAGTTTCTTTGTCCACTGATCTATTGAAAGACATCTAGGTTGATTCCACAGTTTAGCTTTTATGAACTGTGCAGCTATAAACATTGAAGTTGCAGCATCACTGTAGTATGCCGTTTTTAATCCTTTTGGTATAGATAAGGAGTAGGATAGCTGGGTTAAACGGTGGTTCCAAACTAAGTTTTCTAAGCAACCTCTATACTGCTTTTCAGGGTGGTTGCACCAATTTGCTGTCCCACCAGCAATGTAAAATTGTGCCTTTCCCCTTACATCCTTGCCAATACTTATTGTTCCTGTTCTTGATAACTACCATTCTGACTGGTGTGAGATGAAATCTTAGAGTAGTTTTGATTTGCATTTCTCTAATGATTAGAGATGTAGAAAATTTTTTCATGTATTTATTTATTGGTGTATCTTCTTCTGAGAAGTATCTGTTAAGCTCCTTAGACCACTTATTGATTTGATTTTTTTTTGGTGTTTTTTGTATCCCTTGTATATCCTGGAGATTAGTGCTCTAAATGATGTGCTGTGGCAAAAATTTGCTCCCCAAAATAGATTCTCTTTACCTCATTGATTATTTCTTTTCCTAAGAAGAAGCTTTTTTAGTTTGAATACATCCCATTTATTGATTTTTTATTTTATTTCTTGTGCTTTAGGAGTCTTGTTAAGGAAGTCAGTGCCTAATCTGACATGATGAAGATTTGGGCCTGCTTTTTCCTGTATTAAGTGGAGGGTCTGTGGTCTAATTCCTATGTCTTTGATCCATTTTGAGTTGAATTTTGTGCATGGTGAGAGATAGGGGTTGAATTTCATTTTGCTACACATGGATTTTTAGTTTTCCTTGCACCATTTATTGAAGATGGTATCTTTTCTCCAATGCATGTTTTTGGCACCTTTGTATAGTATGAAATAACTATATTTATGTGGGTTTGTTTCTGTGTCTTCAATTCTGTGCCATTGTTCTAGATGTCTATTTTGTTGCCAATACCAAACTGTTTTTGTTATTTCAGGTTTGTAGTATAGTTTAAGGTGTGGTATTGTGATGCCCCCTGCTTCATTTTTCTTGCTAAGGATTGTGTTAGCTATTCTGGATCTAATTTTTACAGATGAATTTCATGATTGTTTTTTCTATTTCTATCAGGATTGATGTTGGGATTTTAATTGGAATCACATTGAATCTGTATAAACCTTTGGGTATTATGACCATTTTGTTAGTTCTGCCTATCTATCTTTACATCTCTAAGGTTTTCTTCTAATTTTTTCTTTAGTTCTGTAGTTTTCATTGTAGAAGTGTTTCACCTATTTTGTTAAGTTAGTTCCCAAGATTGTTTTTTAGATGATGCATAAAGGGGGATATGCACGGGAAAATGGAGAAACTTTGATTGGGCCAAGGGGAGGGGGGAAAAGGGAGTGTGCATGGGGCTAGAAAAGATGGTGGAATGGGATGAACATCATTACACTATGTAGGTGTATGACTGCACATGTGATGTGACTCTATAACCTGTACAAGGAGAGAAATGAAAAGTTGTGCTCCATTTATGTACAATGAATCAAAACGTTTTCTGCTGTCATGTATAACTGATTAGGACTAATTAAAAATAAATTTCAAAAAGTAAATATTGTTAGGGTGATTACATTTCAATTTTAAGGAACAATGATATGGCATTTTGTGAATATAAGTTTGGAAGATATTGAAAATAATAATTATATGAAAAATGAATTTTTATCTCTGTGCACATGTGAATTCAAGAGCATAAAGGAAGAAAAGTGAGAGAAATTATGACTCTTAAGCTTCATACTTTAAAAGCTAATAAGGTTTGTTTGGGGTGTTTTTCCTAAAGTTTTCCAGCATATTTTAAACACAAATTATAAAGATATCTTTTGAGCTTATCAATCATTTGACCTGATGAGTCCAAGAGACACCAGAAAATTTGAATTTGTTGTAACAATAAAAAGTTTGTCCAAAGTGTTGCAAAATAGGACTGCAGGCTATACTCCTGCTTTCCTCACAGGAGACAGAGCTGTGTGTCCTGTATTGCTCTCACTAGACCATTACCAATCTGCCCCAGCACAGTATTATATAGCTAGAGATGACACAGTTTCTTGTTCTGTGGATTACACTTCAGGGAGCTCTACTGCTGAGCTCATCTCTAGTCTATTTTTATCTTCCCACATTAGCTTCCCAAGTCACTGGCATTACTGTTGGTCACCATAGACCATACAGTTTTATTTGTTCTTTGGTATCAACTGTTTTACCGGTTCATGGGTCCTATCACCATTCCAGAAACTGCCAGGGGATAATCACTCAACCTTATTGTGATTAAAGGTGGGAAGGCTTTATCAATTTCCTTCATGTCAATTGTGTTCAAATATTTTCTCTGTATACTGTTCTTTTAACCTCCACCTTCAAATTCTTAATATTCCAAAACCTCAAAGTAATTGACAGTTATTTTTTACAGGATGAACATATTCCTTTTGGCAGCAATTTGGATTAATATCTTTGTGCCTTGTTCTTTTTCCCAGCAAATTAAATTTCTCAAAATATAACTCTGAAATGAGTGTTTCTGTTAGTCCATGTTTATCAGAACTTTTTTCTCTACCCATTTTTTTTAACTTTATCATTAAGGATGATCCCAAGAAAGTGACCTCTCATGGAATTTCCAATTCTAGGCCAACACATGAAACACTCACAGGGCATATTTTATCTGACCATTGCTTACTCTAGAACTCTTCAAATAAACAAATGACACCACACTGTTTACAATGTAAATTTGGACACTATTTTTGTGTTTCTTCCAGGGTTTTGAATCCCCTCCTCTGATGGTGTTGGTAAACTTGGGGGTTGTGGTTGCTGACAGCTTTCTCATAGGGCCTGAGCACACCATTGAAGTGAGGAGGAGGAAGCTGCAGAATGGATGTGAGGGGCCAAAGTGTTCATCAAGACAACACAGGGTGTCTGAATATGAGATCTGAAAATAGAGGTCAAGGTTCCAGATATCTGCTAGATGGTACTAATCCAGAAACTGTCTTCTCTGGATTTAATATAACAACCAGAGCAGTTTTGAATTGGACTTTGGACTGATTATTGGATCCAAAAATTCAAATTTGCTGTTGTCTCTTGGACTCATTAGGTCAAATGATTGACAGGCTAAAGAGATATCTTCATAATTCATGTGTTTAAAATGTGTTAGAAAACTTCAGGAAAAAACCTCTAAAGCAAAGCTTGTTACTTTTAACATATGAGGTTTTAGAGTCAAAATTTCTCTTACTTTCCTTCTTATATGCTCATGAGCATACATGATCATATAAAAATTTCAAGGCCTTATTACATCTCCAATATGCATCTCTTACTGGGAAACTCTGATGTTTACTGGTATTCAAGATATAGGAATCACAATACTAAAGGTCACATAGGCATTAAAGCTAATTAATGACTTCCTGCTCACTGTGTTCCTCCTTCAGCCTTAATCACATTAAATTTTAAAATATCACAAAATTTTCTAATGTTCTAATCTAAGTGATCTTTCATTTTGTTATATTTTTAAGTGCATTTACATTTATTTCCCCCTTCTGTGTTTTCTTAATAGTTAAGATTTACACTCTGAATCTATAACTAAGGCACTGACAGGCAAACCTTACACTTTATATAAAAGGCATTTTCAAGTAAAACTAGCACAGTATATAATTTCAAACCCATATACAATTGAAAATGGAATTACACTTTAGCAAATAACTCCTAAAGAACAAAATTCTGCTTCAAATTGGCATAGCCAAATCGGGCATGGGTGTGTCCATTTGACATCTCTCTGCTTTATCTTGGTGGAGAGAAAATGGAGGAGTTCCTATATTTGATTTTGATCATGGCAACTAATTTCTCCTCATTGATTTTCTTTGTGACACAACATCACAGCGAATGCCAAGATTACTACAAATGATAGAACCATTGTGTCAGCATTGATGAGATTTGGAAAACTTTCAGAGAAGAAAAATTCAATCTGTTAAAAGAGATATGTTTACTCATATGAAGACAGGAATCCATTGTAAATACCCTGAGTCTTTCTGCTCAAGCATGCAACCTAAGAAAAATATAAATATTTTTCAGTATGCTCTTTCTCCATAGTGATGTGCTTCTGAAACTGACTTCAGAATTCTTCATATTGCATCAGTAAAATGTTCCCAAATGTGGATTACACATTAAAGAATAGAAAACAAAATCAAGACTCTGGAATAAAGCATGTTACATGAGTAACTGTGGTGTGTTCTCAGCTGTAATGTCCTTCATGGTCATACTACAGGGACCCTCTCATAAATAGCTATCTAAGTTGGGCCTGGATTCCTAGCTGATTTCTGCAATAGCTGTGGCAGTGTCTCCAACATATTGAGTGTCAATATCTGCAGGTTCAGCTGAGTCATGGCAGAAAAGGTACCCTATAACCTAGGTTGGTCAGAGATTCCACTGTTCCTATAGGTCTGGTCACTAAAAATGCAATTTAGAAAAATGGTCTTGAGGTATACATTAGACTGAACATCTGGATTACCCAATAAGGTCAGTTCTAAATAGTAACTCTCTCCTCACACCTGTGTCCAAATAACTCTGCTGACAATCTTAATAATAACACTCATATTTTATAGTTTTTGTAGTTCATCACTCCTAAGAAACTGGAGTTGAGGAAGGAGAAGTAATGTAAAAATTTTGGGTACTTATGAAGACAGTAATCAAGGGAGAGAGAGTATGGGGGTACAGTGGTCAGTTCTTTGGACTGCTGGTATATGGTTCTGGACCTTGGACATTGGAAACTGTGCAACGATGAAGAAGGCCACAATTGAAATAGAGTCAAAGGAGAAGAAAACTGGGCTCATTGAACAATTTTAATTATTTGGTAGTTTTTTTTAATAATAATGGAGAATGCAACCAATCAATAGGATACTAAAAATTCATCTCTAGGGCTGGTTTTGTGGCTCAGAGATAGAGAACTCACCTAGCATGAGCAAGACCTTGGTTTTGATACTCAGCACCACATAAGAATAAACAAAATAAAGGTATTGTGTACAACTAAAAAAATAAATATTTAAAAATTATTGATCTCTAAATGGTACCGATTGGTGAAGCTCCTTTGAATTCAAGCCTCCCCAGCTTACCATGATCTATAATAGTTATTGCATGTTATTACAGCCTAGGGCCTTCCTTGAAACTGAGTGGTATGGACTGGCCATGTATAAAATACAGGGTCAGACCGTCTGTTCCAGAAAGTTACAACAGGACCTACAGACAGTCAACTTGCCTTTTATCAAGTTGTGGAATCAGGTTAGCAAATTTAAGAAAATAGTATGTAAATGTCAGGAATAATTTCTCTATTGGGGCAGGAATTTAGAGGCATATCCAGTTATGTTTAGACATAAGCAAAAAGTGTAGAAGGTTGTTTCTGGAAATGAATTACACAGAAAAGAGAAATAGAAACAAAAGTCCAGAAGAGGCAAGAGGGAAACTCAGCTCAGGTCTTGGACAACATGCATATTCTCTGCTGAAAAGAAGAATTAGAATTACGGATGGGCCTGATTTAATATTCACATGTTAAACTTCTCCGTTTGGAACATATTTATTATTAAAATGATGTTTGCCCAGATCTCTTAGTGAACGTATTCTTGTTTCATAATAAATACTCAGTATTTATTGAATGAATTATTTTTGTGAGAGAACAGATCTTAATTCTCTGTAGCTCTTCAATTAACAAATCCATCCTTTACAATAGAATAAAAATGGTTTGCAACTGTCAACTCTATTTAATTATTTTTTTTTAAATCCTTGTCTGGAAACTTGTGTTTAGCGCAAATATATTGTTGTTAAACTCTGTAAAAAGTTTCGTGGTTTGGGGGCTGGGGATGTGGCTCAAGCGGTAGCGCACTCACCTGGCATGCGTGCCGCCCGGGTTCGATTCTCAGCACCACATACAAACAAAGATGTTGTGCCCACCAATAACTAACAATGAATATTAAAAAAATTCTCTTTCTCTCTCTCTCTCTCTCTCTCTCTCTCTCTCTCTCTCTCTCTCTCTCACACACACACACACACACACTCTCTCTCTCTCTCTCTCTCTCTCTCTCTCTCTCTCTCTCTTTAAAAAAAAGTTTTGTGGTTAAACTCATTGGGGTGAGGGGATTTACTCTTTGTTAGGTAGACAAGATCTCCACTGGTATTTTACTTTGTCAGTGTTTTAATGCCAGGCCCATTTCACATTGACAGTAAATTCATAAACCAGCAGATTGAGGATAGATGTGAAAGTAAGCAAAACTCTGATTCTCCTGATGGTGATTATCAGCTGGTGGAAAGTTCTGAAAGTATGGCATTCTTATTTTAAGTACACTTCATCATTAGCTGTTGGATAGATCTGAAATGAGGAAAAAGGTGAAGGACGTTTTGCATTTGGGAAGACTATTAGAGATGTTGGTTCTGACTGAGTTAAGCAAAAATAAGACAAAAAATTTCAAAGCCTAACACATCACTCCCTAAAAGGAGCTAGTCTTCATGCTCTTCTGTGCCATTCCAAGTACAGTTTTAGATGATTATAACTTTCATCAATATATATATATCAAGATGTTTTAAAATCTCTTATGCCTTAAAATATTCAGAGGGCAAGACGATGTTCTCATTGCTTTATTTCTCATTGAGAGCATCCAGCATTTCTCTACATTTGTCCAAAAATAAATGTATAAATAAAGGATGTAGGAGTTTGCACGTTTATTTTTGTCACATCTATCTTTAAACCAATAGACTGGTCTTGTACAAATTAGGGAACGAGATGGACATTAAAAAGGACATTCAAAACCAACTACCTGAATATTTTCAAAAAGTCTCTATATAATGTAAATGTTCTTTCTGACCCTTGATATACTAAAGATTCTTTTCAACCAGTCTCCCAGGAGACTGGCAAAGTTTTCCAGATTATTAATTCTTTTACTAAATTTTTATAGTTGTAGTTAATACTGTTAAAATAAAATTATTTTTCCAATCTTGCCTTGACTAGTTTGTTCACAAAACTGATTAGTAAGTCTAATAATCCAGACTTCTTAAAAGCTGAACTGTTGCCTCACTTTCAAGCATAGGAATGATCTATACATCTTTGATAGTAAATTAACATAAAGCGAAATTCAGAGAAACTAAAATAAAATTTCAAATACATCAGTTAGCTTTCTGGCACTCAGAATATTTGAATATTATTGTATACCCAGAATAGAGACAGCTAATGTGTTAATTTTAAAATTATATAATTTGCATATTTCTTCAAATGCTTGACTTTAAATAAAATGTTTAATATTATTCTCTAAGATCATTATTTGAGCTGGACATGGTGCCACATGCCTATAATCCCAGGAGCTCAGAAGGCTGAGGCACGAGGGTCTTGAGTTCAAAGCCAGCCTCAACAAAAGTGAGTGCTAAGCATCTCAGTGAGATCCTGAGTCTAAATAAAATACAAAATAGGGCTGTGGCTATATTTCAGTGTTTGAGTGCTTACTGAGTTCAATCCCCAGTACCCCTCCACCACCACCTCAAAATATAATTGTTTGACTAAAAGACAGATGAAATATGTGTTGGCTTTTATTTTCATGCATAGGTAAAGACAACTTTTTTCTGTTTGTATTAAAGAATTTTTCAGGTTGGGAGATGTCAACTAACTGGAAACAAATGTGTCTAAGCTGGAGCTAGTTTCACTTTTTTATCTTGTCAGTCAAAATTTAAAGCATAAGTTAGGAATTTGAATTGTAGCCTTTGAGTTTTTTCTGAGAGAGCATCATCTCACTAATTTGTCCTGATGGGTAATGGAGAAAGAAAAAAATAGAAGCATTGAGTTTTATAATTAGATTGAGCTAATGAGCCAGGTTGTTTTTTCGGATTTAAAGGGTTCAAGAAGTGGCAGATATTTAAACATCCTCAGAAAGTCAACATGCATGGAAGGAGAAATAAAATGATCTTAATATCTCGGGTCTGTGTAAGATCTTTCTGGAGAATTCTCTGCACTGAGGCTCAGTGGTGGACATGCAATCCTTGGACTATGGTATGGAGGGAACATTGACTGCAGTTTGGCCAAGCAGGAGATTTTAACAAATGTATTTACAAATAAGGATGAAATACCAACTAAAGTAGGTTGGCCTGTCATGAATGTTTTTAAACGGTTGTGTGAGATCTTACTGCTTGATGGTTTTAAATACTTAACTTGTTATGAGATAACAAAGATTATTTTATTGTGTTTCATCGTGAGCTACTAAATTCTGAGTTAATCATTCTCAATAAAATATTGGAAATAATTTCACAATATTTTTTCATGTGTAATTGCAGCTTTTGGTGTTTATAGAGGATGAAAGTCATGCACTGAATACTCAAGAATCATCTGATGATTATGTATTTTGTCATATAATTTCCTGATATGGTATTAAAATTTAGTATTTCTTCTTTGTGTTTACCACAGTTTGCTAAGGAATGCTTCCCTTTGTAGTGTTATGAATATGTAATGGGCATTAATTATGAGAATAAATATGGAAAGCACTGCCAATAACCAGCAGTCATGGAAGCCCAACTGTCACTGCAAATGTAGAGTCACAACCAGGGTGAGCACAGGAGGAGCTACTAGAGTAGGATTTAAACAGCTGTGCAAGTTGAGTAGTGAGGAAAGCTGTGTATAATAAATCCAGAGTATTTTGATAGAAAGTGCTTATTTTAATGCAAAACTAAAGAAATTCTTAGGAAATGAACATGTTAAGAAAAGTACTTAATTTTAGCATTAGTATTCTATTTTAAATATTCAAAGGCTGCATATATCTAAAATTAGTGGAGTCAGAACTCAGTCATCAGAAACTCTTTCAGAATTCTCCAAGGAATCATAGAGATTTTCTTTCTCCAAATTATATTACTTTGGTTCTCTAGCAAAATACATGTTTCATATTTAATAGTTTTTAAAGTATTTCTACATTTATCTAATGTTACCTACACAAATAGCTTATTAGGTATTTGGTTTTAATAACTGCAGTTTTGGTGTTTGAGTACTAAGAACAAATCACCAATCAAGGCCTGTCAGATGTCACTCCTCTTGTTCTTTCCAGAACTGCACAGCTGATGCCCTGGGTGCCTGCTCTACTGAGCATTAAAGGCCTTAGGCTGGTATGATTTTCCCTGAGGATCATACAACCAGTATGTTTAAGAGAATATATGAAAGCCTGCTATGTATTACACCCACACACTCTGTCTCTCACTCTCTTTCCCCCGATATATATTTCTCTTGTCACACAAAACAAGACATTAGCAGAGACAGTCATTTTATAAATAACTGTAATAGGTGAATGTTTTGAGTAAATCAAAGAACACATAAAATACTAGGGATTTCCAAAGTGTAAGCAACTAATTTGTGCTGGAAGGGAGGACCTGAGATGTGAAAGTTGGGTAGGACTTTGTAAAGAAAAGAAATCAAATAAGACAAACAAAAATAAATGGATCATCCTTCCACTTCTTTTTGTTAGTCTTATTTGATTTATATTTGAAAGAAAATTGACAGAATAATATAATTATAATTATAACTCTGCATAAAGAATATAAAGCATGTATGATGAAGACAAAACAAATTAAAAAGACCAAAGAATATTATACATATCCCAGGAGCTCACAGAAATGGCAAAAACTAAGAGTGCGAGTACAGAACAGAAAGAAAATCTCTCTGAAGAACAGGGGTTGAATTTTATGATTATTTGCCTTTAAGGAAGTTGGCATGAAAAAGCAAAAATCTCCCCCATTTCTGGAAGAATACGTGGCTATTTTCAGTTTGAACTCATCTTGGCACAATGTTAGGCAAAAAATAGACAATAACAAAAAGTAAAAGCAAGCAAAAGTGACTACTATTCAAAATAAGAGGAAGTCAATAGAAATCTATAAATAAATACAGACATCAGCAATATTTGATGAAGACCTTAAAATTCCAGTAATAAATATGCTGGGTTGAGACTGTGGCTCAGTGGAAGAGTGCTCACCTAGCAGGGCAGGACATGCATTCAATTCTCAGCACCACATACAAATAAAGGCATCATGTTGTGTCCATCTACAATTAAAAAAAGGATTCTCTCTCTCTCTCTCTCTCTCTCTCTCTCTCTCTCTCTCTCTCTCTCTCTCTCTCTCCCTGTCTCTCTTAAAAATTATAAATACGCTGAAAGACCTGGTTGAAAATGTAGACAATTGTGAATCAGCACATTGGAACTTTAGCAGAACAGCAGAGACTAAAAAATAACCTAAATGAAATATGTGCTTGGAAAATATGATATAAGATATAAAGAATTCTTCCCATTATTTTAATAGCAGAATAGATGCAGCACCTAGGAATTAAATCTTCAAGACAAGTATAAAAGGAAAGAACCAGTAAAGTTGATGGTAGGTAAATAAAAAATTCCTAAAATGAAAAATAAATGAGGAATAAAGTGAAGAAAGTAGAATACCTAAAGACTATGGAGCAATATCAGGCATCTGATAATGGTGCAACTGTAATCTCTATAGGAAGCAAGAGATAAAATGAATCAGAATAAGTATAAAAAAAATAAAGACCCATTTTAACCTTATTAAACAAAAACTGAAATCTACAGATCCAAAAATCTCAATGAACCCCAACAAGTAAATCTGAAGAAAATTATGCTTATGTGCATTGTATTCAAAGTCTGGAGGCAAGTATTAGAACAAAATCTTAAAGACACCTAGAAAAGGAAAGACACATGATCTGCAATGGAACACAGATAAGAAGACAACCATCTTCACATCAGATACAGCAAGGCCAAAAAACAATAGAACCACATTTTCAAAGTGCTGAATGTACACATCAACCTAGAATTCTACATCTAGGAGGAAATATCCATGAGGAATAAATAAAACACTTTCAGGCAAAAAAAAAATCTAAGATGCTTTTTGAGATCCAACTTTTACTAAACAAATACTGGATGAAATGATTTAAGCTAAAGGGAAATTATGATTCTTAGATCTATAGAAAAAAATGAAAAAATATAAAGGGGAAAAGGTAGGTAAAAATAAAAGACTTTTTGTTTATGAACATTTATTTATGTATTCTTTTATTTTTTGAACTTACTGCTCAAAATGTCTGATGTAATTAATACTTAATACTATCCTATAAAAATAAGGGATACAATTTATTGTGTACCATCTGTGTTTCATGTACCCATTATAAATTGAGTAATACTACAATAGCCTTTATCTTACAGAATAAGAAACAGAATCTCATGACTGATGATAATTTGACTAATCAATAAATTGTAAAGCAAGAATTTCAGCCTTTGCCCTGATATTACAAAATGAATGAATAATGTGTTAATATTTCTCATATGATCAAAAGATTTAGTAAATTATGCTTGCTATTCAGAAGATTCATATATACCTGCTAAGTAGAAATGTGTAGATCTAAATGTGGTGACCTAGAACTGTATCCATGACATAAAATTTTGATTAGACAACATCAGACTGAGTACATCAAGATCATATGTCCAGCTGTATATGTGTGTAATTCAGTCATTTGATGTGTGTGTGTGTGTGTGTGTATGCATGTGTGTGTGTGTGTGTGTGTGTGTGTGTGTGTTTGTGTGTGTGTACACATGATGTTTCTCAACAATACATAAGAACAATTACTAGGTCTTGAATTTGGGAAGAATAACTTAGAATATGCAATCAATACTTCTTCACATTTTGTTGGTGCTACGTAAAATTTTACCACATACTATGACACTTTTTTCTGTTTTAAAAACCTAGTCTTTCAATAAGACCTTTGCTCAATCACTGCACTAAGATGAAGAACTCAAAGCAAAAGCTGGTTGAGAAGAAGGCCATATTCTTTCACAAAGGAAATTGTTTAGATAATCTAAAATGTTCATGGCGCAATTTTCATGTCTGAAGTTGATTGAAAAAGAATGATGCAACAAAATCAAACAAAATCATTCATACATACATTGTAATACCCTGGGACACATCTGCTGCATTTTCACTTTCAAACTCCTCCACCAGGATGGTGGAGGAACTCAGGAATGAACCAGGATAATGTAGAATAACTGGCAGTACATTTGTGGTGTTGAAGAAATACCTATAGAGCTTTCTTTGTATATATAGAGGGATAGAGTAGATGGAAGTTGTTGATTAAAGCATAGACTATGTTACTGGTAGATGTATTTCCTAGTGGATAAAGGAGGGAAAGGAATAAAAACTAAATGAAATTAAAATGCAGAGCCTGATTTTCTAATTAACAACAACCTAATCAATGTGAAATAGTTCATTTGTAAATGGGTCTTAAAAAAAATGAACTATATAATTGCATGTCAATTCTCTGGTGCATTTTTGAGGCCAGGAAACTTCTCCTTTATCTTTTTTCATGTGGCAACATTATTTGACTTCTTTGGATCTATATTTACTACTACATTTATAATGTGTTCTGTTTGATCATTAAATATTTTTGTGGTGAAATGTTCTTAATATTTATCCTTTGAATCAATTTTAAGTATACATTTCAGTGACACAAAAGCCTTAAAACCTTCCACATAATCAGCAGCAGGTCAAAGATACCTACTTTTACCACTGCTATTTACCATTGAACTTAAAATTCTAGCTAGAGTAATTAGACAATAATCACATTAAAGGCACCCAAGTCTGAGAGGAAGAGCCAGACCATCTTTACTTTCAAAGGACCTGATCCTACACATCACAGTTCTCTAAGAGTTCACAAGAAAATTGACAAGAACAAGCATATTCCACAAAATCAGAATGTATAAGTCAAGGTAAAATTATTTTGTCTGAATGTATCAGTGATGACCAATTCAAAAATAAACTTTAGTAATTCCATTTAAAATGTCATATAAAATAATAGAAAACATTATTGAATGAACCCAAATCCCTAAGTAGTTGAAAGTGCTGTTCAAATTGTTCAAATAATTCCTATAGATTATATTTTGTAATGATGGCTTTTATTTTCTAAAATATGTTCACACGTGGAGTGGGAAAAAAAATTAGTTAAATAACTGAGGATGTTAATATTTTACCTTCCATACCAGACAGCAGGAAGCAGAAGAAAATGCTTCAAGCCAACTAAGTTTTCATGTTAGTATTAGTGTCCATCCTATCTACCTTCCTTTTGGTATTTGTATATAGATACAGTGGCTGACTTATAGGAGAGCAGTTGAAAACAAACCAATGAATTTTATAGAACAGTATAAATATTTCACAAAAATGATGCCATTTACTTTAATTCATCCCATAGAATTCTAAAATAAATCATATTTATTGGATAAAAGGAGACAGAGATAATTAATCCTGAGATGATTTGAATATCTTCTTTTTTTTTTTTTTTTTTTTTTTTTTTTTTATTGGTTGTTCAAAACCCTACAAAGCTCTTGACATATCATATTTCATACATTAGCATACATTAGCTTCAAGTGAGTTATGAACTCCCTTTTTTACCCCAAGTACAGATTGCAGAATCACATGGGTTACACATCCACATTTTTACATAATACCATAATAGTAACTGTTGTATTCTGCTACCTTTCCTATCCTCTACTATCCCCCCTCCCCTCCCCTCCCATCTTCTCTCTCTACCCCCTCTACTGTAATTCATTTCTCACCTTGTTTATTTTCCCATTCCACTTACAACCTCTTATATGTAATTTAGTATAACAATGAGGGTCTCCCTCCGTTTCCATGCAATTCCCCTTTTCTCTCCCTTTCCCTCCCACCTCATGTCTCTGTTTAAAGTTAATCTTTTCTTCCTGCTCTTCCTCCCTGCTTTATTCTTAGTTGCTCTCATTATATCAAAGATGACATTTGGTATTTGTTTTTTAGAGATTGGCTAGCTTCACTAAGCATAATCTGCTCTAGTGCCATCCATTTCCCTGCAAATTCCAAGATTTTGTCATTTTTTAGTGCTGCGTAATACTCCATGGTGTATAGATGCCACATTTTTTTAATCCATTCATCCATTGAAGGGCATCTGGGTTGGTTCCACAATCTAGCTATTGTAAATTGTGCTGCTATGAACATCGATGTGCCAGTATCCCTGAAATACGCTCTTTTAAGGTCTTCAGGGAATAGTCCGAGAAGGGCAATAGCTGGGTCAAATGGTGGTTCCATTCCCAGCTTTCCCAGGAATCTCCATACTGCTTTCCAAATTGGCCGCACCAATTTGCAGCCCCACCAGCAATGTACAAGAGAACCCTTTTCCCCACATCCTCGCCAGCACTTGTTGTTGTTTGATTTCATAATGGCTGCCAATCTTACTGGAGTGAGATGGTATCTTAGGGTGGTTTTGATTTGCATTTCTCTGACTGCTAGAGATGATGAGCACTTTTTCATGTACTTGTTGATTGATTGTATGTCCTCCTCTGAGAAGTTTCTGTTCAGGTCCTTGGCCCATTTGTTGACTGGGTTATTTGTTATCTTATTGTCTAATTTTTTGAGTTCTTTGTATATTCTGGATATTAGGGCTCTATCTGATGTGTGAGGAGTAAATATTTGTTCCCATGATGTAGGCTCCCTATTTACTTCTCTTATTGTTTCTCTTGCTGTGAAAAAACTTTTTAGTTTAAGTAAGTCCCATTTGTTGATTCTTGCTATTAACTCTTGTGCTATGGGTGTCCTATTAAGGAATTTGGAGCCCGACCCCACTATATGTAGATCGTAGCCAACTCTTTCTTCTATCAGACGCAGAGTCTCTGATTTGATATCAAGGTCTTTGATCCATTTTGAGTTAACTTTTGTGCATGGTGAGAGGAGGGGGTTCAGTTTCATTTTGTTGCATATGGATTTCCAGTTTTCCCAACACCATTTGTTGAAGATGCTATCCTTCCTCCATTGCATGTTTTTAGCCCCTTTATCAAATATAAGATAGTTGTAACTTTGTGGATTGGTCTCTGTGTCCTCTATTCTGTACCATTGGTCCACCCGCCTGTTTTGGTACCAGTACCATGCTGTCTTTGTTACTATTGCTCTGTAATATAGTTTGAAATCTGGTATCGCTATACCGCCTGATTCGCACTTCCTGCTTAGAATTGCTTTTGCTATTCTGGGTCTTTTATTTTTCCATATGAATTTCATGATTGCTTTATCTATTTCTACAAGCAAAGCCTTTGGGATTTTGATTGGCATTGCATTAAACCTATATAGAACTTTTGGTAATATCGCCATTTTGATGATGTTAGTTCTGCCTATCCATGAACAGGGTATATTTTTCCATCTTCTAAGATCTTCTTCTACTTCTCTCTTTAGGGTTCTGTAGTTTTCATTGTATAAATCTTTCACCTCTTTTGTTAGGTTGATTCCCAAGTATTTTATTTTTTTTGAGGATATTGTGAATGGAGTGGTTTTCCTCATTTCCATTTCAGAAATTTTGTTGCTGATATACAGGAATACCTTTGATTTATGTGTGTTGATTTTATAACCTGCTACTTTGCTGAATTCATTTATTAGTTCTAGTAGTTTTTTTGTAGACTCTTTTGGGTCTTCTAGGTATAAAATCATGTCATCCGCAAATAATGATAATTTAAGTTCTTCTTTTCCAATTTTTATGCCTTTAATTTCTTTTGTCTGTCTAATTGCTCTGGCCAGTGTTTCGAGAACTATATTGAATAGAAGTGGTGATAGAGGGCATCCCTGTCTTGTTCCAGATTTTAGAGGGAATGCCTTCAATTTTTCTCCATTCAGAATGATGCTAGCCTGAGGCTTAGCATAGATAGCTTTTACAATGTCAAGGTAATTTCCTGTTATCCCTAGTTTTTCTAATGTTTTGAACATAAAGGGATGCTGTATTTTGTCGAATGCTTTTTCTGCGTCTATCGAGATGATCATATGGTTCTTATCTTTAAGTCTATTGATGTGGTGAATAACATTTATTGATTTCCGTATATTGAACCATCCTTGCATCCCAGGGATGAATCCTACTTGATCATGGTGCACAATTTTTTTGATGTCCCTTTGTATCCGATTCGCCAGAATTTTATTGAGGATTTTTGCGTCTAGGTTCATCAGGGATATTGGTCTGTAATTTTCTTTCTTTGAGGTGTCTTTGTCTGGTTTCGGAATCAACGTGATGTTGGCCTCATAGAATGAATTTGGAAGAGCTCCCTCTTTTTCTATTTCCTGAAATAACTTGAAAAGTATTGGTATTAATTCTTCTTTAAAGGTTTTGTAAAACTCCGCTGTATACCCATCCGGTCCTGGGCTTTTCTTGGTGGGTAGTCTCTTGATTGCTTCTTCAATTTCTTCCATTGATATTGGTCTGTTCAAATTGTGTGTATCCTCCTGACTCAGTCTGGGCAAATCATATGTCTTAAGAAATTTATCGATGTCTTCACTATCTTCTATTTTATTGGAATATAGGTTTTCAAAATAATTTCTAATTGTCTTCTGTATTTCTGTAGCATCTGTTGTGATATTGCCTTTTTCATCCCGTATGTTAGTAATTTGAGTTCTCTCTCTTCTTCTCTTCGTTAGCATGGCTAAGGGTCTGTCAATCTTGTTTATTTTTTCGAAGAACCAACTTTTAGTTTTGTTGATTTTTTCAATAGTTTCTTTTGTTTCAATTTCGTTGATTTCCGCTCTGATTTTAATTATTTCTTGCCTTCTGCTGCATTTGCTGTTATTTTGTTCTTCCTTTTCCAGGGCTTTGAGATGAAGTGTGAGCTCATTTATTTGTTGGTTTTTCTTTTTTTTGAGGAATGACCTCCAGGCGATGAATTTCCCTCTTAAAACTGCTTTCATTGTGTCCCATAGATTCCGATAAGTTGTGTCTGTATTTTCATTTATCTCTAAGAATTTTTTGATTTCCTCCTTTATGTCTTCTGTAACCCATTGATCATTCAGTAACATATTGTTCATTTTCCATGTGATATAGGATTTTCCCATCCTTCTTTTATCATTGATTTCCAGTTTCATTCCATTATGATCAGATAAAATGCATGGTATTATCTCCACCCCTTTATATTTACTGAGGTTTGCCCTATGGCATAATATATGGTCTATTTTTGAGAAGGATCCATGTGCTGCTGAGAAAAAAGTATATCCACTTGATGATGGTTGATATATTCTATATACGTCAGTTAAGTCTAGGTTATTGATTGTGTTATTTAGATCTATAGTTTCTTTATTCAACTTTTGTTTGGAGGATCTGTCCAATGGTGAGAGAGGTGTGTTGAAGTCACCCATAATTATTGTATTGTGGTCTATTTGATTCTTGAACTTGAGGAGAATTTGTTTTATGAACATCGCAGCACCATTATTTGGTGCATAAATATTGATAATTGTTATGTCTTGTTGGTGAATGGTTCCTTTTAACAGTATATAATGGCCTTCCTTATCCCTTTGGATTAACTTAGTCTTGAAGTCGATTTTGTTCGATATGAGGATGGCCACACCTGCTTGTTTGCGAGGACCGTGTGCATGGTATATTTTTTCCCAACCTTTCACCTTCAGCCTGTGTATGTCTTTTCCTGTCAGATGTGTCTCCTGGAGGCAGAATATTGTTGGATTTGTTTTTTTAATCCATGTTACCAGTCTATGTCGCTTTATTGGAGAGTTTAAACCATTAATGTTTAGAGTTACTATTGCTATATGGTTTGTACTTCCATCCATGTTTGATTATTTGTCTCTCTCTTTTTTTTTTTAAATTTAGTTTATTTCTCCATTATTAGCTTTCCCCCCTCCGTCAGTCTTTACTGGGGCACTTCCCACTGTTGGCTTTGGTTATTGTTTCTCATTTCTTCCTCGTGTAGTGTTTTGCCCAAGATATTCTGCAATGCTGGTTTTCTGGCTGCAAATTCTTTTAGCTTTTGTTTATCATGAAAGATTTTTATTTCGTTGTCGTACCTGAAGCTTAATTTTGCTGGATACAGAATTCTTGGTTGGCATCCATTGTCTTTCAGTGTTTGAAATACGTTGTTCCAGGATCTTCTCGCTTTCAGTGTCTGAGATGAAAAATCCGCTGTTAACCTTATTGGTTTACCCCTGAATGTAATCTGCCTCCTTTCTCTTGTAGCTTTTAATATTTTCTCTTTGTTCTGTATATTGGATATCTTCATAACAATGTGTCTTGGCGTTGGTCTACTTTGATTTTGTATGCTCGGTGTTCTGTATGCATCTACAATTTGTATATCTGTTTCCTTTTTTATTTCTGGAAAGTTTTCTGTAATTATTTCATGTAGTAGATTACACATTCCCTTGGTTTGAATCTCTGTGCCTTCCTCTATCCCGATCACTCTTAAATTTGGTTTTTTAATGTTATCACATATCTCTTGGATGCTTCTCTCGTGATTTTTGACCAGCCTATCAGAGTTGGCTAGACTCTTTTCAAGATGATATATTTTGTCTTCATTATCTGACGTTCTGGCTTCTACTTGCTCCACTCTGTTAGTGATACTCTCATTTGAGTTTTTAATTTGGTTTATAAGTTCCTTCATTTCTAAGATTATTGTCTGATTCTTTTTTATAATCTCTATCTCCTGATAAAGATGCTTAACTTCTTCTTTTATCTGTTTTTGTAATTCGTTCTCAATGTGTTCTTTTGCTGCTTGAATTTGCTGTCTCGTATCCTCTTTAAGGTTCCATTCCATCTGTCTAAGGTATTCCTTGAGGTCTTTATATGACCATTTTTCTGATGAATCTATATTCTCTTGGGTATTTAGGCCTTCCTGCATTGTTTGTACTCCTTTCCTTCCTTGCTTTTTCATATTGCTTCTTGTTCTGTTTGACTACTGAGTTGTTGATTACTCCTATAAATTTATTTGCTGCTTGGGAGGAAAGGTATTATAGGGGGAGGGAATAAGTCACCAAGGAGAATGAGAGTAAGCAGGCAGAATTCAAGGAAGGGGGAATATGAGAATTGAAAATAAATGCAAAGACAGAAGAAAAGAAGAGAGAGAGAAAGGAAACAGAAAATTAAAAAGAATTAAAAAGAAATCATAATTGCAATAATAAAAATGAAAATTAGTATTAAAAAATAAGATAAAATGAATTAATAAAAATTTGGGGAAAATAACAACAAAAACAAAACAAAACCAATAAAAAAAAATTTTTAATACATGCAGTCTTTTAGACTCATCAATTCAGATTGTTAACTACAATTCTGGTATGAGAGAGATCATCCATAGTGTGAATAAAACAGGAGTCCAGAGAAAAGAAAAAAAAAAAAAAATGCAGTCTTAGAGTTCGATTCACTATTCTTCCAATAGGTGGAGCTGTGCCCACCGGGCCACGCTTCTCCTCTCAGTAGGCGGGAGCCAATTGCTGTGCATCAGCTCTTCCTCCTGGACTGGGCGGGTCTCTAATCCTGAGTGCACCGGTGAAGCTCACCACAATATTGGCTACACACCAAGTCTGCTGTTCCTGTGAGCCCTGTTTTCAAGAACGCCTGGGCACATTCTCCCTGTTTGCCATTCCCTTGGACCCTAAGTTTGTAGAGCTTGGGGTTGAGAACCCCCAGCGAATTTGCTTGCCCTCTGGTAGCCACGCCCCTGGAAGCTGGTGCAAGAGACCTCAGTTGTCAGCACTGGTGATAGCGGTAGCCGGAATTCCGCGCCGAGGGTCACGCGCCACTCCTGATTCCCCCGTGCAAGAGCTGGGCGGGCGGGGCCTTTAGCAGCGCCCGGCAGGCGGGGACTGTCCACACAAGCACGGGGTTGGGGGTTGGGGTGGTTGTTTCCAGTGCCGTACCGCCAAAGGCGGCTCACAGAGCTGGGAAGGCAGGACCCAGCCTTCCGTATGCTCGCTGCAATGTGTGAGCAGCGGTTTTTTTCGGCTGAGCCAGCGGGACCGCGCCCCAGTGGGAGCTGTTTACACGAGCGCGGCGGGGCAGGGGTGGGGGGTGGGGGTCGTTGTTCACAGCGCCGAGCCGGCGGGGGGTGGGGGGGGGGAGGGGGTGATCGGAGGGGGTGGTCGTTTGCAGCGCCGAATCGCCTCTGCGCTAGGCCGGCTGGGGCCCAAGCAGGCTGTGGCCGTTTGTAAGTACGCTGCAAAGTGTGGGCAGCAGCAAGAGTTCGGCGTTGGCCGTGAGTTTCTGCTGAGTTTCACTCGCTGAGATTCACTCGTCTGGGACAAAGTGACCCCTCTAATAGACTTACTAATTCCCGGCAGGTCTCCTTTCAGCGGAATTTTGCTAGAAGTCCCTCAGCAGGCTGTATGCAGGTGAATTAATGGTCCTCTCTGCTCCCGTTCCTGCGGAGGCATTGAAAGTGCTGCCTCCTTGCCGGCAGCCATGTTGGGTCCCTCGATTTGAATATCTTCTAAATGAGGATATTTCTAATGTATTAATCAAGACAACTAGAATGGGAAAATATTGTTACATAGTTTCTGCCAATATAAATGGACATATATGATTGAGATAGTTTTACACATTTAAAATAATATAACAAAGAAAAATAGTCTGCAGAGAGTTTATTTTCTTTGGCAATAGTCCCTCAATCTTGATGAATGTCTGATTATTTTATAAAATACAGTAAATGTTCCAAGAATGCCATTTTGAGATGAAAAATAACACAATATTATATAGGAAAAAATATCATAAACAGCATCTGTGATCATCTAGAATATAATTTTACAAAAGCTAATTTTTGAATGAAGAGGTAAAGTCCAGTACTAAGACATGGGACCACAGATCAGGCAGGCCTTATACTAAAGTAAACATTTCATTCACCTTTTCTTATTAGAATTGAGGATATAATCTTCTTCTCCTGCTCTTCCTCCCTATCCCATTTTGAGTCACCCCCCTTATATCAGAGAAGACATTTGGCATTTGTTTTTTAGGGATTGGCTAACTTCACTTAGCATAATCTGCTCTAATGCCATCCATTTCCCTGCAAATGCCATGATCTTGTTATTTTTTAGTGCTGAGTAATACTCCATTGTGTATAAATGCCACATTTTTTTTAACAATTCATCTATTGATGGGCATCTAGGTTGGTTCCACAGTGTAGCTATTGTGAATTGTGCTGCTATAAACATTGATGTGGCTGTGTCCCTGTACTATGCTCTTTTTAGGTCTTTAAATAGGAAAGAGAGATGGGTGGGAAAAGGAGGGAGAAGGGGAATTGCATGGAAGATGAAAGGAGACCCTCATCGTTATACAGAATACACATATAATGTTGTGAGGAGAAAAAAAAGAAGAAGTGTGTCACATTAGATTGGGTAGAGAGATGTGATGGGAGGGGAGTGGGGAGGGGAAGGGAGGTAGGAAGGGCAGCAGAAAAAAATAGACATTATATTATTATTATTACATTATTATTGCTATATGTATATACGTGACTGTATGACCAACATGATTCTGCAACCTGTACAATCAGAAAAATGAGAAATTACACCCCATTTGATTCAAATGTATGAATTGTCAAGATCATTTTACTGTCATGTGTAACTAATAAAAAAATAAAAATAATTAAAAAAAGAATTGAGGATATAATAGACACAATCAATTGCTGCCTCCCCACCCCTTCCCCCTGCCCCCTGCCCCACAGATCTACTTTAATGCTTTTCTAGACTTTGCTCCTTGGCTCCAGGAAGCCTTAGGTCTATTGGCAGTGTATTGTCAAGTAAAACAGAAATTGGCCTGGGCTTTTATTCCCATAGTAGCCCACATCCCATTTCTTCTATTCCAGGGGCCCTCACTAGATAATGCCTGTGTCCCTAGACCCTCTCTCTCCTTCAGTCTTAGTGAGCTAACAGCACCCTCTTGTTATTCCTTCTCCAGGTACTATGTATGCCTTAGTGATTCTCTAAAGTGTGCATGTGCTTTAGCCAATTGTAGTTTAATTAAACTAATCTCAAACTGTCCCATAGTGGCATATGAGACATATGGGATGATAATTCATACACTCTCTGTACAGTTCCTTTCAAAATTTATATTTAATGGGTTTGTGTTTGTGGGAGTAAAAAGCAGATCATAAGGAAGTACACAGTGATTTAGGCAATTTCACATGGTGATGAGTGTTGTGAAGACTATAAGAGCAAGTGCCTTGGACATGGGGGTGTCAGAATAATCTCCTCTGAGGAAAGACTGTGGAGATGAAATCTCAGAGAAGAGGAGGCAGATCTGGAAAAAAAAGGGTGGGGCATTCTAAGGAGAGGAGACAGCAGAGCATCCCTACATCAAAGCCCACTGGAAGAGCCCTCAGGCCCAGCAGATGAGAGAACATGACATGAAACAAGACTGCAGAGGGGCAAAACAGGCAGACAACTGTGTTATTCAAAGACAAATAAGCCTTTTGAGAAAGCATCTTGAAAATTATGTGATCACTTTTCAGTATCACAAAAAGTCTTCTGACATCTATTTGGTGACCGTCCAGAATAAAAACACAATTTGGGGGACTATTATGCACAATTCCCAAGTTATTACAGATACTACTGGATTTAATATAGATTTATTATTATTGTTGTTGTTGTTACCATTACAGTTGTTATTATTATTATCTGAGACAGATTGATAGATTCATCCTGCTGTCTTTCATTTTCAGCAGTGTAGTGACTGTGTCAATCAGGGGGAGACTGACATTTCTAATTTGTGGGTGACCATGGTATAGTAGCATTGATAACCTAACTTTTAGTCTTGGACCAATCATGATATTACAGATATATTCAAAATGATGGTGATTTAAAGAAAGGACAAGGTGGTTGGGAATCATTTGAGCAATTCAAATTCCAGAATTGTTATATTTCCTATAAACAGAGTTGGGATAGAGAAACTCTCAGGAGAAATGCCTTCACTGCAGTCACACACCACCACCAGTCATAGATTCTGAGAGGGTGGCATTTGAGGTTCACACCTTGGAGCACTCCACCTCTGCTATCCCAGCCTTGCCAGGCTACCTGTGCCCCTGTACTTTTCCAGACATCTCACTCTTATTGTCTCTGTTCCACAGATGGCAGGCTGCTCATCTTTCTCGTTCCTATGTTAGTGTGTTTTTCCTAAGAAGTCATTTCTGCCTCAATAACCAGCTCCATCTCTGACTCATATGTGACTATATCCAACAGGATTCAGGCACAGATGCCCGTTATTTATGGTACACATTTGCTCTTTTTTTCTTATCTTCCCTCAATGGAAAGAACGCTGCCAGAAGACTGAAAAGATTCTTAATAATTTTTATGAATGTATATCTATTTTCCTGTTTCACCTTTATTAATACAACTCTCTATATTTTTCCTATATGTAATAAAGGTAAAATTATTTACCTTCACGTAATAGACGTAAAATAATATGCAATATTTTTTAGTGTACTTGATACTCATTATTTTGAAACCACTGTCCTTTATGTTTTGTTGCCTGCAAATCAGAAAATACAAGCATGTTTTTTTCTTTCCTTTTATTCAAGGAAGATACTCAATATCCCCCATATCAATGCCCTGATTTAGCAATTCACTATGGTCTTTTCCCTGTGTATCCATTTATTTTGCAACAAATATCAAATAAATACATAGAATAAGGTTCATTGCAAAAGCCTTTTACATTCTTCCCAATTCATCTTCATGTCACTTTAAAGCTTAATTCCGAGACAGAAATGTCTATGCTATATTTTAATCAATCTTTATTGTGTCATGGAAGAAGAAAATATTTTCAAAGACAGAAGGGAATCAGGTTATTTTCTTCCCTCCAATTCCTAGAGATTTAGAATAGCATTATAGTTTGGGTTTGGGAGATGAACAACAAATGAATCCCATCATTCTCCATTCACTGAGTAATCTAGCCCCAAGAAGTCCCCAAGGCCACAAATGTGTTCTCATTAGAGCAGCTATAATGGTGAGTTTCCAATGATCTTCTCTCTGAAGTCTTCAGAAACTGCAGGACTCTCAAAGTTTTCACAAAATCCCCACCTTCCCACTGAGCTCTCTGATTGTCTCCCCTTAACACCCTTCCTGACTCACTGGAGGTCTCTACCTTCTCTTCTTGCCTCCTGCAAATCTTATCCCATTGTAGGTTCATGAAAATTTTCTCAACTTCCTTCAGATTTTTTTTCTCAATGTTATCTTTTAAAACATTCTTGGTCATTTGATCCAAACTCTCATGCTAAATTTGTTTCCTATTGCTTCTGTCACCAATTACCATAAATATAATGGCTTGATACCATATCAATTCTAGAGGGTCTTGTTAGTCTCAAGTCCAGCTGTCAGCAGTGCTGTGTTCCTTTCTAAACATTTTCATCTTCTGGAGGATGCCTAACTGCCTGTATCCTCATCCCCATTCACCATCTTCTGAGGCAGCAACAGAAGCAGCATCTTTAATCCTTTTTGACTCCTCTGATTCATTAAGAAAGACCCTTGGGATTACTTGGGTCCACTGAAAGGAAACAGGATGATCCCCATCTCCATAGCAGATTATCTGATGGATAAATTATACCTGCTACTTAGCTCTTCTTTGCATATAGTATAACACATCTGCAAGTTCAAGCCATTAATAACTTTTAATACTCAGGTTAGGTCATTATTCTATGAGAGATACTACTCCTCAGCATTTCATGACCTTTGTCATTTTCTCTTTAGTTCTTATTGCTATTCAAAACCCCATTTATTTTTCTTAATTATTCTCTTTGGTTTGTGGTCCCCAACAAAATATCATTTGCTGAAAGCAAGCTTTTTTCTCTGTATTTTTGGAGAATACTTACTTAGAATAATGTCAAGAATACAGTAGCCACTTAATAAATAATATTTTAAAAAGTAGATTTTAATAAAGTAACAGTTAATTTACCATATGGAAAAAAAGCATACATACATTTTTTTTCAAGAGAGATTATTATTTAATGTGTTTTTAAAAATTCTGGTCACTATTTGCAGAAAAGAATTTCTGATATAATTTTGAATGGGATGAAGGATTTAGTTTGGACTTAGCTGTATTATAATTGCTCTATCATGAGAAACATCTTGAATAAGCATTATTTTTGACCAGAGAGTAATCTCTTTAAGTAAATCATAGGCTCCAGGATTGACCAAGTAATAATCAACCTTTACACAAGTAATAATGTGGAGAAAGCAGTATAAAATATATTTTATATATAAGCCTGTTAAAGATAGATGGCAGGATAGGAACAATAATAATAGTGTAAGAACTAAGAACTTTAGCAGCATAATATATATTTCCATTTTCAATTTCACAGCTAAGTAATTAAAAACACTATATAAGAGATCTGGTTTTTGTTATCAGTTGATTTGAAAAGTCACTGAGTTTCATTTTCTTTTAGAATTAATTGGCAAAAAATGATGCATTTTTAAACCATATTGTTTTGATTTTATCTCTCTGACAGAAATTATCAACAAGAACAAATAAGAAGAAGAACTGTTTATTAGCAGCTCACAATTTCAGAGGTCTAGTCCATCGCAGACTGACTCCATTGCCCTGGGCCCAAGATGAGGCAACACATTATGGGGGAACATGTTCGGTGAAGGAAAGTTTCTCCCCTGTGGCTGGGTGAGGAAGTAGAGAAAGAGAAAGCATGTGGCGAGGAAGGGCCACAGGGAAGATACACTTTCAGGCCACATCCTTTAGTGATCTATCTCCTCCAGCCACATCCCACCTGCCTGTAGTTATTACCCAGTGATTTAAACTAAGATGGACAGATAAGTTTATAGGTCTCATGGCCAAATAAGTTTACCTCTAAATATTCCTGCATAAACAGGAATTTTCAGGAAACACCTCATACCCATGCGATTATAGATTTTAGTAAAAATTCTGCATCCATCACTGCATACATGAAGTTTATATGAACTTCATGTATGCAGTGATGGATGCAGATGTAAATGTTGTCAACAATGTATTTAGATAATAAGAAGAATTAACAAGTTATTTTTAACAGGAAACTCCCACTATAATAGGCCTTAACAGTTCCATAGGACTTAGGAGTCATTTTCCCCAGGAGATGTTCCTCAAGAAGTTTCACCCCTCTAATCAGTCTATATCTGTAGTGTCCATTAGTAGCATTATTCATCCTAGAAAATTGTGTCTTACAAAATTCAAATATAACCTTCTGAGGACTTGATGGGCTCCACCCAGTAGATGGGAATCTACTTGATTCATCTCAGTATCACAGTGGCCAAGAACCTGCCAGGCCATAGGTTATAAATAAATGAACATTAAAAAAATTATTAATTAAACACATTACCGGTCATGGTATTGATCTATGATACCAAATCCAGTGATGTCAAGCTCATAAGATTATGACACATCCCCTTTTTACACACACAAACAGTGTATTTAGATGAGAGAGCCATTGAGAGAGCTTCTCCTCGAAAGCAACACAGAATGAAAATAATTCCTACCAGCATATTTTACATCCCTCTGGAGTATTGTCTTTTCAAGGCCAAACATTCTTAGATCTTTCTGCTTATTCTAAAACAAGGCTAGTGGAACTCAATTACACTTCTCTTAAAGAGGGACAATGCCCAATACAAGGGGATCTTTTTCTATGATGCATTCATGGTCAGCTAATATTGCTACACATATGCAAAACATTGCAGAATAGCTAAACATGTGTGCTTTTTTATCTTAATAATGGTGTGTTTCCTTGACACATTTTTCTTCTTAATATGTACTGCATCTATTGATTTTCTTGCCCTTAGTGTGTCCATAACGAGTCCTTGTTTTAATGTTTTCTGGCAATTCATTCACTCTGGCCAACACATATTGAAGGAATGGCTACTTTGTGTGAGCACTCTTATCCTTGAAGGATGGAGATATTAGAAATTTAAGTTCGACAAAATTATATTATGAATTAATATGAAAATAATTTTCAAGACACAAGATATCATAGGCATTTGCATGGTCTTATAAAGTATTGGTTCAAACATGTGGTATGGTCCATGCTGCAATATTACTATGAAGTTTAGAATACCAAAACACTTTAAAACCTAAAAAAAAAGCTTTAGTCAAAACATAAGAACACATAGGATATAGACTTGAAGATTATTATATCTGAATGAACGATGATAGACTCAAGAACAAAAATCTTGGTAAGGTCACTGAACTAAGGAGGGTCACACAGCCTGGAATATCAGAACAACAACAACAACAACAACAAAAAACCAAAGTAGCTCATGCAACTGCATTTTCCCTTAACTGTTTTGGTATAAATTATATAAATGATGCATACATACACAAATTCTAAAAGAATTTAGAAAGGACACATGTTTCAAATTTAATGTAAATAAATTGGCCAAAAATTTCTGGATATAGAATACTAGTTTTATATCTATACCTTGTTATTTATACAATATATCTGTCCATTGTTGGTTGCATAACAATGTAAATATACATAATACTGCTAAAATTTGCATTTAAAAACTTAAAATGTTGATTTTTTATATCTTGTATACAGACAAAATTAAAGTTTATGGAATAACAAATACATCAAAATTGATATCAATAAGCTTCCTCAAGTAGGGCTCAGATATTTTAGAAAAGTACAAAATATCATCACCATATGATACACAATGTAGATATACAATGTGGAAATGACTAGTTAATTAATGCAGACTAGTTACTTGGAATCATTTGGAAAAAAACTAAATGCATTAAAAAATGTTAAACGTTAATTAATGCATTAGATTCAGTTATTAAGAGTGATATTTTTTGTTCTAACTTGAATATCTCTATTATTAAGGTTACTATGTTCAGCAGTATTCTGATGCCATGCATTAGATAAAATACTACATTATTTTGCTTTTTAAAAAATATTTAATAACTTATAAAGGCTTTTCATTGCTCTTTAAACATTAAGTGTAATTAAGCATTATGATTTATATAATTAGCTGATAAAAGCTTATGATATAATAATATATCATTATATGATATAATAAATAATTCAATGTCTTATAAACATTAAATATAATAAAATAATGCATGTTTTATAGATGCACTTACATTTGGATTTTAGAATATTATTGATTTATAACTTAAGGCATATATATAAACATGCCTATAGCAAAGTATTTCTTGGTTAAGACAAAAAATTATCAAATAAATAAATTTTAAAAAGTACCCTTTCTTGATTTATTTCATTCAATAAATTAATTTATACTAATGTCATGTGTTTATATTTAGAAAAAAAATCTTGCCATATCTACTCAGAAATGTTAGGAAGGCTTATCAAAGTGAAATATCAGTACAAACATCAATTTTATTTTCTCATGTCTAATAAATAAAATATAGAAATATTTATCTCTTCCTAAGTATTTATGCACCAGAAGTTTTGATGAGACTCTTCCTTTAAGAATTGTTTTAAACTGTTCTCTACACTCAAATGTGGAAAATTTTAGATAATATTGGCTTTTCATGCATTTTATTTAATAACAGCAAGAGGAATCATAAAAAGAAGCTATATGGCTGGAACAAATGGAAAGTATTTCTGAGAAATTGCAATTATCCTTGATTTTTTATTTATTCTTATCTACCACAAGGTGATAAATTTGACAAAAAGTCTTCTTAATGGTTTTTGTGCATGAAGAAATAGTTTTCATTCTCTTAATGAAGTGTCTCATCATCCACTCTTTTTCTGTCTAGTGGTCTGAGGCATGGCTACTACGAAGACTTCTGTCTCCAGTGAAAATCAATGCTTCAAAAATCTATTATGTACTTTGTACCAGAATTGTTTCACATTTAGTTCTATATAATAAGCATTATACAAAAATATAAACATGAAATTATAAAGTCATAATGTGTATTCATATATTATGGTGTAGTGTAATACTTTTGAAATAAATTAGAATTTATTTAATGTTAACACTGCCCAAGTAGACTCAAAAGGAGAGCATTTGTCTTGAATCACATACTTGATATCTGTATGGCATTAATTTGACTATAGCTAGTATATTCTTAACACAAGTATTTAGTTTATCTCTGTATATTTTTTTCTTATTTTCAGTTAGGTTTTAATTATATCCACATCACCTACAGTTTTTCTTAACAGCATGAAGTCATTCATCTTTCATTGGCCACCCTGCTTAGGATATAAACACACGCAGTCTATAGAGTACATAATTGCAAACCCATGAAAGTATTCTAAAACTGACCCTCTTTCTTCACAAGTTGCTATATACTTTTTTTTTCTTTCTTTTGTCTCTCAGGAGTGCTCCTCAGAGACTGAAATAATTCATATTTTCATTTCTTATCAGATTTTCAATAAAAGTAAATTTGGATATGATTTAAAACTCTTTAAGAAAAAAATAGCCCTGGGGCTGGGGTTGTAGCTCAGTGGTAGAGTACTCACATAGTACATGTGAGGCACTGGATTTGAGCCTTATCACCACATTAAAAAAATAATTAAATATAGGTATTTTTTCCACCTACAACTAAGAAAATCACATTTATATGTATATATGAAGAAAAACTAATGACCCAATCTAATGAAAGGATACATTTTAGATGATGTCCCTTCATCAATCCTTTATATATTCTGCCCATTTTCCAAAACTCTGTAATTTCTTGGAAACTTTGTGTCAACATAAACTTCATTGAACAACATCCTCAACTTTTCCCATAGTTAACAATAATCAAAAATCTTGTTTAATAATGTTATTGACATATATCTTCCTACATTCACTGCCATATTTACTGTAAAGTACCTTCTAAAGGTTACTTCCCCATTACACACTCACTGGTAGCATTTCATGGTCTGAGTTTTAATCTACAATACTCTGCCTAAACCAGAGGAGGTTTTCACCTTCTGGATTCTCTTCCCCTTATAATTGCTTCTTGTTTTAGTTAGCCTTTTATCTCTGTCCCACAAATACTCAACAAGAACACCTTAAAGAAAGGAAAATTTATGTGAGGTTCACAGTTTCAGAGGTCTCAGTCCATAGATGGTCAATTCCTTGCTCTGGGCCCAAGGTAAGGCAGCATATCATGGGGGGAAGGGTATGGTAAAAGAATCCTGCTCTTCTCCTTGCGCTAAGGAGGCAGAAGGTGAGGAAAGGAAGATGTACCCTTGCAGGGCACATTCCCAGTCATATGTCTCCTCCAGCCATGCCCAACCAGCTTACAGTTACCATCTAGTCCTTTCAAACTAAGATGAACTTTAGGTTTCAGATCTCCGAATCCAATTACTGTACCTCTGGAAATTGCTTCATTAACAGAGGAGTTTTGTAGCAATACCTCATATCCAAACTATAACACTTCTCAGAGGAATTCTGAAAGGAAAGATGTGTTCTCTTTACTCTCAACTCTTTTTGGGGTCTAGACAAAGAAGAAATTCACTATCTTACTCTCAGCTTCAAAATTTCTGTTTCCCCCATTGACTTTATCACAAGGGAAAGAAGTGAGCATTGACAGTAAGTTCTGTAGGTCCTGCATTTGTTTCCAATTTAGTAGAAAAACAATATGCTTTGTTTCTAGGCAACATTAGTAGATGGCTAATTATTAATAACATATCTCATTGGCATACCAGATTTCAGCACATACCTCTTTTAGGAAATATATTTGGATTATATCAATAAATTGTATACAAATATATATACATAGATATAATGTGTCTTAAAATTTATAGATTTAATATTTTTCATCAAGAGTAATTGATCTGCAAATTTTAAAGATAGTTTATTTTAGTATATGTTGACAATTCCCATTATCTTAAGCTAACATAAATAATAGTGCCCAATTTATTTTGCAACTTATTTAGTTGCACTATATAAGAGGGGATAGAATGGCTATCACCTGGAGTTCCTGCTTTAACTCTGATGTGACATGGAATACCTTCTTCATTCACTGGTTAGAGTGGATGACTCTCCATAACAATGTATTTAGTGTTCAAAAACAGACTGCTTAGAAGAACAGAGATCTCATGTCATATATCAGGGAAAATAGGGGTGAGGGTTTCCTCAGTGGTAGATCACTTGCCTAACATGCATGAGATCTTGGGTTTAATCCCCTGCACCACAAAAAAAAAAAAAAAAAAAAAAAAAAAAAAAAAAAAAAAAAAAAAAAAAAACGGGAGGGATATAAGATCTTTCATGTGCATATGTTCCTGCCCTTTCTACATCATCCATATTATATTTGGCCTTTAAATCTGCAATTTAGGTTAGGTTGTTGTTGGGTTTTTTTTTTTTTTAGAAGTGTGATATCTTTGAAGACACAGACTACAGAATCAATGGTCTTCATGTCTGTCACGCTCTCCTTTGCTTTATTACAAACGTGTGTCTTGGCTTTAGCCAGCCACTTATGACACTTATACAGACAGCAAAAATGATCTAGGATTTCTTCATGCACTGATAAGCCTAAAAATGGAATGTAATTTAATTCAGCTAAGAAACCTGGAATGAAAAGTTATTTAGCCAGATATTAAAAAAGTAGACTTTTGAAAATTTAAAATAAGACAACCAGAGAAGTTGTAAGTATATGTGAAAATGTTTAGATTTACACAAGTCACTATCAATAGCAGATAGGTGAGATGCTAGTTTCTTTGCTCAGTATGAAGCTCACAGAATCTTTTTTGCTGTATTAGAATAGGTGATTTCCATGCCAAAAATTAATTAAAGTTTAAATATTTGAAAGAGTGGTGATTAGGTTTTCTCTAATAAAAAAATTACCTGTCTTGGGATCAATAGAGAAATAAGGTTGTCCCTGAAGAATGCTGTAAACAACTCTGGCACTGTTTCCATAGGTCGGGTCATCTGCATCCGTGGCCTTGACCTGGAGCACATATCTACCTGGAAAATAAGAGAGTGTGATTCTAGCTTTCTTCCTGTACAGAGTTGAAAGCCATTTCTATAATTTGCTGCACTCTGTTTTCCTTTGGAATTTGGCATTTCTCATGGATGTCATGATATATTATGCCACTGAAGAAAATTTAACTGTTACCATCAAAACATCATATAACAATACATCAGAACCACAGTGAGATATCACATCACCCTATTAC
Source organism: Callospermophilus lateralis (assembly GCF_048772815.1). Lineage (NCBI taxonomy): Eukaryota > Metazoa > Chordata > Mammalia > Rodentia > Sciuridae > Callospermophilus > Callospermophilus lateralis. Next base: position 1,015,618 of record NW_027510154.1, read on the forward strand.
AAATGGCTAGTATCAAAAAGACTTAGAGGCTAACAAGAGCTGGTGAAGATGGGAAAAAACAGAACTCTTGCTCAATGCTTGATAGAATGCACATTAGTACATCCATTTGGGAAATTAGTGTGAAAGATCCTCAAAAATCTTATAACAAAACAACTTTTTGAACCAGTGGTTCTAAGAGAAATATATCTAAAGAAAATGAAATCAGAATGTGGAAGTCCATCTGCATTCCTCTGCTCATTGTGGCACTATTCACAATAGCCAAGAAATGGAAACAACCAAAGTGTTGCTCAACTGATGAGGAGATTAAAAAAAAATGTTACAAAGAGGATAATAATCTGCCCCAGAAATTAAACCCTGTCCCTTGTGGCAGCATGGATGGAACTATAGATCATTATGTTAAATGAAATAAGCCAGGCACAGAAAGACAAGTATTGCATGATATCACCTATGTATGGAATCTAAACATTTGATATTATAAAGGTGGAGAGTGATATGGTGGTTCACAAAGGCTGGGGAAGTCAGAGTGGTGGAGAATAGGGGAAATGTTGATGAATATTCTGAGTAACAAGAGGAAGAGCAAGATGCTCTGGTGTGGTACTGCATCTAGGGGACTATAGATAACAATAACGTATCATCTAAAAGCAAGAAAAAAGTATTTTTAAGGTTTTCATCATAAATAAATAATAAATATTTGAGGAGATTCATTAATTTGATTTAAACATTTCACAATTTTTACATGTGTCAAAGGATAACACAACATATCATTAATATATATAATTGCTATATTTTCACATATGAGTTAAAATAAATTTTAAAATGTGGAATCATAGAGCTGTTCTTCAAATAGCACATATTTTAGACATCTATTTTGAAAGTTAAGTCCATTTCCAGTAGATAGATCATTGAACTGAAAGTTGTCAAGATAGTATTATTGATTTCTACACTAAAGAAAACATGGACACCACTTACATTAGCGCATCTGCTTACTGTGGATGCTTTAATTTCATGATTAGAATATCAATAGCTAAGCTAAAAGGTTTAGAGGCTTACTGAACTTTAGAGGTTAAGTGATTTGCAATTTCAGGTTACAAATCAGCAACTGCATACACGCATTAGGAAGCCTTTAATTAGAAAAGAATACTTGAAAAATTGAAAAACCATATTTAATTGCAGTGTCAAATAGCTACAGAACTCCTCTTGGTCTCAAGACTAAATTAAACTGAGGGTTCATTGGCATTGAAAAACACTGAAGACAGTCCAAATTATCTGCAGCTTTACTCCTTTTTTTTCTTTGAAATTGAGAATATTATTTAAGTACTAAAGGGAAGTTGGAGAGAATTTTTCTGTATTTTTCTCTTATCTACTTAAGCACATTCATAAATCAGTCTTCAAGAACTTTTTAAGTACCGCTTCCCAATGTCTTCTTCGACATTGTTATTCTTAAATGAGTAAAAAAAAAAATCAAAGATATCATACATAACTTGTAAAAAATTATATTTTGCTTTTAATTAGAAATATCTGCTAAGCATACACACACACACACACACACACACACACACATATATATATATATATATATATATATATATATATATATATATATCCCTGCTCAGTATATATATATATATATATATATATATATATATATATATATATATATATATATATATATAGTGTGTGTGTGTGTGTGTGTGCATCCTAAGTTTTACTGTGCACTCTATCCCTTGGAGGCATTCAGAGTAGTTGCTGTATTTTGGGAAAGCACAATTGGCCCTTTCCATTCAGTTATTTATTTAGCCTTTTCTCTCAAGTTGGTACCGATTTGAACTTTGAATAAACTAAGTCTTATAAAGTCTAAAGGAATGAATCCACTCTTCACCATTATTTTTTTTAAAAAGTAAAGTATTAGAGATTAGAGTAAGAAATGCTAACTTTCCCTGGGCACAGTGGAGTGTACTTCAAATCCCAGCTCAGTAAGAAACTGAGGCAGGTGGATTTCAAGTTCAAAACCAATCTCTGCCTCTTAACAAGACTTTGTCTCAAAATACAAAATAGAAGAGCTGAGGGTATTGTACCACAAAACAATAGATCAATAATAAACAAATAAATAAAAATTATAAAATAAATGACAACTTTTTGTAGATATTCAATATCAAATGCTTTTGCTTAATATGCTTTGGTATATTCTATCAACAAATGAAAAACATGTTAAAGCTGCCTTTCCCAGGGCAAGAAACTTCTAGAAGGAAAGGAGGAATATATTGCTAAGTAGGTAAGAGTGATGAGTAGTATTTTCCATCACCAGCACCAACATTTCCATGCCATCAATAGTTGCATTAATCATACCACTAATCATAATGAAACCATAATTACACACATACACACACACACACACACACACACACACACACAAGAAATTTCATTATTGATTAGTGTTTGCTTCTGTGAATCACTATGTTCCTGTCTTAAGGAGTCATCAAAACTGGTCTTTGCTCAATGTTGTAGATATGAACATTTTATCAAGAATAAATTTTCTTCTCCTCAACAGTGATTTTTACTCTCAGATTCATTACCTATATTTCTTTACCATACATGTTTTTTATAGAAAAGCCTATCAATTTTAAATATTACCCCAATCCTAAATATGAAATTGCAGTTTGAGAGGTGTGAATTGTTCTACTGTATAGGTATATTTGAACTTAAAATATTTTTTAATAAGTAGCAAATAAAAATATTTAACAAAATATATATATGTAGTAATAAATTTAATAAAAGTTTGCCAAACCTATACCACATGCAATATCAAAGAGGAATACAATTATAATCTTGTCTTCCTTTTTACGTGTCTGTTTTTAATGTTAATATGAACTTCCAATAAACATGTTGAAGAATTTTTTTTCTTGAAATCTAATATTAAAATTTTGTGTGAATCATTTATAAAGTTTGTCACTTAAAAGAGTGAGAGTACTTCATTAATACATATAAGTAGCAGAGATTTTTCATTCAATCCTATTAGTCACATGATAGCAAGAATACATGTTTCTCTACTTGAAGCACATTATTAAAAAGAGCTGTCCAATTTCAGAATAGGTGAGTCCTGGCTTGCTATGTCAACTTTCCCATGCTTTTCTCTATACTAACACAAAAAACAAAACTTTCATGTTGTTTCATGTTTCATGTTGTTAAGAATTCTCAGTTAGAGGGCTGGGGCTGTAGCTCAGTGGCAGAGTGCTTGCCTAGAGTGTGTGAGGCACTGAGTTCGATCATTATCAGCCCCCCAAATAAAATAAAATAAAGGCATTCTGTTCATCTAGAACTATAAAAAATTAAAAAAAATAATTCTCAGTTAAATTTAAGGAATATTTATGCTTCTAAGCAAGACTACCTTCTTCAGTGCTAAACTCGCACACCAGTTGTTCTTAACATTATTAATTACTAAATGCCCAGGAAGTAGAAAAACATTGTGGATTTGAGGCGAAGGCATTTAGTGTGCAATAGGGAAATAATATACTAATCAATGATTTGCACTGAAAATGGAGGGGTCTTCTATGTTGACAACAGCCTGGAATTTATTTCCTATGCCTCAAATTCAAATACAATAATACAACATTCTAACTGCAGTGCAGAGAGAATGTAGTTCACAGACAAAACATTACTTTATAAATGGTTGCAGATAGTGTGCAAAATGTTTGAGGCAGAGTATCAAATCACTTCAAGTTCACTTTACACTGCCCTAATCATTAAAAATTTAATAGTGTATTTTTAGTAATAGTTAAGCCAACCCTAACATATACATATAAAACAAAGAGCAACAGAAAAATTGAACATGGAGTTGTATTATACAATAATGAAGAAAGAAAATGCATCAGGGAACCCAATTGAGAGAAACTGAACTAAGTAAGTGTTCCCTAACATCTAAATGATCATATTTAGAATTCATTTGAGACCAATTTGGATGTGGCATTAGTAAGACTATGATAAACAATAACAACAACAAAATACTAAAGGCTGGGGTGGCTTAAACAACAGAAAGCAATGTTCTCACATTTCTGGAGGGAAGAAGTCTAAGACCAAACTGTGAAATTTTTTTTTCTGGTAAGACTTTTCTTCTTCCCTTCCAGATGGCTACTTTCTCACTCTGTCTACATGGTCTTTTCTTTGTGCTCATGTGAACTGGGAGAGCTCTGCCATCTCTTCATCTTCATATAAGGTGACCAGATCTATCAGTTTAGGGCCCCACCCTTATGACTTCATTTATGCTTAAGAACCCTTGAAATGCTGTGTCTTGAAATACACATGAATAGTTTGGTATTGGACATATAAATTTAGGGGTGGATTACAATTCAGAATAAAATTGAGGAATGTTTTCTATAGTGATCAGAAAAAATATTTGAGAAAAATAATTTATATGGACAAATGAATAAAATGAGGTAAAATTTTTGTACTTTTTTCTAGTTCATTTCTTTTTTTAAGAAAGGAGAGAGAGAGAGAGAGAGAGAGAGAGAAAGAGAGAGAGAGAGAGAGAGAATCTTTTTTGTAGATGGACACAACAAAATGCTTTTATTTTTACATGGTGCTGAGAATCAAACCCGGGTCCTGCCTGTGCTAGGTGAGAGCTGTACTGCTGAGCCACAGTCCCAGCCCTAGTTCATTTCTTTAACAAATAAAATTCTATATCCTTATTGTATACAGCGTGATGTTTAAAATATTTGCATACACTATGGAGTAGCTAAATTGAGTTACTTTTAATATGCATTACTTGACATACTTATCAATCTTTGGGCTAAAAAAACCTTAAAATTTGTACTAATTTCATTTGTGATTTTCAAGTATATAATACAGATAGTTTCTGACTTAGTGACAATTCAACTTAAGACTTTTTGTTTTAGTTTCAAAATAATATGAAATTTGTGCATACATTCATTTTACAGTCAGTAAAAAACATACTTCAAATTGTGAAATATGCTCTTTGCCTGAGCTAGTGATACACAGTAGATAGGACACCCCCTTAGTAATCTCAGAAGCATCAACAGCAGGCAACAGCTCCCACAGGCAACCATGTGACCATGAGGGTAAACCACCAATGCTCTTTTTTGGAGATAGGTAAAACGAATTAAATAAAATATTCAGCACTTTCTTATAAAATAAGTTCATGTTGATTTCACCCAACTCTAACCTAACATAATGGTTCTTAACATGTTGAAAGCAGGTTTAGGCTCAACTGTGATTTTCGTATGTTGAGTGTATTATTCAATACTTAAATTATTTTCAAATCGCAATGCTTTCATTGTATGTAAATCTACTTGTACATTGTTATTAATTACAGTCACTGTGTTGTACAGTACATCTCCTGAATATATTTACCCTGAGATTTTGACCAAGAACTCCACAATCCCCCTCTTCCCAGCTCTTGGGAACCACCATTCTACTCTCGTCTTCTATGAGGATTTTTGAAGAAAGTTTATTCCACGGAGAGACAAACTCTAGGGCTAAGTCACATTAAATGTGCTGAGGGATCCAGGAAGCACTGAGCCACACTCACTGGGGATAACAAATGACACAGAAGGGATAATAGAGAAAATGAATGTGTATGGCTTTCCAAAGCCATTGTTAGGCCTATCCTACTTCTCCAACACGTCATTGTCTTTGTCTCATTATAACTCATTGTACCGTCTAATTACCCAATTATCCCTGTTTCAGCTTTCTTTTATATAAAATATAGAAACATGCACACATTCTCAAACCTTACTTTGCTCACTCAAATCTTAAGTAGACATCCTACAAAAGCACAAAAAAATTCTTCTGGTTTTTAACTAATATTTACTTAGTGAGTACTCATTTTAGAAGTTTCTTTTTATTGTCTCTAACACAAATAATTCTAAAATTGGAAAATTCTTATCCATTGGCACAGCTCAGTCTAAAGGCATTTGAATTCAAACATATCAATATCCATTGTCAAGTTGTTCTACAAAGGACTATACTAATTTACATTTTGGCCAATGTATGATTTCTAGCATTCTCATCAGTTCTCATATGCAGTTGTGTTTTGACTGCACTTTGGTAGTCCGTCACCTTATCTTTATTGTTATTTCCATCTTGTGTATGCATTAGATACACACACACACACACACACACACACACACACACAGTCACACATGCACACACACACAAATATAAATTGGTATCATATGCTTAATCATCTGTCCTTTACACATTATGTTATATATTAATCGGCAAATTGGTCATATATTTTCTAGCTTATCTTTATTTATTTTTTTACCTTTAGTTTTTTATTTTATCTTGTTTCGTGATTTTTGTGGAACACCCTTTTTTGGTTTGTTTGTTTTTCCCTTTAGCATTACTAGGGATTCAATCAAGGGATACTTTATCACTGAAATACACCCCAACACCCCTCCCTTTTTAAATTTTGTTGCAGAGTCTTGATAAGTTGCCAAGATTGGCCTCAAACTTGTGATCCTCCTGCCCCAGTATCTCAGGTTGCTAGAATTAGGTGTGAGCCACCACAACAGGGTTCATGAGATTAGGTTGTACTAATTAGAACTTTTTATGCATATATGTTAACATATTGTGTGTGCATGTACATTACATACATACTTTAATATATTATGCTTTGTCCCTGGTGAGATTAAGTTGTCTTTATTGTCTCTTCTTCATAATTTCTATCACAGTGTATATGGGTTCTGGAACACAGAAAAGACTAGTCACTTTCTTTCACAATGGAACCACATAGGCCTTGTTTCTGCTTGCATATGTCTTTTGATAATTATGCTTTATTTATTTGATTAAGTTAAGAGTGATATCATCAGTGTCTGAAAGTAATTATAGTATCTCTACTGTCTGCATTTCATAACACAGGAATTGAAGGTCAATGCTAATATCACTGTCTTTGATACTACCACAGATGACTGTAGCAAGACAATGGTAGATTGCAGTCATATTAATTCACAACTTCAACTGAAGTAGTCATTAATTTGTTGGTGCATGAATTTATCCTTTCAGTAAACATACATTCTATTGTATCTACAGATATCACTTTCAACATACAAGAAAGCATATTGCATAAACATATATTCTGCCAATGCCACTTTTAGCATGAAAATTTTATATTCTGCATATTATATTACTTGCATTTTGGGTACTTAGTAAATAAGTACAAAAACTTGCTAGAAATGCATAGACAATTTAAGTGTATTAAATCTAACATACAGTTTCTATTAAATTTTTCTTTAAAATATTCCCAATGTATAGGAATATTCTATTCATCAAATACGTCCTTTGCTGTTTATCATTCTGAGACTGCCTAAATCCATTTGCATCCTCACCACTATGAAGTAAAAAGCATCTCAAATGCTTGGGGAAAGATTAGATTTATCAAGAGGTGCATCATATCTTTGTTTTTTGTTTTTTTACTTTTGCCTTATGTACATTGTATTAGAACATTGTAAATGTTCTAGACATATAATAGGATGTATGGAATGATATACATTCTGACACTTATTCAGCTAACATTTGAAAAGAAAAATACATAAAATTGAAAAACCATGCATTTTATTGTCTAGAAAAGTGTATGTAGTATATACTATTTAAATACATGTAATATAACACAGAAATTTATGTTTTTTCTTTTTTCATCACCTATAGGCTAACAAAGTTTAACACTAACATGAGTGATGAGCTCTTCCCTTAATATTAAATTCTCACCTGAATTTTATTTTCTATGTATTAGACAAAGTGACTTTGGGACGTATTTTTAAAATATAATAAAATACAAAAAAAGTAGACTATAATAAAATTGGCCCACTATATATACTTGAATTCAGAAGTACTCTAATTAAATGGAAATGTGATCTTATGAAAGTTATTATAATGATAATGTAATTTCAGTTCATGTGTAGTACTAGAGATTAAATCTAAGACCTCACACATGCCAAGCAAGTGCTCTACCACTGAGCTACATACCTTTATTTTTATTTATTTATTTTTAATTTTGGGACAGTGTCTCAGTAAAGTACAGCTGAATTCCAACTTGCAGTCCTCCAGCCTGTTTCCTGGATCGCTGTGTTACAGGCATTTGCCATCATATCCAGTGAAAATACAATAAAATACGAGAGAGAGAGAGAGAGAGAGAGAGAGAGAGAGAGAGAGAGAGAGAAAGCAAGCAGTCCCTAAACTGTCCATACACTAGCACTATTTCTATCACCCACTCTTCCATGCATGCAAAAGTAGAATTCTGTGGAATCAATATGCTGAAGTTTAAACTACATAATTTTTTAAAAATTTTTTAACAATGATTATTTCAGGATTGTATATGTGACTCATTTCAAGCCAACAAATCTCAAAGAGCTAGGTGCTGGGACTTTCTAGAAAATGTTCTCTTTATTTTTTTTCTCTAGAAATAGGTGTGTGGATATCTGAAATTGATAGTCTTTTAGAACACCTTGGGAAGAACTTGAATGGAAAAAGTCAATCAGAAGAGGACATAACCCTAGAATTACAAGAATGGAAATAAAGTTTGTTTTTTTGTTGTTGTTGTTTTGTTTTTGGTTTTTTTTGGTTTTGTTTTGTTTTTACTAATGATGCCTGAAGCTCAACCATCAACACTTTCTATAATTTGAGACCAGAAACCATTTTTTAAATGCTACTTTAGACTTTGACTTCGATTTTCTGTTACTTCTACACAAACAATATTTTGCAAGTTATTTAAACTCTATTGGCTGCTTTTACCTCAGAATGGAAGTATAAACTGTCCAGTCTTCATTGAACTCATTAATGCATTAATTCATGTAAAAATATGAAAAACTCTTAAGTGTAATAACTGGCACATAGAGAAAGCTTATCACGACAGTTGTCACAGTCCTTTAGCATTGCAATGAAAGCATAGAGTCTTTCTCTATTTCCAGTAATTTATTGTATAATTTGAGATGGAATTCTATCAGAACTCCTCTCACAATAACTTTTCTATTACTGAAGCATTATCTTTTGGATACAGGATTTTAAACATATCACTGCTCTTTCCAAAACCAGGCCCAGGCATAGCTGTAGTGTGAACATCAAGACAGTCTGATTTCTGTTTTCCATTCTGAAATTTACCTAGTCAGCACCTCCAAACTCGATCTATAGGACATTTGTTTTTTCTGCTGTCCAACAAAAGTTAGAACTTGGCTGCTTAATTTTGGAGACTAACAAGTCTGAATTGCTAAGAATTGGAAATTTTGTGTTACACTTTGACAGTGTGATGTCACTGACAGTTCACCTTAATTAAAATCCTGGTTCCCCTGAGACTCCAAATATCGTTCAGCATTTAGAACTCACAACATCACTGGTTCAGCTTTCAGGTACTGCTTCCAACTGCTTTTCAGTTTGCTCTCAAAAGAGAAAGATGCTCCTCATGTTTCCTGGTCTCTTTGAAGGCATTTAATTTGGAGGTCCCAATCTTTCTTCAAGTTATTTCACTTTATGGTTTCCTTAACACCATTTCCTCTTTGCTTTCTACTTGCTTCTCTGATCATCAGTTAACCTTTTATATAAAATCACATTTAGCTCCCTACCTGGAAAGGTTTCTGTGCTGTAGACTTTTACTCTAAAGCTGTATGTTTTACTCCTTAATCTCATTCCTATTAGCTGCTAGGTGCTAGACCTTGGTCAACATCCATAGTTTTCAGTTGTTTCAGAAGCAAAATTGCCAGTAACTAGAACAAGATAAGTCTTGATTGTATTCTAGAATGACTTTTTTTTAGAACTTATTTTTCAAATTCATTCCAGTCTATTATTCGTGAATCATTGATAAAATATGTCCCTCCTATCTGATATTATTTTTAATTAAAATATTAGTTTCTCATCTAGATCATAGTATTGAAATTTTTAATAACCCCAAAGCTGCTTGTTTAGTACCTAGCATCAATTCTGTGTAATTCAATCACACTTGTCTTTTATGTAAAAATGTAAATTTGACTTTGTCCTCAACAGTATCTCAGATGTTCTTGTGAACTGCCTCTCCCAACACCTCCAGGTTCATCTCTCGCTAAGGACTCGTGTTTATGCTGCCTCTGTAAGATAGCAGTTTCCTAAGAGATAGTGCTGCTCCATATTCTGCTATGGATTCATGCTGTTGTTGATGTTAGAAATATCCTTTTTGCCTACTTCAAAGACTGGATCAGTAGCTCCTCTTACAGAAACTCACTTCCTATATGTTCAGAATGTCTTGGTTCCTGTCTATCCTTCCCCTACTGTGTCTTCCACCAGTCACCTACAGACTGATTCAGCTTTACTTTCTTTTGGAATCTCAGAAATACTATAGATCTTGGTTTATAATACATACTTAATACGTGTCTCTTGTGTAAGTTAATAAAGGAACAAATGTGTCTGGCTAAAAAAGTAGTTTCAATCAATTGATGTTAGAAGTTTTCAATGAAGCCTGAGATTCCTTGACTTAGCCTAAAGGCTCAATGTTCCACCCTGTCAATAATTGTGACAGCAGCACTCTTTTGCTGTCTGTTGCAGAAATCAAAAGAGAATCTTCAAATCAAAAGTGTCTTGAGAACTCTTAAGGGCAATGGCAAAATAGTACAACAAAATTGATTACTAGCATATTGGTAATCCTGACACTTTAAGCCTGCTAAGTTTACAGAAGAGTGCACAATTCTACTTTTATTTCTCACAAAGAGAATATACTTTCCTAAGAGCAAAAATTAAACTGACATCATATGCAGAAAATTTGTTTGAATACATTTAGAGATTGTTATTGTAGTTCACATGACCTGGAACTAGGTGACATTAATACTGATTATCACACAGAATCAAAGGCATGATGATACATATGGATTTACCACACTTGCAAAATTGTTTCGCATTCCCTTGAGTGCTAGGCCCCATGTTGTAAATGTGTGATACCAGTAACCCTGGAGTCTGAGATAGGAGAATTGCAGGTTTGAGGCCAGCCTGGGCAACTTTACAAGACCTTCTGCAACTTAGTGAGATCCTGTCTCAAAATAAAAAACAAAAAAGTCTGGCTTAGTTCATGTGCCTTCTGATCCAAATTCTCCCAATTCATCAGTGACATCAGTTTCTTCTTCTATAAAACAGGAAATTTTGGAATAGATTCTTCTATGCAGATAAATATTATGACTACTGACAGAGATAGATTGTTTTTATAGTTCCTGAAATCAAACACTGTTGAATGGCCCAATCTTCACATATGATCAAGTTATCATTTCACATCAAAGGTTTCTGTATGAAGATTGGAACGTGTGATTTGGTTTACAGCTGCAATATAGCAATCATTCTCAGGATGATTTTTATTTTAATATTAGAAAAAAACTTAAAAAGTTAGGTATCACTTTCAAAGCTCACTAAAAATAAATAAATATTTGTTTTTATAACTATTTATGTTTATTAGTAATTTATCATTTATAGAATAATGTTTTATTGACCACTTTGAAAATTTCAGAGTAGCACACAGATGAAAAGGAAGAAATATTATATCATTAAACTATAATTTCCATGCATACTATATGGAACGTTGAATTTAACCAAGAACTTGCACGATTAATTCAGATAGCTGGAGGCATTCCTGTTACTTATAAAAGAAAAAAATGTTTTTTTTTTTATGACTTTTTTATGACAAAAGTAGAACTAAGTATGCCATTTATTTCCAAATAAATGTGATGGGTCTTAACTAATTTAGGACTTCAGTATTTATCTTGAAGCTTCTGCCTCTATACTGAAGTTTTTTTTTTCTTTTTAATATCTCAGTGATTATGTCATTAAATGGAAATTTTCACATATAGTATTTTTAGAAAAGCTTTCAGGTTGTAAAATATATATATATAAATATATAAATATATAATATAAATATATAAAATATATATATATATATAAAATATAGTAGAGATTAAAAGACAAAAAAGGAATTAAAAGTCCAAGGGAGAATGAGTCCTAGCTAGCTGAGTTTACTTAGGAATGTATTTTATGACCCAGCTGTGGAGACAGGAAAAAAAAAAAAAACTAACAAAAATCCAGGGCAGCAGTAGCTGATGCTCTGGGATGAATATTAAAACAGTGAATTTGATTCATATTTGATTTAAAAGGTAGATTAAAAATTTGGTGAGGGGCAATTTTGCCTAGTAGAATTGAAAATTATTAATGAGTGCTATTTAAAATAATAATACAAATAAAAAAGAAAACTGTGAGAAGATAAATTTCAATAAATTTAGCAGCTGGCTAGAAGTCCATCAGGCAATTCAGAGTCCTGAATGTGTGCTAGGCCTGAGATTGGGCTCAAGTTGTCCTCTCCTTTCCTGAGCATTGACCTGGGGCCACATTCAGGCAAAGGCTGCCATGACTCTGATATTTTGGCTAGCAGTATATATGGCTTTGAAGTTATAGAAAGCAGTTTGGCCTATTCCATAAATCTTACCCCATGGAGGACCTCTTACTCAAACAAATTTATATTTCCTTCAAACCATCCACCCCCACTGCTATCATGATTTCCTTCATGACCCCTTTTGTAGAGAGTGCTCTTTTCCTTACAGGGGAGTTGTACCTGGAGTGTGGCTTCCTTTTCCTCTTCAATATCCCTGCACTAGGCTGGCACTTGTTTATTAGAGGATTATGTTAGCATGGAATACTTTACATGTAGTGCTCCTTTTGTTTTTCTTCTTTAATCTGACATATTTAATAACCAGAAGTGCATACCCTATGATCTAGAAGTAATCAATAGCTAAGTCCTTGTGGTCCCCAGCCATTAGCATTTCCTTCTTCAGAAAGGTAACTTTATAGGCTCAGGACTTCTTTTTTTTCTTTTTCTTTTTCTGTAAGAGTAAAAGAAATTGAAGTTAAAAAGTGAAGGACCAGGTATTGTTAAATTCCTCTGCTACACCCTGAGGCAGTTAAGACAACGCCCGACTAGGCTATTTTGCTGATTCATAGCCTAGAGCATACAGGGCCCGAACCAATCAGTTTGAATGTGTACCTGCTTAGGAATAACCAATCACCCCTGCCCAATCTGTTCCCGCTAATAAATGTACAAATCATGTCTCAGATTTGTTGTTCAATTTTCCCGTGCCTCATGCTGATTTGTTCTGATGTATGCAAAGCCCCCGCCCTCCCCAAGAAGTGTACTTAAGCTCTGCTCAACCCCTGCTTGGGGCTCTTGGCTGCTCACCCTTCTTGAGTGGGCCGGGAGCCCCAGCGCGCTGGAATGGATCCCCAATAAACCCCCTTCTGCAATTGCATGAGTCAGTCTCTTGGTGGTCTCTTCCTCCGACGTTTCGCCAGACCCTTACATTTGGTGCGTTGGCCGGGAACTGCGCATCGCCGGACAGGGAGACCCCAACGGACTCCTTTTAGGGGGTAAATAAGTAAGGCGCCTCTTCTTCTTCTTCTTCCTCCTCTTCTTCTCCTTCTTCTCTTTCTTGTTTTTCCTTTGCGATCGCTCAGGGCTTGGTTTTTGGCTCAGTGGAGTGTGTGAGCTCTCAGAGCTTTTCTGGTTTTTCGGTTTGGGTTGGCAGGGTGGCTGCCAGCGGAGAGCGTAAGTTCTCCCTGGTGGTGGTGGACAGACGTGTCCTGAAGCCACAGGCCACGTTCTCCAAGGGACGCCTTGGAGGACTCGGGGAGGGACGGAAGAGCCCTCATCTGGTAAAGGGACGGAAGTGCCCTTAGAGGGACGGAGGCGCCCTCGTCAGGTGTTCTGCTGCCAACCCGTCTGGCTTTGCCGGCTATTCTTTTTTTTTCAGGTTAAGTTGACTGTCTGTCTTTAATTTTTGCTTCTGAACTTGTGTTAAACGTTTACTGTGTGTCTGTGTCACGTTTGTATTGTCTCTGTTTGAGCAACATCCAGTATGGGACAAAACCATACCACGCCTCTGTCCCTGACTCTTGAACATTGGACTGACGTCCATTCAAGGGCCCAGAATCTTTCTTTTTCAGTGAAACACCAGACCTGGCAGACACTCTTGCACTTCAGAATGGCCCACCCTCGGAGTTAAATGGCCCCCGGGAGGGTCCTTCTACCTCCCTCTAATCTGCAAAGTCAGGGATATTGTCTTTCAGCAGGGGCCGCGTGGCCATCCAGATCAACAGCCATATATTTTAACCTTGCAGGACCTCTGTGAATTTCCTCCCACGTGGGTGAAGCCTTTTCTTGTCCCAGCTGTAATTCCAACCCCCTCCCCCACGATCCAATCACTCAAACCTTCCGCTCCTCCCCCTGGTCCCTTCATTCTCCCTGAGTCACAGGACTCTTCTCCCCCTCCTTATCCTCTACCCATGCTCCCAAACCCCCAACCCATCCTAGATGACCCTCCCGCCGCTGACTCGGTTACCCCGCCGCTAGAGGTAATTGGGTCAGACCCAAGCCCTTCCAGGGATTTCCCCGTGGCAGCGGCAATGGCAGCAGCGGCAGCAGCCCCTCCCCCACCGGAGGAACCTGAACCAGCTAAAGGAACCTGCAGGCGGCGGATAATGGAGAACTCGGAAGCCCTGGTGATGCTTCCTCTTCGTCCTTATGGGCCCACGATAGATGATGGGCGCGGGGGAGAAATGCAGGCTTACCAATACTGGCCTTTCTCCTCCTCAGATCTGTACAACTGAAAAAATAACAATCCCCCTTTTTCTGAGGACCCCAGCCGACTTACAGGTTTAGTCGAGTCGCTGATGTTCTCACACCAGCCCACTTGGGATGACTGCCAACAGCTTCTGGGGACTCTCTTCGCAACAGAGGAATGGGAGAGAATCCTCTTGGAAGCCCGAAAGAATATTCTTGGACCAGATGGGAGACCAACTCAACTCCCTAACATCATAGAAGCTGGCTTCCCCTTAAACCGACCCAACTGGGACCCTAACACCTTTAAAGGTAGGGAGCATCTGTCCACTTATCGCCGGGCTCTTGTAGTGTGTTTTTGAGCGGCCGCTAGGCGGCCAACTAATTTGGCCAAGGTAAGAGAGATAATTCAGGGACCCAATGAATCTCCCTCCATGTTTCTGGAGAGAATTATGGAAGCATATAGGAGATACACTCCCTTTAATCCTCAGGCAGAGGACCAAAAGGCATCTGTTGCAATGGCTTTTATTGGGCAGGCTGCCCTAGATATTAAGAAAAAGTTACAATGTTTAGATGGACTACAAGATATGACCTTAAGAGATTTAGTCAGAGAGGCTGAGAAAATATATTATAAGAGAGAAACTGAGGAAGAGAAGGAACAGAGGAGGGAGAAAGAAAGGAAACGCAAGGAAGATGAGAGAAACATAAGGCAGACTAAAGCATTGGCTAAGGTCCTGGTCACAGCCGCAGACAGGCCAGAAGTTAGAAAGCAGGGAGACAGGAAGGGATACCTGGGCCCACGCCAAAGGCTGTCCCTGGTCTCAGATCAATGTGCCTACTGTAAAAAAAAAAAAAAAAAGGACACTGGGCCAAGGAGGGCCCAAAAAGAGGCAATCACGTCAGCCCACCATGCTGACTCTAGAAGATGATTAGGAAAGTCAGTCCTCGGATCCCCTCCCTGAGCTCAGGGTAACTTTTGAGGTGGAGGGGACCCCAGTGAACTTTGAAGTAGATACAGGAGCCGTATATTCAGCCCTCAAGGCCCCACTGGGCCCTCTATCTAATAAAAGATCCTTAGTTCAAGGGGCTAATGGCAGTAAATATCGGGCTTGGACAACAAAGAGGACTATGGACCTAGGAAGGGGAAAAGTTCACCACTCTTTCCTAGTAATCCCAGAATGCCCAGCCCCATTAATGGGCAGGGACCTACTCACCAAGCTCAGGGCTAAAATAACCTTTAACCCCGATGGTCCCCAAGTGGAGTTTCTAAACCCTTCAGTAAAGACCCCCATAGTCACGGCTCTGACTATGTCAGTAGAAGATAAACATCAACTCTTCACGGCCCCTGGGACCGATCAAACAGGTAGACTACCCCAGAGATGGATAAAAGATTATCCTAATGCCTGGGCAGAAACTTCTGGGTTAGGTCTAGCCATAAAACAACCTCCAGTAGTAGTAGAATTAAAAGCCTCTGCCTCTCCAATCAGTGTTAAACAATACCCTCTAAGCAAAGAAGCTAGGGATGGGATAAGACCCCATATTCAGAAATACCTGGCTTTTGGGGTCCTAAGGCCCTGTCAATCGGCCTGGAATACCCCCCTGTTACCAGTAAGAAAGCCAGGAATTGGGGACTACCGTCCTGTTCAAGACTTAAGAGAGATCAACAACAGAGTGCAGGACATTCACCACACGGTGCCTAATCCATATAATTTGCTTAGCACTCCGAATCCGAAGCAGAAATGGTACACTGGGCTGGACTTAAAAGATGCTTTCTTCTGCTTGCCCCTGCATAAGGACAGTCAGTTGTTGTTTGCTTTCGAATGGATAGACCCAGAAATAGGAACATCTGGCCAACTAACCTGGACTAGACTCCCACAGGGGTTCAAAAACTCCCCCACTCTCTTTGATGAAGCTCTCCACAGGGACCTCAACGACTTCAGAACTGCACACCCCGAAGTCACCCTACTCCAATATGTGGATGATCTGCTGCTGGCAGCCAACACCAAGGAGAACTGTGAGTCTGGGACCCAAGCACTATTATCCGAGCTTGCTCAGCTCGGATACAGGGCTTCTGCCAAAAAGGCCCAAATTTGTCAACAAGAAGTAATCTTCCTGGGATATTCACTTAGGGGTGGCAAACGATGGCTTACTGAACCCAGAAAACGAACTGTTGTGCAGATACCGCCCTCATCTGATAAGAGACAGCTCAGAGAGTTTCTTGGGACTGCCGGCTTTTGTAGGTTATGGATTCCTGGGTTTGTGTCTTTGGCTGCCCCTTTATACCCGCTGATAAAGGGGAATGCCCAATTCCAATGGACCCCTGAACACCAACAGGCTTTTGATAATATCAAAAAGGTGCTGCTATCCGCCCCAGCCTTAGCTCTCCCAGATGTAGAAAAACCCTTCACTCTCTACATCGAGGAAAAGAAAGGAATAGCACGGGGAGTGCTCACTCAGACTTTGGGACCTTGGAAAAGGCTGGTAGCATACTTATCAAAAAATTGGACCCAGTGGCTAGCGGGTGGCACCATTGCCTAAGGGCTATAGCAGCAGCAGCCCTTCTAACAAAGGATGCTGATAAGTTAACACTGGGGCAGAAGCTAACCATCATAGCCCCCCATGCCCTGGAGAGCATCATCCGTCAGCCTCCAGACAGGTGGCTATCAAACTCCAGAATAACCCATTACCAGAGCCTCTTGCTTGACAAGGACAGAATAACGCTGGGACCCCCTGCTCCACTCATCCCGGCTACACTGCTGCCAGAAGAATCATCAGGACCCGTCGCTCATGATTGTCAACACATACTGGCAGAGGAGACCAATGTACGATGAGACTTAAAGGATCAGCCACTGCTCCGCCCTGAGGTCGTATGGTTTATGGATGGGAGCAGCTTCCTCCAAGACGGTAAGCGGCAGGCTGGAGCAGCAGTAGTTAGCAAAACTAATGTTATCTGGTCTTCTGGTCTTCCAGAAGGAACATCAGCTCAAAAAGCAGAGCTAATTGCCCTTACAAAAGCGTTGGAGCTAGCATCAGGCAAAAGAGCCACCATATACACTGATAGCCACTATGCATTCGCCACTGCTCATGTGCATGGGGCTACTTACCAGCAAAGGGGGCTATTAACCTCCCCTGGGAAGGAAATAAAAAACAAAGATGAGATCCTCCACCTTCTCTCGGCAGTAAAAGGCCCTAAAGAACTAGCTATAGTGCACTGTCGGGGCACCAGAAGGGGAATGACCCCGTGGCAGTTGGAAACAGACGGGCAGATGAGGAAGCTAAGCTGGCAGCCCTAAACGGAGTGACCCTGTTAACTGTTTCCACGCTGGGGGAACAACAACCAGGAAACTTGGCTGCGCGGGAACATTCAGGCAACTTATGGCCTGAGGACATGGACACCGAACTCCGGGATCCTACAGAGCCAAGTTCACAATTCCAAAAAGCCCAACTTTACATCAAAGATGCTCACCAGCTTACCCATTTAGGCTCAAAGAAGTTACAGGCACTCTTGAAGGACAAAAGAAAGGACTTATTGTTGACTGGCTCACAAAGAAAAAAAAATAGCTGAGCAGGTGACCAGAGCTTGTCAAGTCTGCCAATTAGTTAATGCATACCCATCCAAGCTTCCTGTAGGAAAGCGCTTATGAGGGACCAGACCCAGACAGTTCTGGGAAGTGGACTTTACTGAAATCAAGCCAGCAAGGTATGGACTTAAGTATCTCCTAGTCTTTGTAGATACTTTTTCAGGATGGGTCGAAGCCTTCCCCAAGAAGAAAGAAACTGCTCAGATGGTGGTCAAAAAGATTCTGGAAGACATCTTTCCAAGATTTGGACTGCCTAAGGTAATGGGCTCCGATAACAGACCGGCATTTGTGGCCCAGGTAAGTCAGGGATTGGCCAGGACCCTGGGGATAATTGGAAGTTACATTGTGCCTATAGACCCCAGAGCTCAGGACAGGTAGAAAGGATGAATAAAACCATCAAAGAGACCTTAACGAAATTAAGCTTGGAGACCGGCATAAAAGATTGGACTATGCTCCTACCTTATGCACTGTTTCGTGCAAGAAATACCCCCTCCATCTCTTTGTGTAACCTTACCCCCTATGAAATTCTCTATGGTGCCCCTCCTCCAATCAGGGACTTGACCCCAACCCTGAGACTTAACGATTCCTTTCACACCCCCTTGCTTAACAGACTTAAAGCCCTTGAACACACCCAGCGATACCTGTGGAAACAGTTGGCCACTGCTTATCAGCCCGGAGACAAGGGAACCCCACACCGATATCAAGTGGGAGACTTCGTCTTCGTGAGACGACAGACATCAGGTGTCATCCCTGGAACCCCGCTGGAAAGGACCATACCAGGTGCTGCTTATAACACCTACAGCGGTGAAAGTAGATGGGATCACTCCCTGGATCCATGCCTTCCATCTCAAGCCTGTGCCCTGTCCAGACTCCAGCTGGAAACTGGAACAGACTGGTAACCCTCTCAAGTTGTGTGTCTGTCGTGTGGGTAGGGCTATGGATTCTTCCCCTGACCACCTGCGGCCCTAATCCCCATCAGCCTGTTCAACAACACTGGCAGATTATAAATCCCACTGGACAAGTAGTATGGTCTATTTCACATATAGCCCCCCTATGGACTTGGTGGCTATCTCTCCATCCGGACATTTGTCAACTGGCCATAGGCCTCTCTGACTGGGACCTCCCTGACATAGAGGACCCCACACAGATCCCGTTTGACCCCAAGCCAGGGCAACATTCCCCACACCATATGTATCATGGATGTCATTGCCCCTATCATAGGTGTAGACTAGCCAGTCTTGATTATTATGTGTGCCCAGCTGATTTCCGAAGCCGCAAACAGGTCCGAATCTGTGGAGGGACCAATGACTTCAATTGCAAATCTTGGGGTTGTGAACAAACGGGAGCTGCATGGTGGAAACCAAACTCCCCAGACAGCATGATTCAGGTAGGGCGAAATGACACCTGGATACACCCTAGGAACTGTTTAACTAGCCGAGTGTCAAACACTCGCTGTGGAAAAAAATATTCTATGTAACCCCCTCAATATAACTTTCATCTCCAAAGCAAGGGGCTACCTCAGGACAACATGGCTTACAAGAAATAACTGGGGAATGCTGTTCTATGTTTATGGCCCCACTTATGACTTTGGTCTCTGGTTCACCAGACTTAAGCAGGAAGAAAATCCCACAATAGGGCCCAATCCCCTCAAGCCAGGAATTAAACCCCTCTTCTATCTCAATCCTCCAGGTTTCGGAGTATAGCTGACTCCTCCCCCTGGGAATTAATTAAAGGAACCTTCGCGGTACTGAATTCCACACAGCCAGACCTCACCCAATCCTGCTGGCTATGCCTCTCTGCCGCGCCCCCTTATTATGAAGGAATAGCAGTTAATGGGACTTATGCTGTGAAGACGCAGAGTTCCACCTGTAGTTGGGGCAAAAATCCAAAGTTAACTCTCCCAGAAGTAACCAGGACAGGTTTATGTCTAGGGTCCCCACCCAAAAGTAAACAGCACATATGCACCCAGATAGGAGAAATCAATGTCACGCAGGGCTTTCTAGTCCCTGAGAAAGGAACCTGGTGGGCGTGTGACTCAGAATTAACTCCTTGCATTTCAGTCCAGGTGTTTGACAGCTCAGTAAATAATTGTGTGATGGTGCAAGTACTCCCCAGGGTGCTTTTTCATGATGCAGAATCATTTGAAGGTCTAGTAGGGGGACAAATAACCCGTTTCCACCAGGAACCAGTGTCCCTCACTCTAGCCATATTGTTGGGGATAGGAGCTGCTGCAGGAGTAGGTATGGGAGCAGCTGCTATGATCTGGGGGTCACAACAAATGGCCCAGTTATAAACAGTGATAGATCAGGGCTTGAAAACATTAGAGACTTCTATCACAGTCTTGCAAGAATCTTTAACCTCTCTCTCTGAGGTTGTTTTGCAGAACAGGCGGGGGTTAGATCTTCTCTTTATGAGGGAAGGAGGCCTCTGTGTAGCACCAAGGGAAGAATGTTGTTTTTATACTGACCATACTGGAGTTGTAAAAAAATCTATGAGTAAATTAAGAAAACGCCTTGAAGAGTGCCAAAGAAAAAGGGAAACTCAACAAGGGTGGTTTGAGTCTTGGTTTGCCCAGTCCCGCTGGTTAACTACACTCCTATCAGCCCTAGCCAGACCCTTGATCATTCTTATGCTGTTACTGACTGTGGATCCCTGTGTGCTTAACCGCATAGTTTCTTTCCTCCAGGCTCAGATAGGACAAGTGTAACTCATGGTAATCAGGCAGCAATATGCTCCACTGGCAGAAATGGAAAATGAGACCCCTCAATAATTATGATCTATCACTTTTAAGATTAAAAGTAGTTGGAAAAAGGAGTGGGGAATGTAAGAGTAAAAGAAATTGAAGTTAAAAAGTGAAGGACCAGGTATTGTTAAATTCCTCTGCTACACCCTGAGGCAGTTAAGACAACGCCCTACTAGGCTATTTTGCTGATTCATAGCCTAGAGCATACAGGGCCCGAACCAATCAGTTTGAATGTGTACCTGCTTAGGAATAACCAATCACCCCTGCCCAATCTGTTCCCGCTAATAAATGTACAAATCATGTCTCAGATTTGTTGTTCAATTTTCCCGTGCCTCATGCTGATTTGTTCTGATGTATGCAAAGCCCCCGCCCTCCCCAAGAAGTGTACTTAAGCTCTGCTCAACCCCTGCTTGGGGCTCTTGGCTGCTCACCCTTCTTGAGTGGGCCGGGAGCCCCAGCGCGCTGGAATGGATCCCCAATAAACCCCCTTCTGCAATTGCATGAGTCAGTCTCTTGGTGGTCTCTTCCTCCGACGTTTCGCCAGACCCTTACATTTCTAATGGTAAAAGGTGGGATTTTTGCATTTAAATGCAAACACAAGACTTCCCAAGTTTCAAAGTTCTGAAACCACAGAACTTCCATTTACTCTTCCAGTAACTGACACTGAAGATACATATTTAATACTAGGGGACATTTTTTAGATGTTCTCTGGTGTGTTTTTTCCTTATTTTTAAATTTTTTTCTCAGTTTTTAGTTTTAGTTTTTGTTTTTTAAATTTTAAGGAATGCATTAAGTGACCAGAGTTTCAAGCAGCTAACTGAAAATAAGACCCCAAAACAAGCAAAAGCAACAACAAGAAGCACCACCACAAGAGCAACCAAAAAACTGCTGTTAAAAACAATGTTTGAAGAACTTAAGACCATTTTAAATGAGTTTTGGGGAATTCAGAAAGTAATTCTCATCTGTAGCCCCTCTTCTTCCCTAAAATAATAGAAACACAGCAATTAATATATTAGGAGGTACTACAATATGTGAAACACAGTATAAAATATTTGATGTGTATTATTGCATTGAAAGTTAAAACTATCCTACCTCTATGACTCACACTTTTTTTTTTATAAATGTAAACACTTACATGAAGTTTTAGTCAGATTTTTTATTGCTGTGACCAAATGATCTGACAAGGACAATTTAGAGGAGGAAAAGTTTATTTGGGGGCTTATAGTTACAAAGATCTCAATCCATAGACAGTCTCCTCCATTCCTTGGGGCTCAAGGTGAGGCAGAATACCATGGACTAAGATTATGGTGGAGGAAAGTGGTTTAAGATATCATACCAAGAAGCAGAGAGAGCTCTGTTCAACAAAGACAAAATATATACCCCAGAGGCATGCCTCCAGTGACTCACCTCCTCCAGTCACACCCTACCAACATAGTTACACCCATTTAATCCATATCAGTAGATTAATTCACTGATTAAATTTAGGCTCTCATAACCCAATCATTTCATCTCTAAACCTTCTTGAATTGTCCAACACATGAGCTTTTGGTGGACACCCTGTATCTCTATACCATACCACATGATAATGCAGGTCATCTAAAGTAAGGACTTTTAACAAATGCAATGGGGGGAAACTCATTCAGCTGAAACCAAAGCCTTTGCTCATAGCCACCATAATGATCAACTATAGGGTGAAAGGAACTCTGGGTTAAATATCAAATTTGCTTTTATTTGTACAGCTTGCTACAAAAATTTGTTTGATTTGCATTTTTGTTTTAAATCAGGAATTCAGCTCTATAGAAATGCATTATTCATTGTATTTTGTTTTATAAGTAACCAAATAGTCTATTTCAGTCAAATTTAGTTTTATATTTATGGTTTTGCTTTTTTGATATTAAATGATATTTTTAAAAAATACATATATATTATAGGATTTCACATTAACTGAATATTTAGTACACAACTTTGAAATCAGTTTTGTATGCTTAACACTAAATATAAGTAATATATATTAAGACTAAGATCTTTATTTTATAGTCTTATCATTTAAAAAACTAGCTCCACTATAACCCATATTTGACATTGAGCAACATAGCAGAGGAATTGATAATTTATCAAAGTGCTAATTTCTAATGCATTTGTGTACTTCATGATTTATTTATTTGGGATTTCAAGATAAAGAATAGATGTCCTTACCAAACCAAAATAAATTCCAAAGCAATATTTGTAAAGTTAGATCAAACAATATTTAGAATAGTTAATTAATAAAACAATGTCCAGGATTCTTTGCTTCGTTTTTAGAATGAGACAGATATTATCTATAGATTTTTTGTTCATACTATGACAAATTAAGCACTGCTTCATTGTGCTGATTCTCCCATTAATTGAAAAAATTTTGTCAAATTTTATTTTTATGTCAAGTTGTTTCAGTTGTTCGTGACTTATATGTAATTTGCTTTATTGACACACTCTCACACAGGCAAACACAGAAAGTGATATGAAGCAACTGTAAAATTTATGAAAGAGATGAATCCTTATTATTTTGCTAGTATTTCATGAGGAATTTTTAATCAGAAAAAAAAAATGTTTGAACAAACATAGATTGGTTGTTTTATTCTCATTATTGTGCAGGTGTCTATGTATTCTATTTATAGTACAACTACCACATTTAATAGTTGACTAATTTAAAGTACTATATTAGGCAGTTTTTAAAATTGTCATTTAAAAATACATTCAGTTAATTTTTGCAACTCCTTTATGAGGTAATAACTTATTACATTAGACTCTATTATAACAACTTCCCTTGTTTAAACAAGTTCTCACAAGGATACTATAAAAATTACCATTTCATGCATATTTTACTGGTGAGAAAACTAAGATTTTCTCAACTTTACCAAAATCCTAAAATTATAAAAGTCATTTATGATTGGACAGCTGAGCCACTGTTATAGGTTATAGTGTGACACAACTTCTTCCTTTACATAAAATGGGTATTTGCCAATTGAAGTAGATATTTGGCAGCAACACCTTTAGCTCCATATAAATCCACCTATTATATAAAAAATTCATGCAAATTTGTAATATGTGGTCAAACACAATTTGTGGGTAGTAAACTTGAACCCATGACTGAGATAATTTTATAAATATTTAAATATGTAATATAATTTTAAATTTAACTCTTTTTGATTTGAGTTGCATTTCCATGCAAGTCTTTTTTAATTTAATATGTCTTTACCAAAACATATCTTTCAATGGCTTAAAGCATTATCCTTTCCCCATTTATTTTCTTTTTATATATTTAGTATTTTTCATAGTTTCAATTATATTTATTTTATTTCATACTTATATTTATAATATCATCAGTGTTTTTCAAATACTCCTTTATATTAGTATGTTATTAAATCTATTTTCCTAAATAGTCCTGGATAGTAAATCCATCTTTTTTCCTTACAGTTTTACTGGATAACTTTCTCTTCTCAGTATGTCATGTTTCATTCTTTCTTGACTTGGTTCCTTAATTTTGAAAGAGACACTAACGTGTTCAAAAAATTACTTGGAAGGTATATGTGTTTTTATTTACTTAACTAGATCATTTTTGGAGTACATTGACCATCTGGCCACATTTAGCATTCTTGGTTCAAAATCATGTTTCTTGCAACATAAAATGCATTGCTCCATGAATTCCTAGCATCCTTGTTGTCATGTTCCTGCAAACTCTAATGTCACTTTGGTTCTTTGTTTATAGTAAATTTCGAGACAGGGTCCAGGCTGGCTTCATACTTGCAATTCCCCTGCCTCAGCCTACCAAGTTGCTGGGATTACAGGTGTGTACCACCCACTAGGCTAATTTGTATTTCTTTAACATTTATTTTTTCTCTCTGAAATTTTGGAAAGGTTTGTCCAACTTTGCATTCTGATAACTAAAATGAAGAATAGTTTTTTTTTTTTAAATATTTATCCTGCATACTTTTTAGTGAAATTTTAAGTCTCTACCTCATATAATCAGATTCATAAAAATTATTATTAACTTTGTTCTTCCTGACTTCTTTTACCTGGAATTCTTATTCTCATATTCTCTTGCTTATAATTTCTCTTGCTCCCCCACCCCCAACATTAAAAAAGAAGAATCTCTTACACACTTTGTTCTATTTTTTAAAAAATGCCTCTTCTTTGCTTAAAGATAACTTCAAATATTAGGTATAAGAACTTATTGTATGATTATTTCATTTTTTCACATTTTTTAGTTCATTTTATTTTCCATTGTCGCTTGAATTTCTTAAATATTGGTAGAAGTGGTTTCACTGTTCTTTTGAGTATTCTGTTCCTAATGTTTTTGGTTTAAAATTAATTTTTATCTGTTTTTATGTTATAGTTTTCCTCAAATGTGTGATGATCTTTGCTCTTTGGCTCAACTTTTAAGATGAACAGTAGCATCTTTTTGTAAGATAGGCATGTGTGGTCAGAACTTGTTTACTTAGGGCAAGGGCTTCTAACAGGTGTCCTGTGAAACATGGTGTGCAGTGAAGGTGGTTCATGTTTGGTAAGAGATTGATTACCTCTCTCCCAGAAGCAGGAGTCAGAGGCCTCAGATCAATATCCTCCAGTGTGCTACACAAATTGTCTTATTATCAACATGGGTTGTCACAGGACCGAGTCACTGTTGAATATATTTATGTGATAAAATGTGATAGAAAAATTTAGGATTTTTTTACTTATAAATAACTACAACTTATTAAAGTTCCTGTTTATTATTTCTCAACTACACAATATTTGAGAAGATGTTCCACTTATGTTCTCATTGTCTTCATCTTTATACACTCATTTAAAAATATTTCTCTGGTGATAACTCTTAGAACATTTTTAATTTGCCCATTCTTTCACTTTTTGTTAAATTTTGGATTTAGACACCTACTTTTTAAGGTTGATGTGATTTGGTTGTTACAGATGGACAAACATATAAATATGTAATAATAACTATATACAAAAACTGTAACAAATACAATATTTTGAGAAAGTAGGTAAATACTGAGTTTATTTTACTCCTTTTTGAACACTAACAGCTGCATGAGATATGAAATGTGAAATGTAAAATCCTTCTTAAACAGTTAAAATATGTCCTCCAATAACTTTTTGCTCACTTGCCCCATGGAGACACTGTGCTTCTATAACTTACAATAATAAAATTCTGAAATTGGAATTTGGCTATCATGTTACTCTTTATCTCTCCTTGTTCCGAATGAATATATTCACCTTCTTCAACTCTGCCTTGTATAACGTGATTTCTCACTATGAGCTTTCTTGGCCAGCCCTCCGTGGTCCTATGGAAACTGATAAAAGTCATTTCTTGTGTCTAGAAACTCAATCTTGGGTGGCAGACAAATCAGTACTACATTGTAATAGGATTACACTTTTATGTTAATATAGAGCTGTTATGAACTATTTTACATAATTTGCTATTTGGGGGGACATAATCTTTAAGAATAAAATCACTTATGAGCTGTGCTGAGAGTAGATGCCCTAAGCAGGAATGGTACAAGTTATTTTTCCTCTTAGCCCCAGATTTTCTTCCATCTTGTTTTTTTTTTTTTTGTACTAATGAAACAATTCTTTGAGAACATGATAAAACAAATCACATGAAAGTATAAGATACAAATATGTACATTAATGAGGGCCTGAGAAGACCACTGTAGATAAATCTTGGGAAATATCTTGCAGGCAAAATATTTGTTTGCAATATTTTGCAACAAAAAGTTAACTAAACTGGGCATGGTGGTACAATGCCTGTAATCCCAGCATCTTGGAAGGCTAAGGCAGGAGGATCTTAAGTTCAAAGTCAGTATCAGCAAAAGCGAGGTGTTAAGCAACTCCTTGAGACCATGTTTCTAAATAAAACACAAAATAGAACTGGGGATGTGGCTTAATGGTTAAGTGCCCCAGAGTTCAATTCCTGGTACCCCTCCCCAAAAATGCTAACACATATAGTGATCTGGACCACATAGAGTGCCAAGTGTAAGAAAGGGTGGAGAAATACTTGCCAGACTTTCATTTCTTTCCTATAGTTTTGTTTAATACACAACTGAATTATTAAAAGTTTAATTTCTTCATAAGAAACTTAGAGGCTTCTTGGTTTTAAGAAATAAAGGTAATTATTAATCAATTCCAAAAACCTCACATAATAACTTATAGATAATATATGTCATTAACATTACTGGGGAACAAAAGACCTAGCTTGTGATTTTAATAATCTATTTAAAATGTTTTTCTCTAAATATAGAAGTAACATACGTTCATTCAAAGTTTAGTTCTTTCATAATCCTGATTCTACTAAATATTTGTTTTAATATATTTTAAGTTTTTATTGTGCATTCTGCATAGAGAAAATAAATTTTTATCATATTATTCATAATATATTATAATCTGCTTTTTAACAAATTTGAAAATATATAATGATAACCATTAAGTTTCTTAAAATATTGTTGTTGATCTATTTTTGTTAAAATACAAGGTGTTTCATGAAATAAATTACTAGACTATATTTAAAACCAATCTTTTAATGGTTGACTGGTTTATTACATGGTTTAACCATTATAAGGGCATAGTGTACATTCTTACACATACAAATGAATGCATATTAGAGAATCAATTTAATTTTAAGCAGGAACTAAGAATTTAAAATAGAAAAGTATATCTTATATATTTATGAGAGAAAAATTATTGTATCTTAGATACTACTTTACATACTTAAGAAAATATAAAATCTACATGCCTTGTGTACATAATATTTTTGTATTTTTATCTCAGAAACAGATTTTCAATAAAAGATAGAGAAAAATGTCTCAAACATTTTTAAAAAAAATAAAATTGGCTCATTAAAACTATTTACTGACTTAATTTCTGAACTACACAATGTGTAAGGGCTATTTTTCCTTTAATTATTATCACAATTTAGCAAAACAACATGGGAAGAAGGGAGACTTGGTTTATGGCTCACTGCAGGGGTAAACTGCAACTCAGGCTAGGAAGCCCCCTGGTCTGTGAACAAGTTCCCTGCCTGTCACCACCTCACAGCTTTTGCAAAGCTCTACTTGCTTGTACCTATAAAGTGAGAAGCTGGCATTGCCTTTTTAGCCTTTGTCTTCTATTAAAAAAAAATAGCCAATTAAACATTTTGAAGCCAGACTCTGGAAGTTGCTTATACAGAAAGAGTGTGAAACAAAATATTTCACCGAAGGAAGCCTCTTTCCAGTCTATGTACTCACATGTGTGAGACCTTGATAACACAGAATTTCTATGGCTTCAGTATCTTCAATGCTAAGAAATCTGAAAGGCATATTCTGTTCTAGTTGTCTTGAAAAGACTGGTTAATTTTTTTCTCCTGCTTTGTTCTCTGTTGCCTTTGGAAATTTCTTAGTACAGATGATACAGAATGGCTGCCTTTGCCTAAATCTCTCCCAGTGTTAGCACCAGAGGCCATACTCAGCTCTTTTCTTAGTCTGTAAATTACCACACATTGGCATTGCCTGTTTTGCCTACATAATCTGTTAAAACGTCAGTTATAGTGTCAGAAACTCTCTCTTACAGCTATATGACCAAGAAAATAAAAATCTTAAAGCTTCATTATTTGTATCATGAAATAGGGGCAGGAAGTTTAAATAACTGACAATTAAATGAATCAAATCCAAAAAAAGATCTTGATTTTTCCCCTTGTAAAATATAGTAAACACACATACACATGTGTGTATATGTGTGGGGGATATGTGCTGCAAGCATGTAATTAATTTGTTTTCAGGACTTAAATATCTACTTTACTTTACTAGCATTCATTTCCCCCACTCATCTCCTATTCCCCACTACCAATCACAGCATCACAAACTTTTGATGAATTGCTGCTTAAAGACTGAATAATTCACATGCCGCAGTCTCTGGCTGGGCACAAATCACGAGTCTCCACACAGCTTGTAGATTCAAACAGCAATTCTTTATTCCCGAACTCACACCGGCCGTCTACAAACACGCTCTGGGGGAATCCATGTTCTCTGCCCAAATCCACTTCTCCCAAATCCACTACTCTGCCCAAATCCACTCCACATGGGCTTCTGTCTCCCAAAATATACTGTCTGACCCTAAGCACTCAAGAGGAACTCAGCAGCAGGATACGCCCTATTCTAAAGGGGGAACACCCTAATCTCCTATTATGCTAAACTGCCCTATTCTAAAGGGGGAACACCCTAATCTCCTATTATGCTAAACCGCCCTATTCTAAAGGGGGAACACCCTAAACACGGATCCTGCCCTGGTCCTTGAGCAAGGTCACCTTTCAGAAGTCCTTCCACTAGACAGCATGGGAGTAAGCTGGCAAGGAATTTGTCATACCTACTTGGCTGATGGCTCCCAGCATCTCCCCCCTTCTGATTAATTAAACAACAAGTAATGTGGCTTAAGGACCGTGCCTGGTTAGGTTGTCCAGTTCAACATATGGCTCTTACCCGTCATTGGAAAACTGACCTTTAGGCGTCAGCCTCCTGTCTTAGGTTGATACCACTGCAACTGGATCATACCCGTCACTGACTACCGGTCCAGCATACAGCCATACTTGTGGATAGGTCTATGCACCAGTGGGGGAGTGAGGTTCTTTGCCTCACCTCGGTTGGCCCCCAAATTTGGCCTTGGTGCCAGTGGGGGAGTGAGGTTAATGTGGCTTAAGGACCGTGCCTGTGAATTAAGTTTTGAATCTCTCTCTCTCCTTTTTGTTACCCAAGAAGCATTAAATCAGTTGTTTGTTATAATAGTTAATAGAAATCAAGAAGAAATAGAACTGCGGCCTTACTTTCAGCTAGTTATTTGGCTAAGAAATGATTTCACTTAGTGTATTTCTCATGTGATTTTAATATTTTTCCTTCTACAAGGCCTCAAACTCAATGGAGGAGAATAAAAATTATTATGTGTGTCATATTTAATTGCATTTGCATATTACTAAACATGGATACACCCCACTCTCCTTAAAACATACTTTTAGAAACAAAGTGGTTTTCCATCTGTAGGTTTCTTAGCAAAAATATACATGAAATACAAGAATGTTTGTGATTCTGCATGTATTTGAAAGCAGAGTTCTTCAATAAAGCTGATTTGATAAGACTGCACTAAAACACCAGAACAGTGTCAAGTACATCTTATAATAGTAAATGTAAATGGTTTTACCTATAGTAAAAACAAAAAGTGAAAAATGAAAATCTAAAGAAATATCAAAGTAAGAAAACAAGTTTAGAGACAAAATTGTTACTTTTTTCCATTTGAACACTGTTTTCAATGTTATCCAAATTATCCAAACACCATTATAATTTGACAGAATATATAAGTATTGTCAGAATTCCAATAAATGATGATGTTAAGTACCCCAATTATGATGGGTCAGTATTTATAGATTTCCTTCTCAAAAGAAACAACAATCAGTCCTATCCTGGTTTTCTGTATCAAAATTGCAATTTATATTTCTCTATTAAACAACAGATTTTCATCACTTTTGCAGCAGCATAACATTTGAGATAAAGAAGGATTGAGAAGTTTAGAGTTCAGGAAACTATGTCCTTAGATATTGATAATACATTCCAATCATTTTCTTCATACAGAACAAAGTAAATTTACTAATGTGAAACATTTAGACCTAGACTGATTTTGGGAAAATTCAGCAAAGGAATATTAACTTTGATTTCTTCTTAAGCTCACAATGTTTGAGTAACACATTACTTAAAATTCAATTGCTAGCCCAGTGTGGTGGCTCATGCCTGTATTTCCAGCCTCTCAGGATGCTGAGGCAAGAGGATCATGAGTTCAAAGCCAGCCTCAACAAAAGCAAGGCACTAAACAACTCAGTGAGACCCTGTTTCTAAATAATATACAAAAAATAGGACTGGGGATATGGCTCAGTAGTGGAGTGCCCTTTAATCCAATCCTGGATACCCCCTCCACAAAAAAATGAATTGCTTTTTAATCTTCATTTTATATGTGAGGAAAACAGCCATAGAATGTTAATTGATTACATATTGCATAGCCTATACTGTACCACCAGGTATAAGAAATTGAGCCCCTTTGAGATTCAGCCCAAATTCTTTTCTCTGCCCAAATTTAAAGAAAATCTTGATTTCTTCATTCTTCTTATAGCAGAAAACACGGGGGCCCTTGAGTGACTTGGAAAATGATACAAGCACAATCACAATTAACAAATTTTATCTCATTTTCTATGGTTTCCTTTTCATAGGGAATACTACTTTACAAAACTCATCAGCAGACTAAAGAAGGATCAAAAGTCAATCTCTGGATTAAGTCATCTCTGTGTGGATGTGGCCAAAGCAGCTGAATTTATCTCTGTGAGTCAGTACAAGCAAATCAATATTCCATGGTTACA
Organism: Callospermophilus lateralis; assembly: GCF_048772815.1. NCBI lineage: Eukaryota > Metazoa > Chordata > Mammalia > Rodentia > Sciuridae > Callospermophilus > Callospermophilus lateralis. The sequence goes on from NW_027510154.1 coordinate 1,046,904, forward strand.
GTTTCTATTTTTACTTAATTCTCCTTACTAAATGTACCTTATTAATTATTTGGAAACAAGGGGATGGATGTGTGGCTGGGTCAAATCAGAACTTTTAAGAAAGGGAGGAAGGAAGAAAGGTAGGAAGGAAGGAATGGAAGACAGAGAGGGGTTGTGGAAACTAGGAAAAATTTCTATTCCTTTTTAAATCGATGGCTACTAATATGAGCTCTATTGAAATTTTTCTAAATCTGAACTGACAAATTTAAAAGTCCATGAAAGTTATGTCAAATTTATATTACACATACAGAGTACAATTTCTTTGACTTTAGAAAATTAAAATCATAGTTAATTTCTCATAATTTATTTCAATAAATAAGAATGATCCCAAAGATTAATTCAGTTAAGGAATAAAAAATGAATACCACTTTTTTAAAATATTTTTTTAAATATGGACACAATGTCTTTACTTGATTTATTTTATTTATTTTTATGTGGTGTTGAGGATCAAACCTAGTGCCTCATGTGTGTGAGGCAAGTGCTGTACTGCTGAGCTATAACCCCAACCCCGTGTGCATACCACTTTTAAATGACAACATTGATAATGTTAGCAATGCCACAGATGTGTTTAATAATAGAAAATCAATGGTTAATAAACAGCTGGGTATAGTAAAGATATTGGCAAGGCTAAGAGTGATGTGGCTGTCAATCACAGTACTGAGCTGTCTCGGTGTGCATGATTCTTCCTGGAATGAAACAAAGTGCCCCTTGAGAAATCCTTAAGCTTTGGAGTGGATAGTGATTTCTAGGATAGCAATGGGAATAAGTAGAAGTTTTTACTTTTGTCACTTTACTCAATTTTCTCAATCACATGGAGTTACTTATTTAGAACAAAGATTAATTTGGATTATAAAAAATCAACTTTGCTTTTCCATTCTGATTTTATTCACTCAAGCATCAAAAGACATAATTTCTTCCTGTTACCAAACATCATAATATATGTTAAAAATGTTTATTTTTGCTCAAATGCATACAATTAAATATTAATGTACATACAATGTTTGTGTCAGAATAAATTGATCTATAATGGTAAAACTTTTGGAAAATAATGGAAAGTGGTTGGCAAGGATTTGATCTATGATGCCTTTGATCCTTGAACCTAATGTCACCTGATTTGTATTTAGAAAAAGCAAAATCATGTTATCCATCTTTGGTTGCACCCTCACAAAATCTGCTTTATTTATTAACTTAATAAGTTTTCTAAAATGATAATTAAGATATTTCGGGTACCCTTGATCTACAAATGTGGTATAATAGAGTAACAAAAAAAAAAATGCGATACTGCACAGGTCTTGTTCTTGATAAAAGGGTTATGTAGATCAATTTTTCCCATCCCTGTTCCTTCCTCTCTGCTGTGCCACCTACAGTAACAGCATTCCCTGCATGTTGTCCTTGTCCCTATCTTTTAGACATCAACATCTGTTAGCAGATACCTCATTTGCACTGCACTACAAATGACTCAGAACAGGTTTGATCATTGCCTTTCAAGTTAATTGTGAAATTTCAAGCATGGATTGATCATTTTAATGGGTAATTGCAAGAACTATTTAGTCTAAGCTATAGTTGAGGTTTGAAGATAGGATTCGGGAATTACATTAATAGGAACTCAGCAAAAAGTGTCCACAATAAATGGAAAATTGAAGGGAATGAGAAGAAAGAACATAAGCAGGTCCAGAATTGCATAATGAATTTAAAAATGATTATATAAGAGAAGAATGGAGCAAATCCAGCCACATCCCCTTATGAAGATACACATACCTAGAGACATATTATTTGTGTATCTTCTCTTTTGATAAATAGTGCTGGTTACATTTAGTAATACAAACTGAACCTAACAGTCTTGAATTCTCAGTAAAATAATGTGAAGTTAGCATTTTTGAGCTATTCAACTTCTTAAAAATAGGAATTCCAAATATTCTTGTCATCTTGACATTTTCTGTAAAACTTAGAGTTGAGTGTCACCATGGCCCTAAGATTATCTTAAAGTGATGCTGTATGTTTTCTTATCTACTGGTGTAAAAACATAGAAGCAAGTGTGATATTTAGAATTATTTATATGACCTTTCTTTACCATTGGTTTTGAATCCCCCAGGGAGTTTAAAGTAAAGAATTCCTAAGAGGAGTGTACCAACTGAATTTCATCCTTAAACGCATAGTTATCCACGAGTAAAAATTTTCTCTCTGTTGTTTATTATAGTTAGAGAATGAATTTTTTTTTAATTCTTTATACCATAGACTAAGAATTCAAGATTTTTTTCTCTAATCAATTATTCACTTAAAAAAAACTGCAGCTGATAAGAAACTGGAGCCTGATTCCACCACCCTAGAGAGATTCAGGTCCTGCCAAAATGGTTAGGTATGACCAGTCCTCATGTTGGTAGATATGTTTCCTGTAAATAATTGTGCATGAGGGTACAGATAAAAAGATCACCCATATCCAGGAGCCAATAGAGCATGGCAGCACCACTCAGAGATCACCTCAATAAAATCTGTTTGTTTGTTATAAACTGAGTGGCAGGATAAAACTATGAACCAGTCTGAACACCTTCACTTGTCAATCTTGAATTGGAGAATAAATAAAAGGTACATTGGCTCCCTTGACTTGACATAGTATGGGGTTTTCATGTTGAACTTTGGATGTAAATGATGCCCAATATTTGCCCTGGCAGGAGGAAACACTGCTCAAACTATTTAATTTTGAAAAAAGAAAAGTAATTTGTAGAGTGTGGAGATATATATATATATATATATATATATATATATATATATATATATATATATATATATATTTATATTTATATTTATATATATATATAAATATATATATATATATATATATGCATATATGTAACATTGAAGAATTTTAAAACTTAATAATTGTTGTAGACAGTCAATGTGTTTTAATATCAATGTCTTTCCAGACTATTCTCTTTACAGTACACAATTTAGAGATAGCAAAAAATAATTTTTCTTTCTTAAAAATCTAAAAGATGTCACATTTTTTGAGTATATGAGCTATTTCACAAACCTGGATATACACATGATGCAATACAGGTTTTGACAATTCTGAAAATCCCTCCTTTCTCTTTCGGTGATCTATGAAATATCAGGTATCATAAGAACTTCTAATAACTGCACTCAGTGAATAAAATGAGTATAGTGTCCAATGGCTAATTGAAGGCAATCCACAACCCAACTCATGTATAAACAAATATTATCTAACTGGTGTGTGTGTGTGTGTGTGTGTGTGTGTGTGTGTGTGTTTGTGTGTGTGTGGTGCTGAGTGATGAACTTAGTGTTTTGGACATGCTAAGTGCACATTTTACAACTTAGCTTCTACCCCAACCCCTAGCTTGTGATTTGAAATTTAAAAATGCCAAATATCTGATATTAACATTTAAATGAAAATGTATGAAACATATGCAAATATTGAATTTTAGACAAATAGCTATCTTGCTCATAGCCTGCATGATCCAATACTACAGAGAATTATGCTATAGATTTATGAGGTATTAAACTTGACCTAGCATACAGCTTTTGGGGTTTATTTGGTTTTTCAAATTGCAGTCAGTATAATTCTTCTAAAGCAAACTTATAGAATTTCAATTTACTGTATTCCTAGTTAAAAATGTAAACAAAAAAGTAAAGCTGTTTAATTCTCTGCTCTTTATCCACAGAATATTTGGAAAATATAAGGTGACCAAAAATCATGATAACTACTGATGACTAAATTTGAAAAAAATATTGTTTGAATGAATAATCATATATTTTTTGCAGTAGGACTTGCCAGAAGAATATGATCAATTGAAAAGCTTCTTAGTATGGAAATAGAAAAATAATTATAAGTAGAACCATAGACAAGCATTATAATCTTTGATGACCCTGTGACTAATATTCATTCTGTTTTTTTCTCATTTTTTATCAATCTGATAAACTTTTATAATCAATTTAAGAATTAAAATTTATTGATCAAAAACATAAGTTTTATATGGCAGTGCACATCTAGGAAGCATTGACATTATAGGCATTTGTAACATTGATCTTAGTTGTATTTTGCTTATCAAAAAAATCTCTCAGGAGGTGACATCTTGATATTTTATGGGGAAAAGTGATGTAACTGAGGGAAAATGGAGCACAGAATACATGTTGAATGAAAATTTATCAACATGGTCGATCCTAAGTTTTAGAGAACATCATTACCCAGTTCCATAGGACACCAAGTTTCTGTGTTACCCCAAAATAAAACAAAGAGTGGGTCACAAAGTCATATATATGGGTAGCTTAGATTGAATTTACCTCAGCTCTGAGGGAACCCTAGACACATGAATTTATTACATCCTTATTATGTACATAGATGTTTACAATAAATCTTTTTATAGTAAAATTTCACAAGTATTTCCCTCATATATAACATATATGAAAAAAACTCAGGGTAACAAAAAATAGTTTACAGGGCCATTTTGAAAATGAAATTGGGAAAAACATTTAAATGAAATCTCAAATTTATCTTTTGCAGAATGCTTCAGGCTTGTTCATCATTTGGACTCTATCCAACTACTTCCAGGAGACTAAAATTATAAATGCTCACAGTTGATAATTACATGATAGAAAACATCATCATTAAAAATATAAAGAAAAATTGAGTAGGTAATATGTCACTTAATATTATAATGGTTCTTATATTTTTATTAAAGTCATCATAAAATTGACATGTTCTTTCTTAATGACAGGCATGACCTTATGTAGTAAAAAGACTATTTTGAATATTCAACAACTTCTTAAATCATCAGAATAAATCAAAAGGTTGGCTTACCTTGGGAATAAATTATAGGAGGAATTCATACTTGGGGCCATTAAATGTCATTTAAAATTTCTTAAAGAAAAACTTTCAGGTGAGATAATTTAAATTTTGTTAAAGAAACTTGAAATACATGCACAATTAATTCAAGCTGAACGTAGAGAAGAAATCATGAAGAACTGTGGGGAAAATGATACCCATGAAATGCAAGTTTCTTTGTCAAATCACAAAAAAGATTCCATCTGAGAAATAAAAAGATGTTTATGGACTGGTGTTGTGGCTCAGATGTAGAGCACTTGCCTAGTATGTGTGTGGCCCTCTGTTCCATCCTCAACATCACATAAAAATAAATAAATTAATTAAGCTGTCAATCTACAATGAAAAATATTTTTTAAAAAAGACATTTGTAATGGAAAAGGTAGTCATAGCTTACATTCCCTTCCCAGATTATCTATCACAGTTTGTCTTATCTTTCAGGAAAATCTAACTTCTGTTTCCTAGTGTGGTCTTCATGGTTTGGTCTTTCTATGTGTATGATTTATTTCACACTTTTCTTCCCAACTGGGGCTCTGTAGTTCTTCCATCTTTCACATTGGCTGTGTGTCTACCTGTCCTTATGATCTAAATGTAAGTAACATAACCCCAAGTATTCATCCATAATCTTTCTGCCTAGAATTAACTTTCTTCTCTCCTGTGCATCTACAAAGTTTCCGACTTACATTAAAGTACTACTGCATGTCCCCAGATGCTCATTTGCACAATTGGGTTCTTTCTGGTTCACAGACTCCCTGATTTGCCTTGTATCCCTCATAGCACCCCAAGAACATAACACAGCTCCACATTAAAAATTAGCTGTCCAATTCAACACAAGGCGAGCAGGTTCAGTCCATAGTTATAGAGCTTGCTGTTGACTAGGTTAGAGTCTCAAGGTTTCAGGTTTACTGTGTTTAAAAAATTAAGTATGTAGACAGTTAAAAAGCAACAAACATACAGTTTAAGTCCATTTAAATTTTTAAAGATCTTAAATACTTGAATACCTCTAATGCAAATCAGAAATTTAAAAGGCATGTGTGGCATGGCATTCGTCTAATTTAGGAAAACGAGCTTTGTAAGTAAACTTAATAGGATTCATTAAGAGCAAATGAGAATCTATCTAACAGTTTACTTACCAATAACCTTGATATCGATAACATGATTATTATAACTGTATAAACTACAAGTCAAAAGCCATTTTATATGCTCTGTGTTTATTACATAACTTAGTATTTGTGATATTATCCATTTTTGTTCTCAGGAAAGCCATTATCATGATCCCCATGATAAAAATGAAAAAAAAAAAGGTCAAGAGTATAGAATTTTTTGGAAACTTTATAATCCTCAAACAATTATTTAACATTTTGTTTGTATAACTATGATGTTAAAAGATACATAGTGAGATATTATTGATATAAGGCATTTAATGGAAAATATCTTACAAGTCTTAATAAAAGTTACTTTATATTTTAATTGCATACATTAGAATTTAATATATGCTACTTTTAGTTGCTGCTTTATTTGTTACCAGCTCTACAAAGTACATATTCATGAATCCAATTGTGTATGTCTGTGCATTCCAGTATTTATTCTGGACAATACTGTTTATTCCTTTACACCTCTTAAAAGAAGAAAGAAATGAAATAAGGAAGAAAGGGAAAAGGAAGGAAAATGTGGGAGAAAGAAAGGAAGGAAAGAAGGAAAGGAAAAAGTGGTTGAAAGAAGGAAGAGAGGGAGGAAACAATAAACGCTTTTTAGGGTACGATCAAATGACAATGATATATAAGAAAGAATGTCTGATGGTAATTAACCAAACATTGACCAGCAAACAAGTAAGAATGCTATATAAAAGCCAGTTAGAGGGCTGGGGCTGTAGCTCAGTGGTAGAGCGCTTGCCTCACATGTTTGAGGTACTGGGTTCAATTCTCAGCAACATATCAGTAAATAAAACTATTGTGTCCATCTACAACTAAAATCATATATTTTTTAAAAAGCCAGTAAGAAAGGACTCTCTTAGCAATAATTGCTAGTAACTCTGATATCAATAACATTACTATTATAACAGTATTAACTATATATAATCCTATACATTAGCATACACTAACAGTACCATAAATCTTACAGCTTGTATGGGTCAGGTATTCTGAACTATTTAATAGCTATTCTAAATATAAAAAGACTGAGGGCTATATCATGTTTTATGTAATGTTATGTGAGTTTTATCAATATGTTATTATATTCACTATTCATTAGTCAAATCACAGAAAATCACTGAATGCTGGTAGTGACCTGGGTGCTACATCCCTGAAGGAAACAAATACACAGGAAGTGTCACAGTATTTATGTTTCTTTGCTGTGGGTGATCCAGTTCTAATTTGGACATTGAACAGAAAACACATTCTTTATAAATTTCATTAGAAATTGGCCTCCTCAAAATCTCCATCATCATCACAACACTGGCAAAGACAATACTAAGCAGTTAGCACAGTGAGAAAAGCAATCTTGATATTAAAAATTCAGAGAGGCAAAGGGTTGCTGCATGGTGCAAATATCTATCTTTAAACCTAAATAGAGAAGAGAAATCCCCGAGACAATAAGTGAGCATCACAGCACAGATGGAATTGTCACATTGATCTAGATTCAGCCAGAGAAGAAATTGTTCATGCATCTGCACGGTTTTCTTCAAATGCTTACTGAAATGGTTCATATTGAAGTACATGTTGCACATTATTCTTTGTAAAATGCAGATTTAGTCATTTTTTAAAGAACATTTTTGGGTTTTATAAAGTTCAACACTGAAAAAAAATTTTTTTTCAAGAAAAGATACCTGGAATTGGGTCTGGTGCTATAGATCAGTGGTAGAGCACTTGCCTCAAACATGTGAGGCACTGGGTTCGATCCCCAACACCATGTAAAAATAAACAAAATAAATAAGTAAAGATATTGTGTTCATCTACAACTAAAAAAAATTAAAGAAAAGATGCCTGGAATTTAGGAATTATATTACCTAGTAGAATTAAGAATCCAGTTCTGAAAGTGGGTAAAAAAGGATAAAGTACGCCATTTATAAGTATGTCAAAATATGATTTCCACCACGTGTAAATTCATGTTAAACATAAGAGCTCATGTAAATCTTTAACTCTTCAAATCTAGATAAATTGCCTCAGAATAGAAATTTTCAAATGTTCTTATTTTTCAGAAACTCGTTGACCTTAGTGCTATGACATATTTTCCCAGCTGACCATAAAATGATATTTCAATTTCCTTTGATCTGTATCTCTGAAACTTCTGCTTTAGTGCTTTCTGATTTCATACCTTCATAATAATGTTCCTGTTTTGTCCACAAACTTTGGCAATCCCCCCAATCTCTCTATATACTATCTTCCTCAAGCCTCCAGCCTTATTTCAATCAACAATCTCTACAGGGAATTTTCAGTAAATCTTAGTTCACAAACAACAAAGTGTTCTTCCTTATTTAGTCCATCTGCAGTGGCAAATAGCATAAAAATTCCCAAGTTTTATATACATTGTGAATTTTTCCAAACTTCAGTCATTCAATTATTTATCTAACAATTGTGTTTTACCTGTATATCACTATTATCATGATGATGTGATTATATAGCACATGATCCCTATGATAAAATTATTTTCATATATGCACAGAGTTTATAATTATATTTGACATGTAGTGAGTTCTCAGGATACATCAATTTAATAAGAAAGTGGACAGATTAAGGCATGAATTCACAGATGTAGTAAAATTCTGTGAAACAAACACAATGATAGTAGATCTTGTCACTATACTATTACCTTCTTGAAGATTCTTATAAAAGGTGTACATCTTTTTAAAAAAATTTAAAATAATAAACAAATACAAACATTTACTAAACCAAAATGAAGTCTTTCCTTTCTCAGTTTCTTGTTATTAAAAATGTGGTCCTGGGGAACAGCAGTTCAAGCATGGTACAGTGAGTCTTTTTTGAAATGAAGAAACTCAAACTCTCTTCTAGGTTTATTAACACACAATATTTGGTTTAAACACATGCCAAAGTGATTCATATGCATCTGTAAATCTGAGAGGTTCTGTCCTAAATGTAATCAGAAGGATAAGAAAAACTAAAGATACATAAAATAATTGAAAAAGAATATTTATTTCTTACTATATGACCCAATTTTACTTAATTCTATTTTTCTTATTCACTACTGGAAGTTGAACCCAGAGGCAATTTAAATCTGAACTACATTCCACACCTTTCTTTCTTTCCTTCTCTTTCTCTCTTTCTTTCTTTTCTATTTCTTTCTTTCTTTCTTTCTTATACAGGGTCTAAGTTGCTGGGGGTCTCTCTTAGGCTGGCCTTAAATTTACGATCCTCCTCCTTCAGCCTCTGATATTGCTAGGATTATAGGTATGCACCACCTCACAAGGCTAATGTTACTTAATTTTAAATTAGTGTTACTAATAAAAGACTTTGCAATGACAAAAAAAATGTTCTATATATACTTATCAATACTCTATCCACAAGGTATATGTGGCTACTGGTAATTTTAAGAAACCAAAATGAACTTTTGTTCAATTTTAGATTCATTTTTAATCAGCTACAGATGTCCAATCATTGCTATGTTGGAGAATATAAGTGTATTTAATCAAGGTACTAACAGCTAAACTTTGGGGAACATGTTTAGGCTCATCTAAGGACATTGTAAAATGGAGAATTACATAATAATAATGTAAGAAAATATCTAAGAAAAATATCTAAGAAAACTCAGGAATAAAAAACCCTGTTCATTCAAGTCATTATACTATGTATTTTATAACAAGTTAATACACTTATGATAACATTTCTGAATAACAAATGAGACAGACCAAAATTTAACAGAAAACAAAAATGATTAGACTCTGTTGTCTTTTCCAAATCCCATCACAATACTAACAAACAAATAAATATGATATTCAGAAGAGACAAGAAAAAAATTGAAAAGTCACACACACACACACACACACACACACACACACAGAGAGAGAGAGAGAGAGAGAGAGAGAGAGAGAGAAATAACTAACAGAGTAATCCCCAAATATTGACTTTTATGAAGTGGGAGTGGTGAAATTCAGGAGTCGTTGTAATCATACCATAGATGACATTAAAGAAAGAAAATTGGCATTATTTAATCTCCTTTTGAAAACAATGATAAATGAGAGGTTATAAGCAGGAAGTTCAAAAAATTATACACAAAACATATAGATACCAATGTTTTCAAGCTCTCTCTATTGAGCCAGGTGACTCTTAACCTTATCCACCATCACCCATGGCCCAGTCTCAGGAGAAGCCTCAGTGTTTACTCCTTTTAAGGGGTAAAATAGAGTCCTGAACACTAGACATAGCTGAGCACAGGCGCAATTAGTGCATTCTGAAAAAAAGAAATTAAGAAAAAATTTACATTCTAAAACCTGAGCCTGCATATGTTTGGTCCAATAAGCTCACAGAACTGCCACTACTTAGCTTTAGACCCTGTAGTGAAGGAACAGAAAAGACTGTTTTGGTTAGTAGAAACAGCCAACATAAGTAAATAAAAATAAAATCACAAAGGAATAATTCACATTAAAAGACTTATGTAAATCTTCATGAAGGTAAAACAAAACAAAATAAAACAAAACAAACAAAAAATAACAGATGAGAAGTAGAGGCCAAAAGATAAGAAAATGCAAATAAAAAAAATCCTAATAATAGTAATTCCAGTAAGAGGACAAAAAACAGAACCCAAAAAGACCATCAAGGACATAATTTTTTAGAAGCAAAGACATGCATATCCAGATGAAGAAAAGTTCCCATTAAGCTTCCTGCACAGTGGAAACATAGACCAGCACCATGAAGACTAGGAATTTTCAACACCAGTGTGGGTTCTCCTGTGTGTTGTCTTTAAAGAGGCATTCATCTCAGCAAGTCTCAGCCTTCTCTGCCAGACAATTATAACTACTGTCTGCTTTGTTGATTTCCTTCTTTAAATTCTGCCAATAATCTTATTAAATATTTTTGCCATGTTTCTAGTGAGATTTGGATCCTTTCCAGTCAAATGACACAGGAGCTCAGTAATTTTGCCTAATATAGGTCTTGTCTTGGAAGTGTCTGGAGAGATGTGGAGGAAGCAAACTATGCAGAAGAAGATCAGAAGTTCTGATAAATAGGTGAATGAACAAAGTGACAGGTGGAAGAAATAAAAAGAGGATGAATATTTGCCACAGTCTGGCTGGGCACAAATCACGAGCCACTGAAGCAGGAACAAACTTTATTTCTGAACTCCACCAGCACACTCCACACATGCTCCCGGGAAAAAATGCTGAACCACACCACTTGGCTCCTCCTGGGACACACTACTCCAACAGGAAATCTCTCCTCCGGAATTCCCTCCTACCGCACTTCCCCAAACAATGGGAACTCTCCTGGAGTCCCACAAGAGCTTCAAAGTAGCAGGCCTAGGCATACAGAAGGGGTCTAATCCCCAATTGAATGCTAATCTTAACATAATCATTATCATCTCAATGGCTTGCTGGGGTCACCTTTCAACCAAAAATGCCATACTTCCTTCCTACTTGGCTATGGCTCTCAGCAATTATTAAAACACTGTCACTTCGTGCTAGAATTCTACAAAATAATCAAACTAGATTAGTGTGGTTCAGAAGGCCCAAGGAGAACTTCATTAAGACTATACAATTTTTAAAAATAGAAGATATATTGAGATGTGATTTACACTAGAGGGGAGACTGAGGCTGTATCAACAATAAATAACAGCATGTCTCCAAATAACCTCAAAATTCACGATTTTTATTCAATTGAGGAAAACCAAGGTAGTATGAAGAAAAGTAATCTCATGTCTCAGTTACGAAAGCATTGTTGCAGCCTGATGATGTATGTTCTGAATGTTGGCTCATCTCTGCTTTTTATAAATGGAAGAAAAGTACTCAAGAAGATTTTTAAGTGGATGCAGGTTGATCTTTTCTAATCTCAAAATGTGAACTTCAAAATCTCATACTTTTTGAATGCCAATGAGATGCCACCAGCAGGATATTTCACACCTGACCTCATGACAATTCACAGTCAAAATGCAGGTGTGCAAAAGACACTTTAAAAAATTATCCTCAAGTCACTGCATAAAATGTATATGAAACAATTAAGCTTTGTGTTCAGATTGAGTCCCATAACAAAGATATTTCATTCTGTATGTGCAATGACTTCAAAATATATACATGTTTTAAATCCAAAACTTGTAACACTTCTGATCCCAAAAATTTGGATAAGGGATACTCAGCCTGTACCAGTGAGTAGAGAAAAGGGGTGACATTAAGAAGAATAGCAGACAAGTTGGGTGGAGGATCCCTTTGTCTCTCAGTCTTGTAGAAGCTCTTGACTGGATGAATTTACATTTAAATGGGCAACTCATGCAAATGACAAATTGACAAAACAAGTGAAAAGCTAAGTATTAAACAGATAAAGATATGGTAAAATACTTCCGTATCAATTTGAAAATACCCTAATTTTAATTTAGGACTTTCTCTTGGTTTCCCACTAGGCAATGTCCTAGGCACTAGACACAATATTAAATAAAACATCCCAAATCACTGACTTTGCAGTTTGTCTTCTCTGCACAGATTGGAAAATATAAAACCAAATCAGCCTTCTCATTTCTAAGTCCAGATTTTAGAATTTTCAGAAGATTCAAGCCATTTGTGTGATTTCTTACCCTGTGACTTTCCCTCGGATGCCACCCCCAATCTACTTCGATACTGTCCTTCACAATTCATATTTTCGGTTTCTAATGCTAGAAATAGTCAAAACAGGTGTTCCAAGAGGCTTATTTGTTTCAATCTGGGGGAAAATGCCATCTAAGCAGAGATCTCCTCCATCACTGTCTTTAAGTCCTCACACCAAACCTGGTCATTCTCTCTTCTTTCACTATTTTTTCTTCCTGGAAATTCTAATGACAACTTAATAGGATATGCACTTATTTATCCTTATGTTTATTGTCAATGTTTCCTAAGCTAAGATGTATGGGAGCAGGAAGTGAAATGTGCTCTGGCTGTTTCTAATTTCATGGTGCCTACAAAACTACCAACTTAATCCAGAGGCTCAGTAGTACTTATACCTGGAGGAAAGAAGAAAAATCACATAGGAGAAAGTAAGATGATGGATTGCAAAAAATAAGCTTTTATTTTATCATGTCTGCACTGTGTGTGTGTTTGTACATGTTTGTGTTTTAGTGGGGATTTAATGTATGGATGTTCTACTATGTGCTATATCCCTGGTCCTGCTTTATTAAAAAAAAAAGAAACTAAAAAACCAAAAACATTATTTTAACTTCTAATTATTAATCAATACTTAGACCATTTTTTAGAGACTGCTAATTTAGTTGAATGCTTGAATATAATTACACTTAAAATACCAGTGACTCAGGAGGTTAAAGCAGAAGAATTCCAAGTTCAAGGCCAGCCTCAGAAACTTAAGGTGACCCTGTCTCAAGATAAAACAAAGTGCTGGGGATGTAGCTCAGCTGTAGAGCTTCACTTGGATCAATCATCTGTACAATAAAAGAATCAAAGACTGGTATTTTAAGTAGCTTTAGAAACAAAAATTAGTGCTCAAAATTGATTATTGAACTAGAATATTATCCAGATAGGAAAACAGATACATAAACCTGAGAGGTCAGAGTTTTTCATAGCCTTGGCCATTCTTTTCAAGGTTCTTGACATATTTATTTATTGAGCAGACTTTTTTTATATACATTTATTAAAAAATAAATAAATAAATAAATAAATAAAATTTTCAATGCTCCCTGTACCTCATAATGAGATTTTGACACATACTTTAAAATACAGCAACACCTTATTAGCTACAGTGTAACAAAGTGGTATAGAAAAAAGATCTAGACAACACTGAAATCCTTCTTTCCACATTACTCTTTGGGGAAGTAAAAGGTGTTAAGAGGTAATGAATAATAACCACCAGATGAGTCACTTCCTGACATTGTTGTCTTGCATGATTTACTTGAATATAACCTTTCAGGTGACCTTTGCTTTTTTTTGTTTTTCCTTCCTAACTCCCCAAAGGAGAGAATATTTTCTACTGTGGTTGTTATATTTTATGTATCAGAGTTTAGGCAAATTGACCAGAACTTTGCCTTCCACCATTTGCAAGGCTACAGGTAAAACAGATGTCCTTCAGTATCTGATGTAACACTTTGAGCTATAAACAGATACCTCTGAGCACCCATTCTTTTCAGATGCACCCTGCCATTACTTAAATATGAAGTAAGAGATGGTAGTTTTTCTCTTGATAGAGCCTAGTTCCCATGAAAATCAGCAGTGAACGTGATAAACTGGCTATTACAAAATACAGGCTCCATCTTAACAGAAATACAAGCTACTTCTATACTGTTATTTATTGGGCAGACCAAGCGTATAAACTCTAGCACATCCCAAAATGTGCTTAGGAAACTTGCAGTGCTGCTACAGCATAGCAGACAGCTGAAAGATGCTAACAGGATTAAAGGGTTAAAAAAATAGGCCAAATAGATAAGAGTTAAATTGAAAACCTTTCTGCCAAAGATATCTCGAGTATGCATATGGGGTGGGCAGCTGCACAAAGCCAGTGACCCAGATAGAAAGGAAAGGAGAACAGGGGGATGATTTCTCACTAATCTTAAGAGCACTGGGTGGGATTTAAGTGATGAATATATATGAAACTGCAAAGCAAGCACATAAAATATAATTTGTTTCTATGCTGGGAAAGGGAGGGGACTGCAGGTGGGCACTGTGAAAATCTGTATCATGCAACGTAAGCCTGATGGAAATCATTTCAGAAAAGCGTATGATTGTTGCAACCAATTTGAAGTTGGAAGTAAAATATGATTAATCTGTGTCTGGGAGTTCCTTCCCTAGCTCCATCCCAGGCGGCATGCTTTCTTTTCCCAACCCGAGAGTCATGCAGAGCCTTTAGGGCAATATGTTGATAGAAATAGCATTCCAGAGCAAGATGTTGATAAAAATTACTATTTTCAAAAATTTGTAGCAGTTTTTAGGGTTGTTCCCTTGTAGAAAATGAAAGGTTATTTGCCTAGGACATTCTTGTCTGCTACCTTGAACACCCAGGATGACATCACCCCCTCACTGAGTCTCAGTCTTCACAGTTACTTCCTTATTTCTCTTTATTCTGAGGCTGAAGTTGATGATAAATGTTTCCATTGTATGGAAGAAGTTCTATGGCAATTGCAGAAGCAAAAAAGTAAACATTTCAAGGCTACATAGACATATACAGTTCTAGCCTCTGTTGGGTCATGTCTCTTTATATACCACAGACCCAAATCGTATCATCAAGTCCGAAATCAAGGAGATAAATACCTTATGATGTAATAGGAGGCCTGGCAAAGTCACACAACCAAGTGAATAAATATATGAGGAGTGCTAGTCTTCAATACATCTGAAAAGATTGGGAGCTCCTTCCCTTCTTTTCCAGTGCATCTCCAGAAAGGGCTTTTTTTGTTCTTCATTGCATTTGGAAGCATAATGTAACTACCCCTGTGATCTTTATCAAGTAGAAGCAAGGCATATATGAGGGTGTCAAAAAAAGGGGGAGGGTATTTATTTAGGTTTTCTCCACTTAATAGTTTTCTGGATATTAGTATTTAAGAATCATCTTTTGTCTTCTGCTTGTGCCTGCATTTTCATAGAACAAATTTGTCATTAGAATAAATAGACCAGTAAAAACAATCAAGAAAAACTCCCCTTCCATTGTTTAATAATTTAAACTGCAGCTGTCTGAACATCACCAAAGCTCAGGTTTCTAAGGAAGCCCTCATGCCACCACGTTCCAGCATCCTCCTTTCCTGTGTCTATCTTTGGGGTTTGGGATTTATGGCATCACTAGTGATGATTATTTCCAATGTTAGGGATCCATGCACACATCTGGGATAGTATCACATTTTGTATGTGTTTCATCTACTTGTTTAATGCTCCCAAAGACACATACCATACCAGAGGCTGCCTCAAACCTCCCACAGCAGCCAATTGTAAGAGCAATACAGGTATATCTGAACTATTTCTAAAAGAAACAGATAAGACATTTTTTGGTAAACTTGGCCTTCAAATTTTTTTCCATAGGTTAGAATGTAATGAATAATACCATGTTATAATCAGAATAAAGCAGAGAATAATTAGTACAATAAAGTCTTGGTTCAACTGCTGAGAGCCATAGCCAAGTAGGAATGACACATGGTATTTTGGGTTAAAAGGTGACCCTGCTGAGGGATTAGGGTGGCTCTGGGTTTAGGGTGGATCCTGCTGGGAATAGGGTGGCTCCAGATTTAGGATGGATCCTGCTGGGAATAGGGGGACTCCAGGATTAGGGCGGATCCTGATGGGATTAGGGCATATCCTGCTGCCTCAGGCACCTGCTCCTTTGGAGTTCCCCTCAAGTTCTCCAGGAGTTCTGAGAGAATTGGTACGCAGAGCCTGCAGAGCCCGGTGGAGCGAGTGTATTCCCAGGTAGTGTGTGTAGAGTGTTGGTGAGAGTTCAGGAATAAAAAGTTGCTGTTTGAATCTGCAAGGTTTTTGTGGTGCCCAGCCAGACTGCAGCATTCAACCACTTTGGATTGCTCAAAATGATTGCATTTCATCATGTTGATAATAGAATCATGTGTAAACCCCCTCATTGATAAGACAGTTTACTTTCATGGGAAGAAAATGCATGTTTTTTTCTTGATATTTTCTCATTCTTTCACTCCTAGATGATAACATCTTCACAGACTGGAACTTAGGAATCAAAGTGCCTTATGTACTTATCCTTGACCCACCTATATCAAGATTCATCTGACTGGTACAGAACTGCAAATGCCATGGGGGTCAAATGGAAATTTCTTTTGGTCACAGAGAGAAAATAGCTGTTATCTGACACAGAACTAGATTGTTCCAGTTAAGAAAAATCTGTGCTTCTCAGCTATTTTTACTATTGACAGGGTATGGTTAGCAGTCATTCTCCATTTAACACCTAAGCCACTACTTATCTAAATGAGTCACCATGTGGAAAAATGACAGAGCATTCCGGATGCATTATTCAGAACTCTCCCCGCTGCAAGTGGTAGAAAATCAACTTAAAAGCATCTTAAGGGAGAAATGGCCTTTATCGACTCACAAAACAAAAAGTAAAGCCAGATCTGACTTCAAGCACGTTGGATGCAGAGGTTCCAAGGATCTCATCAGGAAGTATGCTTTTTATCTCAGGGGTCTGTTTTCATCTGTGGTGCCTTATTCCTCAGCCACAGCGAAGCGACAAGGTACCTGCCAGCAGGTTCCTGTTTGCTCATTTTTTTATCAGCCACTTTAGGAGAAAGAAAATGTTTCTTTCTTGTGAAATAGATTCAACTTAAGCCCTAGAAATGCAACCTGTTTGTGAGGATCAGTTTGCCATGAGTTGCAGGGCATCTTTGAACTTACAGTGAATTGGCCAAATATATTTCACCTCTTGACAGGATGTTTCTGTGACCCACAGCAAAGGGAACAGAGAAAGTGAGAAAACATACTTCTCAAGAGAAAAAGCAGTTTTTTTTTTTTTTAAAAACATACAGTATTCCACCAAATCTAAACCAATGGCAACAAACTATAACAAGCCCACTTTCTGCAGGTTTATCACAATAAAGTTAATCCCCTTTTCTGCACTAGGAAAAAGTGATTGATAGTTCCCTCATTTTATGAACTTGCACTGGCTTCAGTAACTAATATTCCAAAGGTCAAGAGTGTTAAAGGATTCAACAAAACCAGTCCAATTAGCAAATTTGTCTGTGACACCAATATGTTGATTAGAGATATTTATCAATGGTTTTAGGCATGTTAAGTGAATAGCCTAATAGGAAACCATGCAATGTTTCAAATAAATTATTTGCAAAGTTAAGTTGCAAAATATAAAAAATAGCATACGTATTTTTACTTGCACCTGAAAATTTATTAAATTTATTTTCCTTAACAGCTTTGTACAAAGACAGAGATTGTTTCTCTTTCCTGATGCCTATTACAATATATATCTTTTGAAAGTAGTTTTTAGAGACATGTTGACATGTTTAGTTTCATTAATATCAGCACCTAATTCTAGTAAGTAAAATAAATATAAAAATCCCAATATATCATATTAAAATAAAACCATTCTACAAGTAAAAATTGAAGGTTGTACTTATTGCTGATTTTAAGGTACTTATTAGAATTCTCATCATTATTAATCACCGGTGACTTTTGCTTAGGGTTTACACAGATGAAATGCCACTAAATTAAATGATAGTACAATCCTATTGATAAAATTTTATATATAGTACTTATGTTCAATATACAAAAAACAAATGATAGGAGATATAGAACAATTATTCAAAATGGTTAAATTAATCAAAGTTCAAATACTCAGATTTATTTATGAAAAACAATAAAGAATTCTTGAAAAATATAAACTAAGACTATACAACATTTTAACCTTGACATAGTTCATTGTATCTACATTTAAAAAAAATTTCATTTGTGCTTCCTGAAGGGAAACATATCTGTACTTGTTCTTTTGATCACAATTACTCTTTAGCTTGAAAAATATAAGTCAAATTATTTTATATAAAATGCTATATAATTCATCAAATATTAAATCTCATGTGACACACATTCTTGTTTAATTTAAAGATAATTAAGTATAACAATAATTTTTTTACATTTTCACATGGAAGATTTTGTAACTTCTGTGATTATGCTAAATTTTGACCCATGATGACTATATTATATCAACTATTTTAAAAATTTCAATTAAAAATCTTGAAAAAAGATTGCCTAAGGAAACTCTGAGTCTTATAAAGATAAATCAGTTTGGGCACTTTTGTACTGTTTTTAGCATGAAAGTCAAGGGAGAATAAGACAGAAAATATCAACTCCAAATATATATATATATTACAACACATCTTAGGAACCATATATAAATGTTTTGAATACAGGTATTCATCATTGTTCTACAAAGGATTTCATTTAAATATACTTACAAAATTGTAGAATACATATGTACATATACATGTGTGTACATGCATTTATATGTACATATTCCACGAGAAAACTAAGAATCTGTGTGATTTTTGAGACTATTAGGTTTGACACATTTGAACAAATATTATATTTACCTTGTTTTGTGTCAACAAGGTAAATATAATATACAAAACCAAGGACACAGTATGCTTTTTGAGTGAAAACAAAATTATACATACAAAAGGAATGGACTGGAAAATTGATAAGCAACATTTACCCCCCCTCCCCGGGGTCGGGTAGGCAAAGGCTTATAAAACTCTTGATCCTACCCATCAGCCCTATATTCAGTCAGATCACTTCAATAAACCCTTCCACAACAAGGTATCAAATGAAACTCCTACTTTCTTAGTGTTTAGACTAAATCCCAAAAATGAGAATAAAATTGTCAAATGTCTCACATTCATAAAAGAAGCTACAGCAAAGACAGTTCCAAAGCCCAACTGCTGGAAGTGGTCCATTAGCTACTATCAGGTTGTCTTGAGACAGATTGTTCTTGGAGATGGATGTCAGTAGGTAGAACATATTTAGAGAAGCTACTGTTGATCTTGAGTCATAAAAGATACCCAGGTTACACCTGAAACACCAAGTTAGGGTTAGTGGGATTCAACAAGCCCCTGGCGGCCTTAAAGGCTCATAGATGATTCCAGAATGCAGCCAACTCAGAGACACTACCAGTGCTTCACTCTTGCTTTCTCAAGTAAAAAAAAAAAAAAGGCTTAGGGAAGATTGAGAAAGACCACTAGTGTGTTAGAGAGTTCAGGGTTGAGAGGAATTAGTACTCCAAGAACCCTTGAAAAATGTTCAAAGGAGGGAGTGCGGGAGTGCAACCCATAAAAAATCCGCCTTTTTTCCTTAACCTGTCACTACAGGTCCAACTACAGAAAGACAAAAAACGACTATTGGTTAGTAGAAGTTGGGTGTTAGGTGGGATGAAAAAGAAGAAATGAACTACGCTCTTCTTCCTAATTAGCTTTCAATAAGGCCATACCTTTGAAGAAAGAGAAGATTGGAATCAAAAGAAAAGTATTGACAATGGACCTCCTTGGAATACCACAAATGGGACTCACTTGATCTGCTGAAGTTTTGACACAAAGGCTAGATGCTTTCAATGGAGCTTGTAGGAAAAGAGTGCAATAGAAACAAGTTAAACTTTTCTTGTATAAAAATAGTTTATTGGTGCATCATAATTATACAAAACGATGGGGTTCATTGTGCCACATTCCTTGTGTAATGGACTAAAACCATTACCTTTGAAAATTTCATTTCAAATGAGAATTCAATCACTGTTTTTTTTCCCAGGATTAAGTTTTGACCTTCCTTTCAATAATTATGACACTTAAATCTTAAATTCCTATGTATCAGACAACTGTAAGACTAAATGCTAAATTTATAGGAGACAAATTTGATTACATTTACATGTGTACATGGCTTGTCTACCATTGCGATATGAATTCCTTGCATATAAAAGAATTATAAGGTCATAATTATTACTACTGATTTTTTGTTGTAGTGTTCATTATTACAAATTATTATTATTTGTCTCATATCACTCATGCATGGCACTCATAAGTGTTCCAAAAAATTTATTAAGTGGTTAGATAAATAAAGAAAAATGTAAGTATTAATTAAGGTTAGATTCCCTGGCACTGTGGAAATAACCACATATTTATTACTAAATAGTAGATCTTATACTTTGTAGTCTATGTATTTTTGCTAATCAAAAGTACCAAGGCCTAATTTCTATTTCTTCACTCTAGTGAAGAATGGCTTTTTTATGTTTCTTATCCTAATCTATTTTTTCCCAATCTTTAAACTACAGTCACACATACTCTCAAACATCTATTCTTACACATTATAGGCTGCAAGGAGAAGTAAAACTAAAAGACAAAATGAACAAACAAAAACTTCACCTAGGAGGAGCCTGATGAAATAATTCAAGCTGTGAGAAACTTTGGCAAGTTGTGCAGAAGGACTGTGAGGTATCTTTTCTTCCTCTGTACTTTTCTTGAGAACTGACCTTCCTCCACCTTTCTCCCCTTGACTTAACCTCCTCAGGCAGTGAAGCAAGGGTGAGTTTCCTGCTCCTCTGTGTATAGCTTGCTATGCTAGGGAGGAGGGATTAGGATGTGGCCTTTCCATAGTTCACACTGCTAATGGGTAAATCTGTCTAATCCTGGGATTTCTTATATGAAAAATTCTCCCTAGCTGCTGATAGAACCTATGTTTTCCAAAACAAATCATATTAGAAATGGATGTGGTAATTTGGTTCCAATTTCTTACTCTTGAATCTATTCTTAGTCAAGTCATAAGAGAGGTTATTTGTTGTGTTTCTTTCAAAAATTTCAATAATAATCTTTGTTTTTCTCCTCAGTGATTAGGTCAGATCTTGAAAGTACATTCCTGAACATTTTTGTTTGTTTTCTCATATTTACCTTTTCTCAGCATTACTTTTACCATTGATTATTATTAACATGTTATTTATTACAATGAAAATAAAGCCCTTGATCCCAATCTCTTCTAATATCTAGGCTTTTGTTCAATTTGTGCTCTAAAACAATAAAATCAAATTTATCTTTCCAAAAGACAAATCTTTTTATCTTACATTTTGATAAAAAATCTATTGGTATTAGTTGCCTTTAGGGAAAAAAAAAACAAAAACAAACAAACAAACAAAAAACTGGCTTTTCAGATCCTTCCAAGCTGAATTCACCCAGCTTCCCAGGGTTTCGCCCTTCCTCATCCTCTCTGCATTGACCAAATGTGTCTGTCAAAGTACAATGTGCCCACTTTATCTCCCACAATTTTTCTACATTTTCATCCTTTGTTATATTAATCATACACTTCAAAAACTTCCTGTTCTTTAAACAAATGCTCATTTGTATTAATCGGCTTTCCATCAATGGGACAAATACCTAAGACAAAGAACATAAAGGTATAAAAATGTATTGTGGCTCATAGTTTCAGAGATTTCCATCTTTCAGTTCATGGTTGACTGGCTCCATTGATTTTGGCTTGTGGTGAGGCAGAACAGTGTGGTGCAAGTGTGTGGTGAAAGAGAGCTGCTCATCTGTAAGGAGAGAGGGAGGGTGTTGGGGTGGGAGAGAGAGAGAGAGAGAGAGAGAGAGAGAGAGAGAGAGAGAGAGAGAGAGATGCCAGAGATAAGAAATACCAAGGCCATTGCAGGGTATGCCCACAGTGATCAATTTCCCAAAACTAGGTCCCATCTCCTGAGTTTTCTGCCAGGTCACATTATTGTCATTAAATTATTAATCCATCAAACAATGAATCCATTGAAGAGGCTAGTTTCCATGATCCAATCAATTTACAAAAGCTGCACCTATGAACATTGCTGCAGGGAACCAAGCCTTCTACACACAAAGTTTGGAGAAAATTCCAGATTTAAAACATAACACCACTCTAAAAAGCTCACCCAAATTGGAATAAGTTGTTGTGATGGTTAATTTTATGTCTCCACTTTGGAAGTGTGAAGTTCCTGGTTATTTAATCAGACACTAATCTATGTATTGCTCTGAAGAGGTTTTTTTAGATATGTTTCTCATCTATAATCCATTGACTTTAAGGGAAAGAGATTCTCCTCCATGATTTTAGTGTTGAAGTTAAGAGCAAAAATGTAGATTGCCTGGAGAAGAAGAAATTTTACCTGAAACTATAGAATCAACTCCTGCTGGAGTTTCTAATTCCCTGAAGTCCTATTTATTTCAGGTTCACTAGGTCCCATTATCACATAAAGCAATCCTTTATTCCCCTCTGCATCACTATCTGTCCCTCTCTTAGTCATTCTCTGTGTATATATGGATACTTCAAGACACCTGCATGAAAGTATACAGTCATGTGATGTGTAACAATGATTCAGTCAATGATGGAAAACATGCATGGCCAAAGTCCCATAAGATCACATCATCTAATGACACTGTAGCCATGTTAGTTTGTGCTAGCAGACCTTGTGTGGTTTGTACAATAACAAAATCACTACCAGGATGTTTCTCATAACATATTCCTTTCCTTAAGTGACTCATTCCTCTTTCTCTCTCCACATACACATCCTGTTGGTGTGTTTCTGTGGAAACTCTTACGAATATAACTGGTTCTTCTCTATGTTTCCCTAAAATGTTTCCTGCTCCTCAGGTGCATCAGCCTTATTCCTGCCCAAATGTTGATATCTTCTTGTTCTTTAATCTTATTATGTATGGCAATTTGGTATACTCTGACAATGTTTTAAATCTAGAAGATGAGCAATGAGTACTGAATTGAAGAAAAAGGCAAAAAGCATTCAGAGATTTCATCTCAGTTTTTCACATTAGTTCATTTCCATGCATTAGTGTATTGTATATTTCAGAAATTTAGGATTTTTTTTCATTAACATTACTCTTTACAAAGGGGAATAATGGTGTCTCTGTCATCTGTCAGTGAGAGCAACAAAGGCTTCCTGTTTGGGGAGGACACAGGTCATGAATTATAGTCCACGTGCACCTTCATGATATAGGACCCAGTTTACCCAATGGTGAGAAATTACACTTTAAAAATGTGGATCAGTGTCACTCATACTCTAGTTAATGTGCATGAAACAGTTTATATACATATGTGATTAATGCTAAGATTAATTAATTTCTTAAAAAAAGGCTATTATAACAAAAGTGAGATTTTGATTCTGCGCAAAATTTATAGTTACTTCAACAAACAGTGAATTGGGTTCCAGACAGGGTACGAAAGAGAATCTTTGTTTTTCTGCATATTATGAAACTCCCTTGGATTTTTCTTTTATCAGAAGAGGGTTGAGCATTTCCACAGAAATAAATTCCATCACATTTTGCATGAAAAAGAAGGATAAAGTTTTGAAAACTACAGTTGTTTAAATGTATGAATTTTTATCATTTTCACACAATTCAATTTTAGATATTCTGTAAAAGTCATGTTTTCGTTTACTCCTTTACAAACAATATTTTCTTAGCCATTGTAACAAGATAAGAATCTACTCAAGTATGAGGATCTGACAAATAGAGGGTGATCTCCTGAGCTTTTCCTAATATTAATTAAAAAAAAAATTGTCTCGACTTTTGGAAAGTATCTTAATGCTCATTCCAATGCAGTTAGAGAAAGAAACTGTCAAAAGTAGATTTCCTGAGTCAATATCAAATGAAAGACAAATTATTTAGATTTTTTCTTTCTTTTATAAAAGTATCTTATGCATGCAAAACTACTTCATTCATCTTAAAGTGTTTTTTCCCTTAAAGAAATAATGATCATCTTAATAATATTATTAATATTAAATTAAAAGTAGACACTGAAATAGAACAGTATTTAATGGGATTGTAGTCAGCATTCCCTTATTATCTCCTCCCACTCTGATCTTTGATTTGTGTTTAATATATGTTTCCATTAGAGAAAAGAAAAACCTTAAGCACATGGGTGACCCAATACAAAGGTAAAACTGTGCTTCTTATTTAGACTTTTCTGTTGAATAATAATGCTTGAAATGCTTAACAAGGCAGGGATTTGTGTCTTAAAATGAAAGTAATATTTTATATTAGACAAGTTCTCATCCTTCTTATTTATTTTCTGTCCCTGAACATTCTCAGGGATGGCTGCTTCTTCTTTCATGACCACATAACAACATTTACCATTTAGCTCTCCTGGTGGAACAGCCAAACCTTGAACATAAGGACAATCCAATCAGTCCAGGAAGTCTCTGCCGCAGTCTCTCGGCTGGGCACAAATCACGAGTCTCCACACAGCTTGTAGATTCAAACAGCAATTCTTTATTCCCGAACTCACACCGGCCGTCTACAAACACGCTCTGGGGGAATCCACGTTCTCTTCCCAAATCCACACTCTGCCCTGATCCACTCTCTCCCAAATCCACTCCGCATGGGCTTCTGTCTCCCAAAATATACTGTCTGACCCTAAGCACTCAAGAGGAACTCAGCAGCAGGATACGCCCTATTCCAAAAGAGGAACACCCTAATCTCCTATTATACTAAACCGCCCTATTCTAAAGGGGAAACACCCTACTCTCCTATTATGCTAAACTGGATCCTGCCCTGGTCCTTGAGCAAGGTCACCTTTCAGAAGTCCTTCCACTAGACAGCATGGGAGTAAGCTGGCAAGGAATTTGTCATACCTACTTGGCTGATGGCTCCCAGCATCTCCCCCCTTCTGATTAATTAAACAACAAGTAATGTGGCTTAAGGACCGTGCCTGGTAGGTTGTCCAGTTCAACATATGGCTCTTACCCGTCATCGGAAAACTGACCTTTAGGTAACTGACCTTTAGGCGTCAGCCTCCTGTCTTAGGTTGATACCATTGCAATTGGATCATACCCGTCACTGACTGCCGGTCCAGCATATAGCCATTGGCCCCCAAATTTAGACCATCACTAGCAGAAGGGAGGAGGATACAGAAATGCCACGACACCAAGCCAATTGACAGTTCCTTTGGAAAAAATGCATCATTGGTGACACCATCAGCAAAGATCACTGGTGACACCATCAGCAAATATATGCCAGCATTACCACAATAGCTGCACTAAACGTAGTTACATAGTCCAGGCAAGTTTTGTAAGCAGTTCAAAGTGGAGGAATCTATCAATATGTCCATTTCCTCCCAAGATCATTGATGTATCAGTTTATACAGTTTGTTGTGATAATTATCGAAGAAGTTGTAGTTTGGTTTCATCTTTGTCTTCACCGGCACTGGGATGAAAAATAGGAATTCTGACAATGATGTTAAAGAGAGAAAGAAAGAAAAAAAAATGTAACATTTTAACAGGTACTAAGAAAACATTTTTTTTTTAGAACAATTTACATTATCTTGAACAGAATTATTAAATATAATGAAAAGGAAAGATGAAAATAAACAAACAGATTTGTTAACCTGCTTATTTGTACACATATTAAAATAATTTTTAACAGCTGCTTACCCAATTTAAATTAAACCATTAAAATTACGTGAATAATAAAAAGTACTTGGATCCATTTTTTTATGAGCACTCCTCATATATGATCTATGGACATACGCACATATAGACATATAACACAAAACAGAAGTGTGCACATATAACATACAACACATAAGACAATAGTAAAGGCCTTGTAGTTTCACCTAGGTGAAATCTCCATTGCAATGTTAAAAACTCCACAGTTAAAAAATAAAACTGATCAGAAAAACATCAACCTAGGTCTGTATGAGCTCAAAAATAAAATAGAACCTTATGATATGGAAAAATGCAATAATAAAATAGATATTGAAAAAAGCATCCTGGTTAATCACAGTCGCAGATGTAAGAATGGCCAAGCTGGAGTTCTGGATATCAGCTGTTATGGATTTGAGTCAAATCATCTTCTTTTCGATCTGTTGAAATCGTTTTAGTTAGTCTTTCTGGAATCCAAATCGGCTGCTGTTCTCCCTGTGGAAACACGCAAACAGAGCCCCGACTCCAGACAATCACTGGATCAGGACCTTTCCATTGTCCTGTTAGAATATCTTTCCAAAGAACTTTAGGCTTATGCACATTTTTTGGATACATATGCCTTTCCGCAGCACTAAGTCCTGATGAATCCAAATTTAAAAAGTTTAGAGTAAAAAGCGTTATTTTAAGTTTATCTTTGGGGGATATATACCCCTTTCCAATTCCCTCTTTTTGCTTTAATAAGTACGTTTTAATAGTTTGATGAGCTCTTTCAACTATGCCTTGTCCCTGTGGATTGTATGGAATTCCTGTTATATGAGTAATACCAAATGATGAGCAAAATTGTTTAAAAGAGGTAGAGGTATAGCCAGGACCGTTATCAGTTTTTAACTGTTTAGGAACGCCCACAGTGGCAAAATTTTGTAAGCAATGAGCTATAACATCTTTAGTTTTTTCTCCTGCATGAAGGGAGCCCATCAAAAATCCAGAAGAGGTATCAACTGTAACATGTAAATATTTTAATTTTCCAAATTCTGGCAAGTGTGTGACGTCCATCTGCCAAATATGGTTAGGTATCAGTCCTCTAGGATTGACGCCAAGATTAACTTGTGGTAAAAAGGTCACACAATTTTGACATTGTTTTATTATATGTCTGGCTTGTTCCTTAGTTATTTTAAAACGCTTTTGTAAAGTATTAGCATTAACATGGAATTTTTTATGAAAATTCGTAGCTTCTTCTAGTGTAGAGAAAATATGTATGTCATGTGTAGTTTTATCTGCTAAATCATTGCCCAAACTAAGGGCTCCAGGCAATCCTGTATGTGCTCTAATATGTCCTATAAAGAATGGATCTTTTCTGTCCCAGATTAGACTTTGTATAGAGGAAAACAAAGAGAAAACAGTAGAAGAAGGGGAAATCCTACCAGCATCTTCAAGAGATACTATAGCATTAACTACATACTGACTATCAGAAAATAAATTAAATACAGAATCTTTAAACATTAAAAAGGCTTGTAATACTGCATTAAGCTCTACATTTTGAGCTGATTGTTTGGGTACTAAAAATGTAAAAGTTTGATCAGGGGTAACTACTGCTGCTGTACCATTATTTGACCCATCAGTGAATATATTTGGAGCATTCATGATAGGGGTTTTTCTTGTCATTTTTGGAAAAACTACAGGATGCTTAGACCAAAAAGACAACAAAGGATTAGATGGTAAGTGATTATCAAATGAAACATTAGATTTACACATGATTATTGCCCAAGTATTTAACTCATTAGCTAACTCATCAATTTGATCCATAGTATATGGAGTAATAATTTTATTGGGAGAAATTCCAAACACTCCCTTCGCTGCTTTTATTCCTTTGAGTATTAATTGTCCTACAGCCTCAGGATACCTAGTAAGAATAGTGTTAGGAGAATAAGATAAATGTATCCACAATAATGGACCTTCTTGCCAAAATACTCCTGTAGGAATACTTTTTGTTGGTAGTACAATAAATAATAAAGGCAAACTTATATCAATTCTATCCAAATGTATATTTTCCATATATGTTTCAATAATTTTTAATGCCTTTCTAGCTTCAGGCGTTAACATGCGAGGTGAGTTTGGATCTGATGGACCTTTTAGAATATCAAATAAAGGTCTCAACTCTCCTGTTGGTATGCCTAGATAAGGCCTTATCCAATTTATGTCTCCCAATAACTTTTGAAAGTCGTTAAGTGACTTGAGTTGATCTACTCGTATTTGAATTTTTGGTGGACGGACCATGATTGAGGATAATAGAACTCCTAAATAATTAATTGGAAAATTTAATTGTACTTTATCTATTGCTATCTCTAGATTATAATTTTTTAATAAGTTTGTAAGTGTGGCATAACATTCCAGCAATATGTTTTTATCTTTATGTGCCAATAATACATCATCCATATAGTGAAATATTTGTAGTTCAGGATTTTGATTTCTAAGTGGCTGGATTGCTTTATTAACATATATTTGACACATAGTTGGACTGTTAGCCATCCCTTGAGGGAGTACTTTCCATTCATATCTCTGATCAGGACCTTCATGATTTAATGCAGGGATAGTAAATGCAAAACGTGGACTATCCTTGGGATGAATTGGAATTGAAAAAAAACAATCTTTAATATCTATGGCTAAAACATGCCAGGTTTTTGGCAAAGCAGACAATTGAGGAATCCCTGATTTAGCAGGTCCCATAATAACCATTTCATTATTAATGGCTCTTAAATCTTGCAATAATCTCCATTTACCAGATTTCTTTTTAATGACAAAAATGGGAGTATTATGGGGAGATATGGAAGGTTGTATATGTCCTTCCGCTAATTGTTGTTTGACCAGATCATGGGCTACTTGTATCTTTTCTTTAGTCAGGGGCCACTGAGGAACCCACACTGGTCTTTCTGATTTCCAAGTAATTTTTATTGTCTCAGTGGCTCTTTCTGAAAATCCAACCCATGTCTGTCTGTTCCTTGATCTATTTGAATTGGTGCTGCTATACCTTGTCCTTGTTTTCCTAATCTTTTTTCTTTCCTAAAACCTTGTCTAGCCCTAGTAGTGGGCGCATTAGGATTGATGTTATTTGTTAACGTCAAACCTAATTGATCTAGGACATCTCGTCCCCATAAATTTATAGGAAGATGATCCAATACATATGGCTGTATAGTTCCCTCACAACCTTCAGGATCCTTCCAATCTAATATCATTGCACTTCTATGGGGATTAGTCGCCACTCCTAGGCCTCGAAGCGTTTGAGTGGCTTGTTGTAATGGCCAATGTTTTGGCCATTCCTTACTAGATATGATGCTAAGGTCTGCACCTGTGTCCAGTAGCCCATTAAAGTCGTGTCCTTGAATATTTAGTTTTAACATTGGGCGAGAATCTAAATTTAAAGACAACATAGCCCAATCTACACCTGTGGAGCCTAATCCCCTGGAACCTCTTTTTACACTATGACTAGGAAATTTATTATGTAGGCTGGGTATTATTAACAACTGTGCTATTCTGTCTCCAGGTGAAATTACTGATATACCTCTTGGAGAACTAGCTATAATTTTTATTTCACCTACATAATCGGGATCAATTACCCCGGGACTTATCATAAGTCCGTTTAATGTAGATGAACTACGTCCCAATAATAAGCCTACTGTCTCTTGGGGAAGAGGTCCTTTTATTCCTGTGGGAATGATTTGAACACCCAACTCTGGAGTTAGTACTGCTCTGGCAGAGGCGCAGATGTCCAACCCTGCGCTCCCTCGGGTTTGTCTGATGAGGGATTTAATGGACAATGTGTCCTGGGCACTACTCTGATGGTGTTGCTGGGTTCCTCCACTGCCCCGTATATTTGTGGTTGTGGGCCCCGGAGCATTGGGCCCCGCTGTCCGTTTTTTGGCAATGGAGCCTGATGCCTTTCTCCACGATATCGTGGGTAAATACCTGGCCCTTGTCCATTTTTTGATAAGGGAGTACCCTCTATGGTAGTTTGAGAACGGCATTCATTAGCCCAATGTCTCCCTCTACGGCATCGTGGGCAAATACCCGGTATTCTATTTCTTTGATACCTAGTTTTGTTAAACCCTCCTCCTATGGGGCAAGTCCTTTTAAAATGTCCTGTTTGTTCACAATCATAGCATGTTTTTGGCCTGGCATCTAAAGCCTGTTGTACTGCAGCTGCCAAGACTTGCCCTTGTTCATTAATATCTCTACATAATTTAATATATGTGTTTAAATCTTCATGTCTCCATGGTCTAATAACCTCTCTGCAGCAACGATTTGCTTGGTCATAAGCCAGTTGTTTTATTAATGGCATTGCTTGTTACGTATCCCCAAAAATTTTGGCAGCCGTTTGAATTAGCCTATCTACAAAGTCAGCGTAAGGTTCATTAGCTCTCTGTATTACCTTAGATAGCTGACCTTGTAAATCTCCATGTCTTTGTAAAGTCTTCCATGCCCTAACTGCATCTGCAGCAATTTGTGCATATATAGCAGGATCATATTCAATTTGTTGCCGCTGACCCTCATAAGGTCCTTTTCCTAGCAACATTTCTAAATTTCTTTGAGGGTAACCGGCTGCTGCATTTCGCCTAGCTGTCTCTGCACAAAATTCCTCATTGGCAACCTTCCATAACAAATATTGTCCTCCATTTAGCACCGATTTACACATGCTAGCCCAATCTGCTGGCGTCATGTCCAAGTTAGTAATGGACTCGACCATGCTCACCGTGAAGGGAGCTTGGGGACCATAGGTTGTTACAGCCTCCTTTAACTGCTTCACTGTTTTAAAATCTAAAGCACGGTGAATTCGCTGCCCTCCTACCTGTTCAAGTACAGGGCATGCTAATCTTTGAGGTCCTGTCTCAGGATCCCATTTATCAACTATGGGGTTTGAGGGCCACTCAGCTGTCTCTATTGGTGGGGCTGTTGGTTGAATTAAACCCTCTTGTGATAAAACGGAGTTAGTAACAGCCTCCTGTTGTGGCCTTTTTCCTAACAACCCCTTTTCCTTTAAATTTTCTTCCTCTGTCTGACTAGCTCGAGAGACCTTCTCTTTTGCTTGATCTAAAACGTCTTTCTCCATGTTCTGAACCTCTAACAATTTACTTAACATCTTTTCAGTTTGTTTTAATCTACTATAAAGATAACACAACCCAATAAGGTAACACAAAACAAAACTGAAATTGAATGAAGCAAAAACGGAATAAAAAATCGTTGTATCAATTTTCTCTTCCTCAGGGCCGACAAACTTCAAGCCTTTAGTCAACCATTTTTTCCAGTTTGCCTGAGAAATTTCTAGGGATAGGCAGCTTGAAACAAAAACAAAATAAATCAAAAGGAGAACACATTGTTTTTTGAAATGGTCACCCATTCTCTCGCCTTCCCTCAGGGGCGAGCAATTTCACTTACCCCCAAGCTTCAGGCGTTCCGCGTACGAGCCACCAGATGCCACAGTCTCTCGGCTGGGCACAAATCACGTGTCTCCACACAGCTTGTAGATTCAAACAGCAATTCTTTATTCCCGAACTCACACCGGCCGTCTACAAACACGCTCTGGGGGAATCCACGTTCTGTTCCCAAATCCACACTCTGCCCTGATCCACTCTCTCCCAAATCCACTCCGCATGGGCTTCTGTCTCCCAAAATATACTGTCTGACCCTAAGCACTCAAGAGGAACTCAGCAGCAGGATACGCCCTATTCCAAAAGAGGAACACCCTAATCTCCTATTATACTAAACCGCCCTATTCTAAAGGGGAAACACCCTACTCTCCTATTATGCTAAACTGGATCCTGCCCTGGTCCTTGAGCAAGGTCACCTTTCAGAAGTCCTTCCACTAGACAGCATGGGAGTAAGCTGGCAAGGAATTTGTCATACCTACTTGGCTGATGGCTCCCAGCAAGTCTCTGACTTTATTTGCCCCCTCTTTTTGACAAAACATCCCAGTTTTCTAAGTATGTGAGCACAGAATTCATTGTCTCTTCCTCTAAAAAGCCATTTGTTTTCAGCCTCAAGATGATCTTATTCTCTTGGGGGAAAGCAGCCATTAGTATTAGAGAAAACAGTTTGTAGAAATGTGTGATACCCAGCTTTGGATACCATAAGAAAATACCTGAGATAATGAAACTATAAAGAGATAAGGTTCACATTGGAGGTTTCAGGCCAAGATCCATTGGCACTGTTGCGCTGTCCCTGTGGCAAGAAAGACTGTCTTGGCACAGGAGTGTAAAAATGGTGGAGAAAAAACTCCTAACTTCATGGCTTGGGAACCAAAGAGAAAGAGGAGGAGGCAGGGGTCCCTCTGTCCTCTTCAAACTCACACCCTCAGTGACCTAAGACCTCATAGTAGACCCTAGGACTTACAGGCCGGACCACCTCCCAATAGTACCACACTGAGGACCAAGCCTTCACCACATGGACATTTGGAGTCACTTAACTTCCAAACTATAGCATAGTTCATCTGTTATAACCCATATTCTCACAATATCAAATATAAAATAAAAATTGTTCATTTAATATTTGCTTTGAAAATTATTGAGGAATTTATTTGTGAGAGATCAAGAAATGCCATTCCAAACTATGGAAGGTTACTGAGCTGAAGACCAGAAGCAGCACATACAGAGACTCTTTCTGGCCTCCCTTGGTTTTCCTAAAAGCAGGAACTGTATAGACAACAGGTATGATGACCCCTCTCTACCAGGAAGGACAAATATTAGAGGCTCATGAAGACAATGTTAGAGGCTCATGGCCTGGCAATGACACCAAAGACATGTTCACTATCCAGGATTTTATAGCCCATTCATTGCTTTCCCTCCAGTTGCAGCCTGTCTTGTGACTATTCTAAAAAATATACTGCTCTTTATTGAAGATAATATGTAAGTGGAAATTAAATTCACCACTGAGGACTATTCATTCTCTCTCCTGTATATGTATATGTGAAATATACATGTTTATAAGCTTTTCTTTATTTTCTCTTGTTATTCTATATTCTTAATGAAACAGATTCCAAGGATTATACTTAGACCGTATATATTCAATAAATTTAAACCCCTATCATGTCCAGTAGGATGACAAGCTTTGCAGAAAAGAAATATTTTCATCTACTATTTAAAACCATTGTGAACGCATAAAAATATTCTCTCACTGATTATGTAAAAGCTATTGCTTTTATTTATTTATTTATTTTAGTTGTAGGTGAACACAAAATGCCTTTATTTTGTTTATTTATTTTTATGTGGTGCTTAGGATCGAACCCAGCACTTCACACATGCTAAGCAAGTGCTATACCACTGAACAACCTCAGCCCTAAAATACTATTATTTACAATTATGTTATCGACATTCTAAATATGAAGACTGAGGTTGGAAGAGATTATGTGGTTTTCCCAAGGTTATGGAAGTAATAAAAGCCAAAACAATTCTGTAATGGAAATTCATATAATTACAAAACACCCACATGTTGCCTTCCAACAATGCCAAATTACCTTAAAAAGCTTGTGTGTTTGTACTGGAGAACATATAACACGAGGTGAGGAGTATGTTCTGAGAGAGACAGAATGTAATCATTACTGCAATGTTTATATAATAGCCAAGTTATTATTTTTAATTAAGAGGGTCAAGATTCTGGCAGCATATTTGGCATATGTATTTTCACCCTAACACGTAAATTTTCTGCTCAGCCCCTCTGTCAGTCCACAAAGTAAGATAAGATAAACTAGCCAAGTAAAATCTATAATCAATGACAATATACCTATGTGATTTATGCCACAAGATTTTAAAACTTTATGTGGCTCCAAAACTTTAGATCTTCATTGACTGAAAAAAATAAACCAAAAGCATAATTTAAAAACAAAAATTTCAAAAGTAATTACAATGTCAACCTTCTTTTTTTAACAGTAATGAAAAAGGAAAGGGCTTCTTGATGTTCTACATTTGTTTGTGCCTGGAGATTAATTTTAGAAAAAAAGAGGCAGTCATATTTCAAATGTTAGCAGATAATGAGAAAGCGACAGCTTGTACAAATACTGCTGTATGATTTTTAATTTGATTATGCATTCTATTGCAGGTACTCATTGATCATGGTAGCGTTTTCATTATTGTTATTTAATGCAATGAGCTTCACATTAGAAAAGCAGAGGACTCGTTTGAATTTCACTGTTAAAGCAGAGAAACAAACAAAAAAATGATTTGGAAAAGTTTTATTTGCCATCTATTGAAGGTCTGAACCAGTCATTATGTAAATTTGACTCCTTAAAATTAACCTTTTTAAGATAGGTTAAACTGGTTTGTTATATTCTTAGATCTTCATGGAGTTCCTATTTATGGTTCCAATTCACTTCTAGACACCAAGGACAAACTACCTTACCTCGTGCGTGTGTTTATATATATATTGCATGATGAGCCTAACAAATATATATTGAAAGGAAGAAAAAAAACAAAAATAGAGTTTGTAATAGGCAATATAGTTTACCGAATGCCCTTTCAATGAAATACTCAAGTCCTCAACGTTTATCTAATCTTATGGGGAGTGTGACTGTCACTGGCTAGCCTATTATAAACATTTATAGAAATACAAGCTAATTCTTAGAAAAATGATAGCAATGCAAATATCTCTGTTCCATAGATATGCAATTTGATTTTGGCTATCTAAATGCAATAGATCCTTGTTCCATGGAAATATTGAAACAGCTGTTGACCGGTGACGAGTTCTTGCTTCCCCAATGTTGAAGAATAACACCAAAGAAGCATGCCGAGGCAAGGTCAGAGTAGAAATTAGAAGTTTATTAAAGGACAGCAGAAAAGACTTCTCCCCGAGGAAGAAGGGGACCCAAAAGGTGGGAATCAAAGTGCGGTTGTTTCCCCTTTTTATAGTTTTGATGATGGAATGTAGGTTGAAGGGGTTAGGACACAGGTGGGCCCAATTATCTCCTTTTGGGATGGGCTTATCATTTCTCTAGGATGGGCTATCTCCAAATCTGTTGGGGGCTGTTTCCTGAGCTCCATTAACATTTCTTTGAGGTGGACTTTGGCCTAGGGCCTTTTAAGGACTTCATTAACATTCCATGAGTTGTCCTGTGTTTTCCCTGAGTCATTCCCAGCATGGCCTCCATTTTAGATTTCACTTGATATTAGACCCGATTTACCTAACGACACTGACTACCTAACTTTAAATGTGGCTTCAATACCATATTTTCTAAATAATTTTAATATTAGTTTACTATATATAAATTCTTTTTTTGATTTCTCCTTTATTGCTGGGAGCCATCAGCGAAGTAGGTATGACAATTTCCTTGCCAGCTACTCCCATGCTGTCTAGTGGAAGGACTCCTGAAAGGTGACCTTGCTCAAGGACCAGGGCGGATCCGTGTTTAGGGTGTCCCCGGTTTAGCATAATAGGAGATTAGGGTGTTCCCCCTTTAGAATAGGGCGTATCCTGCTGCCTGAGTTCCTCTTGAGTTTTTAGGGTCAGACAATATATTTGGGAGACAGAAGCCCAGGAGTGATTTTGGGCAGAGAACGTGAATTTCCCCAGAACGTGTTTGTAGAAGGTCAGTGTGAGTTCAGGAATAAAGAATTGCTCTTTGAATCTACAAGCTGTGTGGAGGCTCGTGATTTGTGCCCAGCCGGAGTCTGCGGCACTTTGTGATGTAAGGGTCCAGCTCCATGCAATTGGCAGAAGGGGTTTTATTGATTCAGCATGCTGAGGCTCCAGGCTCACTCAGGAAGATAGAGCAGCCCAGAGCCCCGATCAGAGGTCAGGGAGAGCTTAAGTACACTTTTTTGGAGAGGGCAGGGGGCTTTGCATACATCAGAACAAATCATCATGAGGCGCGGGAAAATTGAACAACAACTCTGAGACCTGGTTAGCACATTTGTTGGCGGGAACAGATTGGACAGGGGTGATTGGTTACTTCTAAGTGGGGTGCACATTCAAACTGATTTGGGACTTGTAATGTCTACGTGCCATTTTACACAGAGTCCCAGGTTATTAGACAACCAGAGGAGCCAGTGAGAATGTTTACTGGGCAGCTCGGGTATTGTCCTAACAGCTACAGGGATTACAGGTTTCCGTGGGTAGCAGAGGAATTGTAACAATACTTAATCTTTTACTCTTTAACCCAAGCCCTGCAGTTAGAATCTTCACAATGTCCGGTCCTTTACACTTTAACTCTGGCTCTGCGGCTTAGAATCAGCTTAGAAATTTTACCTTTACAATGACAGTTATAACATCTTACTGACTCCCTCAATCAATGAGATAAATAAGTTCTTGAACACATTAGTTTGAGTTCAGCAGAAAAGTAAATATTTGGCCTGAGTTTGTGACCCAGTGGTAGAACTCTTCCCTAGTATGCACAAGGCCCTGGGTTCAATCCCCAACACTGCAACAAAATAAATTGTAAAACTTTCTCACACACATGATAGGCAAGCACTCTACCATTGAACTATATTCCTAGCCTGACTTTACCTTTGTATTAAGTATTTAATATTTTTAGGTTGTATTTACAAGTAAGAATAAAGATTGATATAAAACTGGTATACAATATATTACAAAAAGATTTTCAACGTACACTGGGTGAGTTTAAAAAATGTTATGTCATTTTATTTTAGTTGAGTTTCTTGCTTATATATAATTGTGTACTGGCATTAAAGAAACTTCATTTCTCTGTAATATAAATTATATCTAAAAATAATAATTAATTTATATGTGTGTTTTTGTTGGAAAACCCATCTTTTTCAATTAAAGTAACTGAAAACATTTTTGGTATAAATTATACTATCATATTGCAAT
This sequence comes from Callospermophilus lateralis, assembly GCF_048772815.1. Taxonomy (NCBI): domain Eukaryota; kingdom Metazoa; phylum Chordata; class Mammalia; order Rodentia; family Sciuridae; genus Callospermophilus; species Callospermophilus lateralis. The sequence continues at coordinate 1,083,594 of NW_027510154.1, forward strand.
TTATTTTAATTCACAGGGGATTACATAATTATTTAAATTAAAATATTTCTTAAATTCTAGTTTGTTGTTTCTTCATTATTGATATTTTAGTATATATGCTACCAACTAAATTATATGTTTGAAAATTAAAAAAATTCACTTTACTTCATAGTACTAAGAGAAGTCTGATTGTTCCTTTTACATTCCGAAGTCCACTAAAACACCATTAAAACAACATAATTATTATAAACCCAGACAGAGTAATAAGAGCACCGAAATAATTTTAAAATTAAAATGTTCTATTCTGTTGAAAGAACAAATCCTAAATATTTAAAAATCTAAAGTAAGTATGTTGTTGTCTGGCCAAAGTTCATTTATTTTTAAATGTGGGGATGATAGCAACCTTTGACAGATCTGAACCACTTTCCTCAATCATGTTCTCTTGATATAATTTGTGCTAAAGTTTTTTGTCACAATTACCTAAATAACTGACTGAATTACAAAATATTCTTTACCAAAATACAAACATTCAAATGTGTGATTCAGTTATATATAGCCTATTCTATATTTTTGTTGTCTTGATTGCTTGACAATTTAAACTTTCTCATATTCCACACAGAAACTAACATGTAAATACCTCAATTTCATTTAAAATACCTTTATTTTATAAGCTTATTATTTACTTTCCCTCTTTCATAGAAATTCTCTTTTTAATTTTTTTTGTTTTAATTAGTTACACACTGACCTTGATATATCATACATTTGAATCATATAGGATATAATTTCTCATTTTTCTTAGTGTACAGATTGCAGAATCATATTGGTCATGCAGTCACATATATACACACAGTAATAATAATGTCTGTTTCATTGTACTATTCTACAAGGGACCCTCAAGTTTCCATGTCCTCTGCCTTTACCCAGTTGAATTATTAATTGTGACCACCTGATGTCACCACTCTCTTTGAAAAAGCAACTAGCTAGAGGATAAAAGGAGAAACATACTGATAATTACATAATTTATTAAATCTAAAGCCAACACTTTCTGTGAGGAATCATTTAGATGCATTAATATTTAATTAATAATGCATTTACTGCTTAAAGATGATTATACACCTCACACATGAGGATCAAGCTTTGATAAACATTTTCCTTGTCAAAGAGTTTTATGTTAGGATTTCTGAATGACTTCCCTTCAAATATTTAAGGAAAGAAAGATTTCTACAGCTACGACTGTGTTGTTTCTCCTAATGACAATATTAAAATTAACAATCTCATGTTCATTTCCTAAAAAGTACATGGAAAGTACTGAACAGTTTATTTTATATCCTTATTGCCCTTAAAGTTTATTAACATTAGAACACATTTTTAATTGCTATAATATTATTTGTTAAATATAATTATGAAAGCACCCATCATACACTGACTTAAAAACATTAAGACATTGTAAAATATATGTATTTATTTATTCATCCATTTATATAACACATATTTATTGAGACTAACAATGAAAAGTACTGTATCAGATACTTAACCTACATCCGTGAATAAAGTAAAAGCAGACAAATTCCCCAGCATTGGTAGAACATCATGCTAGTAGACATGTAAAAAAATTATCATTAACAATAAACAAGGCACTGACTGAAAACAAGTGGCTTATTTCTAAAATCAAATATTTTGACTCCATCAGAAGCTTTAGGGAATTATACGTTACTTTTAATACCTCTGGAACTCCAAATCAACCAATATTCTCCATAGAGGAAGTAGCCTTTTTTAAAACTTAGCCTATGAAACCATTCAGATGAATAACATGGTGTATTAGCATGCTACAGTTACCAGTTCCAGATTGTGTGGTGTACTTTCACTCCTCCAATTTTATCTCATTTTCCTGAGCCTTCAACAATCCAAAAGTATTTAAGAAAGAAACTAGATCAAACAGAAATAGTAGGAAGGCAAAGAGAGAGGAATCATGAATGTTTAGTCAGATCTGCTTCCCTGAAGCAGCTGCTAGCACACTACAGAGGTTTGCTAATTTTACATCTGCTGCTCACATTTTAGAAACCTCTTTTACATAGAAAGCCTTACCCCCTGCAGCATCAAAATTGTCATCCCTCTTCTCTATTGTGTCCTTGAGGGACACAAAGTTGATCAATGTATTTGTTGAGAATTTCACGCTTATGAAATGTGAGAAAAATAAACAGAAATAAAAAAGGCACAGGTCATGATACCCTGTTTTTGTGCAGCACTATCCTAAATTTAAGACTTAAACTCAGAAATGAGTTATATGTATATATATATATATATATATATATATATATATATATATATATATATATATATCATATATTAAAAACTCATATGTTTACTTACTTTATTCCCAGAGAAGTAGGTTTCTTTCTTTCTTTTTTTCTTTATTCAGATTTAAGCTTGTTTCTTTCTTTTAGAAAAATTTGTCTTACATCTGTTCTTTGCTACTGGTAGACTCTCTTTTTTCCAACCCAAATCGTGGGGTTAGAATGGAGTGTGAGAGATCATTACCATGTCATCCACTAAGTGTTTTTTGAGTTAAAGCAGCTACTCTGAGACACAGACAGGTTGACTGGGGTTATTTCCAATCACCTAATAAAAAAGAAAGCCTGTTCTTTCTTTTTTTTCCGTGCCTCAGTGATGCCACCGCATTTTTCCATTTTAGATATGACTGGGGAAGGGAAGAAATGCCACTATGAATTTTCCTCCAAACCAAATCAAATAATGTCCTGTCAATTTTTGCGTTCTACTGACTTCAGAATGCACAACATCCATGTGAGATACACGTGGGCCATCAAAGAAACACATGGAAGGCCACTCCAAACCCTTTGCTGTGTAAAAGTGCTAGCTTTCCTTCCTTCGTCATCTGCTAATTTTAGCATGTCCATTTTTCTGCATTGCTCACATTGACTGAATGTCCAAATCTCAAATTGTAACAGAAATGAAGGAGAAAAACACATATTTTAATGCAATGTGCATGTGCCAGATTGTTGGTAGCAATCTTGAACCTGACAGCTCCCTAACATTGGCATAATGAAGTTGATAAAATAGAGAGAAAAGTCTCTAAGATTTTGACTCTCTGAGTAATTAATGATTTATCACCTTCACCTTCGATACCAATTATTATAGTTCTGAAATGGCTTATGGAAGCTCCAATGCAAATATTTTTTAGAAAACTGAGACCTATTTAGAAATGTTTATTTGTACATGTCACTTTTATTCAAAATAAAATATTCATAGATTATCATAGAATTTCAGAGTCTAGGCTCTGTACCAGGCATCCAAGAACCAATTATTGATTACTTTTAGGAAAGATGAAAAATCTGGCTTAACATGTTTTTTAAGTGAACATTACTTCTTAGAGTCTGCAATTATATTTTCTTTTCTGGAAATGCTAAATGATGGGTCAACAAAATCTATATCTGCATACCAAGAAGGCTGTTGAACATGAAGATGAATATGCTTATCTCTAAACTTTCTCAGAATACATAGTGGAGAATTTTGTAATAATGAGTGAGTTTAACTTTCTCTGGGAAGAAACACTCTACCCAGGTAAAAGCAGAAGATAAGATGTTGTTATGCAACATAGTTCAAGTTGAGAGATCTCACTTACAAAGTCAATGCAAACTTATGTGAATAGACACATTGTTTTACTAGAAAAAAATAAATATTTAGATGCTGTTGCTATATCCTTTCTTTGGATGACTAAAAAAAAAAACCTACCTATACACCACCCTATCACTTCTTTTCTCTTTCAAATCCATTTATATTCTTTCAAAGAGCACAAAGGAAAGGAAAAAAATTGTTTAGAATCCTCTGTAAAAATAACAATCTAAGTCTAAACATTAATAATCCCTCCAAAATCTTGTGTATATCATATTCTTCCCTATATGTTAAATAGGCTATAGTAAAAAAGGCATTAAAACAGAAATGCACACACACATACACACACACACACACACACACACATTACTTGACAGGTTAACGCAAACAAAACATTTAAGCAAAGATTGAATTTTGTAATTTCAACATTGTTTTTTTAATATTCTTTCTTATTGTTTTAATGCAATAAATTCCATACTAAAGGTGAGAAATTTTAAGGCACAATATTACAACATGTTTTGATCACAGTGAAGTGACAAAATCTTGTCAAATATGTTGAAAACTACAGCTAAATTATGATAGGCGTATTGAAGAATTGTGAGATTTGAAGGGACATTCTGAGCACTGTAATTCAAATTGCACACATTGCAAGAGTCCTTTAAGGTTTTCAAGAAGCATTTTCAGTGTCTACATGAATACTTGAACAGGTGAGACTCTCTTTTGAACTTTTTTCAGTGTTAGGTATTATTAGTTACATTAAACTGAGATTCCCCACCCCTTAACAACTTTCAACCCTAGTCCCACCCAGTTGCAGCTAGCAGCATCCTCTAAGTCCTGCCAGTAGCTCTAGTTTTGTCTCTCAGAACAAAACTACAGGGCATGAGCTTCCTCCCAACTCCTCAGTGCCCAAAGACAACTGTTCTCTTTCTGTGTGCTGCTGTCCTTTGTGAGCTAGATTGTGTTTGCTTTCTTTAGTGAATCCACAGATGCAGCTGCCATTCCAGCATATCCATGCCTGAAAAGCTTTTTTTTTTTTTGTTAAAAGTTGATAATTCCATTGCCATCCTACTTAATAACTTTGAGCAGCTCTTAAAAGAGAGAACTTGTAAGTCCTATAAATATTTTGGTGGAATGTTTGGGCATTACGATGTTCTTTGTTTTCTCTGAATGTATTTCTCACAGTGTTGGGTAATATTTTAGATGACTTTGTGTCATAGTTGCTTTTATTGTTGTTTGATCATGATTGACAGGAATGCATCTAAGTTTCCACATTATGATCATGATTGACAGGAATGCATCTAAGTTTCCACAAATCTAAGTTTCCACATTTCCTATGGCTAAATGTTGAAATCTGAAGGTGCATTGCTGATGGGAAGATAACATAGATTTACACTGTCTGCATACTGAAGTCAAGGGCTACGGATTTTAAGAGAAGATTCAGTTGACTATCTTCTTCCCTTCAGTACTAATCTAATTTTTCTGCTTAAAAGAGTGAACATTCAGACTGTAGTAATGCCAATCATTCTGTAGGTGAGGAAAACTTTGAAAAAGGAAAACCCTAAGTTAAGATTATAGCTACCAAATGCTTTTCTTCAATGAAGTGTGAAAGACACAATAAGGTAGTGAGAATGAGTGGGAGTGAGGATGATGAGCTGAACTGTCAGTACCTCATTTACTGCCAGCAGTACTGTCTGGCCTCCAGAAAGCCTCAAAACAAACTTGTAGGCAGCTTGATTGTAGAGCACTTACCTGCAAGGCCTCAGGTTCAATCCCCAGCTCAGCAAATAAAAAACACCAGTTGGCAGGAATGACTTTGATCTTTTATTTCCACCATTGTCATTAATCCCTATCCTATTTTTGCATGTGTGTTTATTTCAGAAAGTTGAAGGACAGCTTCATCGATGTCAATTGGCTGCTTGACAGTGTAAGGATTTCATAACTTTTCCTCATATGTCTTTAGTTTGAAACCAGTGTGAACATTTTGCTTTGAATACTTATTAAACAGAATTAGTCAAAGGCATCCCCCTTTTATGTAGAATATCTGTTTTCAGAGTTTTACATTGACAAAAGAAATAACTATATTATTTAGAAACTCATCATCACAGAGACTGAAGCCTTTTCCTTGTTGAGATAATTGATTAGATCAATAATGTACAATAATCCAGGCCAATGTATTTCTTTCACAGGAATACAACCGGCTTAAATTAATCAGGAATTCAGTACCTTTTGCCCTGTATGACAAAACTGAAAATAAAGAACAAATAAATAAAACAAGATTTTTAAAAATAAATGAGAAGAAAGAAAGGTTATAACACGACTGCAGAAGCAAAGATTGGAGAAGCACATCCCGAATGTTTTTAAGTCCAGCTCCACACTGCACTAATACATGCAGAATCTTTCTGCAAATCAAAATGTGTTTTGTAGTTGTTTCCCTTATGGAAAAATTGAAGACAGTTTTAAAAAATCATATACACAAGATTAGCTCTAAAGTAATCTGCTTTGCAAGTTCTCTCTAAATTATTGTATTACTGAAACCTTTGACTAAACAAAACAATCATCATTTTAGTGAAAAAGTAAAAAATAAGATAAAATTCTAATTACAGTTGACAAAAATATATTGCTATCATGTGACTTGTTCTTATCCCATGACTCAATGTACTCAGACTATTAATCTTTTTTCATCAAAACAAAAGTATTTTTTTCAAAGCCAAAAAAAAAAAAAACCTTTTGGATCAAAATATTTTAATAGAGGCTACTGCCATCACATAAAGGAAAACTATCAGTTATAATAAATATTTCCAAATGTTTACTCACTGTAACAAACTTGGTTCTTTTTTATTTAACATTCTATGTTCATCTTTTTATGTTCTTTCAGCTAATTTAGATATAAGAACTGTTTCATAAGTTCAATTGTAATACTTTTAATATCATTGGACATTGTTCCCTCAAATTCAATATTTAATTAACAAGAGTGAATCTGTGCCCCACTTTGTGCCCCACAACTGGCAGCAGCAGACCAGAAGATGAGGGTAGGACACTTGAAAGCTTACTGTTATATCCTACTGACTTTCTATTTCATTTCTTTGGAAGTGAATTATGACTCCAATAATATGCTTTTGGTAAAAAAAAAATGATTTCTGGCATCTTGTGGGGGAGGATCTGAAGAGGTTTTAAATTATATTTTGTCATGAAAATACACATCTTGTCATCTTTCTTTAGATGTTAGAATCTTTCATCTTGCTTCAAAGTTCAGATTGATCTGTAACCTTTTTTTGAAAAAAAATCATATGTCAGACACTTTGATGTGTTGTGCATAGTTTTGCTCAGGAAGCTATAGGGCTTCTGGCAGACCATAACTGAGAAATGCAATTGAATTTTATACACTATCTGCTGACCTTGGGATGGTATCGGATGCCCTGGGAATCAGACTGTCCTACTTTCAGCTTCTCTGGGCAATTCAATGACATATTGACTTGGCTTATGTTCTGCAGATGAAGTTTACACAAGCAAGATGAACTTCTTCGTTTCCTAAACTCTGATGGATGTTCTGAGAAGAAACCTTGGCTCATTGACTAGAACCAATGAATATTTTAATTTCCAAAGACTGTCATGCTCTTTTGGTCTCTCCCTTTCTCAACTTACCCTGTGCAAAAGTATCTTGTAGTCAATGTCATTTCAACAACTAATTTAACCAGCATTTACAAGTGTACCAGCTTTATTGGTTAAATACTGGGATGAATAAAACTCTTGAGTGCAGGACTATAGAGACAACATTTTGCGAATCCCCCAAATTAAATGATTTCTGTGATGTCTTAAGGCAAAATCTTATGACTTTTGTTTCATCCATTTTGGAAGAAAAAAATGGTTTTCTTGAAGGATGTCCTTGACTGAGCAAAAATGATAGCAAGTACTGTAGAATATAGGAGATGGCCTCAAGAGAAATCCCAAGGGAACAGTTGAAGGTTTGAGGAAGAAGTGTAAGATACGGGGAAGATTGTAGGCTTGAAACTGACTCAGTGAATGAGTGCCGTAGTCTGGATGCAGAAAAATAAGCAGGGGGTGATGAACAACTTGTGTACATTGATACAGCAGGAATGGGAGCCATTTATTGTAGGACAACAGAGGTATTTATCCATTACACACAGCTTTCTAATTAACATAAACTAGATACAGCAGTCAACCAATAAGAAATCTCAACACTTAATGGCTCACTGGAGTTACTTCACAAACCACTCCCTCTGGCAAAATGCCAGGTGCCATCCAGACTTGTTTACAGACTCTAACAAATGAGGGAGGGCAATGTTATGGGGCAGCTGAGGAGAACATAAGGCCATGTGCAGACAACAGCATGGCTGCATATTTCTTCCAGCCACATTTCACCATCTAGTTTATAGGTAGGGAGTAAGGAGAGAAGAGGATGTTACCAGGGTTGGGGAATATTCAAGTGATTAAGAAGCAAGGAATATAAAACTGTTATAAAAATAATTACCCATAAAATTTAACATACGTTAGGAAGGATGTAAAGCCATGGACTGGGGAGGTTAAAATGGAAAAATAATAGAATCAATCTATGATATTCCTATTTGTGTGAGAGAGTTTGTGTGTATATGTGTGTGTATTGTTAGAATAGTAGAATGGGGGTACCAAAAAGAAACAACAGAATATATTGTGGTTAGGTTTATTCAGTTACTTAAAATTCATAATATGAAGTCTACAGCTATTGGTGATGATGAAGAAGAGAATGATGATGAACAAGAACATATGTATGTACAACATGATCATGTATCATTTATGTTTTCGAAGGAATCGACGTACTACTTTCCAGATTGGCTGCACCAATTAGCAGTCTCACCAACAATTTATGAGTATGCCTTTTCCTCTCACATCTTTGCCAACTCGTATTGTTCTTTGTATTCTTCATAACTGCCATTCTGACTGGAGTGAGATAAAGTCTTAGAGTAGTTTTGATTTGTATTTCTCTAATTACTAGAGATGATACACATTTTAAAAATATATTTGTGGATTGATTGTATATCTTCTTCTGAGAAGTGTCTGGTAAGTTCTTTTGTCCATTTATTGGTTGGGTTGTTTGTTTTTTTGGTATTAAGTTTTTTGTGTTCTTTATATGTCCTGGAGATGAGTGCTCTATCTGATGTGCATGTGGTAAAAATTTGCTCCCATATTATCAGCTCTCTCATGACCTCATTGATTTGTTTTGCTGAGAAAAAGGATTTTAGTTTGAATCCATTCCCTTTATTGATTCTTAATTTTATTTCTTTCACTTTAGGAGTCTTTTTAAGTAAGTAGGGGCCTAATCCAGCATAAAAAAGATTTGGGACTACGTTTTCTTCTATTAGGGCATAGAATCTGGTTTAATTCCTAGGTCCTTGATCCATTTTGAGTTAGAGAGGAGGGGGGCATGAGAATGGAAAAAAAGGTAGAATGGGATGGACATCATTACTCTACATACATGTATGATTGCATGAATGATGTGACCCTACTTTGTTTACAACCATGAAGTAAAAAAAAAAATGTGCTCTATTTGTGTACAATGAGTCAAAGAGCATTCTGCTGTGATTATAACTGATTACAACAAATACATTTTAGAAATTAAAAAAAGAAAAAGAGAAGACATTGCAGAGGCTTCTACCCCCAAACAGAGAGGGTTTTCTTTAGAAACTATCCCACTGTTTCCACATAATTTCTTTACTTTTAGAATGATCAATCCCAGAGAAGATGGATGGGGATATATTGAGCTTAAAACAGGAAAATAACATTATAACAAAGGTTTATAGCAGTTCAAATATACTAGAAGGAAAGTCAGTGCAAATAGACAAGAAACAGGGGCATATTCCTTGTGGGTTTTTGAACAAGACAGCAAAAATATGAGAGCAAAAATCCAACCATTGATTGAATTGAGTATGAATTCCCAAAATACAGGATTTAATGACCTAAGAGAGACTTCAAGATATTGGGAAAACTTTCTACTACAATGTCCCCTGGAAGCTAGGAAACACAACTTGCTACTGCAATGACCACTTAAAAGTGAGAAACAAACAAACAAACAAACAAACAAACAAGCAAACAAACAAAAACAGCCAGAAACAAGTGAGGGGAGAATATCAGAATTGCCCTAGGAGAAAGAAGTAAAAAAAAGGTTTGAAATATGGGCTCTCTGGAATGGACTTATTATATAAGGTAAGAAGATCCCTCTAAGTTGTATGCTTGGTGGGAGAGATTGGTGAGTCACTATTCATTAAGATCATGAAGTAAGGATCATTGGTATCACCAGGCTCTCCTTTGTAGAGAATGGATAATGTAAGAGAGACAGCAACACAGCTGGATGAGGGTGCCCAAAATGACAGAAGTCAGGCATTAATTATTGTTATGACTGGTCAATCAAAGAGGTCTAACCAACAAAGATTTGTAAAGATGTTTAATAGATTATAGGCTTCCTGGGGACAAAACAGAAAGATAGTTGGGAAGTATGCTATTTAGTTTTCCCAAAGTGGCATGCTGGTCACTGTGAGCATTACACATGCAGCATTCAGAGCTTAACATCTATCTGTGTCAAACAGGTTTAATTTTCACAGGCACAATAACTAGCCCAGTCTTGATACTGGGGAGTTCATACTATGAGCTTATGTTTATCTTAGATATCATGGGTGCTTTAGTTCATGTGTTAGTAATGTCATTTTGCCATATAGAGTTAGGAAAATGCATTTAAAAATTAATGAACTCATAGTAATGTTTTGAATGTATATCTAATATTAGAGCATTCTTACAAAATTTTCGCAATTTTTATTTGAGTTCTGTATTGTCCTAACACTGAAATCTAATGTTAGAATAGTTACTTGTCTGTTATAGCTATATCTACTTATTCATATATATCATATATATATATATATATATATATATATATATATATATATATATATATATACATGCTTATATCTACTTCCTCACATTCATACACACATACACCACACACATATATATATACACACATATATATACTCACACACACACACACACACACATATATATCTAATGTCAAAGTAATTATAACAATGTTTCTTTGAACAATAAGATAGCAGAATAAAATTTAAAATATGTATGTAGGCATATTTGACTATAAAATATATTCAGCTAAGAATTAACTAAAAATAAAGTCTTTTAAAGTCTCTTGGAGTAATTCCTTATCTAATTTGATTGTGTAAACAACTTGAAAAAAATTATATTCATTCATTTTATCTTCCTTTTAGTTTTTAGGTATTATCTTGTTTTTGTTTATTTTTGTTATTTTGTTTATTTATTCCTGAGTGGATTCATAAACTACATTAATACCACTGTGTTCTATTACCCCAAACTGTTCAAATCTGTTGACTTTTTAAAATTTTCTTATTGAATTGTAATCAAACATTTTAGAAAAATACATGTTCCTGTATATTTTCCACAGGTTCATTTATAAATAATTTGAAAAAAGAAATTTAACACTATAGAAGAACAGAATCTCTTAATAAACACTCAGGCTACAAAATAAAATATTATGATTAGCCACTTCCTGCTTCTCCCAAACACTTCTGTCTCCTGCCTAAAGTTTAACACTATAATTTTTGGGTGGTTTTATTTAGAGACAGGGTCTCACTGAATTGCTAGTGCCTCAAAGGTCCTGAAGCTGGCTTTGAACTCACAGTCCTCCTGCCTCAGCCTACAGAACTGCTGAGATTACAAGCATGCACCACCACACCTGGCTACCACTATCTTTGCTTCTTTGAATACTATATAACAATATTATTTTCATCTATTTTTATGTTATGTTGTTCAATAAGAATTTTGAACATGGTAATATTCCTCATATTGACCTAAGCCATTTTTAATTTTCTTTGCTGTGTAGTGCTGTATTTTATAAATATATCATTAGTCTTGAATTCATTCTATTGTTGAAGCACATTGAGTTTTTCAAGAAGAGTACTTCAAATTTGGTAGATAAATGTCAAATTATCAAATACTGTATGCCAATTTACACTGCCTCAAAACCTTATAAGAGTTCTTTTTCCTTCACAATACTTGTTATTGACAGTCTTTTTCAATTTTAGTCTGTCTGCTTCACTTGTAGTGTTATACAACTGAAGTTTTAAATTGACATTGATGACTAATGTAATTGAGATATTTCATGACCTTGTACATCCTCTCTTTTGAAGTGCCTGTTCAAACCTATTCTGTATTGCATTTTGTACCCTTTACTAATTAATATAAATATGATTACAAAATCTTATAGATAGGAGACTTTTGTGGCTTAGATGTGCTACATTTGCCATCTCTGATCCATGGTAGAACCAAAGAGTACAGAAGTCCAGAAAGACTGCACTGGCCATTTGACTTTTTAGGAAGAACATTGAAAATAGGAATCACTCGTCGAAGAATACTGCGGAGCGGTTTGGATTAGATTAAGAGAAAACGAGGAATGAAGAAAATCAGCCAGGCAAGAAGGGAGAAGGAAAGAACATGGAGACAGGCAGGCAATCTTTTTATCAACACATATACAGAAACTGTATCCTGGCATAACAGTTAAAATAATAATTCTTAAAAAAAAATAAAATGGAATACAACCAGCCTGTCATTGAAGTAGCAATAGGTTCCTTAAAACAAAAATAAAAACAAAAACCCACTATCATAAAGGAAAAGATTGATACAAATGGCTATATTAAAATTAAGAGTGTTTCTTATATTAAAAGAATAAAGAGCCATAACTTCTTAAGATTAATATTCCTATAAACACATTTTACTTTTATTCATAAAGTATATCTTTATTTTCTAAAATATGCTACTTAAGTTTAATAGTTTTTCCCTATTATTCATTGTTCTTTTCTCATTTATTTCAACAAATAAAATAGACATTTTATTTTATTTTACATTTCTAAATTATTTTATGTGTTGGGGCAAAGATTGAATTATTTCTTTAAAGACAATTAAATAAGATCAATAGACTATGATAGCTGCAATTGTCATTCATAACCACATTCAAGCAAAAAAAATATTATCTTTCTGTGCCTAGATTATGGGAAATATTTCTACAAGAAATATGTTAATTTTCTTTAGGCTGCCAATATTTTGATTTTTTTTTGCTTATAACTTTCAATTTGATTCTTGCCCTCTACTTTGGAAAAATACATTTGAATTTCATACTCTTATGCTACAGAGCTTGGGAGTTCTTTTCTTCCTGGGAGATTCCCCCAACCAAAGCAAAGTTGCACTTTAAACACTATTAGTCTTCTAGGACTGTCCTCACAAAATGCCATGTACAGGGTGACTTAAACATCAGAATTTTATTATCTTATTATTCTGGAGGCTAAAAGTCTACATCAAGGTATGTATAGGGTTGCTTTCTTCTAAGTACTTCCAACTTGGCTCGTAGATAGCCATTTTCATGTTTTCATGACATTTTCCTGTTCTATATGTTTATTTCTAAATTTACTTTTCTTATGAGAACACCAGTAATATTGCATGAAAATGCAATCTGATGTCTTCATTTTGTTTAATTACCTCTTTAATGACTACATCTTCAAATATAGTCACACTACAGGATATTAGGAGACTGAGACTTCGGTGTGTAAGTTTTGGAGGAAATAACTCAGCTTGTAAAAGATAAAATGTTTTATTAATTTAAACATAACTTTTATTGTCACACATATGTAGGAGTTCTGATTACTTGTAACTCCCTCACATAAACCCACTAGCTCATCTCCATTTGTCACAAATTAAAATAATAGCCTTAAATTTTAAGGTATATATTCCTATGTGACAAATAGGAACTACTCAAAACTTAAGATTTTTTTTAAGTTCACATGACTTTTCATTTTACTTCTCTTTGGAAATTTTTATTCTTTGTCTAAGACTTCTGTACTCTATTTCTTTCTTTCTTTCTTTTTATATATGACAGTGGAATGCATTACAATTTTTATTACACATATAGAGCATAATTTTTCATATTTCTGGTTGTATACAAAGTATATTCATACCAATTTGTGTTTTCATACATGTACTTTAGATAATAATGCTTTGATAAGCATGCACACAAACACAATTTGTATCCATGAAGCATGTTAATACAGTCAAAAGAGAACTTTATAATTATATATATGTAGGTAATTCACCTTTTCAGATGTATTAAAATATTATTTTATGCTTGGAGTCCAGGCCAGAACCCCATGCAACCTGCCTCCCCTAGAGTCAGAAACTGAGGAACACCGCGCCTGGTGTGGAGAAGATCACCACACTGCAATTCCCCATCCACAAAGTGTGGCTGAATCCAGACCACTTCCACCTTGGGACACTGCAGTCACTGCCATAATCCATGTGGTACTCTCCAATGTGGGACAATGGACAGGGCCATGTGGCAGCTGCCTGTTGCTGTACTGTACACCAATGTGTGCCATCACTGAAGAGGTTGTCTAACACCACTGCAGAGCCCATTCTCCCAACCTCATCTCTCAAAGCAGTTGCATTCATCTTGGGACACCTCCACTGCCATCTTGGGTTACCTCCCTTGCCATCTCCACCACCTTCAATAGGGGCAGATTACACCTTGGGACATGGACTGAGGCTTGGAAGACCAATAGCAAGATATCTACAGACTTGATGCTACATACCACTACCAACTAGGGATGTGGCTACAGCCATATAGAGACAACAATGAGGACCTGAAAGATTATCACCAAAGTCCCTGTGGGCCAGTAGCACCAGAGGTATGCCTACTAGTTGTGCTTACAGTCACTATCCTGTTCAAGAAGCAACAGGGAGCATTGCATGGGATCATCTCTCTTTTTCTTCTTTTTCCTCACCACTACAAACTGTAACATCTTTTGCAAACCTACTGGATATAAGGAAGAAGACAATTTATATCTGATACAACATATCAAAAATCCCTGCAATACTATGAAGACAGTGCTAAGAGGAAAGTTCATTGGGTTGAGCTCACTCATTAAAAGAAGAAAAAGTCAACAAATAACCTGACTTACATCTCAAAGCCCTGGGGGGGGGGGGAGCAAATCAACACCAAAAGCAGTAGAAGACAAGAAATTATTAGAAAATATTTTGAAATTTGATAGTTCAATAAAATAGAAAACCTCAAAGACACCCACAAATTTATCAAGGTATACAGCCTAACCAAATTGAACCAGGAAGATATACACAATTTCAACGGATCAATTTTAAACACTAGTAGAACAGGCCATAAGAAGCCTATCAAATAAGAAAAGCCCAGGACTAGACAAATTCACAATCAAGTTCTACAAGACCTACAAAAAAGAATTAATACAAATACTCCTCAAATTATTTCATGAAATAGAAAAGGAGGAAACCCTTCCAAACTCATTCTATGAGGCCAGCATCATCCTCATACCAAAACCAGTCAGAGAAACATCAAGGAAAGAAAATTTCACACCAATATCTCTGATGAACATAGATGCAAAAATTCTCAACAAAATTCTGGCAAATCACATACAAAAACACATTTAAAAAATTGTGCACCATGATCAACTGGGATTCATTTCAGGGATATAAGATTTGTTCAATTTACAGAAATAAATAAATGTGATTCATCATATTAACAGACTTAACGGTAAGAAGCATATGATTATATCAATTGATGCAGAGAAAGCATTTGACCAAATACAGCAACTTTCATGTTCAAAACACTAGAGAAACTAGGGATAGTAGGAATATACCTCAACATTGTAAAAGATATCTATGCAAAATCCAAGGCCAGCATCATTCTAAATGGAAAAAAATAATGGAAGCTTCCCCTCTAAGAACTGGTAGAACACAGGGATGCCCTCTTTCACTCCTTCTATTCAACATAGTTCTAGCTATGAACCTCTAGCTAGAGCAATTAGAAATATGAAAAAAATGAAAGGGATACAAATAGGAAAAGTACTCAGATTATCAGTATTTGCTGATGACATTATTTTTTACTTATAGGATCCAAAAAATTCCACCATAAAATTTCTAGAATTAATAAATGAATTCATTTATTTATAGCAGGATACAATATCAAATGCATTTCTATATATACACATCAGTGATGAATCCTCTGAAAGACAAATTAGGAAAACCACTCCATTCACAACAGCCTCAAAAAAAAATCTTGTGGAATAAATTTAACAAAAGAGGTGAAAGACCTTTAAAATGAAAACTACAGAACACTAAAGAAAGAAATTGAAGAAAACCTTAGAAGATGGGAAGATCTCCCGTGCTCCTGGATAAGCAGTACTAATATTGTTAAAATGGCCATAGTACACAAAGTGCTATACAGATTCAATGTGATTCCAATTAAAATCCCTATGTCATTCCTTATAGGTATAGAAAAAGTAACCATGAAATTCATGTGAAAAAATAAGAGACCCAGAATACTCAAAACAATCCTTAGCAAGAAGAGTGAAGCAGGAACATCATAATTACCAGAACTTAAACTATATCACAAAGCTACAGTTACAAAAATGTCACGGTATTGGCACCAAAATAAAAAGGTAGCCCAGGACACAGAGACTAACCCACAAATATACAAATATATTAGATAAAGGTGCCAAAAGCATGCACTGGAGAAAGGATAGCATCTTCTGGAGATAGCATGCACTGGAGAAAGGATAGCATCTTCAACAAATTGTGCTGGGAAAACTGGAAATCCACATGTACAAAATAAAATTGAATCCCCATCTCTCACCATGCACAAAAGTTAACTCAAAATGAATCAAGGATCTAGGGATTAAACCAGAGACTCTGTGTCTAATAGAAGAAAAAGTAGGCCTTAATCTCCATCACGTGGGGCTAGGCCCCAACTTCCTTAATAAGACACCTATAAGACAAGAATTAAAACCAAGAATCAACAAATGGGATGGATTCAAACTAAAAGGTTTTTTCTCAGCAAAAGAAATAATATGTGGGGTGAATAGGGAGCCTACATCCTGGGAACAGATTTTCACCCCTCACACATCAGATAGAGCTGTAAACTCTAGGACATATAAAGAGCTCAACAAGATAAGCACCAAAAAACCCCCCAAATAATCCAATCAATAAATGGGCCAAGGACCTGAACAGACACTTCTCAGTAGAGGATATACAATCAATCAACAATATTTGAAAAATACTGATCATCTCTAGCAATCAGAGAAATGCAAATTAACACTACTCTAAGATACCATCTCACTCTAGTAAGAGTGGCAGCCATTATGAATACAAACAACAACAAGTGCTGGCAATGATGTGGGGGAAAAAGGTACACTCATACACTGTTGGTGGAACTGCAAATCGCTGCAGTCAATTTGGAAAGCATTATGGAGATTCCTTGGAAAACTGGGAATAGAACCACCATTTGACCTAGCTATTCCTCTTCTCAGACTATACCCAAAGGACCTAAAAACAGCATATTATAGGGACATAGCCACATCAATGTTTATAGCAGCACAATTCACAGTAGCTAAACTGTGGAGCCAAACTAGATGTCCTTCAGTGGGTGAATGGAT
Source organism: Callospermophilus lateralis (assembly GCF_048772815.1). Classification (NCBI taxonomy): domain Eukaryota; kingdom Metazoa; phylum Chordata; class Mammalia; order Rodentia; family Sciuridae; genus Callospermophilus; species Callospermophilus lateralis. Next base: position 1,100,726 of record NW_027510154.1, read on the forward strand.
AAAAAAAATGTGGCATTTATACACAATGGAATATTACTCAGCAATAAGAGAGAATAACATCATGGCATCTGCAGGGAAATGGATCGCATGAGAGAAGATTATGCTAAGTGAAGTTAACCAATCCCCCCAAAATAAATGCAAATGTCTTCTCTGCTATGAGGGGGGGTGACTCAAAATGGATTTGGGAAGGAGAGCAAGGGAGGAAGATTACCTCTAGATAGGTAATAGGGGTGGGAGGAAAAGGAAGGGAGAAGGGGTATACCATGGATGGTGAAAGGAGACCCTCATCACTATACAAAACACATGTATGAAGATGAGAATTTGGTGTCAACATACCTTATATATAACCAGAGATATGATAAATTGTGATATAATGGTGTATTAAGAATTGTAATGCAAAAAAAAATAAATAAATATTAAAAAAGAATAGAAAACAGAAACAAACCCACATGAATACAGTTATTTCATACTAGACTAATGCACCAAAACACACAAAGCCTTTTCAACAAATGTTGCTGGAAAAATGGAAATCAATGTGCAGCAAAATGAAATTAAGTCTCTATCTCTCAGCATACACAAAACTCAACTCTAAGTGTATCAAGGACCTGGGAATTAGACCAGAGACCCTGCACCTAAAAGAAGAAAAATTAAGCCCAAATCTTCAGTACGTCAAATTAGTCCCTGACTTCATTAGTAAGACTTCTAAAGGACAAGAAATAAAATCAAGAATTAATAAATTGATGGATTCAAACTACAAACCTCAGCAAGAGAAACAATCAATGAGGTGAAGAGAGAGCTTGCATTTTGCAAGCAAATTTTTGCCACATAAGCATCAGATAGAACACTAATCTCTAGGATATATAAAAAACTCAAAAAACTTAACAAAAAAGTGATTCAATCAGTAAATGGACTAAGGAGCTAACAGACTTCTCAGAAGAAGATATACAATCCATCAACAAATATATGAAAAAAAATGTTCAATATCCTTAGTAATTAGAGAAATGCAAATCAAAACTACTCAAAGATTTCGTCTCACTTCAATTGGAATGGCAGTTATAAAAAATACAAACAACAATACATGTTGGCAAGGATGTGAGGGAAAAGGTACACTCATACATTGTTAGTGAGACTGCAAATTAGTGCAGCTAATCTGGAAAATAGTATGGAGATTCCTTAGAATACTTCGAGTGGAACCACCAGTCAATCCAACTATCCCTCTCCTATAAACATCAGTGTTTATAGGAGCACAATTTACAATAGCCAATCTCTGGAACCAACCTAGATGTCCTTCAATAGATGAATGGATAAAGAAACTATAGTTTATATACACAATGGAATTTTACTCAACAATAAAAGAGAATAAAAACATGGCATTTTCAGGCAAATGGATGGAGTTAGAGAATATCATGCTAAACAAAATAAGCCAATCCCCCAAAACCAAAGGCCAGATGTATTCTCTAAGTTGATGCTTATCAATAATGGAGACAGGGGCATAGGATGAGTGAAGAAACTTTTAATGGGGCAAAGGAGAGGGTTGGAGAGTGCATGGGGATAGAAAATATTTGGAGTGAGGTGGTCATCATTACCATTGGTACATGTATGACTGCATGAATGGTGTGACTGTAATTTGGGTGCAACCAGAGAAATGAAGAATTCTAATCCATTTGTGTACAATGAATTAATGAGCATTCTACTGTTATGTATAACTGATTACAATGAATAAATAAAGTTGCTTTAAATTTATTAGAGTATATCATGTTACATATCAAAGATCAATTAATTCACTACAATATATATTTTATTTGCAGACTAATACATAAAAATCATAAACATTACTTTTGGTAATAATTTTGTATTTATTTTCTAAACTCTTAAAATTTTCAGTAGCAGATGTTGTGTGCAATTTGATACAGATTTTTTTTTTAATTTAAAGTAAAATAGACCAAATATATATGTTTTTTCATATAACAGATAAATTACAAACAGGTCTATATTTATGTCAGCCTTTTTGATAGAACTTATTGAATGTCTACTATTTTAAACAAAGTTTATTACCATTTACATAAATAGGCAAAAGTAAGCTAGAGAAACAGGACTGACTAGGCAGAGCAGAGATGAAGTGCAAGATGATAATTATCAGTTCAAATAGAAGTTTTCTCTATTGGCAACAATGACTCCATTTACTGTTGGTATTTATTGTTAACTGAAAAAATAGTGATTAGGGCATCCAAATAACTGTCAATGGACTAGAAGTCTTACTATTCTATTTTTACAATCCTAAGGGTAAAGAAATTCTGAGCAGAATATGCAGTGAAAAAAGAAAAGATCATGGAGCAGAGAAAACTGTGATGCCTAGGTTCTGGGGCTTTTTCTGCCTCTTGAAATTTGTTAGTCTCTTCTCTCCAACTGCATCATTCAGCAGAGAAGCCAGCGGTTTTCTGAGTTTGTTTAATGGTATTCTAAAATAATTCTTTTTCTAGGAATTCAAAATGCCCCTGACAGCAAGAGGTAACCAAATACATTCAGTCAGCTAAGATTCAATTTTAGATCTTCATGGAACACTATGTTATATTATTTTTTAAAAATCCTTTGTACTGGGCTGATATTCAGGCAGCAAGTGGAAGCTTACCTATACCAGTTTTGAAAATATTGAAATACTTTCTTCCCTATGGGAAATAGTTACCTCCTCAGATTTCTGAGTCCACATATCCTATCTCTGACAGTAAGAGTTTTGAACCCTTTTTTTATTTCTTCAGTAGCATTCCAGAGTTCAACAATCAACTCATTAATTTTAGGCACCATAAGATCCTCTTGACCTGTACTCCAAAGTCCAGATGGATGTTTATACTATTATTAAGGACATGTGATGATGATTATTGAATGATTTTAATTGAAGCCTTTCTTAAAAAAATTATATGTAAATAAGTAATAATATGTAATTTGTTATGTCTACTTTGGGGTTACATAATATGGCTTCTTTTCAAATTGATTTATTTAAAACATCTTTCACTGACTTCATGCATCTTTAAGTATTATATGGCACAAGAGGTTTTCACTTTCAACTTTTACCCACTATGAGTTCCTCCTTTATGTGTGTGTATGTGTGTGTGTATGTGTGTGTGTGTGTGTGTGTGTGTATGTGTGTGTGTGTGTGTATGTACTGGGGTTGAAAATAGAAGTACTTAGGCATTGAAGTAGACACTCAGTTCTTTTTATTTTTAAAATTTGAAATAGGTTCTCACTAAATTGCTTAGGATCTCATTAAGCTGCTGATTTCCCTCAAATTTGAGATCCCCCTGCCTAGACCTCCTGAGTTGCTGGAATTACATGTGTTCACTGCCAAGCCTGGATATGAGTTCCTCTTATGAATGCCTATAGTGAGATATGTGCAATCCTGGCATAATTCAAATGTCTGTAATCACTATCTTGTAATCTCTAAGCTGTTACAACTTGCTTGGTGCAAAAAGAAGTTTTGTACCAAGATATTCTTCACCTTGGAAGAATATCAGTTGGTCACTACAGTTAGAAACACATTGTATTATAATTCACTAAGAGCTGAGATAGCTGCCTGTTTTTTTTTTTTAAGTAGACAGAATTTTATATACAACAACACTTGGACTTTCCTGCTTTTATAGTGATGTGTGTCCCTTTCACTTATCAGTTTAGAGAACACATGAACTGAGGTCAAGTGAATCACAAATTTGAGCAATCTCCATCCTGTTCTGTATATACCTATTTTAGGTCTGCTTTATTAGCTGGAACAAAGAAAACTACTTTCCATTTGTGTATCATATTTCTGTGTATTTTGTGTTCCATATTTCTATGCCCTTAAAATTTTATATTTAGAAAACTTTCATTGATTTGAGAGTAAACAGTATTGATAGTATTTATGAATGGTTATTTAGTTGCTCAGCTATACAACATATTTTAAGTCTCCACATAAAGAAGCATGAATAAGCATAACTTGGATATTACTTGTAAATTTTAGGCCTCCTTCATCTACTTGAAAAATTCAGATTATCTGAGAAGAAAAGAACATAGAACTACATAATTACAATGTGCTTTAAATGAATAACTTAATGAAGCACAGGATATCTGTACCCATGATGAATGCTAAAAGTGGTATAACTCTAAAATATATCATTGACAACTCTAATAGATTTTGATTAATTATTTGAATTGAAGCTTTTCATTTTTTTTCTTCCAGTAGTATTATATATTTATTTTTAAAATGAATGTTATTTTATGCATCTTTTTTGCTGCATTGACTGAAATACCAAAGCAGAATAATTGTAGAGGATCAAAGTTTATTTGAGGGATCACAATTTCAGAGGTCTTAATCCATAAGGCAGTTCCATTCTGCAGGGCTCAAAGTGAGGAAGAACATAATGGTGGAAGTGTGTGGCAGTGGGAAGTAGCTCCTATGATGATGAGAAGCAGAGAGAGAGACTCCACTCACCAGATACAAAGTATGTACCCCAGAGTCACATCTTTACACATCCTTAATGCCCATCTCCTCCAGCCACAGCCCACTTTCCTTGAGTCACCACTTGGTTAATCCAATCAGATTAATTTACTAATTGGATTAAGGCACTCACAACCCAGTCATTTCCCCTCTAAAGCCTCTTGCATTGTGTCAAATGTGAGCTTTTTGGGGGCGCCCCACATTCAAACCATAACAAGTATCCAAATAAAAATTTACACACACACACACACACACACACACACGACATATCTTTTTCTAAAGCCAAAGCTTAGATAACAGGAAAAAAAATCTTCCTAATTAAGGATTAATGAGGAACACCCTATTGTTATAAGTCAGTGAGTCAGTCAAACTTTTGAGAATATTCACTAGTTTGAAGATGTTCTTGTATAAATCCTTCTTATGATTTATATATTTGAAACTCTTATGAAAGAAAGCAATAAAACTATAGCTATTGATGAAAAAGGGAAAAGTCTGTGAAGAATGTATATATCTAAGAAAAGAGTTGATGTCAACACTGAAAATATCTGATCCAAAGAGAATGTATTCCTGTCATGGTAGTCTTTTGTTTTTATATTAAGTTTCTCATCATAACACTGTGTTACTATGCAGCTACTTATAAATATACTATACACAAAATGTTTGAAGATCAATTCAATGGTTTGGTATAGAAAGACTGGATACCTACAGAAATGTAATTAGATAAAGTGTGATTGGAACCTGATATCAACATGGTATACAATGAGCTTTTGGCTTGCTGATATACCTGTATTAAGTTTTGGAGGTATATATACATATGGGGACCAAAAACAAGATATCATTGATCCCAGAAAATGTTTATCATTCATTAAAAATTAATTTCAAAATTCTAGTGTACAAATATGGCTGATTCAACTGGGAAAAGATAATGGGAATTAAAGAAATGTTTTGTTATAGCCAAGAACCAAAAATTTGCAAAAGAGTAACTTCAATTTTTTTTTATCTACCTTTTTGTGTCACTTAATAACCTGAGTGTCAAGTGCACTTCCAATACTAATTTAATATGTATCTCCATATTTCAGGTAGAACTTGTCTAGATACATGTCCTGTCTTGTGTATTTGGGCAAAGAGCTACTAGTTTCAGCAATTACTGAGACTATGCTGAATAGATAGGCAATAGATGGTCCTAGAATATAGACAAAGACTATCAACCCTGTGAGATGACTTAGCAGGAGTAGGGAGTGGTGTTCTGCTGAGAGCCATGGCCGAGTCTGTATGGCCCCTGGCATTTGGCCAACAGTATTGATTGACAGGCGAGGCATTACTATCCGCCTTGGCTGCTACTTTTGAGTTCTCGTGCTACTTTGGAGTTCTCGTGGGGATTCCCCGGGAGTTCCCATTGGTTGGAGAAGTGCAGGAGGAGGGATTTCCACAGGAGATATTTCCGGTGGCTGTTTCCTGGACGAGCTGTGTGGCGTTTGGGAGGAGTTGCTGGTGGAGTTCAAAAATAAAGTTTGTTCCTGCTTCAGTGGCTCTGTGCCCAGCCAGACTGTGGCAGTGTTCTACTGCCATATGCTAGAACAGTTTCTGATCAGTTGATTGGAATAGTGATTAAAACTAGAGACAGAGGTTGAAGCCAGGTAGTCCAGAGTCATGCAGTATAGAATGTGCAATGAGATTTCAGCCTTCAAGTGATAAGAAATTTACTGACTGACTTTGATAAGAGAAAAATAATATAAGGGACATTGACAGCTGGGTACAATAGCACACAGCTGTAATTTCAGTTTCTGGAGGCTGAAGAAGTAGAATCACAAGTTCAAGGCCAGCCTTAGCAACTTAGCCAGAATCTAAGCAATTTAGCCAGGCTAAATTGTGTTATTCTACTTTATGTTACTCACCAATTAGGAAGTATTGTAAATAGCTTATAAGTATCTGTTGGAAAACTGCATGTTTGGCTTTAGACAAGGGAGCATCTGCCAATAGATAACATTATCATAACTGCTGTAGTAGGGTTCAGGCATAGGACATCAGATCCTCAGAGACTGGTGTATAAGTCTTTCAAATACAACTGACACTTTTAGTTGTTTCCATATATAACCTTTCTATGTAATTTTAGAGCACTGACTTTTCACTTAACAATCTTTCCTACCTTGGCTTCTCAAATGCACTACTTGTAATTTTCCTCTGGGATTTTCATCTTGGCAGGGTTTCTTTTTATTAATATAATTGTAAATGATTGCTATATATTATAGGTGTTTATTAGAATTTAAAATGTACATGAGTAATTTTTTTGCAAAATATATTTTTTGTAAAGTGTATATATTATTCCTCATGTACATACATCTATTTTTTGTTATTGATGTCAGATGATAAAAAAAATTGGGTTTCCATAAAGTGCTTTTCATAGAGTCTAACAAGATAATATACCAGTTAGCCAGGTTATATAATACACATTAAAAAAGAGCCATGCCTATTATATTATTTACAGAATTAAAGAATTGTCTCATACTCATTTGTCATTAGACCTATATGAATTTCAATTTCATGTGGTGAGCCTATATTTGGATGTGAGTTTTAAATTTTTTTTAATTCTTGGAGTCAAATTTGAGATGAAATTGAAAAAAAGATATCTATTTTTGTACTTGCTTATGTAATAAGCCAAGATTTATATATAATTATTTGAATTAATTTAAATCCATTAATGAAAAATGAACATGTTTAATAACATATGCCTTTGCAAATCTTCATAAATTGTCATATATATAACACACATATATATATGTTCAACTGTATCAATATTAAGGAAAAGTAACATATTAAGAATGAAACCCTAGGATCGATTTTCTACCTAATCCCCTTTATAATGGGTTCATTAATTATTTTAAAGAAAAAAGGGAATTACATACATCATCTAATCTAGAATATATCTATTAAAATTATCAGAAGAAAACAAATTTATCAGGGTCATCTTTCTGATGATTGAATAGACAAAGAGTAACTCTTGTATTTATAAGGCAGAAACATACCTTACAGTAAAAAGAAATGAAAATTTTCTATTTTTTAGGTTCTATCAAATAAAAAATGTCATATGTTTCTAAACACATCATTAAAAATAAGTAGTGAGATTGTTAAAATTAGTAAGAACTGGTCATTGATTGGTTCCAAAGACCCAGTATCAGGACACTGAACTCATAGTAAAGAAAAAAAGTAATAGTTATATTCCACCTTATAATTGATAAAAAATTCAATTAAGCTGGGTGCATTGCTACATACATGTAATTCCAACCTCTGAGGCAGGAGGATAGCAAGTTCGAAGCCAGGTTAAGCAACTTAGCTAGGCTGTAAGAAACTTAATAAGACCCTATCTGAAAATAAAAAATAAAAAAGGAATATGGTTCAGTTATTAAGCAACCCTGGATTCAATCCCTAATATCAAAACATAGAAACGGACAAAAACTTCAGGTAAGCTTTCATTCAAGACTATAACAACTTGGGTAAAGACTATATTTTAAATGGCAGGTGTGTCGGATTTGGTGGTCATAGGGTTTATCAACATAATTAGCCTGTGTGTGTAGTAACACTTTACACATTTAGGTTCCTGTCCTTCCATAGAAACCTGGACACAGACAGGGTCTTATATTTCTTAATAATTAATTGTCAAAGGATTTGCTCGAAAACTGTGAGAGAAAATTTCTGGGGCGTAGAAGATTTACATCTCAAAAGATCAGGTGAAGAACCAAAACTTTCATGTTTCTAAAGTAAGTGCCCTAAGAAAAAGGAGGTTAGAGACTTTAGGCAAGGAAGAAAACCTTCTAAACTTTGGTTGAGCTGAAGGGAACTTAAGGCCATCTATATAAATTAAAGGAATTAGATATGATACCATAGTTTCATTTTTGTTATGCAACTTTTAACACTCACACATATAAAGAGATAAATACTTGAATTATATATTCTGTAGAATTATAGATAAGATCATGATGAATGAAGCCCTGCTTGGAAACTGCAGCTTTGTAGTCTTGTGTTTAAGACACCAATTAATCACCAAATATGACTACCCAGGATGCTTGTGGCAATGTCTCATGGAGATAGGTATACATATATATTATTGATCACAAGTGCTCTCAAATTTGAAAAATACTGGAGTAGATCGGAAAAAAATAATTACTTCTAAACTTTGAAACCCTACGTTTGTCCTGTTTTGTAGCTAGCCATGACCAGGAAATTTTACGCTGGTGCATTTTGACACTGAATTCTCTGAGAAATGAATCCTGTTACGAAACCGGTGCTCTTTTCAGGAATGTTATAAATACAAACTAAACACAGTACCTTTACACAATACGATATTGGCTACTGCCACAGCCAGTAATATAATCAGACAGGAAGCTGACAACATAATTAGCATGAAGGAAAAACATTGCATTGTTGTATACTTTTATTTACCCCTTATTATTAATGGTTCTATTAAAAGAACAGAAAAGAAAAGTTATAAATATTTGTTCTCATGGTGACTCTCTTTAAATATATAAAGAACGGCAATGATTAGTCATTTTTATTCATTTAATATTCAGTGTGTTCACTTGCCAAAGCACAAAGGCCAGAAAAGAAATTAACCTTTGCTCTTGGTTTGATAGGATTGAAACTAAAATAAGAACCGGCTGGCATTAATATTGTTAAATTGAAACTGCTGGGAAGACAGATGAAGGCTGTAAAATAACCCCAGATGGTTACTGGTATATCCTTTCAAAACAAAAATTCCAGCCTGTTTAGTTCAAAGATTGCCGCAGTCTCTGGCTGGGCACAAATCACGAGCCATCACACAGCTTGTAGATTCAAACAGCAATTCTTTATTCCCGATCTCACACCGGCCTTCTACAAACACGCTCTGCGGAAATCCATGTTCTCTGCCCTAATCCACACTCCACTGGGCTTCTGTCTCCTAAAATATACTGTCTGACCCTAAGAATTCAAGAGGAACTCAGGCAGCAGGATACGCCCTATTCTAAACGGGGAACACCCTAATCTCCTATTATGCTAAACCGGGGACATCATAAACACGGATCCGCCCTGGTCCTTGAGCAAGGTCACCTTTCAGGAGTCCTTCCACTAGAGAGCATGGGAGTACGCTGGCAAGGAAATTGTCATACCTACTTGGCTGATGGCTCCCAGCAAAAGATCATTAGTTCCCTTATTCCAGAATTTGGAATTTTACATCTTATAATGTGAGAAATGCACTGTGTTATCTAAGAGAGTGTGTGACCCTGGGCTAATTAAAAGGCACACATGAGCAGGGTAAGGTGAGGCAATACTGCTTTATTACAAATGGTGGTTATTCCCTGGAGGCAGAAACATCAAAGGATCCTTGGAAGTGGTCCAAGGTATCAGTCAAAAGCACCTTGCTTCCAACATAGCAAGGCTACTGAGTGGGATTGCAGCATTGGGAGCTCTTTGATCTGCGTGTGACTTTTTATTTGTTTGTCAGATTGATAAAATAGAGGATCTCAGAGGGAATTGAACATGTAGACTGAAACTGAATGTGACCTTTGCTGCTGACAGCACAGACTCGAGGCTAGGACCTGGGTGGGAAGAGGGGGCAGTTTAGAAATATTATGTCTAGTACTCTTATATGCAGAGAGTGATTGATGAGTTGGAAAATGGAAGGGGAGAATGTGTAGGCTCCCCTAATCTTGTGGTTCCCATCCCCTGACCCCTTCACTTCCTGGCTATATTTCTACCCTTATAGAATATGGTAACTTGAAGCCACTGGTGAAGGAGAATCAAGATCATGTACTGGATAAAAATGGGGCTATAAAAAATCATACAGGCATCTTGAAAATCCCGACAATAATTCCAATGCTAGGAATATTCAAAACAGAAGTAATCCAACCTGTGGAAAAGCACAAGTATGACAGAATTGTTCATAAAGGTGAAAAATGGCACCTATAAACTTATCAGTAAGAAAGTGAAAGTTACATATGTAATATTACATGTTTATTAAGTAAAATATAATAATATTTAATATAAAATTTGTATAATAAAAAACCTAAGCATCATCAAAAGAAATTATAATTTACATGAGTATTTTTATATAAAGTGGTAAGACAATGTATAAATTGTATTCCTATAATACATATAATATGATATAAAGAAATACATAATGCATTTTATAAGTTTATATGTTATAAATATAACCTTCTGTGCATCTATCTATTCAAGTGTCTATACAGACATGAACATAAATACACAACATTTTACACTGATATGCATATTCATGCTATTAAGAAAGAAGGTGACAGGTGAGATAGGCAAACTTTGTGTATTTGTGTTTATGTGGATAAATACTGAACAATGGTCTGTAGAGATAAACACATATGGTAATGGAGTCATAAAAACTGTTTGATTTTTTTTTCATACGAACTTTTCTGTATATTTTGTTTTTCAAAAATAAAGATAATACCAAAGAAAAGAAAGCACAAACAAAGTTGTGATTTTGCCTTTTCTGAGAGCTAATGTTTATAAAGTATTTGTTTTTGTTAATTTTCCAAGGTAAAATATGATTTTCTTAACCTATTCATGCATTACACTTTGTTTCTTTTTCCAAGTCAAAAAATGTGAAGTTTTTCTTGAATTATAATTTTGATTGAGAATCAGAGTTAAATTCATAATACAAAAAGATTAAATAAATAATTTTCAATGAAAAACTGTATATTTTATTTCACTTGAAAATGTGTACAAGCATACAATTCCTGTAATGATGATCAAAGCCTTAATTTGAGTATGGAGGTCCTTAGTTGATGGAATTGCATGCTGTCTTTATTATATACTCCAAACATATTTTTAGTAATCACTTTTATTTTACCAAGATAGGAGAGAATTTTAGCAGTTCTTTGGTCTATAAAAAACTTGTAATCCCTTTAGTCCAATCACCTATTAGACTTGACTCACACTCTCTTGACAATAATTATTCTGACTCATCTTTATACTTTCCAAAGCATTCAATTTTCTTAAGAGAATTACATTTTTTCTAATGATTTTATATGTATATTTGATTTAGTAATAAACATAATTTGAAAGTGTAGTAAAACTATTTTTACCAGGTTTAAGACAAAAAGTAGTTGACTTTTGATAAGTACATGAGAAGAGTGTGGCTAACTAGGGAAGAGGAATAAACATCATGAGTTAACAGGACTTTGTGTCTATATAGGATTTATTATGGAAGAGAAATCTTATTTTCTTTGATCTTTTGTAGTTCATAGAGAAATAAATTTTAGATTGTGTAAAGTGCTCAATGAATTCAATAATATAGATGCAGAATACAAAATCAATTTGCTAGGAGACAAAGATAAATATTGTAATGAAAATTTAAAAAATGGATCATATGAAAGCTGTATGAAACCTGAAAAGTGGCATGAGTCAAGAATATATATTAAAAATTGAGCGGGCACAATGGTGTATGCCTGTAATCCCAGCAGCTCAGGAGGTGGAGGCAAGAGGATCTCAAGTTCAAAGCCAGTCTCAGCAAAAGTGAGGCACTGAACAACTTAGAGAGATCCTGTCTCTCAATAAAATACAAAATAGGGCTGGCGATGTGGTTCAGTGGTTGAGTGCTTTTTAGTTCAATCACCAGTAACCTTCACCCAAAAAAGAATATGTATTAAAAATATCTTGCAAATATTTTTTAAAAAATAAACTTCTCTATTAACAAATGTTTAAAAACAATCTACAATATATTTTAATGAATTTTTCAAATAATAAGAAAGCAGACTTTGATTACATCCTTTTAGAAGTCTTTACGTATGGGGAATGCACTATATAATTACATGTGACTAAACTGAAATGCTACTAAATTTAACCTTGTTTACACATCAAAGCAAGCTATGTTAAGCAAGGTGGATTTTTTTAATATTTGATTTTTAGAAGTAGTTGGACATGATACTTGTATTTTATTTATTTTTATGTGGTGCTGAGTATTGAACCCAGGACCTGGCACATGCTTGGTGAGCGTTCTACAGCTGAGCCACATCCCCAGCCCCTGGTAATATTTTAAAATAAAGTTGGATTATATGGAAATAATTGTAAACCTATATAAATAAATGAAAACAGAATACAAAATACAAAAATACAAAAATTTCATATAATATCATGGCCTTCTATTTGGTAGGTGATTTTGCTTCTTCTAGGTAAGAAATATAGTTTTAATTATACTCATTTGAATTTTTGAAAATCATTATGTTTGTTGGAACTCTAATATTCATAAGTTGAGAAAAAATATTAGCTACTTAATATTTTATCAATTTGTTAAAATTTGTACCTAATTCTGAAAGTTGACACATAACTTTAAACAACCATTTGATCAAGGAAGAAATTAAAAGTAATGAATAAATGTCTTGAAACAAATAAAATTGTAGATGCATTAAACAAAGCCAAGAGATGCAGAAAAGGGATATATATATATATAAGGAAGTGGGTAGAAATCAATGCTCATATCAAGAAGCAGAAAGATCTCAAATTAAAAATTGAAAAAAATACTTGTTTTTATATATAAAAATATTATAAATTGAAAAAAAATAAACAAAAATTAGTATAATAAATAATTAATAAACATCATAGTATAAATAAATAAAATAGCGATCAAAAGATGAAGGACTGAATTTTCAAAAGATGAATTGTCAAATAGCTAGGCTAGTAGATTCCGACAGATATGCTAGAGATCATTAGAGACTGTTATGAACAACTGCCTGCCAACAACCAGATACAATAAAATAAATAGACAAGTTCTTGGACACACACATACTTTTCAAATATTAAATCACAATAAAATAGAAAACCCAGACTAATAATAGGTAAAGTTAAAAATAAGTATTAGTAAAAATAAACAAAAATGTATTCTTTATTACATTAAAGAAAAACCCAGGACAAGATGACTTCACTGCTTAATCATATGAAACACAAGAAGAAGAGTTATAGCAATGCAAAACTCCTCAACAAAATATTACCAAACTGAAAATGATAGCACTTTACTAAGTTTATTCACCATGATCAAGTGGAATTTACTGCAGGGCTAAAACATTATTCAATACATGCAAATTAGCATACATTATGACATTTAATAAACATTTAAGAACCGAAAGCATATGATAATTTCAAGAGATGTCCAACATGATTTTGATGATATGCAACATCACTTCATGATAAAAGTGTGGAACAAATTGGGTATAGAGGAAATTAATCTTAACATAATAAAGACCATATATTATAAGCATGCAACTAATATGATTCTGAATGTGGTAAAGCCGAAAAATTTTCTTCAAAGATCTGGAATAAGATGTGGATTCTCAATTCACCACTTTTTAAAATATACTCCTAGAAAATTTGGAAAAGAGGAGACCCAACTTGGAAAAAAAGTCAAATTTCAAATATTTGCACATGATATAATCTTATGCATAGAAAATCCCCCAAACTTCATCTCCCTAAATTAGCTATTAGAAAATAAATTATCTCAGCAGAATATACAATTTAAAAAAATCAATAGTGCTTCTAAACACCAATGGGAAATTATCTGAAATAGAAAGCAAAGAAGAAATTCCAATTGTAATAGCAATTAAAAATTAATAAACTCCCAAGGAATAAATTTCACAAAAGAGGTAAGTTATTTTTACAATAAAACCCATAAACCACCAATTAAAAGGTTGAAAAAGACACATACATATAAATAGAAAGGCATCTTGTGTTTATGGATAGGTAAAATCAATATTGTTGAAATGTTCATATTAATCAAAATAATGCATAGATTCTGTAAAAACCTATAAAAATACCATTGACATTCTTCATAGATCTAGAGGGAAAACATCCTAAAATTTCTATGGAACCACAAAAATTCCCAAATAGTGAAAAACACATTGAGAAAAATGAACAAAGCAACAGGTATTCCACTACCTGACTTCAAATTGTACTATATATATGTAGGACAGAGAAAACAAAACAGCATAATATAGTATAAGAACACACATACAGACCAGTGAAATGGAAAAAGGAATCCAGACATAAAAGTATGCATCTATAGCCAACTGATTTTCAAAAATGTTGCTAAAATATGCATTGTGAAAAAGACATTCTTTTCAACAGATGGTGGTGGGAAAAATGGATATTCCTATGCAGACAAATGATATTCAATGACTATCTTCCACCAGTTACAAAACCAACTCAAAAAAGTTAAATACTGAAAGTAAGACTTGGAACTATGAAAATATTAGAAAAATCATTAGGTAAATGATTCAGAACATTTATTTGGGCAAGGATTTATTTATTTATTTTTACAAAAAAAACTCCCCAATTAAAATAATAAATAAATAAAAGCAAATGTGGACAATGGCATTATATCAACTGTAAACTGTACAGAAAAAAAGAATCATTGAAAGAGGAGACACCTCAGAATGGGAGAAAATATTTGCAAACTGCACTCTCCAAACAAGATTAGTACTCAGAAAAGATAGGAATAATAAAAACTGTGTAATAGATATTATACAGTTTACAGGCTGGGGTTGTGAATCATTGGTAGAGTGCCTAGGACTTGTGAGGCATTGGGTTCAATCCTAAGCACCACACAAAAATAGATAAATAAGAAAAAAATAAAGGTATACAAAAAAAGAAGTTCTTTTAAAAAATTAGAAAAACAGTTTAAGCATTTCTCAAATTAAGATCTAAAACTGGTTAATAGTTATAATAAATGCTCAATGATACTAATATGAAGAAAACATCAAAAAACATCAGAAAACATCAAAAGCCACAATGAGAGATATGAACTCACTGTAACTATTATGGCAATTAAAACAAAAAAACTAATGATAAAAATTGTTGGTGAGCATGTGGAGAAAAGGAATGCAAATTAGAATGTAAATAGGAATGAAAATTAGAACATCTGTATGCAAAATAGTATGGAGAGTCTGCAAAAAAAAGAAAGAAAGAAAAGAAAAGAAAATAGAACTGCCGTATTATCTAGCAGTCCCACTACTAAGATATTATCTAAAATAATTGGAATCAAAATTTAAGGAGATAGTGCACTCCCATTTTCACTGTAATACTGTTCACAATGAGAACTACCTAAGTGTCCATTTACTGAAGAATGGATGAAGAAAATGTGGTACATGTGCACAGTGGAATGTTATTCAGCCATTGAACAATAGAATCCTGTGGAATGACATGGATGGAAGTAGAGTAATATTTATGCTAATAGAAATGCCAGACAGAGGAAGAGAAGTACCACATGATGTTATTCATGTAGAATATTTAAAAAATTTATCCCCATATAAATTAAAATAGAAGTGGTGGTTACTAGTTGCTGGGGAAGAGGTCATAGGATTGGATGGAGAATAGATTATCAATGGACACTGTTATGGTTTAGATAAAGTATCACCCAAAACTTCACATGAGACCAAGTAAGAAGGTTTGGAAGAGAAATGATTGTGTTACAACCTTAAATGAATCAGTGGATTACTCCCTGATGGGGTTAATTGGTGGTAACTTGAGGCAAGTAGGATGATGCTGGTGGGCCAGGGGCTATATATTTTGTATCTGGAAAATGGAATCTCTCTCTGCTATCTGATCATCCTGTGAGTTGCTTCCCTCTGCAATACTGTTCTGCCATGATGTTCAGCTTCAATTAGAGCCCCAAGGAATGTAGCCTGCTCTAGGTGGATTGTGCCTCTGGAACCATGAGCCCCCAAATAATTTTTTTCTCCTCTACAATTGTTCTGGTCAAATCTTTTACTCACAGCAGTGCAACAGCTGACTGAAACACTAAGTTACAGATAGATAGAAGTAAGAAGTTCTGATCATCTATTGCATATTTGGGTAACTATAGAAAAAATAATGCCCTGATCTTAAAAAAAAAAAAAAAAAAAAAAAAAAGAAAACATCAAAAATAGACAAATAAATAAATAAGAAATAATCATGAATGATTTTACCATAAGGAGATCATAAATGATTGAAGATATAGATATATTTATCCTGATTTACACAATGGATCCATGTGTTCAAACATTGTATTTTATAACATTAATACATATAATTTTATGTTCTTATTGATTAGTTACTAAATTACATTTAATAAATAACATTAACAACCTTGATTTCTATGCATGTGCATATGAGATACTGAGAATTGACCCAGGGGTTTCTTACCACTAAGCGACAGTCTCAGTCACTTTGATTTTGAAACAGCATCTCCCAAAATTGCAGTGGCTGGCCTCAAACTTGGAATTTTTTTGCCTCTGCCTCCTGATTTACTGGGATTACAGGTGTATTCTGCACCTGATTTAAAAACCCTGATTTTGTTATTGTAAATAAGGGAGACATTGTCCCTAACATCACCATCACCATTTGACCATTGTTATGGACCTGATCTGAGAGGCAAAAGTTGATGTTGATACATTAATACCCGATAGTGATCAAAAACAATGAATATTTTTACCATTTTAAATTGCATCAATGTCAGATTTTTCTAATATTAAGATTTTGCTGATGATGCCGGTCATTTTTAAAAACTATTAAACTATCATTACAGGAAATGCATAAGTGATACCACCATGATAATTCTGTGCATGTTATTTTGTTTTGCTTCTTTCATTATATTATAAGCTATCTAATACTCAGTCTTATCTGAAAAGTCACAGGAATGATATTGATATTTGTCAGCTACAGGAAATTATACAATGAGTTATGCTATCCTAATATAAATCAGTGTGTGAGATTTCATTATATGTGCATGAAGCTGGTACATAGATTTATATTGGGTTTATTTTCATTTACAAATAAATGACATTACTGCCAAAATAATATTTTGAAGATACTTTGTCAAACATGTTCTTATTCATAGGTTTGAATCTTTTATTATATAAGTTAATCTTTTTTTCTTTTTTCTTTTGTAAAGGGGATTGAATCATTGAACCACATCCCCAGCCACCCTTTTTTAAAAATTTTATTTTGATACAGAGTCTCACTAAGTAACTTAGGGCCTCGATAAATTGCTGTCACTGGCCTCCTGCCTCAGCCTTTCAAGCCACTAGGATTGCAGGCATGCACGACTGTGCCTGGCTATATGAGTTGATATTTTTGTGACACAAAAATACACATACACACACACACACACACATACATATATATTTCTATATCACTGGTGTCATGTATATAAAACATTATATACACATATATATATAAAGTATACATTTAAAGAAAGCAATGTATGTTTTGCTTTTTAATCTGTTGTGTGAATTTTAATGACTTCTAATGTGCCAAAATGTTTGCATCATTGCTAATATGTCTTAAAGCACTTAAAAGCATAACAGGTTGAGATCATCCTAAGTGAAGTATTCACTTCATTAAAACCTATTATATGAGCATTCAAGTAACATATTTATGATATAATATTTGAAGCATTTATTCCTCACATTAACATGTTTTTCTTCATTTTGCAAAGAGAAGCTCACTTATTTGTCTGCTTTCCAAAGACACATGATAATGAAATTCACACTTAAAAATATGTATGCTTAAAATGGATATAGGGTCATATATTATAGTTTCTTAGATTATATTTCTATGATACAATGCAATCTTCTGATTGATGGAGTGGTAGATTGCTTAATACAAGGATGACTGAAGATATGTTTCTCAAGGTACACCCTTCACTTTACTGAAACTCAGAAGAATATATTTCCAGCAATGTAATTTTGGTTCTCACATCAAATGTCTTATATATACCACTTTCAATGTAGTCCATGGAAGAAGTGCAGTTAAAATGTAGAAAATCTGAGATTTATCCAAATTAGGTTAACATATGTGGATATATTCTTGCTTAATTTTATGTCACTGAAAAAACAGAAAAAGTAAAAATAGCACAATATTTGTATTAGTAGTAATAGAATTGAAACATAAAAATCTTAAGGATAGGATTATGATAAGGAAATACTTATGCTTAATACATTAAAATTCAGGTGTTTGGGAATTAATGTCTAACACATGGCAAGAAATTAACATAACCTTCATGTACAGTCACCTAACACATCTGAATATAGACCTAAATTTCTCAAGGGAAGAAAATAAAATGTAAGCAATCCAAGGTTGTTTTCACAGCTTGACACAGAATGTAATCAGACTAAGGTGATATTTCACTGTGGATTCAATGTGTATTTCTCTGATGGTCCATAATATTGAATTTTATTATATATTTCTGGTGCTATAACTTTATCAAGGGAAAATTTCACACAGTTTGCTGGTCACAATATTTGATCACATCTTTACTGAATATTTTCCTTTAATCCTCATGGAAGTGCATATGTCTATTAATTACAAATTAAACCAGAACTATGGACCTGAACATTCACTAATGACTATAGTGATGATTCATTTTATGTGTCAAATTGTTTGGGTTTAGGGATGCTCAGAAAGCTACAAAAATTTTGTTCATAGGTATATCATGAGGGGTGTTTTTAGAAGGCATTGGCATTTGAATTGGTAGACTGAATAATAAATATCTGACTTAAACAATGGAACTAAGAAAAATCTTCTGCATTTGTGGTCTGAAAAGAACAATGTTGCAAAGGGAAAGCTAGTTCTGCTTAATTGAACTGAGTCATCCATCTTCTCTTGCCTTTAGAGCTCACAGTTTCTAATACCCAGGCCACACTTTGTCACTTGTACCATCAACACCCCATTCTGTTCATCCCTAGTGTCAGATGTTCAGACTCAGAATGAGAATTACACCATTGGATTTAAAGGTTTTCAGAATCCAACTGAGTTATATACAGCTAGTTTTGCTGGCTCTCCAGCTTAAAAATGACAAACGTTCTAAATTCTCAGTCATCATAATTGCAGGATATGTATATACAAATATATAATGCATATGTAATATATTTATAATATTTATATTTCATATAATGATTATATTCCACTGGAGGACTTTGAATGATAAAGATTTTGTTACCAAGAGAGATGATAGAAGAAGAGAATTTTATGGATGAGTTTTTTAACTTGTCAATGGATTTTCTGAAATTGGTTTTCTAATCTGACTCAATATAAAGATTGCAATTAATTTTTCCAGTATTCAAAAGAGCATTGATAGTTCATGTAATGCTCTGGCAATGTAAATATGCAAATGACTTCTATAAATAATCCTAATCAACCACTTATTTGAAGCAAAAAGTGAAATGATTCTCTAGATAAATTTTGAACATTTTTGGAAAGCTCAGATTCATACTTGTCACTGGATGGCTGCTTCTAATATTATTAGAAAAATTAATGAATGAAAAGGACATGATCAGTTATAGGGCTGTATAAAGGACCCAGTAATGTCTAAGTGTGCTCTGAAGGATAGCCTGATCTCATGTACTAACAGGACAAAAATTGCTGAACATCAAATGCAGAAACTCATCCAGCACTTGGCTGAATAAAAAGGCTCATCAGATTTTCGACCTTCCTGGGTTTCTCCTGTTAAAGTATGTTCACTGAGTAGAAAGAACTGAATCCTGTTAAATGGAATAGATACATGTCAGAAGAAAATGATAAAGCTATAGATTTTTAGCTTCAAAAAGCTGATGATTATTTTCCCCCCATTGGAAGCAATCACCTGATAACCAGTAGAAGCAGCCTTCCCATCCTCAATGGAACTGGACTCCCCACTCTCATGAAAGGTGGTCTATACAAATCTAGTAATGATCTCCTCCTCATCCACAGATGTATCCTCCTTTACCTATATTTTAAAGGATTCACCCTGCATTGTGAAAAGCAAGGAAATGTCCTTCTCACAGGCAACTATCTTGCAAGACAGACTTTCTTCACTGCCCATCCATCTCCTCAACCCCCACCCAGCCCAAAACTGCAAAGAGACTCAAGTCTTTCCTGGTCACAAAATTGAGTTAGAAGATTGTTACAGATTTCTTACCCACCATGCATGATGTCTTGGGTTTGATCTTCAGCATTGTAAAAATGAATAAATAAATTAATCAAAAATATGACTCATGAGGAGGAGTGCTATGTTCCAAAATAATTACTTGAATTTTCAAGTATATACAAGTAGAAAACTGGAGACCATATTTGGAAATGTCTATTAGAGGTTTAATATAGTAAGGGAAGGAACACAGTATTGAGCTAGGATGGTTTTATTAAGCTGATAATATGCATATAGTGTTGCAAAACCAACAGGTATAAAGTGATCCTATAGTTGAATTGGCACATTAGATATCGAAGAATGAATGACTTCCCCTTTTATAACTTGAAGTGGCTAATCTCAGTCAGTTTATTGTGGAGAAGAAAGATTCAAAGGAATATGGAAATTGGTCACTGGGATTGTGTTCATCGTTCGAGAAATGTCCATCTACAATGGGAAGTTACTCATGACATATATTTAACCAGTACTTTGAGATATAAAAATTTATAAGCATTTCCCAACCATCTTTTTCAAGTTCAAAATTAACTGATCTTCTGATCAGAACATACAGAGAAGCATTAGGCACTTAATTGGAAAGCTTAAAAACAAGGAGAGTTAAAAGATGCTATGGTGGGAGGGGACCAGTGACCACACTCATTTTTCAAAGACATTGTAAGCATATGGTATATGTGAATGTCTTCCTCCAAATTTTGTGTGTTCAGACCTTAAATCCCCAATTCATGTTAGTGGTATTTTGAGAGAGTCTGGGAAGTATGAGATATTTTCGGGTTTCCCAGAGAAACAGAACCAATAAGAAATAAAGATTTCTTCAGTTGACTCACATGATCACATGCTTAACAGTCCCACAATGGTTGCCTGCAGTTTGAGAAGCTGAGAAATTTGGTAGCAAATAAGTTCAATTAATTCACAAACCTCAAAATAAGAAAGAGAGAGAGAGAGAGAGAGAGAGAGAGAGAGAGAGAGAGAGAGAGAGAAAGTCTAATAATGCAGCACCAATCTGAGGCAGAAGACCTGAATTATGTCTGGAGATCCACTGGTATAAGTTTGCACTCAAAGGCTGAAGAATTTGGAGTCTGATATTTCATAATTACTCAAGTATGGTTAAATTTGTATGAGTTTTCCTTTTTTTCTGCCTTTTCATTCCATATGTGCCCCCAGACTCTTTGATGGTGCCACCTACATTCAGGGCAAGTCTTCCTCTCTCAGCTCACCCACATTCCAATGTTATCTAGAAATATCCTCACAGATACTCTCAGAAGAATGCTTTACCAATTTTCTAGGCAAACCTCAACCCAAATTAGCCATTACATAAGTATAATGTAAGTTCATGAGGATGGGGTGTCCATTGATAATATTAGTGGCTTTGTAGGAAGAAGAAGAGAGACCCACGCTAGCACACTTTATTTTTCTTGCCAGGTGGTACCATCTAGCATATTATGGTACTTCAAAAAGCCTTTACAAGATGCTAAGTAGATGCTGGCGCCATGTTCCTGGAATTTCCAGGCTGCAGAACTGTGAGCCAAATGAACTCCTAGTCCTACAAATTACCCACTTTCTGGTATTTAGTAATATCATGGCAATGGATTAACAGAAATTTGGTATTGAGAAGTGGGGCTATTTCTCTTAAAGTACCTGAAAATTTGGAAGTATCAATAGAGGTTAGAAGTGAATACTGAAAAACATTTATATTGCCATAATTGGAGCATTAAGGGAGATTCTGGCAATTGAAAGAAGTAAATGGGGAAAATATGAAACTCTTAGAGAATATCTAAGTGATCGTGACGAGAATGTTGACAAAAATGTGAATGGTGAAGGTCATTTTCATATGGTTTCAAATGGAACCTAGCAATAAGACTTTGGAAATTTTAGTTATGGCCATCTTTGTTATAAAACAGAAAAGAACTTGACTGCATTGTGCACATGGCTTAGCACATTAAGGACTGCAGATTTAGGGGCAATAAACTAAGGCATTTGGTAAAAGAAATTACTAAGCAGCAAACTATTCAGGCTTTTATATGGCTATTTTTAACTGTTTAAAATAAAATAAAAAAGCAAAAAGAAGATTTAAACCAGAAAAGTAATTAAAAATAAACAGAGGCATTTGAAAAATTCTAAGTTTGTCTATGTGGTAGAAAATAAAAGATTCTAGGAGAATTAACTAAGGATGTAAACTAGAAACTGCTTGGTAGTGAGATTAGTATAAATAAATGCAATCATCAAGATAATGAGAATCTTAAGTGTAGCTTCAAGGCTACCACTTTCAGCACAGGCCCAGTGATCTAACAGACAACATAATTTTGTAGGATGAGTAAGGACATTCTCCATGGAATCACTGTCCTGGACCACCCTGAGTCTCTTTATCCTGCATTCTGGTGTGGCTATTCCAACTGCTAGTCAAGTGACCTTATGTATAAATCAACTCATTGCTCTAGAAGACACAAGCTATCAAACTTGGCAGAGTCCCTGTGTTGTTATTTCTGCAAGCCTGAATAATTCAAGATTTTGACTTAATGTTGCTTCCATTATTGAATTTGGACCTACTTTGCTAATTTCTACCTTTTGCAATGTGTGTCAGTTCTATGTCTGTTCTAACATTGAAGTTGTGAATTGCATACTTGTTTTAATTTTATAGCTCATAGCTGGAGTGAATTTACCCTAGGATGATTTATGCCTTATGTGCCTGATTCACAAAATAATCTGAATTTTGGAGTTTTTATTTGACACTGAAATTAATTAAGACTTTACAGACATGGAGCTAAAAGATAGGTATTTTCCATGTGATAAAAACATGAAATTGGGGCTGTGGTGAAAATGCTGTCGTTTCTATGTCTCCCCCAAATTTCATGAGTTCCATTTAATTCTCAATTTCACATATCAATGATATTTGGAGAAGAGGGTTTTTTGAAGTAATTAGGATTAGATGAAGTCATGAGGGTGGGGTTTTATAAGCAGATGGAGGAGGCCCAACCTAGCACATTTATTTTCTCACAGAATCTCCAGAAGATAGCATCAGCATGTTCTTGTGCTTTCTGGAATTCAAAACTGGGAGACAAGTAAACTTTCACTTTTTAAATAAACTTGTGGTATCCAGGTTCTTGTTAAAACAACAGCAACTGGATTAAGAAAGCATAATTACTATAATAGATTGCAGAATGAAACTAGCAATCAGAGTAGACTGACTCCCAAAGTCCTATGGTTTGTCATGGTGTTCCTAGAAGAAAAAATGGATGAAATCTACTACATTCTGGTTTCATTTTTATAAGCAGAAAAGTGCCAGGAAAAATGAACAAAAGTCTAACTCTAATCATAAAAAAAGAGTTAGTGTCTCTCAATCAGTTCCCAGGCCTGATGCAATTTACAGACAAAGAACCACCTGAATAAAGGGAAAAATGAGTGCCTTCATGAAAGTTCCATAGTAAAATGCCCAAATCTATACTGTTAATTTTCTACCAGCTCTATAAAAAAGAACTATGCATGAGGGTAAAGGAAATGGTGAGATCATTGCGACACTAATTAGCTCTATTCTTTAAGCAGACATTGACTCCATGAAATCCAAGTCATTATGGTCAACTAATTGAAGATAAAATTTACAGGGATCAGCAATCATTGGGGTTTAGCTCAAGTTTATATCCAAGTGGGTACCAAGAGATTAGAAACTTATCCTATAGTAATTTTCTCAGTCTCAAAAAGCACAAGTGAAAAAAGTTAACAGAGAATGCTCATGTTTGTTTCCTGACCTGTAATGTGAGGGCTAATATGATTGCAAAGTCCAATGAATGCCGTTTGAACTGTGTCTGCTTCCTGGTTATAGTGGCACACACCTATAATCTCAGAGGCTTCGGAGGCTGAGGCAGGAGGATCCTGAGGCAGCAGGATCACAAGTGTGATACTGGCCTCAGTAATTTAGCCAGGCCATTAAGCAATTAGTGAGAACTTGCCTCAAAATAGATAGATAGATACATAGATAGAAAGATAGATAGATAGATAGATACATACATACATAGATAGATAGATACATAGATAGATAAGTAAATAAACAAACAAACAAACAAACAAATGGATTTGGGATGTGATTCAGTAGTCAATCACCCCATGGGTTCAATCTCTGGTCTCTTTCTCCAAAAAACAACCCCCCCCCAAAAAAAAGAAGAGAAAAAAGAACTGCTTCTACTTCAGAAATATCACATATGAATAAGAAAAACAAAGATTAATTCCTTTATCATTAACTTGAAAGATGCTAGGGTAGTGAGTTCATCTATATTCCCACTAAACTCATCTTCTGTGTAGTCTCTGCAGAAGACAAAAAGACATCCAATACTGGAATAGTTTATCTTAAACTAAATCAAGTAGTGACTCCAATTTTAGCTTCAGTTAAAGATATGACTTCATTTTTTGAGTAAATTGTAACACCCCCTTTTAACTGGTACTAAACTATTAATGTGAAAGATTCATTTTTGCTCCATTTTATTGTTCATAAAGCCCACCAGAATTTAGCTTGGATTTAGCTGGTAAATTCAAAAATGAATTTCCACTGTCCTACCTCAGGGTCATATCAACTCTCCAGCGCAGCCTTATTTCATACTTAATTTTGTAGTGATATTCCGGTTAATCATTGTTATCTTCCACAAGATATTACATTGGTGCCTAATGTTGGTTGTATTAAACTGATGAGACCTTGATGATGAGAAGTAGCAACTACTCTAGATTTACTAGTAAGACATTTGCATGTGAGAGGGCGAACCTCAGTTCCGCCTCAGTGAACCCTCAATGATTTTCTGCTTCAGTGAGATTTAGAGGTCTAGGTATTTGAAAGGCATTTTGAAATATCCCTTTTTAGGTGAAGAATAAGTTGTTATATAAATGGCTTCTCCCTTCTCTTCCAACCAAGAAAAAGGCACATGGCCTAGGGGGCCAATTTGTGTTTTGGAGACAACATATTTCTCATTTGTATGTATTACTTCAGTCCATATTCTGAGTGAACCCATAACAGCAGAGGTTCCAAAACTGGCCCAGGCTGTTGTAAAAGCTGCTCTGCAGCTTGTGCCATACAATACAATAGATGCAATGATGCTTACTGTCACTGGAAGATAGGGATGCCTTTTGTAGTTTTATGTAGGTTCTTTATTCATGAATTGCAAAGCTTTGTTATTCTCATAAATAACTGCTATCCTTTCCTAGGAAGAGAGATTTTGGCCTGCTATTTGGCTATTGAAGAAAGTGAGCACTTAATCATGGTCAAGAAAATCACCAGGTGACCTGAACTGTCCATCATAAACTGACCTATCTTACCCATAAGTCATAGAGTTTGGTCCACAATATTATCATCAACTTCAACCTCCATCATCAAATGATTTACAATTAATAGGGCTCAAATAGATCTGGAAGGTATTACTATACAATTAATATGGGAGATATGCTCATGATTGCTATTTCTGCTACATTACCCTCTCCAGCTCAACTTGGACTTTTGGTTTCATCACAAGTTGCCTTTAATTAATTCACAAAGGAAGGAAGACTCAGAAGTTACATGATTCAGGAAGTCATCAGGTTCCTATCTCTGAAGGACAATGGAAAAGAGAAATTATCTAGCACAGAAAATTTCAGTGATTAAATGGCACCTACACAGTTTTTTGGGAATAAAAAATAACCAAATGTGGGATTAGATATTGATTTATGTATGCACTGTGGCAAATGATTAGGCAAGAAAGTCAGGTATGTGGAATGAATATAAGAAATCTGATGACAAACTAATTTGGAAAATAAGTTAGTGAAAAGACCTCTTCTAATGTGCAAGTATTTCTCAAACTTTCTGGTAAAGAGCAAGAACTAGCTAAGGTGCATGCTGAAGGCACTGCATAATGTACAATAGAAGATAGTTATAAATACTAGGTATGAACAGGTGACCAGTTTGAAAACAGGGCTGTCATACACATTCCCTTCTTATATTATTAAGGATGTATTTCACACATATATGTATATTCATATATAATATTTACTATAAAAGTTTCATATATACTATATATATATATATATATATATATATATATATATATATATATATGTTATTTTCCCTATATTTACCCTGTGTGACACAAGATATATTGACTTTATTTCACTACTTAAATTTTCTAATATTATACAATCATGCTTAACTTATGTAATATCCTGAGAAAAATAAACATCAAAAAAGAATATTGCATTTTGTTCTGGGGAAAAGAATGTGTGCTCTTTTAGTAGAATGTATGATACTTGTGTTCGGTAAAAAGTAATTATGATCTTGCTATTGTTGTTATTTGGATACTAAGTATGGGAGTGCCTAGCTACAGAGGTTGGGTTTGTGATGGTTAATTTTATGTATCAAATTCACTGAATAAAGGATGTCCAGGTAGCTGGTAAAACATCATTTCTGGGTGTATCTCTAAAGTTTATGGAAGAGATTATCTGACAAATTAGTACACTGAGTAAATAATAGACTGAATAAAGATTGTATGCTATTTTGATTGTGGGACATTATCATATAATTCATTTAAAGTTTGAATAGAACAAAAACATAAAGAACAGAAAAATTTTCTCTAGTGGATCTGAGACTTTTATCTTCTCTGCCTTCAGGCATTGAGGTTCATTGTTCTGAGGAATTCTCAGTATTTCAGACACAGATCAAATTACACCAACAGGGCCCTTGGTTCTCCAGCTTAGAGAGAGAATAGAGGATGTGACATTTCCATAATTATATGAACCAACTTTCATGATAATTTTCTCTTCTTCGTTTTCTTTCTGTATATTTAAACATGTATCTATGTACAGATTTGCACATCATAATACAAATATATACTCATAACCTATATATACATTTATACATATATACACATATATACATTCATGATCGACACATATATATCTATTGGTTTTCCCTGGAGACTCCCTAATAACACAAATATTAAACCTGAAGGCTAGTGATGTTTTATTCCTTTTTATTCTATCTATATCAATGTTTGAACTCTGCCTTCTTTATTCAGAGTTGTCAAGCATGCTATTTTGTTCCTCACCCTCAACAATAGGATAGCTATTTGTTCAAAAATAACATGTTGATCTTATTTCAGAATCTTCTTTGATATAGAAATTACAGAAGTATTGTGCTTATAATATTATTTTAAAGGATATTTTTTCTTCTCTGTTCCAGGGATGTTTCTTTTTTTTTTTAATTTTATTTTTTTTATTAGCTACACATGACATTACAATGATCTTGGCAAATTCATACATTTGAATCATTGGGGTATAATTTCTCATTTTTCTAATTACAGATTGCAGAATCACACTGTTCATAGAGTAAAAGGAATTTTTTTAAAAAAAGAAAACATACAAATTACCTCCTGGAACAAATATTCTACATTGGAGATATATATATATATATATATATATATATATATATATATATATATATATATATGTGTGTGTCTGTGTGTTTGTGTGTGTGTTTATATATGTTTATAATATGTTAATTTGTTACATATGAGATATATATACACACACACACACACACACACACACACATACACACACACACACAGTAGTTAAAGATGTACCAATTTTTTTGAATAGATGTTCTCAAAATAAATTATTGTTTTTTCTCTGTATATTATTAAATGATCAATGCTGAATCAAGGAGAGAAAAAACAATGTTAAATAAATTATGTCATCATATTGTATTGAAAATTAGAAAAATTAAAATGTCACAATATTTTAAAACTAGAAAATATATTTAGGTAAGGTTTAATAATAAATGTCTTTACTACACAAATAAATGAAGTACAGAGGAACTGAAACAGGTATAAATTAATGAAAAAATAGTGTGTATTTGCAATGTTTTCTAAAATAAATAGCTATTAAAGTTTACCATAAAAAGAATCTAATCTACTCATAATCTTTTAAAATACAAGATTTGTTTTTTGAAAATCACCATTCAAATAATTGAAATCATTCTTCCGACTATCTTATTATTATGTATGATTGTCTTCAAAATGTTTTTCAATTTAGTATCCATACTTCAGATAAATGAATAAAATAAACTAATTCATTATTATGTTAGTTGTAAATAAAACAAAACTTACAAAATGTTCAGTTTTTTACTGATTAGTACTATTCTTTAAAGGTAAAATTCATGCACTCATTGCTAATTTATACAATTGCTTATTATCACCTGTGAGCCAGAGTAAAACTTATAATTTCAGGTCAGTTAGCTGGACATTTCTATAACCACCATATGTTATGGAAATAGTAAACAATTAGGTGAAAAATCTCAAAGTTCCTATATAGTGTTAATAACTACTATTTGCTAAGTTGCTCTGCATAAAAAAGTTGCTAAAATACCCACATTACTATTATCTTCTAAGTGATGGTTGAGTATATTTAGAATTTCTAATATTATAGTAAAATTTGCATTTTCATTTGTTGTCATCTTGGTTTTCTCTATGATACTCAAAATTTAAATTCTTCTATTTAAAATACTTAAAGTTACAATTCAACTTAAATTTTAGTGCTAATACATACAAGACATGTTTATATACTGAATGAGTGCAATGTTCTTTCTAGAATATCTATGAATAAGTTAGCAGCTATGCTTCACTGTTCAATATTCATATAAATTATTTTAAAAATTAAAAGCTGGACATATGGTGCACACATGTAATCCTGGCTATTTGGAAAACTAAGGCAGTTGTTTAGGTAAGGCAGGAGGTCCATGACTTTGAGGCCAGCCTAGGAAATTTAGTAAGACCCTATCTAAAAATAAAAGATGGAGCTAGGATTGGACCTCAGTTATAGAGCACATGATTAGAAGGTCCAAGGATCTAGGTTCAATTCCAAGAAACATATATACACACACCAAAAAAAAAAAAATAGAAAAGAGAAAGGAAAAAGTAAAGAAGTTGTGAGTATATTTCCAATTTGACATCAAACATTCCCTGTGAAAACATCACACAAATTATTCTGCACAACATTTCCACTCTGGTTCTCTCTTTTAGAATTCCCTTTATTCCATTTCCCTCGATTCCAAATAACTGTTGTTGGGTTCAACATGTACCTCGGGAGTAGAGCACTTGAATAGCAGGCTGTTGGGCCTGGGTTCATTCACCAGCTTCTTAAACACTTGGACAGTGGAATGAATCTGATGTAAATTTTCCTGTGTATGTGTATGAATACCCCACAGTGAAACTCACCATAATGTACATCCACGAGAAATTAATCAAAAATAAAAAGCTAGAAGTAAATAGCAGTTAGAACAGTGAAAAAGATAATAAGTGAGGGGAGAGGGAAGAGAAAGGAGAAGTGCTGGGGACTGAATTAGAATAAAGTATATTTCATGATTATATAATTATGTCAAAATAAATCCTATTGTTGTGATGTTATGTATAACTAAGAAGAACCAATAAGAATAATTTTAAAATTTAAAAATTAGATAAACAAATAAAAATTATTTGCTTATTTTTTAACTCAGTAGAAAGATAGTGGAATGAATTGCACATTACTTTCCTATATCCATATATGAGTACACTACCAATGTAATTCCATATCATGTACAACTAGAAGAGTGGGAATGTATACTCCATGTATGTATAATATGTCATATTGTCATGACAAGAACAAATTAAAAATGAACTAATGATGCCTTCACAATTGGCACCTTGCCAGTATTCTAGCTTCTTGAAAATATAATCACCCTACAATTGTGCTTGAAATCTTTTGCATGCTTGCATCTCTGTTTTTTTTTAATTTGTTCATTTTTCAGCTTTATAGTTTTCCATCATGTATATAAACTATAGTGTATTTATTTATCTATTAAATTATTTAATATTTGTTATGTATTCCTTTCTTACCCTGGCCTTTTAAAAATTAAAATGTTTTTACGGATATATCAATGTGCTATTCATCTTATGATTTCACATGTATGTTACATATAATATGTATATGTTTTACATGCACATATATAAAAATATATTAGATATAAACATATGAGTGCATGCATATAAGTTTTGAATAAACACAAATATATACATTATGTATGTTCATTTATAGAGAAAGCTCTAAAAAATAGAAAATGCTTTGTTTATTTGGTAGTCCAAATTTTCTGCCACAAAATCTTATCAGAGCTTTCTCTTTTCAACTGCAGAAATACAGATGTCTGTGCAGAGCCTGATGGGACCACCATCACCCTTGAGGTCAGGTCCATAGAAACCATACAAAACTTTGAACCCAAATCCAAGTCAATGAGAGCATCCCCCTCTTACAAGCAGAGTAAGATTATTTTCAAACAGCTGAAGAATAACAACACTCTCTCAGACTACAACACCCAGAAAGAATCTACTTTGGACCTTTTTTCGTCTGCAAGGCAGAATCATAAAATGTACTTCTGACAGCTTACCCACAAGCACAGCTGGGTGAAGATGATCTAACATAAGTTTCCATGTTGTCGGCTGCCACAAGAACTAACATCACACTAGTAATTTCTGCTCCAAGAAGATAA
The DNA here is from genome assembly GCF_048772815.1 of Callospermophilus lateralis. Taxonomy (NCBI): domain Eukaryota; kingdom Metazoa; phylum Chordata; class Mammalia; order Rodentia; family Sciuridae; genus Callospermophilus; species Callospermophilus lateralis. Next base: position 1,131,644 of record NW_027510154.1, read on the forward strand.
AAAAAATTGCTCAGAGCCACTCCTTTCTCTTCAGCATAGCCTCCTGCTTCAGCCACAGCTCTGAGACTTCATTGAGATCTCCCTTTAATTGATTGTGAAGGTAAAAAACAAAAACAAATCCACTTTGATGGCATATATCTTTAAATGATTTTATGTATATTAAAAAATTAAATTGTGTTTATGATTAATGAGAATTGAAATATTTTAAAAAATGAAATTATTCTAAATTATATTATTCTCTTTATATTTAAGGTACAGAAATGTATAGAACAAAAATCAAAAATTTCTATCCTTTTTTAACTGAGAAATATCACAGGTACTACTGGGCAGAAGGTCACACTAATTGCTAAGGATCAACATGAAAGTGGGATCCTCTTGCCTCAGCCTCCATTTGCTGGGATTACAGGCATGCACCACAACACCTCCCTCATTACCTACTTTTAAAGTGACAGTTAGTCTAAACATATTGAAATTTAATTTCTCAACAGGTGTTATATCTTGAACTAAATGTCACTTAAAATTCCTGGGAATGTCTCTGGCTCCCCTCTTTCATATACATACCAATGAAATATCTCATAATTATATATATCATAAACATCATGATTGGTGGGATTATATTCTCACAATATATTTCTTGCTGAATTAACATAAGTCATTCAAGGGAGAGTTTTCATCTTATTTGCTACATTTGTCAATCTAGTTGGTGTCTTAGGGTCAGCAATTGATTAAAGAAAAAGTTGTGCATATATACAAATTCTGTGTAATATATGTGTCAAATATAAGCTATAACTTAGTTTTTCTCTCTAAAACCGTGGTTTGATTTTAAATAACATGACATAAGGCTATGTTTTGATATTTTCTTGAAAAGGTTATTGAAAAATAACTTGTATGCTTTGATATTTAACTATGATTGTTTACTGCCTCTGCTTGTATTTGTTTTCTTCTCTCAAATTCTCTTTAAATGGCAATTGAAATAGAGCAAATTATATCCCAGGCTTATATGATGATGTCAAAATGAAAAACAATATTATATATAACTAAAATGCACTAATAAATAAAAAAGGTTTTGATGTATTTTTATATAGTAAGGGGTAAATATAATTTATTTGAATTATAAAAAGAAGTGGGGTATTTACTGATGAGGTAATAATTTCTCAGTTATATGAGGACATAAAATAACTAACCATGTATCGAGACCTACTGAGAATTTACAATAATCAAGAAGATGACTAGTAAAATAGAAATAATAGAAAATTAGAAGCAGTCCCACACTTATAATTTTATATTTAAAATTGTCTAACTAATGTTTCAAATATCTACAAATAGTAAATAATTCTGATACAATTGGTAAATCATTTAAAAAATTATTGTTTCTTAGTTTGAAATACATGCAACAAGTTGGAACTTGTTTTGTTTTTCAAAATATAGGAAAAATATTAAATGTGTAGAAAAACACTGAATAATAGTTTAAATTTGAGAAGCGATTTTTAAGACACAAAAAAGAACAAGCCACCAAGAAAAAATTAGAAATTTTGAATAAATTAGCATTAAATGTTTGAATAGTAATATGTATATGAACAAAGCAAAATAAGATACTGTATACAGACAAATGAAATTAAATATTATTCAGAAACACCAAAAGAAATTAATGCTATTATCCAATCTTTTGGATCATAAAGAAATCCAATGCTAACCCAATCTTTTGCTATATCTGAATTTAACAGGATGGGTAATTTATAAAGAATACATACAACATTTTTTTTTAATTCATTCATCCACTGATCTATACACAATAGCTAAATTATGATATCAATTAAGATTCCCTTCAGTGGATTTATGGATAAAGAAAACATGGTATGTTATGCAGCCTTAAAAAATATTGATGTTTTTTAAAGGGAATTTTAAAAGTTTATCGAATATAATGTATTATGCTTTCTCTATATAATTTTTGAGTGGATAGATATTTAGGTAAACATGACAATGATTGATACAATATAAACTAACAATCATTAAATCTGTGTTTTCAGTATCTTGACATAGAATTTAAAATATTTTGGCAAGTTGTTATGAGCCAGGTTTTATGGGCAGTGACTAAACAGACTCCATTTTACACTGAGACTCCATATCATGTAAGAAATGCTTCTCCCATGGGAACATTCTGCCTCCGTACCCACCAAGAGTTAAGTAGCATAGCATGTTTGGCAACACAAAATGGCAATTCTTATACAATGAAAAATTGTTCTATTTTTTTGTTCCCATTTTTCTTGAACAGTATACCTTGTTAGATATTAACTATCTAGACATTAGTAATCATTCTTTAACTTGTACTCAGGTAGGGTTGTTTTGACCCACTTCCTCTTCTGTTTATGATTTTACATCTCATGACATTTGTTTCTGGTTTTGAATGATAGCAACAATAACTTATGATTAATATGGTTTTGGACTATAAAATCCAAAATAAATATAAATATAAACAAATCCCAGGAGGGAGTCAAAGGGTCTACACCTCCTCTTCGGCCCAGCAGTTGGTGGATCCAGACCACCAGCTGGTGAATAAAATTTCCGACTCCTGATCAACTCAGTAATATATTGCAATCTCACCATAACAAAATACTAAATCAATTTTTAGCTTTTGATAAAAAAAAAATTTTTAAATATATTTTATATTGTAGCCATGCTAAATATTTGAAGGTTGAATTTGGTATACTTTTGTATGTACAAATATTTTATGAAAAAATCATGTTTGAAATATTTAGTAAAAATAGCTTTTAAGTATATAGCCTATACACTGACATCAAATTAAAATTAAATTCTATTTATAATAGTCTGTAAAGAAATTGCCCCCTGTGATGATACAGCAGACTGAATCATAGAAAATATGGAAGCATAGGAAAAATATGTGGTAATTATGGACATCCTTGTTAGAGTAGAAAACAATAGTCACAAAAGTTTTAAACTAAATTTCTTTCTGTGTTTTATGATCTATAGAAAGATCTGTAATGAAAATAATTGAAAACATTTAAGTCCATTTCATTGAATAATTAAAATTACTATTTGGTCATCAGTTGCTTCTCAACATACCTTAATAAAACAAAAATAAAATTTTTCTCAGATATCATGGTAGCCTGTATTTAGTTTCCATAATAACAATGAAATAGAGGCTATTTTTGTTAAAATATCAGAGGGACATTATATCTGTATTTATGATGTATGGGGAAAGAGCCCAAGTAATAAAGTAAGAAGATCTGTGATTTTTTTAGTATAACCTAACTTAGCCTGTATTAATATTTTGTTGTGGCAGTCATTTTTGACATAAAGTTAAAAACAAAAATCTATTTTTACTATATATGCATTCTATAGTTATTATTTTTAAGATATTTTACTACCATAAAGTCATATACCTTGGTGAACATGCAAGAAAGTACATAATAATGATGAATTTTAAAATATTAAATGTGAAAAAGAAAAAAAAACACAAAAAGTATCCTGCTGATTTGCTCTGCTGTGTCTTTATTATAATAAATACATTACTTAAATTATTCCATCTGTTACATTCCAAAATAGCTATTTTTACATCTATACTAATGTGCATTTATTTTTACCTATAAAAAAATGATTAATAGTAGGTGCGAAAATTGTACATAAAATATAATGTAGATTTTTTCTATAGTTTCTCCACATAGAAAATAATGAAGGAACTTACTACTAGTTTTAAATATTAACCATTCTACCAACAAATTATTTGATTTTTCAAACTATACAATAAGTATATCTTTTAATTTTTTCTCTAAATTATAAATTTTTTACCCTTGAATCTTCTTAGCCACTTTTCACCCCTGGCGATGTGATCCACATATATTATGTAAATCTACTCTATAGAAAACATGATATTACTTGAAAGTAGAAAAAATAAATAATTGTTAATATACACATATCTATTCTTAATAGCTGTGTTTATTAATTAAATGTATAAAAATTACTTCAAAATTTATTGACTTTATGCAACCATGATTTATTTTTTCTTCAGTGTCGTGGGTTGTATGCAGCTTTATGAGAGCAGATTGTCCAACATGGCTGTAATCACATGTCTTTGACTTTAGCTGCGGGGAATGGAGAGTGAGAAAACTAGGCTTCTCACTCCATGTAGTTATTCATGCTCTCTCTCCAAATTATCTCTTATCAGCATTTTAAATCATGTTCCAAGCATCTCGCTGAGCAAAGAATGTTTTATGACCAACTACAGGTTTGAGAATCAGAGACTTCCTCTTGATAGAAATAGTGGTAAAATCACATTTCAAACAAAAAAGATACACAAATATAGAAGAAATTTTTGACATGATTTCTGTTTACCAAAGAGTGTTCCCTGCCATTAAATTAGTCACATTTCTTATTCTAGTGGATACTGTTGTCTGTTCTCTATATTCTCCTGTAAAAACAAAAATAATATTTCCCCTACCTGCAAGAGAATTTTCTTTAAAAAGCTCAAAGTTTGACCTAGTTTTAGGAAGTGTCCTTATATCTTGGGAATTACTTCCTCTAATATATCTGCTCTCTTCTGGTGAAGGCAACAATTATCTGGTGATACTGGGTATTAAGCCTTGCCCTCTTTGTAATATTCTGTCTCAACTTTGAAGGTCCATGTTTGTTCCAGTACTGTCTGCTAATATGAAGGATTTGTTGTGACTTCATTAGAGTTCAGATTCTTCCTCTGTTGAAGGAGGCTTCCATCAATCCCTTGATGGTTAGTTTCTGAAAATGTTCTTCAATAAACAGCATGCAAAAAATTTATTTTAATAATTTTTTTATTAGGATCACCAGGCTCAGTACTCAGAGGCTGAGTAAGGAGGATCCTGATTTCAAAGCCAGCCTCAGCAACTTAAGAAGACACTAAGCAACTTGAAAAGACCCTGTCTCAAAATAAAATATTTTTAAAAGGGCTGGAGATGTGAGTCATTGGTTAAATGCCCCTAGATTCAATCCCTGGTACCAAAAGAATTTATAATAATAATAATAATAATAATAATAATAATAATAATAATAATAATAATAATATCTTTTATAAGGGAATTATAAATAATGCAGGGGTTTATTTATATAATAATATACTCATAGAGTATAAATTGATTCATTTCAATTTATATTCAATTCCAAAATTTTCCCTTCCTCTTGCTGTTCATTCCTACTACATGTCTCCCCACTATTTATTCTTTTTTTTTTTTTTTGCAATTGGTGTTTTAAAGATATACATAAAGCTGTAATTCACAATGGCATATTCATATCTGTACTTAGCATAATTTTGTCAACTTAATTCTACTGACTTTTCCTGTCCCTTCTTCTTCCCCTCAATCCCTTCCTCTACTCTACTGAAATCCCTTCTATTTTCTGGAGTTCCTCTTTTTTTTCCCCTTGTTTTGTTCTAGTTTCTTCATGAGGGAAATATTCAACTCTTGACCTCCTGAGTCTGACTATTTTACTTAGCATGAGTGTTCTGCAGTTCCGTCCACTCACCAGCAAACATGATAATTTCATTCTTCTTTATGGCTGAGTAAAACGCCATTGTGTATATATTCCATGTTTTATGTACCCATTCATCCTTCCATAGGCACTTGCACTGGTTCCATGACTGGGATATTGTGAATCATGATCCTACAATCATCAATGTGGCTTTATCACTCTAGTGTGCTGATTTTATTTTGTTTTTCTTTTTCTTTTTTTTAATGTGGGGGTTGTATTTATTTGTTATAAAAGGAATGAAGATGAGAAAATTAAAAAAAATGTTTACTAATTCATTCATAACATCAACAAACACATTGTATCTTAACATGAAATCTTTTATGAAAAAACTGCATTTTCCAAAATAAAAAAAATAAAAAATAAAAAGTTTGGATTTACATTTTTAAAATCTTTCAATAACCAGCTTGATAAAACACTGAACTTTTATATGTTTTCTTCTGCATTCTATCTGCTGCATTTATCTTGTTTTTGTATATGAAGAAATCACACCACAAAGAGAATTACAAGGAAAGGGATATATATGTTAATGACCTTTCTAGAGAATTGACATTCTTCCTTCTGATTTGCTACCATACCAACATCCAACAAGTTGTAATTTCTTAAAGGTTAGTTGCAATGTAGAATATAAAATAATAGCAATGAACTTTTCAGATTCTATTACATTAAAATCCATTGATCCATTTTGTAATTTGGCTGGGTCATCTACCCCTGTGTGATTTTATAACATCAGGCTTTGGTCATTTGGAAAATACTGGTTCTCTGAATTATTCAAAATTCTCAATTAAAAAAGTCAAACTTATTCTTGTCAATATTTCATTACTGAGTCATCAGAAAATGTCTTCAAATTTTGAAAAGCTGTTATATTCACAGTGACAGAGAAATTTTGGGGGGGTTTAATTTTAATTTGGAAGTGTGAATTTTATCATTGGAAATAAGCACTATTATTGCCCTAGAAGTGTCAGGCTTATCTTGCTCATTTAGAAAAAAAGAAGAAGAAGAAGCTTTTCCAATACCCATCTAAATAACCATCATTCCATCTAAATAACATAACATGAAATTATGTTCCATGACAAAGGTGGCTAATTCAACTTGCAATGGCAGCAGCCATTTACATGATGTTCAACACTTCCAGGAATTAGAAAATGCAAATTATAACTACACTGAGATTCCATCTGACTCCAGTCAGAAAGGCAATTACCAGGAATACAAGTAACAATAAATATTGTTGAGGATGTGGGGGAAAAGATTCACTCATACATTTCTGGTGAAACCTGCAAATTGGTGCAACCACACTGGAAAGCAGTATGGAGATTCCTTAGAAAACTTGGAATGGCACCACCATTTGACCAAATTATCTCACTCCTCAGTTTATACCTGAAAGAGAGCGGTAGTCCCACCAACAATATATGAGTGTACCCTTTTCTGCACATCCTATCAACATTTAATATTATTTGTATTCTTGAAAATTGCCATTCTGACTGACATGTGATGAAATGTTAATGTAGTTTTGATTTTAATTTTCCTTATTAGTAGGGATGTTGAACAGGTTTTCATATATTTGTTAGCCACTTGAATTTATTCTTTGAGAAATTTCTGTTCATCTTGTTTGCCCATTTGTTGATTGAGTTGTTTCTTATTGCTGTTAGTGGTGGTTTTGATGTTAAATTTTTTGAGTTATTTGTATATTAGTGGTATTAATCCCCTATTGGAGGAGCTACTGGTGAAGTTCTTTGCCGATTCTGTAGGCTCTGTCTTCATGCTCTTAATTGTTCCCTCTGCTGTGCAGAAGCTTTTTAATTTGATGCCATCCCACTTATTGATTCTTTGTTTTATTTTTGAGCTTTAGGAGTTTTGTTAAGTATATTTCCAGGAACCCAATGTAAGTTACTCCCTCATTAAAATGCATTCACCCTGTTCTCAATAACATCAAAATTATTTTTCATTTCAGGCACTGGGCTGATAATTAATAATCTCATGTACTTTATTAGGTCCAGGAACAGATAAAGCTCATTACATGTAAGTCCTTATGATCACTATCTCTTGATTCAAGGCAGTGAAAGAAAAGTCATATTTATCCAACTTGCATATTTTCAATGTGCAAAAGTAAGACAGAAAGTGAGATTGGAAGCAAATAATCACAATACACATTTGTTTAAAACAATGGAGAAAAAAGAAGCAATTATGAAATCATTGGGATATGATCAGCTACCTTCTACATGATTCCTGGTTTATTGTCTTCTGACTTTTTACTTTAAATTCAAATAAAATTTTGAACTTGCCTACTGGTTTGATGTTCCCTTTTTATAATAATGTCCCAAGATTATAGTTGGCAATATTCCATTCAAATTAGTTTCTGTAGAAATTTGGGGCTCAGATTCAATTTTTTAACTTAAACAAATTAGTATTTTGTAATACAATTTGTCATTACATCCATTCATAGTAATCTCTTAACAACTATGAAGTATGTTTGAGTACATTCCCTATATCAAAAGCCACATTCACATATTTTAATGAAACAGAGTTTTTTTAAAATGTTTTACCTTGGATCACATGCCTAATTGCAATCAGATGATATTTTTTAGAGTCTTAAATCTTTTTTCCTCTAGCTAAATTTGTCAGCTTCACACCATGTTAAATCTTTTAAATGCCTCAAGCATGTTACAAGCTTATAATTCATTGTATTATAAATTTGCTCTCCCTATTTGGAAATTGTGTTGAGTAGAAATAATAGAAGTGAAAAAGCCTTTATAAACTCCTTAAAACTAAACAATTCTTTTTTTTGCTTAGTTTCCTCTTGCAGTAATGATCATATTTAGCTAGTAAAAGCCAAATAATTTTTTAATAAGCAAATGGTCTTTTAGTATCTGCGCTATTTTGCATGACACTGCAAGCAATATTTTGCCAGATATTTTACTACTACTTAACCTAGATGTTATTTTTTCAGACTTTTCTTTTCATTACCTCACTACCTTTTAGTTTTTGCTAACTTTTTCCTTGCCAGTGTTCTAGACTTTTAAATGTATTTGTCATCATTTGTCTAGTATGAGGCTGGTGCTTGGGACCCAAATTAAGGACATACACTTGGGTTTTGTTAAGAGAGTATCTCACTTGTAGACCCCAATTTACATATTTGTTAGCAATTGCTGTGAAATAAGCAACCTCAACGTACATTGTTTCAAAACAAAATCTTTTACTATCTCTTAGGATACTTATGGTTATCTGAGTAGTTCTGCTCCAGGGGAGAGCTTGTTACAAGCTGACAATTGAGCATGGCTTCAAATAGGATATATGATGGCTATAAATAATCTCCTGGCTCATTCATACCATGTTTGAAGTTTCCCAGCAGCCACAAATGACAAATCATAGTGCAAAGTGTGAGTCCAGCCTACAGTTCTGTCATATATACCAATGGTGCACTGATCTGCACAAGCAAAATGGCAAGTTGCACTCTACCTATTCACGAAACAAGAAGAAAATCTGCATAGTAAAATTACATGTGTAAAAGAATGAGGGGAACTTTCACAAGGTTTTTTACATCTGATAGTTTATCAAAAAAGGATTCACCTATCTTAAGACTAATTTTTATGTTGCTAATAATAATAAACCCATTAATCAATCAGCAGCTTGAGGTATGAGAGAATGTTGCGCTTTCCATAAATTGTGCATTTTAGGAAGTCACATTCTGCATGAGCAGTATGAAATTAATATTTTCAATATCTTATTCTTGAAACTATTATTTATTTCAATATTTTTATAATATCTTTAGATCATAGTCTTGAAACCTTCATGTTTTCATTGCATACCTAATTTTAATAAAATTATTTAACTCCTAAGTAGTGTTGATCCTAGCATTATAATATTCCTTTTATTATCTTTTACTTTTCTATCACCAACACAAATGCCATTTCTCTGGGCCTTATTATCTCAATACTAAATCTAAAAGCAGTTTAGATATTCTTTCTTATATTTATCACTGAGAAAGTGGTGTTAAGTTTTTAAAGATAAAAATTCTTCCTATTATTATCATTAAAATGTGGAATGGAGGACATGAATTGTTGGACATATTAAAGACACAGTTAAAAACTAAGCAAATTTTTCATAAATCAATCCTGACATTCAAGGTCACTAATTACCTGCACAGTTTTCCCATTATTCCCTCTTATTTTTCTTTTACATATTTTTGTTTTTTTGCCTTGGTCCATATAAAATTTATTTATATGCATCTGATTGCAATTTCCTGCTGCACTTCTCATTCACTTCCAACATATTCTCTTCTCATTTCTTCCAGTCCACAGTACTCTGTATTTCACTTTGTTTTCCAAAAATGAATATCCATTCCAATCACTAACAAATAAATCATAATTTCTGTAAGTTGACCTTTTTTCAGATCTAATACATGTTATTATAAATCCTCTCACTATTAAAACCACTATTGGCAATAGATACAAATTATTTCTCACTGTGATCTTAAAGATCCATTTAGAACTTTCCATGCACTATCAAAACATTAATATTGAATTTTATTCACATTTCAGTCTTTTAGAATTTATATTCTAAACTCTATTAATATATTTGTAAGTGACAATGACCTCTAAAATATTTATCCCATATTCTTCCACATAATGACTTATATGTTAACTTTTCTAATTATGCAAATTTCTATTCAAAAACCATTAAAACATTATCAACCTCTAGCCAACTCAGTGGTGCACACCTGTGATCTCTATGTCTCAGGAGACTAAGGCAGAAGGAGGTCAAAGATAGTTTCAGCATTGGTAATGTGCTAAGCAACTAAGTGAGACCCTGTGTTTATATCAATTATAAAAAATAGGGCTGGGGATGTGACTCAGGGATTGAGTGCCCCTGAGTTCAATCCCTGGTACCAACTCTCCCCCAAAACAACAACAACAACAACAACAACAACAACAACAACAACTTTATCTCTCTCCAAGTAAGGCAAAATTTCTAAACATGGCATTAAACACAGTACTTAATCAATGCAACACTATTTTTATTATGAAATAATCTGTTTTACATTCTTGATATACCAACCTAGGAAGCATAACATTTTCTTTGACTTATTTCTTGCATAATATATTTCACAGAAGAGTACTGCTAAAGAGCTATATATAGTTCATAATATCATTTTCAAACATAAATTTAGGAGGATGATTGCTGTTTTATGACTGATTATGATGTTGTTATAACTTATGCACATGGTATCTGTGTCAGCAGCATTATGATATTATTGGCTCAGACTGTGTTCAGGTTCTCATAGAGAACCAAATATTTCCTTGGATAATTTTGCAAATACAAAGTTTGTGATTTCTCCTACTAAAACTGAGTTTTCCTTTCTTAACTAAGAAACTTACATTTATATTTAATTCTCACTTTATTGATTCAAGACAATCATTGTTGTGCTTAAAATCCTTTTGAAAACTGTGTTATCTGCTACTTTCATTTTGTACTATCATTGAATTTGGGCAATGTAACTTTAATAAATTTTCATAGGATTCTTTGATTAAAATGTGTATGGCAAAAGTTAAAGAGGGCTCTTTGTCAGAGTTAAGAAATAAAAAATGTATTCTGAATCATTAAATCAGTTGCATTCTTTGCCCAACATTCTTATAAACTTTTGGGTAACCTACCCCATCAAAGTCTTCAGACATTGTCAGTATATCTCTATTGAATTTTTATTTCTGTTTCTGTGTTGCATTGTTGTTTTTCTTTGACTCTAAATATATATATATATATATATATATATATATATATATATACATATATATAATCTGATGATTATATGTCACATGTAATTTATGCTATTTTCCTCTTCTGTATTACTCATACTTTTTTAAATTTCAATTTTAGCCTGAATGTTTTTGCTTATCTGGCATCTGGCTCATGCTGTGGCCAGTATTATGCCCAAATAATCTAGTATTTTTAATCACCATTACTCAGTTTTAATTCAAAAAATATATACATTTGATTCTTTGTTGGTTAGGAGTTAAATTTTCCATTCATCATTTACTTTTGGGACACAGAACTCCTAATAACTTTCATATCTACATTTGTTAATTGTGGTAGGTGGTTTATCTTGGATTATGTTTCCAGCATCTACTTATATTATTTTTTCCATTCTGTCTTATTTTTTGTATGCCTGATCACTTTTGTTTTAATTGAGGGTATATTATATGAGTTAGTTGGGGCAGAAGGTGAATATTAAGAAACTGGTTCCTGCACCTGTTGATGCTCACAAACCTGAGTTCTTTAGAATAGGTGTGCAAGCTGGAAAATCAGGCAAAAGCTGTTTTTCTAGTCTCTTAATAATATTTTCTTTTTCTCCAGGAAAAATTTGCTTTTCCTCTGAAGGTCTCAAAAGATTAGATAAGTGATATGAAGTCCACTCACATCATTACAGATAATCTGCTCAATGTAAAGTTAACTGATTATCAATATTAATTACATATAAAAATAACTTCACAGCACCACATGGATTAGTGTTTGACCAAACAATCTGGTACCATAGTATATTCAGTTTTTAAATAAAAATAACCATTAAAATTACATATGGAAACTTATAAAGACTTTCAGTTTTGTTTTTATCCTACATAGAAGGATAGTGCTATTGTCTGGAAGGAACCCAAAACTGAAAGAATATCACATTAATACTGACCTAAGCCAAGGAAGCAATCTTTAAACTATTTTTTTAGTTCATTCTATTTTGATTCTGTTATGTTCAGTTTTATAATATTTAATAATAATAAATATTAATATTGCTATACAATTGATTTTATTCTTCTTTGAAAGGATTAAACTCCAATTTCTGTTCCTTTTGAACTCTGAAAATAACACACACACACATTGAAAGAAAAAAAAACAGAATTTCTTCATTCTTTCTCCTTGAATTATAACACCCTGTTCTGCACAAAAATATTTATACATATTGCAAAATGGCTGGAAGACAGACAAACTGCTTTTCCTGCTCCTATCTTTGGCCTTCACGTTTTCTGGCACCTTTGCATGCTCAAATTTTGGTTAACCTAGTAGTCATAAATACCATTATGGTCTCTTCCCTTGCCAGTGAAAGTCAAAGAAATCTCTCTCACTCCTTTTTTTTTCTCTGCATCTAGGAATTGCTGCTCATAGTCTCACTCCATCTGAAGGATTATAAACTCTCTTACTTGGTTTCCATCTGTCTTGGATTGTGAATCATCAAATGCTGGTTGTCATGGGAGCTTTCTAATGGACTTATTATTCAATGTTCTTTTTCTTCATATTTAATTTGGCTCTGCATAGGAATATTGGACTTTCAGAATTTTACCTTAACCCATTTTTTGGCTCCCAAATTATAATCAGAGACTTTCATGATGAAATTAATGGTAATTAGTTCTAATTGAAGATGGAATGTTAACAAAGTGGCTAGAAATTGTTTATAAAATAAAGTATGCTTGAAGTAAGAAACAGATATGGAGAGAAGAGTGCTGTGGCTCAACAGCATTGAAAGGTGAGCTCTTGAATATCAAGCATTGATTGAAAGTGTATGGAATGTGTGATGCATTCTGTGACCCCATGAAAAAAGCACATGCAGAGACTAAAGGTGTTTATTGGGCATAAGTACAATAGAAGCTTCTTTGCTTTGCTCAGCTTCACTAGTTTCCCCCCAGAAGTTGATGAATGATTTACACACACACACACACACACACACACACACACACACACACACACAATGATTATAATATTTATATGATTATAATATTTATTATAATAAATGTGGAATAAAAAGTAGTCTTATACTAACAAATATTCAATGAATATCAGCTGACTATAGTAACTGAATTCATGCAATATAATTTTGAGAATGATAAATTGTACAGATATTAGCATTAATAAAAGAAATTTCATTGGCCACTTTTTTGATTCAAAATTCCCCAATAGCCAAGATCTTATTTAGTCTTCCACCCCGCTCCATATTTAGTCTTCTTTCTCAATTGTTTCTTAGTAGAATAAAGATGAGTGGTGCTATTTTTTTCTACTTTCCAATCTTAGCAGCTTTGTTAACTACTGTGTAGTGTCCAGTAAGTATAAACTTAAAAGAAAAAACAGCTCCACTTTTTGCTGTGAAGCAATAAGATCAGATTTGTCTCTGGTATTTTCTTCTCTTCTAAAACAAAAAAGGTGGGGGGAGCACATTTCATATCACCACTAGGGTATTTGTTGATCTAAAGATACTACATTTATTTTGAAGATAAATTGGAATGTGTGAAATGATCATGATTAGCAGTTATATAAAAGAACAGTAAGAAGCATATTACTTGAGACTTTGTTCATAAAACATGAAAACTACCTGAAATTATAAGACATGAAATTCTAAAATATTTACACAAAGGTTAGAGACCATTGCCGTTTTCAGATTCAGAGTTTTGAAGTTCAGCAAAAGCTCTAGTTTATCAATCCCAGAGTGAATTCAAGCAATCTAACTTGTTTAGTGCATGGCACATATTTTACAGAGACTGTTTTATCATTTTACCCAAGAAACCACTTGCATCTATCACATTACAACAAGACCTACTTTTGTCTTTTTCTTCTTTTCTTTCTTTCTTTTTTTTTCTTTAAATCACATTTAGCTTTCTTTACCCAGAAACCATGTTATTCCTACCTCAGGGATATGTTGCTTAGATTCTATGAATGCTTCCCATAAATTTCCCTTATAATGGCAATATTGTCTAACAACAAATGGCAAAAGCAGTTTGTAGCTCATGTTCAGTGTTGTTTGGCTAGAATCCTCAGGCTGTTGATTCCACTCTGCTGTAATCTATTCAGCCAGAATGATCTTTTTGAATTACAAGTCATTGAGGGACATGAATCATTAAATGTTAATTTATGTTACATAAACAAATAGAAAATATTAGCAAAAAAGCTCTCAATCATGTAGACATATGTAGACATACAAAGACTCAAGCATGCAAACAATACATAGATTTTGGAAGATACAAAATGTAATCATGTTTGTGCTAATGAACTAATCTTCACATCAAAAAGAATTAAGTTTTGATGGGGGAACATATCATATTCTCTGATTATTAATGAAAAAATCATACCAAGAAAAATTACCAAGAATACAAAATATCACACAAATTAAATAACAGAATTTGAATAGCAAACAATAACTTCTGTGTTTTGAAAATTAAACTATATTTGAATTTTGAATAATTATTAATTTAAATACAATATTATTTTTTCATTCCAAAAATGTATTCAAGAAATGAGCATAGAATCAATTATACATTACAATGTGAAAAAATATATAAGTAATTTTAATTTTCCATAAGGGAAACTGGAAAATTTATAATAAATGGAAAATAAAAGCAGAAAAGCAAAAAAAAAAAAAAAAAAAAGACAAATTAATGGTATGGAAATCTTTCAATAGAAATGATTAACAGAATTTATATAATTCATGAACAACATATCTATTTATGTAAATAATAAATAATAATTTTTTCTCAGAGTTTATATAAAAAAGAAGTAAAATGACAACTCAGCATAAAGAAAATATAAGGTATAGTTACAAAATAAATTGAAATGTGTCTAAGGAGACACATTATCTTATAGGCTCAACTTTACTTGAAAATTTTAAAATTTAATGATTTACTTATATTATCACAAAATTCTATACACTCTTCTATTGATGCTTTGTATGATGTTTTTCTTCATGCAAAAGAATTAAAGTATTAGCATATATGGTAGGTTTTATATTTATCATCTATAAATCAATGACGTTATTGATTTAAGCAGAGTTGTATTAATTTGTATTGAGCAGCAATATTGTGTGAAGAAAATTCCTTGTCTGTTGATATATATCATAGACCCAAAAGATTCTGCCCACAAAGGAGCTAACAGAATTGAAGTTGGAAAGAAAAAAAATAGTGTTTTGTTACATATTTATGCTGAAATCAATGACACTGACAATCATATTGCTAAGGTAAAATTGTTTTTCTTAGACACTTCAGTTCTATATACATGTTTGTAATAGGGATATTTTATTAATTCTCAGAGTACACCTTTCAGATTGAGTTACATTATACATTCTACATTGATTGCTGCCTGATATGAATTTTATTTCCAAATTTCTATTTCATATATTTTAGAATTTTAATATTAAAAGCTGTGATTAGAGGCCCCCTTTTCTCAGTGTTGCTCTGTTTTCTTTTTTTTTAACCCTGTTACTTTTTGAAACCTTTTGAAACTGTTCACTGTAAATACTCAAAAAACATGTCTATTGAAATTTTAGTCATCTAGACATCTAGAATACCGTTTTCAATATCATGGATACATTTCAACCATGTGGTTTATATTTTAATTTTTAACTGCATTTTCTACATTAATGAACTCAGTTTTTATATGTTACTTGCATTTTTCTTTGCAATCCTCTCTCTGTGACATTTTATTATCCTCAATTCCTTTCATTTTTAAAGTTAATAATTATTTATTTTATTGTTTTTATATTTACTGCCCATTTTAAATGCAAATTTTCATGCCAAGAATGTCAAAAATTTCCAATATTCTTGATTTGTTTGTTTTGAAAAGTAATTAAAGCTTTTGAATTTCCCCTCTAATTTATTCCAGTCTATTCTATCTTTACTTTTCACTGCCATTTATTTCCTGATTTTCCTTCCACAGGAATTTTTAAAAATTTGCTATTGATTTTATTTTTTTAAATGCATGGCAGCAGTGGAATGCACTACAATTCTTATTACACATATAGAGTACAATTTTTCATACCTCTGTATATAAAGTATGTTCATGCCAATTTATGCCTTTATACATGTACTTTGTTTTTTTCTGCATTGCAATTCTTAAAACACATATATACCACAATTTTTCATATCTCAGTTTGTATATGAAGTATATTGACACCCAATTCAAATCTTCATACATGTTTTATGTATAATGATGTCCATCACTTTCCACCCTCCTTGCTAATCCGCTGCCCCCTCCCTCTCCCTAACACTCCTTTGCATTATATAGAATTCATCTATTCCTCCAATGCTCCCCCTCCTCACCCCACTATGAGTCAACCTCCTTATATCAGAGAAAACATTCTGCATTGCTCTTCCTATCACATATTCTTTTTTGATCATTCTTAGAGATACTTATGTCAGCTTTTTATTTGTTTGATTCTATTACATAAAATTACTTCAAGTTGATATTGTATGAAACTTTTAACAAAGAGGTGATCATTATTATGGTTCAGCAAAGTATTATCTATTGCTACATTCCTGTCACCAAACTAAACAATTAGACTATTTTTACAGTTTTTAGTTTAATAAGTATGCTTGTGTGTATATATGTTTATATGTATACACATACACACATATTTAATTGTCAGTGTGTGTGTGTATATATGTGTGTTTGTAATTTATTGCAAACCACACTTATCACACTAATCATTTTTGAATTTAAAAAAAACTGTTTGTGTATTTTTATTTACGATGTTAAAAACTATATTTCCAGATGAAATCCCTGCTACTGTAATACATCCAGATTTTTAAATATTTAATAGTGCCATATTCAATAGATAATATCCTAACAAGTGTATAAGACATAATATTATTCATTTGTAAGTACATTAAGATATTTTAATAAGTTATAATATACTTGTATATTCACTAATTATATTCCCCAATATGTGCACTTTCCTCTCCCTATGTTTTGTTTATTCATTGATTTGAATATTCTTCAAATTTTGTGCTAGTTATTTTAAGGGTTAGATTTAACTTTTGTACATCAACAATGAATGTTGATACTACAAATTTTTTAAAATAATTTATGTAAATTGTCTTATTATTTTTTACCTAAATATTCTTCAAAGTGTGAGTTGTACTAAGAAACCTTTTTAAGATTGAATTAATTTTAAATATTAGAATATAACTTGCTTGATTTATTGCTACTTTAATTAACATGCTGCTGTGCTTACCTTTACTAGTAGGATACTTTCAGTAATAGCCATCATTTTTGTCGACCCATTTTTCTGCATTTTTCTTATATGCTTGACAAAATTAGTCATTAATATATGTTCGTTTTGAAAAAAAACTAAAACTTACATTATTTTTCTCTCTTCTGAGTCACTTTTAATGGCAAAATATAAAGCTTGAACATTTGAAACACTTTAACAAATAAAACTGTCAAATGTTGGTTCTTTAGAAGACTCACTTTATGTTCACACTTTAAATTGTTGTATGTAGTAATAATTTATTTTATTGATTTTTATTTTTTAAATATTTTTATTATATTTATTTATTTTAATGTGGTACAGAGAATCAAACCCAGTGCCTTGCATGTGCTAGGTGAGTGCTCTACTGCTGAGCCACAAACCCATCCCCAGATTTTTTATTTTTTTATTTTTATTTTTTGTTACTGGGAATTGAACTCAGGGGTGCTTTATTATTAAGTTGCATCCCATGTTCTTTTTATTTTATTTATTAATTTTTAAAAATTTTGATACAAGTTCTTGCTTAGCTGCCTAGCATATTGTTAAGCTACTAAGGCTGGCTTCAAACTGGTGACCCTCTTGCCTCAGCCTCCAAATTTGCTGGAATTACAGGTATGCACCATCATGCCAGGTTTATTTTATTGGTTCTTCATAATTTCTATGCTCTAAACATTTTGTAACTTAAAAGTGTTTCCTTAATGTCTACATATTTGTCTAGACCTGTGGAGCATCTAATTCCTAAATACTTGTTACAAAACTTAATGTCAATGTCTTGTAGTATTTTTTACTTCTATGACTTCAGAGAACTAAAAATTATTACTTCTATGGAGTTGTAAATTCTACTAAGCAAATATTACTAAGTAAAAGTCTGACTTTTTAAGAAAAATAATATTCTCATTTTTAGGTTTTCTGATTCTTAAAACAGTACTACTCCTGGCTATAAATTTTCGTAAGTTAATGTCTTTTGAGTAACTTTATATGACAACTCTTGTTCTAGGTACTTAAGACAAGCATGGGATAGAGTGGACAATTGTTTTCAATAGATTTATGTTTAATGAAAACAAAACAAGTAAATGGTAAGCATAATTTCATTTAGTGAAGATGAGAAAAAAAGATACATGATTGGCAAACTCATGTTTTAGCAGGTGGAGAGAAAAAGTTTCTCCAGAAGGTAATTGCTGTGAATAAAATGAGAAGAGGAATCCATGCATAAATCAGAAAAAAAAATGTGTCGCTAAAAGAAGGAACAAGTGCAAAAGCATTGAGATGAATGTGAGGAAGGGAGAACGGAGTGAGGTAAAGTTAAAAGCTTAACAGGAAACCACATCAAACAGATGGCCCTGTCAAAACTGCACACTATTCCAACAAATCGGATACAGATCCATTTTCTGATTTAGGCAACCTAATCCAGATATTCTACCATAAGATCAACATTCAAAATCAGTTTTGGACTTCATCTATATTTGTCCTGTCTGGCACCTTTTTATTATGCTGCCTTATTTTGATAAACATTTCATTCCACTATCATTTCAACAATATTTTTAAGAAGTTTCCCTAAGGCACTTAGCACCCTGAAGCTTTCCTGATAATGCTGGGAGCAGATCAGGCTGTTCTTCCTGGATGTCTCTCAGATTGTCTGAAGGAACTTTCCATAAACATCCAGCACAGAGGGGAGGGGTCCCATGTTCCTCTCTATGTGAGCTGTATATTGTCTAATTTGAGATCTATGCTCATCTTCTAGATCTTTTGAGTAAATCGGGCCATTATTATTCAGATCTCTCCTCTTTTCCTCTCAGATTTCTGTGAGTTCCATACATCCTTTCTGATTTTGTGATATCCACGATACCTAAAACTTATCTAAAATATTTTTGTTTGTTGAGTAGACGCATCCAATTTTTGTTTTTATATAAAAAATCTGATGTTTTTATTTTGGACTTTAAAATCTCATGTTCTATTTAACTTGCCTAGCCTTTCTTTTAAGATGTTAAATTTTCTGTCAAGGGTTTCTGTTTCTTGTGTCACACTAGTTATTCTATCTTTTAACATTTATTTTTTTCTGCCATAAATGTCCTAATAGGACATTTTATTTTTATTTTTTTTAAGATTTCTTCTTTGAAGAAATTATCTTTATTATGCACTTAATATTTGAAATAATTTATAGATTTGTTGTCTCTGTGATTACAACTTCAAAACACTTTTACTTTCTACAAGTTTTGTATGTTACAATATATCACCTTCCAAATTCTGAATCCTTTTCATAAATTGTGGTAGGTAAGGATCAACACTTTGACCAAAATGTTTTGATCTGGTACTGTCTACTTTGGTCTTGTTTTAAATATTTATGGATGGACTCTTAACCTGTATATGATGTGGTCACTTGTGCGGAAACAAAAGTCCTTTGCAATTTAAAAGACAAACTCACACTCTGTGAATCCTAGTTGAGAAACAGGAGAAAATAACACTGCAATGTAATATCCAAAAGTTCTATATAGAGCAAGGTTATACAATAAGGCAGGCTTTATATCTGCCCAGTTCAACAATGCTCACACCCAGTTTAAAAGATCTATAGTTGAAACCTTGTCTGTATATAAGGAGTTACTCCCCTACATGAAAACTATCCACTTCTTTTAAGAAGACAAATCTAACACTATATGGAATGCTTCAAAATTTCTTAAAGAACTTTCTTAAAGATTAAGACCTAAAACCTACCTCTGGTCAATAGAAGTGAGGTTAATGTAGGTATTAATTTTTTACCTCCTTTTCCTTAAGATTCCTGGACTCCTCTCTGGCTCAAGTACAGGAATGGCTGTGTACAAAGTAGTGATGGCACACAGAATAAGATCAAAATATCATACTTTAAATCTTTATAACTTTTTGGTTGTATATGAACACAATACTTTTATTTTATTTATTTACTTTGTAATATTTTTTTTAGTTGTACTTGGACATAATGCCTTTATTTATTTATTTTTATGTGGTGCTAAGGATCAAATCCAGAGCCTCACACATGCTAGGCAAGTGCTCTACCATTAAGCTACAGGTCCAGACCCTAACTCATTTTTTTTAAAGACATGGTAGAATATATGTTTAGAAGAGAGGACCAATGAGCCATACCAACGTGACTTCTTGACAGTCCTAACTTTCAGATATCATGGCCACTTTCACTTTCTATGTGGTTATCTTAGCCTTCCTGGTCTTATTTAATCTTCAAATTTGTCAATATTTTTTTTCTTCGTTATGAAGAAAAGAAATCCTTTTCTCTTACTTAAGGATACCAAATCGATCATACTTTTTTTTCTATCCTGAATTACCACTCCTCTCATGTTTTTCTTGTTTCTTTCTTCTGAATTCAGTGTTTGTTTTTCTCCTCTTGTTTTATAGATTCATTGCACATTTTAATTCTAATGTTGGACCTATTTTTATAAAAGCTTTGATTAGATTTTCTTTTTATAGCTTTATGTATAATTCATATTTTGTGTAACCTCAAATACTCATAGCACTTATTGTCTATAATATTCTTCATTATTTTGAAACAATATATTGAAATATACATTTGAATGTTTCTTTGCTTTTGCAGTACTGGGATTGACTTTAGAGATGGTGTACCACTTAGCTAGATTCCTGTCCCTTTCTTATTTTTACTTTTATTTTTATATTGAGACAAGCTCTCACTAAGTTGCCCAAGGTGTTCTAGACGTTGTAACCTGTTGCCTTAGCCTCTCGACTAGCTACGATTACAAGTATGTATCTCCATATTTATCTCCATTGTAGATTTGTTCATTTTCTTTTATTAATGTTATTTGGAATGTCTATATATTCATTTTTTATTATTTCCTTTTTTAAATTTATGTTAGTGTCATATATACCTACTTCTCTTATTTCCTCCAAATCATGTGAACGCTATCTTGTTATGTTTGTTTGTGAACGTATATTTCTAGGCAAGATGATACTAATTCTGAGTATAGTTTGGTGGTTCAGCTACCTTAGAGAGCTAGTACACTAAAAGGTAAAATATTGGTGCTTCTGTACAAAACCCTCCCTCAAAACCAATCTATTAATTAATTCAATAAATAGCTATTAAATGGTTCCTTGTTTTATGTACTCTTATGTGTTGGAGAAGAACACTGAGACAAAACAAACAAAAAAGTGAATTCTACTTAGAAGAATTAAAGAATTAAATAAAAATGATACAAAAATGACATCAAATATATTAGATCTTAGTGATAAGTGATGTTAAGAAAATTAAGCAGAAGGAATATATGTTTGTAGCAGATGGCACTTTTCAAAGATATCCACAAGTATATCACCCATCCTACATGCTATTTTAAAAAGTGATGCCTCTTCCTGACATTAAAAAGGTGGTATGTAGGCCACATTGGTTTGAATTTTGGTGCACCGAAGACAATTCTAACCCAAAGGATGCAGTTTGCAATGACAATATGTGGTTCTACAGGTGAGTCATAAAGATTTTACTTGGTCCACTGGTACACTAGATTCTGGTGCTTTGGGCTTCCCTAGAAAAAGTCTAATTATCCTAAAATTTCTGTATGAAAAGCGCATTCGTAGAAGTAACCTAATTTTAATTGAAGATCCAGGGTGAGGTCCCAGTTAAAGGCCAGGCATGTGATTGAAGACATCACCAAATAATTCCCCACCTAGTCATCATCATAGCTATCAGTAAACAATTCCTGTGTTTTCAAATTTCTGACCCACAGTATCTGTTTTCTTGATAGAATACTGTTTTCATTTCACTATGATTTGGGACAATCTTTTACAATAATAACTAGAAATTGTGATCTAACAGTTTAGATGGGATGACCAGGGAAGGGTGACATCTATACAGGTTTGAGTTGCCTATTTGATATGCACATTGTTTTTATCAGCAAAGAGGATATTTGACCTAAAATGTAGTCTCCAAATTACTTTAGTTCTTAATGGAATATTATTTTTCCCCATATATATTTCCAAAATTATATTTGAACACTGAGGTACAAACACTCCACAATAAATTCAAATCCTATTCTCTTTAGACTGAATTCAATTTAATTGTTGTCTTAATTAAAATATAAAAAAATTAAATTTTGAAAACAATTAGTTAGTGAATTATAAATGGTTTGGGAATTATTATAATCTTACTAACTACTCCCCAGCCCACCCTTGAGGTGCACAAATCATTTTTTGTTTATAAATAACCACAAAGTGTGTCTTGAGTCAGATTTTGTTTGTTCTGTTTATTATGCATATCACCATGAGAAATAAAACCTGCATGGCTGAGATTATGTTTATGAGCATCACTGATTTTTTAACTGTGTTGAAACATGTACAAGCAAATATATATATTTATGCTATGTGTTCTCATCGAGTAATTTATAAGTCAAAAATAGAAAACAAATTAAAGAAGACATATAACCTGAAATGTTTATATGACACAACAAACGTTTTCATAAGCAAATTTCTAAAACTGCCCATATTAAACATAATAGATTACATATCAAGTGAATATAAATTTGAATAATTATGTTATTCTCTAATTAGCATGATAATATTAATGTTTCTAGGTGTCAGGTTTACATGTATGAATAATGTGTTTTCCATTTTTAGCATATTATATGTCATATTAAAGTGTTTTTTTGCAACAATAGCATAATATGATAGATTTACTCTGCTTCATACTATTTAGTGGATGTCTCTGAGGCGTAGTTTAAAGATGAGCTGTGTGCAATAGATGAATAAATGATTTGTTTACATTAATCTATATAAATGATTTGTTTGCTTAATGTCTTGGAAATTATTTGATGTATTATGGTTGCTGATGCTGTTCTCATCGGATTACTACAATAAACAAGATCTGTATCTAATTTAGTCATGCAACTTCTCTAAACCAAATGCAGGTATTTTAATATCCATTTTTTATGTTAATAGCATATCAACTTCAAATCAATATATCATATTTATATTACTTCAGTTCTATCTTACTAAAATTATTTTATCACAAATAAGCAGTGTTATTAACAAGAAAAATAGGACATAATATGAGAAATATCTATGCATAACTTACCAAGATACGAGAAAAGTTAATAGCCTTTTAATATATTTACATTAGACTCATCACTTTTAAAATATAAAATATTGTAAATGAACTTGTGCATTCATTGATCCTTCAATGAGACATCAAACTAGTGTTCATATTTATACAGTGGATTAATATTATATTTTTATTTCTTATGTTTATATTCATATATATATGTATATATATATATATATATTTGCTTTAATAGATAGGAATAGCATTATATGTACATGTAATTTTTTTTCAATTTAGTGGTTTTACTAATTTTTTTGTTCCAGATTGATTTATATTCTTTGATAAAGGTTATATACATCATTGAATTCATTTTCCAATATCACCTGACCCACAGTGTATGTACTGACTGTATTTAGAACTATATTTGTTCCATCTTATGACATGAGACCTTTCACATTTATTAACTGAATTAGTTATGTATCAATGTATAATAATTTTCCCTCAAAATTTAAGCTGTTTGAAAGAATGAATATTCTACCATTTTCTCAAGGTGAGGAATTCAGTCATTGCTCAGCTGGTCCTAGGTCTTCCGAAGCCTACAATCAACTGAAGGATCAATTGAGGGTGCTACTGCCCCAAAGCTCTCCCATGTAGTTTTTGATGGGAAGTGCTACCTTTCAGGAATATTGAACTAAGGGACCATATTTCTCCCAGCTCATTGCTACATAAAGAGCCTCAGTTTTCTTCTCATGGCACCTCACAAGACAACAGACTTCATCAAAATAAGCAAGGCAGAACTCAAAAGGGGGATCAAGCTTTGTAATGTAATGCCAGAAGTGACATCTTGTGATTTTGTGATATAGTCCACATGTATATGAGAGGCTAGTGACTAGATAAGCTTATATTCAGGGACCTGCTATCAACCCAGTTTACATTTTAAATATGAACAAAGTCCCTCTAGTCCTTTTCCTGAGTATTTAGTAGCAGATTCACATGCACAGAAGCTACAATCCATAACTTATGGACAATAAAACTTTCTTGGAAAATGACACACATTACTACTTCTTATATTTGATTTGTTAGTTATGAAAATTGCCAAAATTGATGTTAAAATATATACTATGCAGAAAATAAACAAAATACTTATTAGTAGTCCTAATGATTATTACAATATTGCTTTTGAAAACAGACAAAATAAATGTTTGAGAAGATTTTTAAATCTTTGACACATACTCAGAAAAACATTCCAAAATAATCTAATATAATGTCTAATATGCATCTATCATCTATATATCTATATGGAGAAGTCTAATTATGGATGTTTCATTTTTATACTATAGCTACATATAGGACTGAGTTACATTCATCTAAACAGCATGGTATTGTCATAAAAAAACAGTTTAACAGAATAGAAAGCCCAGAAATAATTCCACACATTTACAATCAATTATAAATGATTGTTGACAAAGAGGCTAAGAAGATACAAAGAAAAAGGACAGTCTCTTCAAATAAATAGTGATGAGAAAACTGTAAATCTACCCACATAAGAGTAAAATGAGATCCTTATTTCTTACCAGTTAAAAATATTAATTCAAATGGATTAACAACATAGATGCCAAACCTAAAATAATGGAAACAGTAGAAAACATATGAGCTTGTCCCAGGACAGTGGCCAGGGTGATAATATTGTTTTTGGACATGACACAAAAATACACAGAAAACAAAAACAAACTTGACACAAGGAAATGTATCAAACTAGAAAGCTTCTTTACAGAAAATTAAACAATAGCAGAAAAAAGAGAAAGTGTTGTAAACTATGCATTTGAAAAAGTGTAAATACTGAAAATATATAAGGAACTTCAAAACTCCATAGAAAGAAAACAAACAACCAGTTAAAAATGGCTAAATATCTGAAAAAAAAATTTCTCAAAAGAAAACATAAAATATGGCACTGATTTTTTTTTTGCATAACACATTCTATGTGCAAAAGCTATATGTCAACTAAAAGCATTCAAAAAGCAATTATGCCATAAAAATATGATACAGGCATATGCAATTAGAGCAGACTCTATTTATATGTTTATTTTAGTGTGGAATGATGCATATGTAGAAATCTTTCTACACTTAATTATGTACTGAAAGGGTTTTGTCATTTTTTTAAATGTTCAATTATTTAGTAAAATTCTTACCATATTAAATTTATCTGATATCATTTTTCTTGGTATTTGAGCTATTGGGAATATTTAGTTATGTAATAGCAAAGTTAATGAAGCTTTAAACAAAAATAGAGATCTATTAGGCTACACTAATATGTCTTTCAGTTCAAATTAAAAATTTACTGTCAAAACCAATGACATATATTTGCTGGATGAAATACCAACATTTTTGTACTTGATGATTTTAAGGGCTACACTGATATTTTAAATTTTGCTAAAGAATGAATACAAATATAGAATGAATCTCTGAAAATATGTGCAAAACTAGAGTAATATATTAAAAGCACTTATTTGCTCCTTCCCAAGGATGTAGTCACTATAGAACATAAAATACTTAAACTTCAATTTGCAAATAAGGTAATCCTTTTTAAAAAGTTTTATTCCTTTTTAATAAATTCGACTTTTAGTTTAAAAAATAATTTATATTCACTGTAGCATGAATATTTAACCTGAATATTCTGCCATGATTCTAGAAATATTTGTAACAATATTTAAAATCTTGCATCTATTCTTACTGAGGCTCTTGGTTTTGCCATGGTGTGACCTCAATATATATGATAATAACTTTTGATCACTTTTTGTTTCTTTTCATCCCAGAAACTCTGTAATTAATAATGTGAACATATCACATGCTATTTTATCTGTAAATCAGAGACAGGAAGCATGCTCATCAAAGAAACCAGTAGTGGTCTTCTGTAAGGTTACTCTATTGCTTATTGAATTCTATCTTACCTACATGCTGTAGACATTTGAAGGCATGCCTGCAACTATGTAATATTGGTATTCATATAAAGTCAAGTTTGTATTTTAGTACATGAATTAAGTATTGTTTTGGAAATCCATGTCATCTTTTGAAATATATGCGGGGAAATTAGTTTGGTGATATAAAGACCAATGGATTTTCATTCAAATACTTGAATTCAAAAACTTGAAGAATAAATAGCTATTTTAATCAAAATCCTTTAGGTATTACTTTTAATTAAGGACATAAGAACATTGTAGCTGAGAAGTAGAACACAATGTAGAAAGATATAGTAGTTTTATTTTAAATTATAAATTAGAACAAATGTTTGTGCTGAAGCATTGGAATGTACTGGAATCTGTACTTTCAAAAAGTGTCCAAAATTAAATTTGTTCTAATTATTTACATACAAAAATATATTTCACACAATTCAGCTTCTTCTAATTGGCTTTAGAAAATCAACACAACTAGGCCCAACTAACAAAATCTCAACTAGAACCAGAATTTTTTCTTTAACAAACCATGTATTTCAGTTTTAACTTTGAAATTATTGTTTTTCTTTTAAATCATATCTCCATATTCAATTACTATGTTTAATATTTTTCTACTAAAGTACAATGAATTTTCATGTATGTATTTTGTAAGGCAAGAAGCTTCTAATAGTGAAATGCGGTAAATTCTTCAAGAAAAGTAAGAGAGAAGTGATTGCAGTATGGGTAGAAGGTGAATTAAGTTATACAGGATGGAATAATATTTGGTACTGTGACAGACACTAGCCTCAGTATCTATTGTATGGATAAGTGAACAGAGCAGTGTACTAGGAAATAGAAGGCAAGTCAAATATGACGAGCCTGGGAAAGTGATTTGCATAAGTTCTGAACATCCTCAAGAGCACAGCTTCATGGAAACATGAGACATTTCAAATAATCACAAATATTACGGTTTTTGTAACTTTAAGATTCTCTCTCTCTCTCTCTCTATATATATATATATATATATATATATATATATATATATATATATATATATATATATCTGTGTGTGTGTATGTGTGTGTGCATATACATATACACACACACATATATATATATATGCACTCACACAAATACATTGAGTTAATTAACACACGCATGATCTCTCTTATATGTGATATCTGGAGAAATTGAACTCATAGAAACGGAGAGTACTATGTTAGTTTCTCAGGCTGGAGATAGAATTGATGTTGGTCAAATAATTTAAAAACTTCAATTACATAGTAGGAATAAATTCAATGTATCCATTTTAAAACATGGTTATCATAGTTAATAACAACATGTTGCATTCTTGAAAATTGTTGAGAGTAGATTTCAAGTTTTCTCAACTTGAGTAGTCATAATTAAGTCTGTGGTAATAAGTGCTTCAGGCAGAATGATAATTATGAGGTTATATAAAATGTGTTGATTTTAATTAAACCCAGAGTAATCTCCAAACTGTTTGTGTAAATTATATTTTTATCAGACTGAGCTACCTGGAATAAAAGCTAAATTGCTTTTATACATTTTACTTCTGGGCCCAACATTTTCTATCCAGGAAGCAGATTACCAAGCAGAATATCCTCTGCAATGCATTCATGAGACGCGGCCATGGAGCATGGTTTCAAAGGATAGACATCCTGGAGGTGGATCCATGAGTTATAAGAAAGTATTGAAGCTGGGCACATTGGCACACACCTGTAATCCCAGTGGCTTGGGGGGCTGAGGCAGGAGGATTGCTAGTTCAAAGCCAGCCTCAGTAACAGAGAAGTGCTAAGCAACTCCATGCGACCCTATCTCTAAATAAAATACAAAATAGTGCTGGCGATGTGGATCAGTGGCCAAGTGCCCCTGAGTTCAATCCCTCAATAAAACAAAAAGAATGTGTTGAACTGCTGTGTCATTTCATTCTAAAATCCTCTACTTCACTTATTTATAAGACACTATCTTATGATTTTTCATTTGAATGGCTACTTCCCAGTGTGATTTACATTATTGTCTAACTCTTGAGATTCCAGGTTCACCAACATTAAATTTTTGCACTATGGAGACATTCCCTGACTTAGGCACTGAAAGCTTTTGTTCATTATATACAAATGAAATTGCATTTCAAATTAAAAATAGTTCCCATGCAAACCACTTGCAAGTGCAAACTCACTTGAATACCTAAAAAGGAGCCTGATTTTTACAATCACAAAATTAAATTTAATGTCTCTTCTCTTTCCAACACACACATTAACATGCGCACATAAACACACATGCACACACAGCCACACACACACATACAAAAATACCCACAAACCATGCACACTCATACCCTTAAAATTAAAATTATATGGGTACTTTGCATACACAGATAAGTATGCACATTAAAATACAAATATTTACTATTTCTTCACATAGTTTTCATTTGATTAAGTAGCAAATCTGTGAACAGGCAGTGACAATTTTATCTTGAAATATTTTAATTAGTGTTAATAACTGATGGGTTACAATTAACTTTAGTGGAATTGAAGCAGAATAAATGGAAGTTTAATGTCTCTAAGTAGAGAAAATGCATACAAGTGGAAAGATGGACAAAAATGAAGAGAAACAAAACAAAAAAAACTATTATCTAAGAAGAATGGTAGACATTGAAGTGTATATGTTTTTAAAAGTTATTAAATTCATTATTTTACAATCAAGAAAACAATAATTCTGTTAAAATCTAATATAAGCATAAGGGTTAAATTAATAAAATGAGTTTTCTGAGACATTATAAGGGAAGCAGTTATTCATAATTTAATTATGGGAAAAATTAATTGCACTCTCATAGTTGAACAATATTTTCATTAGGAAACAAGTAAGATTATACATAATTAATATATTATATAAATAATATGGACATTATATATATGTAAAGATAAAACATTTCTAAAATTTAAGCTGATAAACTTATGATTTTGAATATATAGACATTAGTTATTTAGTTAAAATATTTATTTAGTAGATTAAAATATTAAGTCAACAGAATAATAGCTACTGCTTTAATACAGAATAATTTTCAAATGAAAATGTTAAAGTAAAAGATAATTTTGAGTATTTTTTATCTCTGAATCTACAGATGAATTGGCTTTTATGTTTACCATTTACTAGTTTTAGTGGTTGGTATTTCAAATAGTCCATAAAATTATAAATTAATTTTCACATATTATTTCATGATACATCATATGAAATAGGGCAAAAGTTAATTAAACATAAAATTTTGATAATGTAATGTCACCAAATTATTTTAAAGCCCTACTAATCTCTTTTTTTGATCTTTATACTTTTATAAAAGAGAATTATAGAGGCTTCTAAAATTATGAAAAGGAAAATATTAACCTATCAAAAATGAAAACTTTTGACTCATTCAGGCAAATATTCCTGTTGTGATTAATCTTGATCTTTGAGCCACTTATCAAACATAGCTAAATGTGAGCATATCAAGGATTTCCATTTTGATGGATACTTTAGAGTGCAACATTTCTTCAGACAGATTAAGTGTTATCTTTTAAAATAATTTGTATCATAGATATCCAAAGAACACATCTACATGTTCATATAAATAGACTCAACAAAAAAGCATTTCATGAAACCCAATACATATTCATTATATTGAATCTCAGTAAACTAAAAATAAAGGGGAACTTCCTCAACTTGATAAGTGACATCCTTAAAAAGGTAATGCTAAAATCATTTAGATAGCCATAAACCTAAAGCTTTTTTTGTTATGTGTGAGGCACTGGCTTTTATCTCAGCACTGTATTTAAAATATAAAATAGAATAAAGTTATCACATCCATCTACAACTAAGAAAACAATTTTAAAAAATAGGATATTCCCTTTTATGCTCTCCAACATTATATTGGAAGTCCTATTAGTACAACAAGAGAAGATGAAGAGATTAAAACTGGACTGGGAAGAAAGAAACAGAGAAGGAAGTCTTTGTTCACAGAGGATATGATTATCTATGTTTAATAAATTGGACCTCGTAATTATAGTAATTTATAGTAATTTTGCAGGATACAAGGCTTATGTACAAAAGTCAATTGATTTCTTTTATGCTAGTGACAAACCAGTGAAATTTGAATCAAAAAACACAACAGCACTTACTTTAGCACCCAAAAAAGGAAATTACTAGGTACAAATTGAGCAAAGCATGTGTAAGATACAGATGAGAAAATATAACAAAATTCTAATGAATAAAAGCAAAACAGAACTAAATAAATCAAAAGATGGTTCATGTTTTGGAATTGAAATCCTCAATGTTTTCAACACATCAGTTCTCCATCTACTTGATCTATTGATCTGATGTAATTCCAGTCAAAATTTGAACAAGGTATTCTTTGATATCAAACTTATTTTAAATTTGAAATGGAGATACCAATTATCTTATATAGCCAAGAGAGCATTAGAGAAAACCCATTTGGGAGATAACAATACAAAACTTCAAAACTTACTTATAAAGCTATAGTAATTGTGACAATCTGGTATTAATCAATAGATATACAGATCAATGATACAGAACAGTGAATCAAGAAACTGACGCACTCATAAATTCAGAACTAATATGAGATGGAGTAGAATTAATACAATGGACAGAGATAATCTTTTCAACAAATGTTTCTGCAACAATTGGACATCAACATGTAAAAACAGTGAGTCTAAAACCTGAGCTTTCATGAAAACTAACTGAAAAGTAATCATGGATCTAAATATAAAACACAAAACTACAAATATTCCTGGTGTTAAAAAGAGAAAATCTGTACAACTCCATGTGGGTATGACAATGACTTTTAGATGAAACAGCAAAGTCATGATACACAAAAGAAATAATTAATGAGCTAAACCTCATTAAACTTAAACCTTCTCTGAAAAAGAGTTAAGAGAATGAGAAAACAGGATATGCACTAGGAGATGTCTAAAGATAGGATTGCTAAAGGTCTTTAGGATATTTTTTCAAAAAAAAATCACAAAAAAACCCCGAATTCTCAACAATAATAAAAAAGAAATCTAATGAAAAAATCAGAAAAAAATGTGAATGCACTGATAAAAAATAACCTCACAAAACAAATTAAACATATGAAAAAATGTTCCACATCATATCATCAACAAAATATGCAAATTAGAACACCAATGAGATGCCATTACCTACCTACTAAAATGACCAAATTTATAACACTAATTATCCCACAATCCTAGCAAGGATATGGAAGTGTAGAAATTCTAATTTCTTGCTCATCAGAATGCAAACTGTATACCAATATAGGTAAAAACTTTACAGATTCATAAAAAAGTCAACAGATACTTTCTATAAGATATACAATCATGCTCCTTGGTATTTACTGAAAACTTATTTCCACAAAACTCCTGTATATAGATACTATACCACCTTTATTTACAATTAGCAAAACATGCAAGAAAGCAAAGTGTTGTTGAGCAGGTAAAGGAAACCCTACACTGTGGTACATTCACATCCCAGTGTATCATTCAGGGCTAAAAAGGAAATGAGACCTCAGTCATTAAAAGATATAAAGGAACCTAAAAAGCATATAATTAAGTGAAATATGTCAATCTGAAAATATTACATTAGACAATATTCCGATTATATAGGTTTTTAGAAAAGACAAAAATTATGGAGAGAGCAGAATATCAGTGGTTGCCAAGATCTGTTAGGAAAGAGGATTAACTGAAGTACAGATAATTTTAAGGGCATTTAAAATATTCTGCATCATACTAATGATGTATACATAGCATCATACATTTGTCAAAACATGTAGAATATATAACACCAAAAATAATTCCTAATGTAAATTATAAACTCTAGATGATTAAATTGTGTTATGTAGGTTTATCAATTGTAACAGATGTCATCTATTGAGGGATGTTGTAATAGTGGAGGCTACATATATGTGAAGTGAGTGATTATATGAAAAATCAGGAAATTTATGTATCTTCCTCTCAATTTTCCAAAAAATCATACTATTTTTAGTAAACTCTTAAAATATTATTGATAAATAACTAATATTGATAAATATTATAGTTGATATTTTCAATGCTTTCAAAAAGTACACAGAATGTTTTAAATAGAACAATCTTGAAAAAAATTCATTTAATGCATGCAAGAACTTGATAACTTTGGTCTAGAGTTGCTTATAAAAAGTCTTTTTAAATGACAATTTTGACACCTATTCTATAACTCCGAAACTCTTACCAATTTTTTTTCTATCATGGGAGGATTGTTCTTGAGGTGATAAAAATTGAAGTTTCTGGACAAAGAATAAGTGTTTTTTATCAGTACAATTTTGAGGTTTTCTAAAATATGCAAAGGAATTCTAATTTGTAAACCCAATAATGCAAAAAACACCTGCATATTTTTTAGAAAATATTAAGATAGATTTTAAGATATATCTCAGTTGATATACTTTCTGATTTTAAGAAACACCACCACCACCCAGCGTCCTATAGGGTGGTCAGAATGGATTTATTGAAGAAATTTTTTCCATAGCTGAAACAATTTCTAATTGGTTCAACAACTTCAAGTTTATTACCAAAATAAAATAAAGGTTTTTCTTTCTATCAAAAGTGTGATCATATATTTTTCTTGCAAACTCTACTTCAGCTTTTAAAAATAATTTGAGACTAAGTACTAAACATTCCTCTCATGCCTATTATTTTCAATAAAATAAGTAGAATAAAATCTAAAGATAACTATTAGACATAACATGCTTATTGGGCATCTATTATTTTAATTAAATTCATTATTTTCATAATTATTCCCATTTTAGATAAATAAATCAAAAGACTGTCATATGGCAGATTATATATAAAGCATATTCTCTGGGAGGATGTATATCTTTTTTTGTGTGTGCTTCCCTTAAAGATATTGTAAATGACAAAGATGGATTCAAAGTCAGGTGTTTCTAATTTCAAAGGCAATGAACAAACTATTACAAATAAAGACTGTCACAAAATTGACAGTATCATGCATACCTTGGGTCTATTTTGAGATCAAATTATATTGATTAGTAATAATTTTGGAAAGTGATAGTTATTGATTATAATGTTATCAGGAGCCTTGTATCAATATTCATTTAGTGAATATTGATATTCTGTAGTGTTTCAGAGAGGTAAGAATGTCAATTTATTTTACCTATATAAAATGTTACGTTTAAATATCTTGCTACATTTGAAAAATTTGAATGGCAAAAAGTGCACCCATTTTGTAATCTATATTTTAGAATGATAACTCAAAATGAAGCACATTTTAAAACTTTGCAAAAGTTTTTAAAAAATACCAATGCTACCACTAACAAAAGGTTTTTTTTTTTGTACATTGTTAAAAAAAAATGACTCCCTGGAGTCCTTCATTCAATTTAAAATGTTTAATCAAATGAGAAAATGGAAACTGTTAATCATTTGGGAGAAATCTAAAGTTTTCCCACTGAGGATGTGCTCAGTGTCCTATTGACAGAGTTAATGAGATTTGGATACTTGGGTATAAAACCTCTTATTAAGGGGTAAAAATGTGTCAGATCTCTGAAGGATTTTAGTATACGTTTAACAAAATCAAGGGCTGCAATAGATAAAAAGCATAATCTTCTATTCTACATCATCATTTATTTCCAAAAAGTAGTCGCTTATTAAAAAATTATCCTGTACATACAGGAATACATATACATGCATGTGTATACACACACACACACACACACACACACACACACACACTCATACACACACAGACACACACACATATTTCCAGGGAAAAAGTTTTTTTTTTTTTTCAAGAGGGCATTACTGAGATTTAAGTGTAATAAAAAGCATGATATAAGTTATATATAAAACAAGTAAGCAATAACCCAAGGCCATAGATATCCACAGCTAGAACTGAATTATACTTATTTTGTGTTATATAAAGCATATTTACTTAAACTTCACATCTTGACTGAGATATGCTCTGATATATGTTCTACTTTTTGAGAACAAAATAATGGTTAGGTCAAAATCTCTAAAATCAATTTAAAAATTAAATTAAAAATTAAAATTAATATTTCATTTTAAGTGTTAAAATACCAATGCCTGCCTATTTGTACAAAGATTTTTTAACAATAGGTAATAGGTTCTGAGAGAAGAAACACAGAAAAAAAACATGTAAAAGAATAAATGCAATTTTGTGAAGAACATGTGAAACTTGGAGAAATGTATTTTAAAAGCTAAACAACAGATGCTTTTAGAATGAAACATAAATTAATAAAATTGACATAAATAATAGTTTCCATTTTATTCAAAGTGATCCAGAATATATAAAATGTAAAATATTTCCAGTCATTTTACAAAGCTAGCATAACTCAGCACAAATAACATTGCAAATAAATTTTATTTTGAATATATGCCAAAATATAAATAAAATATTATAAAACCCAACCATGCAGAGGTATTTAAATCAAAATAAATCAGGACAAATAGGCTTTATTCCAGGAATGTAGGGTAATCTATCATAAAAAAAATCCTATCAGCATTATGTATTATTTTATTATCTATCTTAGAGATGTTTTGTTCTTGTCAATAATAAGTTTGGGAGTTATAAAAGATTAAGAGATGTATTCCCAGTTAGGGTAAGAAATGAAAGATCCATGCAAGATGTGGAGAATTAACTAGTTTTTTTTTGTAAAAGATCAAAGCATTTAGAAATATGAGTAAGATTACAAAGAATTAATCTAAACTTGAAAACAAGAATAAAATGTTGTACAATTTGTCCAAATATAAGTGATAGTATTTTTAAATGTGGCCTTTCAAAGAATTTTGAATGAGCTCCCAGAGTTTATTTCATTAAATATAAACTCCCAATTTTGATGGTGTTTCAGGTTTAAAAAAAATATTCAGAGTAGCACGTTCATGCTGCTATGGGAAATTTTCTTCTATAAAAAAACATTTTTCACATTTTACTCATAAACACTAGTAATGAGGGGGAAATTATGAATACATGTTAGAAGTTGGGTTGTTTCATATCTGAATTTTACTAAAGAGAAGCCAACATAGTAAGATAAAAACTGTAATTCAGAAAAGAAAAAAAATGGCACGTATTTTGCTTGGGTGCCTCCTAGGAAGGGGTCCCTTTGTAGCTCTATTTTAGGAAATTGAAAATGAGTCCTTGAACTCATCATATTCACCCTAGAGAGCCAGAATCACACCCCTGCAGAGTTCTAGCCTCCTGGCAGGTTTTACTTTCTCTGGTGTTCAGAGCTGCATTTCTCTCTGCATTGATTCAGTACCTCCCACAAGCCAGACTTTCTTCTCTATTGTTTTTGTGCAAGTTTAACATTCCCTCAGGCATCCTCCTGACAGCTTGTGCTGCCTGCCTGGTCTGCCCACATCATTTCCCAATGCACCAATTATTGGTTTTGTTAGTGTTATGTTTACATACCTGCATAGGTTTTGGCCAATGACATTTTCCTCCTAAGCCCTGTGACTGTTAGTGGTTATTTTGCAGAATTCCAGGTCTTTTAGGAACATATGTGTTTTATTCAAGGAGATAAGCCCTTACTAAGGATAGTGCAGGAAATCCTTATTCCAGAAAGCAGATATTTTCAAAAATAGACAAGGCATACCTAATGTTAAGGAGCAAATGATTATAGAAAACTCATAGACTGGGCAGATATCATTGAAAACAAAATAGAATAAAAATTAAGATTATCTGGGTTATATTTACAGTCATATTCCATTAGCTTACCTATGCTTTTCATGTGCTTACATAAAAAAAACTGCTAACAAAATGAAACAAATATTAAAGCAAGTGATTTTATTAGCATTAGAAACATTTATTACTATATCTCTATTTTTAAATAATTATGTCAGATATTACAGGTTTGCATGTGTCTCTTACCAACCCATAATAAATATGTGTCTGTGTGGAATATATGATTCATAAATATTTTCTCCAATGAAAACATAGAGAAGAATACTTACAGGCAACTGTGAATAAGTCAAGCCTTCCTGGAAAAATATCAGCTATATACTAGAAGCAAAAAGGTTTATCACCTTAAACAAAGTAATTTTATCAGCTTTCCACAAAGTAATCAGACAGAAAGCCGTCCTCAAATCTGGTGGAAGACAGCAGTAGCTGGATGTGTGGCTGATAAGGAAACCAGCTTTTGCTCAATCAAATTTTGGACTCCTGGGAGACATAAGTTTGGTTCATATGCCAGAATATAGTATATGATGCTACCAGGAAAAGAATAGATAAGGATGTAAGAAAATTTAATTTAAATGTGAGTTCACAGAAAAAATAACCTTATGTTGTAAAGAAATTAATGGAATTCATATGTTATTTTAACATTGGAAATAAACTGTTTCATAAAAATATAGTTTTGGACAATGTCCTTGTGCAAATTGTTAACAAAGTTTAGAAGCTACAAACAAGCCTTAAGTTTGAAACAGGATTCAGGTGTTTGACAAATTCCAACCCACCTTTGGCAGAGACAACATGCTTTTATTTCAAGTTCTAGAACTATTACTCTATGCTTAGACACTGGAAAACATTTGATGACAATAAGGAAATATATAAAATATACAATGGAATGATTTTAAATAGTGTAGGAGTGGAAATAAAAATGTATATTCATTTAAGAGTTACTATTTTGCATGATATTTGAGGAAAGTAGGACAAACTGACAAAATGATTTGTTGAAACAGTAAAATTAGTATAAGAAAATAATTGTTCTTACAAAAGTTAAAATTTTAATTTACTGTGTGTGCAAGTTTTTTTTCTTTAGAATTTATGCATATAGAGTAAATAAATGAAACATTACAACAAATCAAAAACTATCAGTAATTATTTTTCTGTAACAAATTAACTTGAAGAGAGATTAATTATTAATGAATACCACAATTTTTGGTTATTTTTTACTTGCTAATACATTGAACTTTCTTGTTTGCTGGTATTATTTTTTCCAGTTTACTACTGGATATTTCTCAGATACAATAGGGATATTAAACATTATTCAAAAAAATTAGAGGAGAAAAATCAATAAATTATTTCACTTTATTTGGTATTTATTTATCTATCATTAGGAAAAATGTGTATAGACCCAAATTTAAAAGATGTCAGTAAAATTTTAAAAATATTTTTTAAAAAATTAAGCATTGCAGAGAAAAGTGAGGATGTCACAAAATACCAAATTAAATTAAAAACATGATTGACATATAGTTTCCATAATTATTGATTTAGAACAGATAAATAAATTGGGACTGAATAAATCATGGCCATTCCCTTCATCTCTCCCTTCTTAGCCTGAAACTTCACAAGATATGAAGGAGATGTCCATCCAGTGTCCTTTGGACAGGGTGAGTTCTCACTCTACAGATAATTTTTAGGCCATTCAACTTTGAGATGCAATTTATGAAATACTAGATATGCCTCATAAAATCACACTATCTCTTATTTACCAATATGGTTGTATAACAAATTCAAATTTTCTTATCAACTTTCCAGTATGAACCACACTTATATATTTCACTAAGTAACATATTCTTGCTTAGAAGAATGCTTCAAAAATTACAAATAAATAAAAAGTATTTATAATTAGAATGATTTTCAACTTGTTTTGGAAGGAATGAGAGAAAATATTTGTAAATTATACATCTTATAAGGAATTAATATTCGAATATATAAAAGCTTCCCAAACTTAACTATCTACACACAAAATTAACCTGATTAAAAACAGGCAATGGACTTCAATAGACATGTATCCAAAGATGACATACAAATAGTTAATAGGCATATAAAAATATTCAAATATCACTAATCACCAGGAAAATGCAAATTAAGGCCACAATGAGATATCACAACTTTCCAGTTAAGATATTTATTACCAAAAAAGAAAATAATAAATGGATAAATCAGAGTCCTTCTACACTGTGGGTGGGGATATAAAATGGAGCAGCCACTACTCAAATCAGTATGAAGACTCCTCAAAAAATTAGGAATAAAACTACCATAATATCTGGAAATCTCACTTTTGTATATATAGAAGACATAATTCAAATCAGGATCTCAAAATGTATCCATACTCACATTTTAACTAAAGAATTATTCTTAATGTCAAAGTATGGAAATATCCCAAATGTACAAGAAATGTTTTGTACAGACACAATGGAATGATATTCAGCCTTATAAATAAAGGTAAGCCTACTATTTGTGACAATATAAGTGGACCTAGAAGGTAGAATCCTAAATGAAATAATTTGAACGAAGAAGAAAAAAATAACATTTGGAGATACACTGATCAACATAGAGACTAGTTAACAATAAGTTATTGGGCACTTAAAAATTTAAGAACTTAGATTTCATTTTAAGTTTTATTAATACACCCACACACAAATACATACATACATCAAACAAAATAAAGTAATACCAAAGGGCATAGGCAAGCATTTTGAGGGATGAATATGTCTACTGCATGGATTATGATGATTGTGACCAAAATTAATGTGCGTGTGTGTGTGTGTGTGTGTGTGTGTGTGTGTGTGACGCCCTTGCATATCTGTGTGTACATATAAATGTGTATATACATATTAAATCTCACCATACAATGTGCATTGATTATATTCAGTTTGTATGCCAACTATAACTCAATAAATTTATCAAAATGTTTTTGGATATTGACAAGTATAACAAAAGGTATAAAGAAATTCCAAGGAATTTTAAAAAGAAAGAAAAATAATGGAGGAGTTATCTTCCAGATTTTGATATGTGCTAACAAGTCGTTAGAACAGCAATATAGTACAAAGATAATGACAAATCAAAAATAAAAATGTGGAAATAATATATATTTATATGTCTAAATAATTAAGAAGAATAAATCATTTCAAGCAATTAAATGTTTTTTTTTTTAATTAGGGTCTCCATATCAAAGATAGAGTTTCTTCCTGACTTCAAACTATCACAAATATATCACAAATGGATTAAAAGCTAAGATTTTTAAATGGACAGGAAAAAAAAAACTTCAAAATTAAGTCAATTATATATTAAACATATTTACAGTGAATTGTTTTAGAAAGGAGTTTTAATCAATGCAAAAATCCAAATGTGAAGCAAAAAGTTGATAGATTTTATTATATGACTTTGTATGTGTTTATCTAAGTAGAGTCACTATAAAGTACATAAAAATCTAAGATTAAGTGAAAAATATCTGGAGTGTTTCTAATAATAAGAAGTTTGCATTCCTAAAACATGAATTTTCCACAAATTAATGAGAAAAATATTATAAAAGAAGCATGTGAACAATGACAGAAAATAAAGACAAATGCTCAAAAACATTGTAAATATTCCTAATGAGTTAATATATTCAAATCATTATATTATAATGATAATTTACATATTGGTATATATAAAGTAATTTGAGGAGATTCAATAATAGATAAGCATGTCAAGTAAACAATATTCCT
Source organism: Callospermophilus lateralis (assembly GCF_048772815.1). Classification (NCBI taxonomy): domain Eukaryota; kingdom Metazoa; phylum Chordata; class Mammalia; order Rodentia; family Sciuridae; genus Callospermophilus; species Callospermophilus lateralis. Next base: position 1,171,607 of record NW_027510154.1, read on the forward strand.
ATGCTCTGCAGATAGATATAAAAATTAGTACAGAATTTGAGAGAGCATACACTTCTATTTTTGAAAGTGACATAAATTACAATTTATTCATGAATGCCACTCAAAAGAATATCCTATACAGAGCATCAGACTTAAACTGATTAACAAATTTGATAGCAAAAATATTTTGAAATTGAAATTATTGGTTTCCTCAAACTTTATAAATTGATTATCTTTATGGCCTTTAATTCATCACGTTAAAAAATTTCAAGTGCTTTATAGTTTCATATTATATTTGAGGAGAAAACTAAGAGTATGAAAAATACATTTAATTATATTAGTATTTATTTGAGCAAGAATTAAAAAGCAATAAAGAATGAGACAGTAGAAAATAATGTACTTTTTTATATTCAGAGAGAAAAGCAAATGCAATTTAATGACCCATTGGCATAGAAAGACTGCTATTAGTGATGCAAGGGATCAGAAGCAAACTAAATGTCCAGACAACATATTTAGAAACATAAATTCATGGAAGCAATGGAAGTAATACTGTTTGGATAAATAAAGCACAAAATTAATTTGGAGAAATGAAATATTCTTATCTAGGCATCAAGTGTCATGTGAAATCTAAAGTTGCATTTTTTTTCCATCAATTCAGGAAGTGAAATGAAGTGTGCTTTTTGGATGAGGAGCACAGTACCCAGAGTCCAGGGACAATGTGCCCTTCATTGAACAACCTACCCCAAAGTGTTAGGTGAAAGTAGTATCCATGCCAAATGAAAAGAAGAATCCAATTTCAGAGTTAATGATCTTTCAACCTGTGCACATTTGAGTCCCACTGAATTGCTACATTTTTATGCTGCCTCATTAGATATTACTTAACATCAGTTACCTTGACTATAGTTTATTTCTTCTAAATTTCTAATTTTCACTGGAGTGTCTAAGACAACTCCAGGGGAATTTAAAGGAGATAAAATAAAGGTTATAATTGACTAAAGTTTTCCTTCTCAGATCATATCAGGCAAATCATCTGATCAGTTTCTCAGTATTTATTTGGATATTTTTTAACCTTGTGTATTATTCAGCCTTCTCTAGAGGAACAGAACCAACAGGTATATCTCCTAACAAGAAGCTGGTTAGTGGTATCACAATGGCTGTCCATAGACTTCCGTCTGCAGACCTGGAGGAACCAGTAGCTGTTCAATTAAAGAAACTGCAGCCTCAGAACAAGAGGGATCAATGATGACACCTCAGTCCAGAACAGAAGGCCTGAAAACTCCTAGAGAGTCACTGGGTAGAGTTTGCTTTGTAAGAGTGAAGAAGCTGAAGTCTTATGTTCTCAGGTGATCCCAGTAGCAATGGAGAACCCATTGGTGAAGAATTGAGCTTGTATCTGCTGCTACTTTCTTGTTCTTTTTGTTCCATCCAGGTCTCCAACCTATTAAACTATTCTACCTACAGTTAGGGTGGGTGTCTGCTGCCCCACATGCCAACTGTTTCTAGACATACCCTTACCAAAACAACCAGAAGCCTCCTATTGTTCTGTGTCTCTTAATCCAACTAAGTTAATTCAGATTCACTATCACACATTCTGTTTGAGGCTTTTCTATTCTTTCACATTAATTAAGAGCTATAATCAGGTGAATGACATCATACTACTACTATCCTTAAGAGCTTGAGTAGAAAGGGCATGAGGATTGTGTTTTAGTATAGAGATAAATTTAAAATAATGTTTTATAGAAATCATATTTAGGGTTTGTGGTTTTTTTCCTGAATGTTTGTAGGTAACCAATTTCAGCTTACTTGAAACAAAGATAATTCACAGCTAGTATTGTCTTTGTAAGCATAAATTTCATCTCAAGTATAAATCATATGCAAAACCCAATGATAAAATGACTAAAGTAAGAAACAAGGATTCTTATTTCATTTTATAAATTTCTCAAAATAAAAGCACTTCTGTGGCCCAAATTATGACATATAACTTATAGGCACAGGAACACAAAGTAAATATCAATAACAAAAGCTCGTTATAGTTTGTAGTTTTTCTTTTAGTTTCAAAATTTTACCTTCATAATTTCCACCATCAACTTATTAACCTTCTTGTATTTTAGTATGAACAATAGCAAAAATACATCATTGTCATAATTTGTTATGGGTTGTCTAATCATTTTTTTCTATAAATACTTAAGTGAACAGTATGTATATTGAAGTCATGGTAGGCACCAAAGCTGTTGAATTGATAATGAATAGGCACCAATTAAAAAAATTGCATTATTGTTTCCTTTTAACTCTGTGCCATTTTTAAAACTGAAGACGTCTTTCTTCATACTATGGGGATTGAGATTCCCAGAAGATAATGAATGAGACGGGGAAAAAGTTTTGGCAGATAATCAGCAAAAACAATATTTTTAGAGAGAAAGGGATGGGCAAAAATGCCAAGCTGGCAACTGCTGACTGGTTTAGAGTCCTGAAAAGATTAAGGGAGACCACATTTAGAAACATGGCATATGCTGGGGTTTAGAATGATTCATGTCCCTCAATGACTTGTAATTCAAAAAGATCATTCTGGCTGAATAGATTACAGCAGAGTGGAATCAACAGCCTGAGGATTCTAGCCAAACAACACTGAATATGAGCTACAAACTGCTTTTGGCATTTGTTGTTAGTTAGACAATATTGCCAGTATAAGGGAAATTTATGGGAAGCATTCATAGAAACTAAGCAACGTATCCCTGAGGTAGGATTAACACGGTTTCTGGGTAAAGAAAGCTAAATGTGATTTAAAGAAAAAAAAAAGAAAGTAAGAAAAGAAGGAAAAGACAAAAGCAGGTCTTGTTGTAATGTGATAGATGCAAGTGGTTTCTTGGGTAAAATGATAAAACAGTCTCTGTAAAATATGTGCCATGCACTAAACAAGTTAGATTGCTTGAATTCACTCTGGGATTGATAAACTAGAGCTTTTGCTGAACTTCAAAACTCTGAATCTGAAAACGGCAATGGTCTCTAACCTTTGTGTAAATATTTTAGAATTTCATGTCTTATAATTTCAGGTAGTTTTCATGTTTTATGAACAAAGTCTCAAGTAATATGCTTCTTACTGTTCTTTTATATAACTGCTAATCATGATCATTTCACACATTCCAATTTATCTTCAAAATAAATGTAGTATCTTTAGATCAACAAATACCCTAGTGGTGATATGAAATGTGCTCCCCCCACCTTTTTTGTTTTAGAAGAGAAGAAAATACCAGAGACAAATCTGATCTTATTGCTTCACAGCAAAAAGTGGAGCTGTTTTTTCTTTTAAGTTTATACTTACTGGACACTACACAGTAGTTAACAAAGCTGCTAAGATTGGAAAGTAGAAAAAAAATAGCACCACTCATCTTTATTCTACTAAGAAGCAATTGAGAAAGAAGACTAAATATGGAGCGGGGTGGAAGACTAAATAAGATCTTGGCTATTGGGGAATTTTGAATCAAAAAAGTGGCCAATGAAATTTCTTTTATTAATGCTAATATCTGTATAATTTATCATTCTCAAAATTATATTGCATGAATTCAGTTACTATAGTCAGCTGATATTCATTGAATATTTGTTAGTATAAGACTACTTTTTATTCCACATTTATTATAATAAATATTATAATCATATAAATATTATAATCATTGTGTGTGTGTGTGTGTGTGTGTGTGTGTGTGTAAATCATTCATCAACTTCTGGGGGGAAACTAGTGAAGCTGAGCAAAGCAAAGAAGCTTCTATTGTACTTATGCCCAATAAACACCTTTAGTCTCTGCATGTGATTTTTTCATGGGGTCACAGAATGCATCACACATTCCATACACTTTCAATCAATGCTTGATATTCAAGAGCTCACCTTTCAATGCTGTTGAGCCACAGCACTCTTCTCTCCATATCTGTTTCTTACTTCAAGCATACTTTATTTTATAAACAATTTCTAGCCACTTTGTTAACATTCCATCTTCAATTAGAACTAATTACCATTAATTTCATCATGAAAGTCTCTGATTATAATTTGGGAGCCAAAAAATGGGTTAAGGTAAAATTCTGAAAGTCCAATATTCCTATGCAGAGCCAAATTAAATATGAAGAAAAAGAACATTGAATAATAAGTCCATTAGAAAGCTCCCATGACAACCAGCATTTGATGATTCACAATCCAAGACAGATGGAAACCAAGTAAGAGAGTTTATAATCCTTCAGATGGAGTGAGACTATGAGCAGCAATTCCTAGATGCAGAGAAAAAAAAAGGAGTGAGAGAGATTTCTTTGACTTTCACTGGCAAGGGAAGAGACCATAATGGTATTTATGACTACTAGGTTAACCAAAATTTGAGCATGCAAAGGTGCCAGAAAACGTGAAGGCCAAAGATAGGAGCAGGAAAAGCAGTTTGTCTGTCTTCCAGCCATTTTGCAATATGTATAAATATTTTTGTGCAGAACAGGGTGTTATAATTCAAGGAGAAAGAATGAAGAAATTCTGTTTTTTTTTTCTTTCAATGTGTGTGTGTGTTATTTTCAGAGTTCAAAAGGAACAGAAATTGGAGTTTAATCCTTTCAAAGAAGAATAAAATCAATTGTATAGCAATATTAATATTTATTATTATTAAATATTATAAAACTGAACATAACAGAATCAAAATAGAATGAACTAAAAAAATAGTTTAAAGATTACTTCCTTGGCTTAGGTCAGTATTAATGTGATATTCTTTCAGTTTTGGGTTCCTTCCAGACAATAGCACTATCCTTCTATGTAGGATAAAAACAAAACTGAAAGTCTTTATAAGTTTCCATATGTAATTTTAATGGTTATTTTTATTTAAAAACTGAATATACTATGGTACCAGATTGTTTGGTCAAACACTAATCCATGTGGTGCTGTGAAGTTATTTTTATATGTAATTAATATTGATAATCAGTTAACTTTACATTGAGCAGATTATCTGTAATGATGTGAGTGGACTTCATATCACTTATCTAATCTTTTGAGACCTTCAGAGGAAAAGCAAATTTTTCCTGGAGAAAAAGAAAATATTATTAAGAGACTAGAAAAACAGCTTTTGCCTGATTTTCCAGCTTGCACACCTATTCTAAAGAACTCAGGTTTGTGAGCATCAACAGGTGCAGGAACCAGTTTCTTAATATTCACCTTCTGCCCAACTAACTCATATAATATACCCTCAATTAAAACAAAAGTGATCAGGCATACAAAAAATAAGACAGAATGGAAAAAATAATATAAGTAGATGCTGGAACCATAATCCAAGATAAACCACCTACCACAATTAACAAATGTAGATATGAAAGTTATTAGGAGTTCTGTGTCCCAAAAGTAAATGATGAATGGAAAATTTAACTCCTAACCAACAAAGAATCAAATGTATATATTTTTTGAATTAAAACTGAGTAATGGTGATTAAAAATACTAGATTATTTGGGCATAATACTGGCCACAGCATGAGCCAGATGCCAGATAAGCAAAAACATTCAGGCTAAAATTGAAATTTAAAAAAGTATGAGTAATACAGAAGAGGAAAATAGCATAAATTACATGTGACATATAATCATCAGATTATATATATATATATATTTAGAGTCAAAGAAAAACAACAATGCAACACAGAAACAGAAATAAAAATTCAATAGAGATATACTGACAATGTCTGAAGACTTTGATGGGGTAGGTTACCCAAAAGTTTATAAGAATGTTGGGCAAAGAATGCAACTGATTTAATGATTCAGAATACATTTTTTATTTCTTAACTCTGACAAAGAGCCCTCTTTAACTTTTGCCATACACATTTTAATCAAAGAATCCTATGAAAATTTATTAAAGTTACATTGCCCAAATTTAATATAGTACAAAATGAAAGTAGCAGATAACACAGTTTTCAAAAGGGTTTTAAGCACAACAATGATTGTATAGAATCAATAAAGTGAGAATTAAATATAAATGTAAGTTTCTTAGTTAAGAAAGGAAAATTCAGTTTTAGTAGGAAAAATCACAAACTTTGGATTTGCAAAATTTTCCAAGAAAATATTTGGTTCTCTATGAGAACCTGAACACAGTGTGAGCCAATAATATCATAATGCTGCTGACACAGATACCATGTGCATAAGTTATAACAACATCATAATCAGTCATAAAACAGCAATCATCCTCCTAAATTCATGTTTGAAAATGATATTATGAACTATATATAGCTCTTTAGCAGTACTCTTCTGTGAAATATATTATGCAAGAAATAAGTCAAAGAAAATGTTATGCTTCCTAGGTTGGTATATCAAGAATGTAAAACAGATTATTTCATAATAAAAAATAGTGTTGCATTGATTAAATACTGTGTTTAATGCCATGTTTAGAAATTTTGCCTTACTTGGAGAGAGATAAAGTTGTTGTTGTTGTTGTTGTTGTTGTTGTTTTTTGGGGGGAGGGTTGGTACCAGGGATTGAACTCAGGGGCACTCAATCCCTGAGTCACATCCCCAGCCCTATTTTTTATAATTGATATAAACACAGGGTCTCAGTTGCTTAGCACATTACCAATGCTGAGACTATCTTTGACCTCCTCCTGCCTTAGTCTCCTGAGACATAGAGATCACAGGTGTGCACCACTGAGTTGGCTAGAGGTTGATAATGTTCACTGATAAGTTCAGTGTTTTATCAAGCTGGTTATTGAAAGATAAGATTTTCTTCATATTTTTTATTTTGGAAAATGCAGTTTTTTCATAAAAGGTTTCATGTTAAGATACAATGTGTCTGTTGATGTTATGAATGAATTAGTAAACATTTTTTTAAATTTTCTCATCTTCATTCCTTTTATAACAAATAAATTCAAGCCCCACATTAAAAGAAAAAAGAAATAAAAAACTAAATAAAATCAGCACACTAGAGTGATACAGCCACATCGATGATTGTAGGAGCATGATTCACAATATCCCAGTCATGGAACCATTGCAAGTGCCTATGGAAGGATGAATGGGTACATAAAACATGGTATATATACACAATGGCGTTTTACTCAGCCATAAAGAAGAATGAAATTATCATGTTTGCTGGTGAGTGGACGGAACTGCAGAACACTCATGCTAAGTAAAATAGTCAGACTCAGGAGGTCAAGAGTTGAATATTTCCCTCATGAAGAAACTAGAATAAAGCAAGGGAAAAAAAAGAGGAACTCCAGAAAATAGAAGGGATGTCAGTAGAGTAGAGGAAGGGATTGAGGGGAAGAAGAAGGGACAGGAAAAGTCAGTAGAATTAAGTTGACCAAATTATGCTAAGTACAGATATGAATATGCCATTGTGAATTACAGCTTTATGTATATCTTTAAAACACCAATTGCAAAAAAAAAAAAGAATAAATAGTGGGGAGACATGTAGTAGGAATGAACAGCAAGAGGGAGGGAAAAATTTGGAATTGAATATAAATTGAAATGAATCAATTTATACTCTATGAGTATATTATTATATAAATAAACCCCTGCATTATTTATAATTCCCTTATAAAAGATATTATTATTATTATTATTATTATTATTATTATTATTATTATTATTATAAATTCTTTTGGTACCAGGGATTGAATCTAGGGGCATTTAACCAATGACTCACATCTCCAGCCCTTTTAAAAATATTTTATTTTGAGACAGGGTCTTGCCAAGTTGCTTAGGGTCTTCTTAAGTTGCTGAGGCTGGCTTTGAAATCAGGATCCTCCTTACTCAGCCTCTGAGTACTGAGCCTGGTGATCCCAATAAAAAATTATTAAAATAAATTTTTTGCATGCTGTTTATTGAAGAACATTTTCAGAAACTAACCATCAAGGGATTGATGGAAGCCTCCTTCAACAGAGGAAGAATCTGAACTCTAATGAAGTCACAACATATCCTTCATATTAACAGACAGTACTGGAACAAACATGGACCTTCAAAGTTGAGACAGAATATTACAAAGAGGCCAAGGCTTAATACCCAGTATCACCAGATAATTGTTGCCTTCACCAGAAGAGAGCAGATGTATTAGAGGAAGTAATTCCCAAGATATAAGGACACTTCCTAAAACTAGGTCAAACTTTGAGCTTTTTAAAGAAAATTCTCTTGCAGGTAGGGGAAATATTATTTTTGTTTTTACAGGAGAATATAGAGAACAGACAACAGCATCCATTAGAATAAGAAATGTGACTAATTTAATGCCAGGGAACATTGTTTGGTAAACTTAAAACATGTCAAAAATTTCTTCTATATTTTTGTATTTTTTTTGTTTGAAATGTGATTTTACCACTACTTCTATCAAGAGGAAGTCTCTGATTCTCAAAACTGTAGTTGGTCATAAAACATTCTTTGCTCAGTGAGATGCTTGGAACATGATTTAAAATGCTGATAAGAGATAATTTGGAGAGAGAGCATGAATAACTACATGGAGTGAGAAGCCTAGTTTTCTCACTCTCCATTCACCCCAGCTAAAGTCAAAGACATGTGCTTACAGCCATGTTGGACAATCTGCTCTCATAAAGCTGCATACAACCCACAACACTGAAGAAAAAATAAATCATGGTTGCATTAAGTCAATAAATTTTGAAGTAGTTTTTATACATTTAATTAATAAACACAGCTATTAAGAATAGATATGTGTATATTAACAATTATTAATTTTTTTCTACTTTCAAGTAATATGTTTTCTATAGTGTAGATTTACATAATATATGTGGATCACATCGACCAGGGATGAAAAGTGGCTAAGAAGATTCAAGGTAAAAAATTTATAATTTAGAGAACAAATTAAAAGATATACTTATTTTATAGTTTGAAAAATCAAATAATTTGTTGGTAGAATGGTTAATATTTAAAACTAGTAGTAAGTTCCTTCATTATTTTCTATGTGGAGAAACTATAGAAAAAATCTAGATTATATTTTATGTACAATTTTAGTACCTACTATTAATCATTTTTTCATAGGTAAAAATAAATGCACATTAGTATAGATGTAAAAATAGCTATTTGGAATGTAACAGATGGAATAATTTAAGTAATATATTTATTATAATAAAGACACAGCAGAGCAAATCAGCAGGATACTTTTTGTGTTTTTTTTTTTCTTTTTCACATTTAATATTTTAAAATTCATCATTATTATGTACTTTCTTGCATGTTCACCAAGGTATATGACTTTATGGTAGTAAAATATCTTAAAAATAATAACCATAGAATACATATATAGTAAAAATATATTTTTGTTTTTAACTTTATGTCAAAAATTACTGCCACAACAAAATATTAATACAGGCTAAGTTAGGTTATACTAAAAAAATCACAGATCTTCTTACTTCATTACTTGGGCTCTTTCCCAATACATCATAAATACAGATACAATGTCCCTCTGATATTTTAACAAAAATAGCCTCTATTTCATTGTTATTATGGAAACTAAATACAGGCTACCATGATATCTGAGAAAAATTTCATTTTTGTTTTATTAAGGTATGTTGAGAAGCAACTGATGACCAAATAGTAATTTTAATTATTCAATGAAATGGACTTAAATGTTTTCAATTATTTTCATTACAGATCTTTCTATAGATCATAAAACACAGAAAGAAATTTAGTTTAAAACTTTTCTGACTATTGTTTTCTACTCTAACAAGGATGTCCCATAATTACCACATATTTTTCCTATGCTTCCATATTTTCTATGATTCAGTCTGCTGTATCATCACAGGGGGCAATTTCTTTACAGACTATTATAATTATAATTTAATTTTAATTTGATATCAGTGTATAGGATATAGACTTAAAAGCTATTTTCACTAAATATTTCAAACATGATTTTTTCATAAAATATTTGTACATACAAAAGTATACCAAATTCAACCTTCAAATATTTAGCATGGCTACAATATAAAATATATCTAACAAATTTTTTTTTATCAAAAGCTAAAAATTGATTTAGTATTTTGTTATGGTGAGATAGCAATATATTACTGAGTTGATCAGGAGTCGGAAATTTTATTCACCAGCTGGTGGTCTGGATCCACCAACTGCTGGGCCAAAGAGCAGGAGTAGACCCTTTGACCCCCTCCTGGGATTTGTTTATATTTATATTTATTTTGGATTTTATAGTCCAAAACCATATTAATCATAAGTTGCTGTGGCTATCATTCAAAATCATAAACAAATGTCATGAGATGTAAAATTATAAACAGAAGAGGAAGTGGGTCAAAACATCCCTACCTGAGTACAAGTTAAAGAATGGTTACTAATGTCTAGATAGTTAATATCTAACAAGGTATACTGTTCAAAAAAAATGGGAACAAAAAAAAATAGAACAATTTTTCATTGTATAATAATTGCCATTTTGTGTTGCCAAACATGCTATGCTACTTAACTCTTGGTGGGTACGGAGGCAGAATGTTTGGGAGAAGCATTTCTTACATGATATGGAGTCTCAGTGTAAAATGGAGTCTGTTTAGTCATAAAACCATAAAACCTGGATCATAAAAATTTGCCAAAATATTTTAAATTCTATGTCAAGATACTGAAAACACAGATTTAATGATTGTTAGTTTATATTGTATCAATCATTGTCATGTTTACCTAAATATCTATCCACTCAAAAATTATATAGAGAAAGCATAATACATTATATTCGATAAACTTTTAAAATTCCCTTTAAAAAACATCAATATTTTTTAAGGCTGCATAACATACCATGTTTTCTTTATCCATAAATCCACTGAAGGGAATCTTAATTGATATCATAATTTAGCTATTGTGTATAGATCAGTGGATGAATGAATTAAAAAAAAATGTTGTATGTATTCTTTATAAATTACCCATCCTGTTAAATTCAGATATAGCAAAAGATTGGGTTAGCATTGGATTTCTTTATGATCCAAAAGATTGGATAATAGCATTAATTTCTTTTGGTGTTTCTGAATAATATTTAATTTCATTTGTCTGTATACAGTATCTTATTTTGCTTTGTTCATATACATATTACTATTCAAACATTTAATGCTAATTTATTCAAAATTTCTAATTTTTTCTTGGTGGCTTGTTCTTTTTTGTGTCTTAAAAATCGCTTCTCAAATTTAAACTATTATTCAGTGTTTTTCTACACATTTAATATTTTTCCTATATTTTGAAAAACAAAACAAGTTCCAACTTGTTGCATGTATTTCAAACTAAGAAACAATAATTTTTTAAATGATTTACCAATTGTATCAGAATTATTTACTATTTGTAGATATTTGAAACATTAGTTAGACAATTTTAAATATAAAATTATAAGTGTGGGACTGCTTCTAATTTTCTATTATTTCTATTTTACTAGTCATCTTCTTGATTATTGTAAATTCTCAGTAGGTCTCGATACATGGTTAGTTATTTTATGTCCTCATATAACTGAGAAATTATTACCTCATCAGTAAATACCCCACTTCTTTTTATAATTCAAATAAATTATATTTACCCCTTACTATATAAAAATACATCAAAACCTTTTTTATTTATTAGTGCATTTTAGTTATATATAATATTGTTTTTCATTTTGACATCATCATATAAGCCTGGGATATAATTTGCTCTATTTCAATTGCCATTTAAAGAGAATTTGAGAGAAGAAAACAAATACAAGCAGAGGCAGTAAACAATCATAGTTAAATATCGAAGCATACAAGTTATTTTTCAATAACCTTTTCAAGAAAATATCAAAACATAGCCTTATGTCATGTTATTTAAAATCAAACCACGGTTTTAGAGAGAAAAACTAAGTTATAGCTTATATTTGACACATATATTACACAGAATTTGTATATATGCACAACTTTTTCTTTAATCAATTGCTGACCCTAAGACACCAACTAGATTGACAAATGTAGCAAATAAGATGAAAACTCTCCCTTGAATGACTTATGTTAATTCAGCAAGAAATATATTGTGAGAATATAATCCCACCAATCATGATGTTTATGATATATATAATTATGAGATATTTCATTGGTATGTATATGAAAGAGGGGAGCCAGAGACATTCCCAGGAATTTTAAGTGACATTTAGTTCAAGATATAACACCTGTTGAGAAATTAAATTTCAATATGTTTAGACTAACTGTCACTTTAAAAGTAGGTAATGAGGGAGGTGTTGTGGTGCATGCCTGTAATCCCAGCAAATGGAGGCTGAGGCAAGAGGATCCCACTTTCATGTTGATCCTTAGCAATTAGTGTGACCTTCTGCCCAGTAGTACCTGTGATATTTCTCAGTTAAAAAAGGATAGAAATTTTTGATTTTTGTTCTATACATTTCTGTACCTTAAATATAAAGAGAATAATATAATTTAGAATAATTTCATTTTTTAAAATATTTCAATTCTCATTAATCATAAACACAATTTAATTTTTTAATATACATAAAATCATTTAAAGATATATGCCATCAAAGTGGATTTGTTTTTGTTTTTTACCTTCACAATCAATTAAAGGGAGATCTCAATGAAGTCTCAGAGCTGTGGCTGAAGCAGGAGGCTATGCTGAAGAGAAAGGAGTGGCTCTGAGCAATTTTTTTTATCTTCTTGGAGCAGAAATTACTAGTGTGATGTTAGTTCTTGTGGCAGCCGACAACATGGAAACTTATGTTAGATCATCTTCACCCAGCTGTGCTTGTGGGTAAGCTGTCAGAAGTACATTTTATGATTCTGCCTTGCAGACGAAAAAAGGTCCAAAGTAGATTCTTTCTGGGTGTTGTAGTCTGAGAGAGTGTTGTTATTCTTCAGCTGTTTGAAAATAATCTTACTCTGCTTGTAAGAGGGGGATGCTCTCATTGACTTGGATTTGGGTTCAAAGTTTTGTATGGTTTCTATGGACCTGACCTCAAGGGTGATGGTGGTCCCATCAGGCTCTGCACAGACATCTGTATTTCTGCAGTTGAAAAGAGAAAGCTCTGATAAGATTTTGTGGCAGAAAATTTGGACTACCAAATAAACAAAGCATTTTCTATTTTTTAGAGCTTTCTCTATAAATGAACATACATAATGTATATATTTGTGTTTATTCAAAACTTATATGCATACACTCATATGTTTATATCTAATATATTTTTATATATGTGCATGTAAAACATATACATATTATATGTAACATACATGTGAAATCATAAGATGAATAGCACATTGATATATCCGTAAAAACATTTTAATTTTTAAAAGGCCAGGGTAAGAAAGGAATACATAACAAATATTAAATAATTTAATAGATAAATAAATACACTATAGTTTATATACATGATGGAAAACTATAAAGCTGAAAAATGAACAAATTAAAAAAAAACAGAGATGCAAGCATGCAAAAGATTTCAAGCACAATTGTAGGGTGATTATATTTTCAAGAAGCTAGAATACTGGCAAGGTGCCAATTGTGAAGGCGTCATTAGTTCATTTTTAATTTGTTCTTGTCATGACAATATGACATATTATACATACATGGAGTATACATTCCCACTCTTCTAGTTGTACATGATATGGAATTACATTGGTAGTGTACTCATATATGGATATAGGAAAGTAATGTGCAATTCATTCCACTATCTTTCTACTGAGCTAAAAAATAAGCAAATAATTTTTATTTGTTTATCTAATTTTTAAATTTTTAAATTCTTCTTATTGGTTCTTCTTAGTTATACATAACATCACAACAATAGGATTTATTTTGACATAATTATATAATCATGAAATATACTTTATTCTAATTCAGTCCCCAGCACTTCTCCTTTCTCTTCCCTCTCCCCTCACTTATTATCTTTTTCACTGTTCTAACTGCTATTTACTTCTAGCTTTTTTTTTTTTGATTAATTTCTCGTGGATGTACATTATGGTGAGTTTCACTGTGGGGTATTCATACACATACACAGGAAAATTTAGATCAGATTCATTCCACTGTCCAAGTGTTTAAGAAGCTGGTGAATGAATCCAGGCCCAACAGCCTGCTATTCAAGTGCTCTACTCCCAAGGTACATGTTGAACCCAACAACAGTTATTTGGAATCGAGGGAAATGGAATAAAGGGAATTCTAAAAGAGAGAACCAGAGTGGAAATGTTGTGCAGAATAATTTGTGTGATGTTTTCACAGGGAATGTTTGATGTCAAATTGGAAATATACTCACAGCTTCTTTACTTTTTCCTTTCTCTTTTCTATTTTTTTTTTTTGGTGTGTGTATATATGTTTCTTGGAATTGAACCTAGATCCTTGGACCTTCTAATCATGTGCTCTATAACTGAGGTCCAATCCTAGCTCCATCTTTTATTTTTAGATAGGGTCTTACTAAATTTCCTAGGCTGGCCTCAAAGTCATGGACCTCCTGCCTTACCTAAACAACTGCCTTAGTTTTCCAAATAGCCAGGATTACATGTGTGCACCATATGTCCAGCTTTTAATTTTTAAAATAATTTATATGAATATTGAACAGTGAAGCATTGCTGCTAAGTTATTCATAGATATTCTAGAAAGAACATTGCACTCATTCAGTATATAAACATGTCTTGTATGTATTAGCACTAAAATTTAAGTTGAATTGTAACTTTAAGTATTTTAAATAGAAGAATTTAAATTTTGAGTATCATAGAGAAAACCAAGATGACAACAAATGAAAATGCAAATTTTACTATAATATTAGAAATTCTAAATATACTCAACCATCACTTAGAAGATAAGAGTAATGTGGGTATTTTAGCAACTTTTTTATGCAGAGCAACTTAGCAAATAGTAGTTATTAACACTATATAGGAACTTTGAGATTGTTCACCTAATTGTTTACTATTTCCATAACATATGGTGGTTATAGAAATGTCCAGCTAACTGACCTGAAATTATAAGTTTTACTCTGGCTCACAAGTGATAATAAGCAATTGTATAAATTAGCAATGAGTGCATGAATTTTACCTTTAAAGAATAGTACTAATCAGTAAAAAACTGAACATTTTGTACGTTTTGTTTTATTTACAACTAACATAATAATGAATTAGTTTATTTTATTCATTTATCTGAAGTATGGATACTAAATTGAAAAACATTTTGAAGACAATCATACATAATAATAAGATAGTCGGAAGAATGATTTCAATTATTTGAATGGTGATTTTCAAAAAACAAATCTTGTATTTTAAAAGATTATGAGTAGATTAGATTCTTTTTATGGTAAACTTTAATAGCTATTTATTTTAGAAAACATTGCAAATACACACTATTTTTTCATTAATTTATACCTGTTTCAGTTCCTCTGTACTGCATTTATTTGTGTAGTAAAAACATTTATTATTAAACCTTACCTAAATATATTTTCTAGTTTTAAAATATTGTGACATTTTAATTTTTCTAATTTTCAATACAATATGATGACATAATTTATTTAACATTGTTTTTTCTCTCCTTGATTCAGCATTGATCATTTAATAATATACAGAGAAAAAACAATAATTTATTTTGAGAACATCTATTCAAAAAAATTGGTACATCTTTCACTACTGTGTGTGTGTGTGTATGTGTGTGTGTGTGTGTGTGTATATATATATATATCTCATATGTAACAAATTAACATATTATTAACATATATAAACACACACACAAACACACACACACATATATATATATATATATATATATATATATATATATATATATATATATATGTGTGTGTGTGTATGTATATATATATATCTCCAATGTAGAATATTTGTTCCAGGAGGTAATTTGTATGTTTTCTTTTTTTAAAAAAATTCCTTTTACTCTATGAACAGTGTGATTCTGCAATCTGTAATTAGAGAAATGAGAAATTATACCCCAATGATTCAAATGTATGAATTTGCCAAGATCATTGTAATGTCATGTGTAGCTAATAAAAAAATAAAATTAAAAAAAAAAAGAAACATCCCTGGAACAGAGAAGAAAAAATATCCTTTAAAATAATATTATAAGCACAATACTTCTGTAATTTCTATATCAAAGAAGATTCTGAAATAAGATCAACATGTTATTTTTGAACAAATTGCTATCCTATTGTTGAGGGTGAGGAACCAAATAGCATGCTTGACAACTCTGAATAAAGAAGGCAGAGTTCAAACATTGATATAGATAGAATAAAAAGGAATAAAACATCACTAGCCTTCAGGTTTAATATTTGTGTTATTAGGGAGTCTCCAGGGAAAACCAATAGATATATATGTGTCGATCATGAATGTATATATGTGTATATATGTATAAATGTATATATAGGTTATGACTATATATTTGTATTATGATGTGCAAATCTGTACATAGATACATGTTTAAATATACAGAAAGAAAACGAAGAAGAGAAAATTATCATGAAAGTTGGTTCATATAATTATGGAAATGTCACATCCTCTATTCTCTCTCTAAGCTGGAGAACCAAGGGCCCTGTTGGTGTAATTTGATCTGTGTCTGAAATACTGAGAATTCCTCAGAACAATGAACCTCAATGCCTGAAGGCAGAGAAGATAAAAGTCTCAGATCCACTAGAGAAAATTTTTCTGTTCTTTATGTTTTTGTTCTATTCAAACTTTAAATGAATTATATGATAATGTCCCACAATCAAAATAGCATACAATCTTTATTCAGTCTATTATTTACTCAGTGTACTAATTTGTCAGATAATCTCTTCCATAAACTTTAGAGATACACCCAGAAATGATGTTTTACCAGCTACCTGGACATCCTTTATTCAGTGAATTTGATACATAAAATTAACCATCACAAACCCAACCTCTGTAGCTAGGCACTCCCATACTTAGTATCCAAATAACAACAATAGCAAGATCATAATTACTTTTTACTGAACACAAGTATCATACATTCTACTAAAATAGCACACATTCTTTTCCCCAGAACAAAATGCAATATTCTTTTTTGATGTTTATTTTTCTCAGGATATTACATAAGTTACGCATGATTGTATAATATTAGAAAACTTAAGTACTGAAATAAAGTCAATATCTTGTGTCCACAGGGTAAATATAGGAAAAATAACATATATATATATATATATATATATATATAATATATGAAACTTTTATAGTAAATATTATATATAAATATACATATGTGTGTGAAATACATCCTTAATAATTTAAGAGGGGAATGTGTATGACAGCCCTCTTTTCAAACTTTTCACCTGTTCATACCTAGTATTTATAACTATCTTCTATTGCACATTATGCAATGCCTTCAGCATGCACCTTAGCTAGTTCTTGCTCTTCATCAGAAAGTTTGATAAATACTTGCACATTAGAAGAGGTCTTTTCAATAACTTATTTTCCAAATTAGTTTGTCATCAGATTTCTTATATTCATTCCACATACCTGACTTTCTTGCCTAATCATTTGCCACAGTGCATACATAAATCAATATCTAATCCCACATTCGGTTATTTTTTATTCCCAAAAAACTGTGTAGCTATCTAATCCCACATTTGGTTATTTTTTATTCCCAAAAAACTGTGTAGCTTCCATTTAATCACTGAAATTTTCTGTGCTAGATAATTTCTCTTTTCCATTGTCCTTCAGAGATAGGAACCTGATGACTTCCTGAATCATGTAACTTCTGAGTCTTCCTTCCTTTGTGAATTAATTAAAGGCAACTTGTCATGAAACCAAAAGTCCAAGTTGAGCTGGAGAGGGTAATGTAGCAGATATAGCAATCACGAGCATATCTCCCATATTTATTGTATAGTAGTACCTTCCAGATCTATTTGAGCCCTACTAATTGTAAATCATTTGATGATGGAGGTTGAAGTTGATGATGATATTGTGGACCAAACTCTATTACTTATGGGTAAGATAGGTCAATATATGATGGACAGTTCAGGTCACCTGGTGATTTTCTTGACCATGATTAAGTGCTCACTTTCTTCAACAGCCAAATAGCAGGCCAAAATCTCTCCCTAGGAAAGGATAGCAATTATTTATGCGAAAAAAAAGCTTTGCAATTCATGAATAAAGAACCTACATAAAACTACAAAAGGCATCCCTATCTTCCAGTGACAGTAAGCATCATTGCATCTATTGTATTGTATGGCACAAGCTGCAGAGCAGCTTTTACAACAGCCTGGGCCAGTTTTGGAACCTCTGCTGTTATGGGTTCACTCAGAATGTGGACTGAAGTAACACACACAAATGAGAAATATGTTGTCTCCAAAACACAAATTGGCCCCCTAGGCCATGTGCCTTTTTCTTGGTTGGAAGAGAAGGGAGAAGCCATTATATAACAACTTATTCTTCACCTAAAAAGGGATATTTCAAAATGCCTTTCAAATACCTAGACCTCTAAATCTCACTGAAGCAGAAAACCATTGAGGGTTCACTGAGGTGGAACTGAGGTTCACCCTCTCACATGCAAATGTCTTACTAGTAAATCTAGAGTAGTTGTTACTTCTCATCATCAAGGTCTCATCAGTTTAATACAACCAACATTAGGCACCGATATAATATTTTGTGGAAGATAACAATGATCAACTGGAATATCACTACAAAATTGAGTATGACATAAGGCTGGGCTGGAGAGTTGATATGACCCTGAGGTAGGACTGTGGAAATTCATTTTTGAATTTACCAGCTAAATCCAAGCTAAATTTGGGTGGGCTTTATGAAAAAGAAAATGGAGCAAAAATGAATCTTTCACATTAATAGTTTAGTACCAGTTAAAAGGGGGTGTGACAATTTACTCAAAAAATGAGTCATATCTTTAACTGAAGCTAAAATTGGAATCACTACTTGATTTAGTTTAAGATAATCTATTCCAGTATCTGATGTCTTTTTGTCTTCTGCAGAGACTACACAGAAGATGAGTTTAGTGGGAATATAGATGAACTCACTACCCCAGCATCTTTCAAGTTAATGATAAAGGAATTAATCTTTGTTTTCCTTATTCATATGTGATATTTCTGAAGTAGAAGCAGTTCTTTTTTCTCTTCTTTTTTTTGGGGGGAGGGGGGTTTTGTTTTTTGGGGAAGGAGACCAGAGATTGAACCCATGGGGTGATTGACTACTGAGTCACATCCCAAAACCATTTGTTTGTTTGTTTGTTTATTTACTTATCTATCTATCTATCTATCTATCTATCTATCTATCTATCTATCTATCTATCTATCTATCTATCTTTCTATCTATCTATCTATCTATTTTGAGGCAAGTTCTCACTAATTGCTTAATGGCCTGGCTAAATTACTGAGGCCAGTCTCAAACTTGTGATCCTGCTGCCTCAGGATCCTCCTGCCTCAGCCTCCCAAGCCTGAGATTATAGGTGTGTGCCACTATAACCAGGAAGCAGAGACAGTTCAAACGGCATTCACTGGACTTTGCAATCATATTAGCCCTCACACTACAGGTCAGGAAACAAACATGTGCATTCTCTGTTAACTTTTTTCACTTGTGCATTTTGAGACTGAGAAAATTACTATAGGATAAGTTTCTAATCTCTTGGTACCCACTTGGATATAAACTTGAGCTAAACCCCAATGATTGCTGATCCCTGTAAATTTTATCTTCAATTAGTTGACCATAGTGACTTGGATATCATGGAGTCAATGTCTGCTTAAAGAATAGAGCTAATTAGTGTCGCAATGATCTCACCATTTCCTTTACCCTCATGCATAGTTCTTTTTTATAGAGCTGGTAGAAAATTAACAGTATAGATTTGGGCATTTTATTATGGAACTTTCATGAAGACACTCATTTTTACCTTTATTCAGGTGGTTCTTTGTCTGTAAATTGCATCAGGCCTGGGAACTGATTGAGAGACACTAACTCTTTTTTTTTATAATTAGAGTTAGACGTTTGTTCATTTGGCCTGGCACTTTTCTTCTTATAAAAATGAAACCAGAATGTAGTAGATTTCATCCATTTTTTCTTCTAGGAACACCATGACAAACCATAGGACTTTGGGAGTCAGTCTACTCTGATTGCTAGTTTCATTCTGCAATCTATTATAGTAATTATGCTTTCTTAATCCAGTTGCTGTTGTTTTAACAAGAACCTGGGTACCACAAGTTTATTTAAAAAGTGAAAGTTTACTTGTCTCCCAGTATTGGATTCCAGAAAGCACAAGAACATGCTGATGCTATTTTCTGGAGATTCTGTGAGAAAATAAATGTGCTAGGTTGGGTCTCCTCTATCTGCTTATAAAACCCCACCCTCATGACTTCATCTAATCCTAATTACTTCAAAAAACCCTCATCTCCAAGTATCATTGATATGTGAAATTGAAAATTAAATGGAACTCATGAAATTTGGGGGAGACATAAAAACAACAGCATTTTCACCATAGCCCCAATTTCAAGTTTTTATCACATGGAAAATACCTATTTTCTAGCTCCATGTCTGTAAAGTCTTAATTAATTTCAGTGTCAAATAAAAAATCCAAAATTCAGATTATTTTGTGAATCAGGCACATAAGGCATAAATCATCCTAGGGTAAATTCACTCCAGCTATGAGCTATAAAATTAAAACAAGTATGCTACTTCACAACTTCAATGTTAGAACAGACATAGAACTGACACACATTGCAAAAGGTAGAAATTAGCAAAGTAGGTCCAAATTCAATAATGGAAGCAACATTAAGTCAAGATCTTGCATTATTCAGGCTTGCAGAAATAACAACACAGGGACTCTGCCAAGTTTGATAGCTTGTGTCTTCTAGAGCAATGAGTTGATTTATACATAAGGTCACTTGACTAGCAGTTGGAATAGCCACACCAGAATGCAGGATAAAGAGACTCAGGGTGGTCCAGAGCAGTGATTCCATGGAGAATGTCCTTACTCATCCTACAAAATCATGTTGTCTGCTAGATCACTGGGCCTGTGCTGAAAGTGGTAGCCTTGAAGCTACCCTTAAGATTCTCATTATCTTGATGATTGCATTTATTCATACTAATCTCACTAACAAGCAGTTTCTAGTTTACATCCTTAGTTTTTTCTCCTAGAATATTTTATTTTCTACCACATAGACAAACTTAGAATTTTTCAAATGCCTCTGTTTATTTTTAATTACTTTTCTGG
Organism: Callospermophilus lateralis; assembly: GCF_048772815.1. Lineage (NCBI taxonomy): Eukaryota > Metazoa > Chordata > Mammalia > Rodentia > Sciuridae > Callospermophilus > Callospermophilus lateralis. Next base: position 1,192,662 of record NW_027510154.1, read on the forward strand.
TTTAAATCTTCTTTTTGCTTTTTCATTTTATTTTAAACAGTTAAAAGTAGCCATATAAAAGCCTGAATAGTTTGCTGCTTAGTAAGTTCTTTTACCAAATGCCTTAGTTTATTGCCCCTAAATCTGCAGTCCTTAATGTGCTAAGCCATGTGCACAATGCAGTCAAGTTCTTTTCTGTTTTATAACAAAGATGGCCATAACTAAAATTTCCAAAGTCTTATTGCTAGGTTCCATTTGAAACCATATGAAAATGACCTTCACCATTCACATTTTTGTCAACATTCTCGTCACGATCACTTAGATATTCTCTAAGAGTTTCATATTTTCCCCATTTACTTCTTTCAATTGCCAGAATCTCCCTTAATGCTCCAATTATGGCAATATAAATGTTTTTCAGTATTCACTTCTAACCTCTATTGATACTTCCAAATTTTCAGGTACTTTAAGAGAAATAGCCCCACTTCTCAATACCAAATTTCTGTTAATCCATTGCCATGATATTACTAAATACCAGAAAGTGGGTAATTTGTAGGACTAGGAGTTCATTTGGCTCACAGTTCTGCAGCCTGGAAATTCCAGGAACATGGCGCCAGCATCTACTTAGCATCTTGTAAAGGCTTTTTGAAGTACCATAATATGCTAGATGGTACCACCTGGCAAGAAAAATAAAGTGTGCTAGCGTGGGTCTCTCTTCTTCTTCCTACAAAGCCACTAATATTATCAATGGACACCCCATCCTCATGAACTTACATTATACTTATGTAATGGCTAATTTGGGTTGAGGTTTGCCTAGAAAATTGGTAAAGCATTCTTCTGAGAGTATCTGTGAGGATATTTCTAGATAACATTGGAATGTGGGTGAGCTGAGAGAGGAAGACTTGCCCTGAATGTAGGTGGCACCATCAAAGAGTCTGGGGGCACATATGGAATGAAAAGGCAGAAAAAAGGAAAACTCATACAAATTTAACCATACTTGAGTAATTATGAAATATCAGACTCCAAATTCTTCAGCCTTTGAGTGCAAACTTATACCAGTGGATCTCCAGACATAATTCAGGTCTTCTGCCTCAGATTGGTGCTGCATTATTAGACTTTCTCTCTCTCTCTCTCTCTCTCTCTCTCTCTCTCTCTCTCTCTCTCTTACTTATTTTGAGGTTTGTAAATTAATTGAATTTATTTGCTACCAAATTTCTCAGCTTCTCAAACTGCAGGCAACCATTGTGGGACTGTTAATCATGTGATCATGTGAGTCAACTGAAGAAATCTTTATTTCTTATTGGTTCTGTTTCTCTGGGAAACCCGAAAATATCTCATACTTCCCAGACTCTCTCAAAATACCACTAACATGAATTGGGGATTTAAGGTCTGAACACACAAAATTTGGAGGAAGACATTCACATATACCATATGCTGACAATGTCTTTGAAAAATGAGTGTGGTCACTGGTCCCCTCCCACCATAGCATTTTTTAACTCTCCTTGTTTTTAAGATTTCCAATTAAGTGCCTATTGCTTCTCTGTATGTTCTGATCAGAAAATCATTTAATTTTGAACTTGAAAATGATGGTTGGGAAATGCTTATAAATTTTTATATCTCAAAGTACTGGTTAAATATATGTCATGAGTAACTTCCCATTGTAGATGGACATTTCTCAAATGATGAACACAATCCCAGTGTCCAATTTCCATATTCCTTTGAATCTTTCTTCTCCACAATAAACTGACTGAGATTAGCCACTTCAAGTTATAAAAGGGGAAGTCATTCATTCTTCTATATCTAATGTGCCAACTCAACTATTGGATCACTTTATACCTGTTGGTTTTGCAACACTATATGCATATTATCTGCTTAATAAAACAATCGTAGCTCAACATTGTGTTCCTTCCCTTACTATATTAAAACCTCTAAAAGACATTTCCAAATATGGTCTCCAGTTTTCTACTTGTATATTCTTGAGAATTCAAGTAATTATTTTGGAACATAGCACTCCTCCTCGTGAGTCAATTTTGTGACCAGGAAAGACTTGAGTCTCCTTGCAGTTTTGGGCTGGGTGGGGGTTGGGGAGATGGATGGGCAGTGAAGAAAGTCTGTCTTGCAAGATAGTTGCCTGTGAGAAGGACATTTCCTTGCTTTTCACAATGCAGGGTGAATCCTTTAAAATATAGGTAAAGGAGGATACATCTGTGGATGAGGAGGAGATTGTTTTTGCAACATTGTTCTTTTCAGACCACAAATGCAGAAGATTTTTCTTAGTTCCATTGTTTAAGTCAGATATTCATTATTCAGTCTACCAATTCAAATGCCAATGCCTTCTAAAAACACCACTCATGATATACCTATGAACAAAATTTTTGTAGCTTTCTGAGCATCCCTTAACCCAAACAATTTGACACATAAAATGAATCATCACTATAGTCATTAGTGAATGTTCAGGTCCATAGTTCTGGTTTAATTTGTAATTAATAGACATATGCAATTCCATGAGGATTAAAGGAAAATATTCAGTAAAGATGTGATCAAATGTTGTGACCAGCAAACTGTGTGAAATTTTCCCTCGATAATGTTATAGCACCAGAAATATATAATAAAATTCAATATTATGAACCATCAGAGAAATACACATTGAATTCACAGTGAAATATCACCTTAGTCTGATTACATTCTGTGTCAACCTGTGAAAACAACCTTGGATTGCTCACATTTTATTTTTTTCCCTTGAGAAATTTAGGTCTATATTCAGATGTGTTAGGTGACTGTACATGAAAGTTATGTTAATTACTCGCCATGTGTTAGACATTAATTCCCAAACACCTGAATTTTAATGTATTAAGCATAAGTATTTCCTTATCATAATCCTATCCTTAAGATTTTTATGTTTCAATTCTATTACTACTAATACAAATATTTTGCTGTTTTTACTTTTTCTGTTTTTTCAGTGACATAAAATTAAGCAAGAATATATCCACATATGTTAACCTAATTTGGATAAGTCTCAGATTTTCTACATTTTAAATGCACTTCTTCCATGGCCTACATTGAAAGTGGTATATATAAGACAGTTGATGTGAGAACCAAAAAAACATCAATGACATTGCTGGAAATATATTCTTCTGAGTTTCAGTAAAGTGAAGGGTGTACCTTGAGAAAAATATCTTCAGTCATCCTTGTATTAAGCAATCTACCACTCCATCAATCAGAAGATGGCATTGTATCATAGAAATATAGTCTAAGAAACTATAATATATGACTCTATATCCATTTTAAGCATACATATTTTTAAGTGTGAATTTCATTATCATGTGTCTTTGGAAAGCAGACAAATAAGTGAGCTTCTCTTTGCAAAATGAAGAAAAACATGTTAATGTGAGGAATAAATGCTTCAAATATTATATCATAAATATGTTACTTGAATGCTCATATAATAGGTTTTAATGAAGTGAATACTTCACTTAGGATGATCTCAACCTGTTATGCTTTTAAGTGCTTTAAGACATATTAGCAATGATGCAAACATTTTGGCACATTAGAAGTCATTAAAATTCACACAACAGATTAAAAAGCAAAACATACATTGCTTTCTTTAAATGTTTACTATATATATATATATATATATATATATATATATATATATATATATATTCATTATATACATGACACCAGTGATATAGAAATATATATATATACATATATATGTATGTGTGTGTGTGTATGTGTGTGTGTGTGTGTGTGTGTGTGTATGTGTATTTGTGTGTCAAAAAAATATCAATTCATATAGCCAGGCACAGTCGTGCATGCCTGCAATCCTAGTGGCTTGAAAGGCTGAGGCAGGAGGCCAGTGTCAGCAATTGATTATCGAGGCCCTAAGTTACTTAGTGAGACTCTGTATCAAAATAAAATTTTTAAAAAAGGGGGGCTGGGGATGTGGTTTAATGATTCAATCCCCTTTACAAAAAAAAAAAAAGATTAACTTTTATAATAAAAGATTCAAACCTATGAATAAGAACATGTTTGACAAAGTATCTTCAAAAAATTATTTTGGCAGTAATGTCATTTATTTGTAAATGAAAATAAACCCAATATAAATCTATGTACCAGCTTCATGCACATATAATGAAATCTCACACACTGATTTATATTAGGATAGCATAACTCATTGTATAATTTCCTGTAGCTGACAAATATCAATATAATTCCTGTGACTTTTCAGATAAAACTGAGTATTAGATAGCTTATAAAATAATGAAAGAAGCAAAACAAAATAACATGCACATAATTTTCATGGTGGTATCACTTATGCATTTCCTGTAATGATAGTTTAATAGTTTTTAAAAATGACCTGCATCATCAGCAAAATCTTAATGTTAGAAAAATCTGACATTGATGCAATTTAAAGTGGTAAAAAATATTCATTGTTTTTGATCACTATCGGGTATTAATGTATCAACATCAACTGTTGCCTCCCAGATCAGGTCCATAACAATGGTCAAATGGTGATGGTGATGTTAGGGGCAATATCTCCCTTATTTACAATAACAAAATCAGGGTTTTTAAGTCAGGTGCAGAACACACCTGTAATCCCAGTAAATCAGGAGGCAGAGGCAAAAAAATTCCAAGTTTGAGGCCAGCCACTGCAATTTTGAAAGATGCTGTTTCAAAATCAAAGTGACTGAGACTGTCGCTTAGTGGTAAGAAACCCCTGGGTCAATTCTCAGTATCTCATATGCACATGCATAGAAATCAAGGTTGTTAATGTTATTAATTAAATGTAATTTAGTAACTAATCAATAAAAACATAAAATTATATGTATTAATGTTATAAAATACAATGTTTGAACACATGGATCCATTGTGTAAATCAGGATAAATATATCTATATCTTCAATCATTTATGATCTCCTTATGGTAAAATCATTCATGATTATTTCTTATTTATTTATTTCTCTATTTTTGTTGTTTTCTTTTTTGTTTTTTTTACCCAAATATGCAATAGATGATCAGAACTTCTTACTTCTATCTATCTGTAACTTAGTGTTTTAGTCAGCTGTTGCACTGTTGTGAGTAAAAGATTTGACCAGAACAAATGTAGAGGAGAAAAAAATTATCTGGGGGCTCATGGTTCCAGAGGCACAATCCACCCAGAGCAGGGTACATTCCTTGGGGCTCAAAATGAAGCTGAACATCATGGCAGAACAGTATTGCAGAGGGAAGCAACTCACAGGATGATCAGATAGCAGAGAGAGATTCCATTTTCCAGATACAAAATATATAGCCCCTGGCCCACCTGAAATGAACCACTTCCTCCAGCCTCATCCTACTTGCCTCCAGTTACCACCAGTTAACCCCATCAGGGAGTAATCCACTGATTCATTTAAGGTTGTAACACAATCATTTCTCTTCCAAACCTTCTTACTTGGTCTCATGTGAAGTTTTGGGTGATACTTTATCTAAACCATAACAGTGTCCATTGATAATCTATTCTCCATCCAATCCTATGACCTCTTCCCCAGCAACTAGTAACCACCACTTTTATTTGAATTTATATGGGTTAAATTTTTTTAATATTCTACATGAATAATATCATGTGGTACTTCTCTTCCTCTGTCTGGCATTTCTATTAGCATAAATATTACTCTACTTCCATCCATGTCATTCCACAGGATTCTATTGTTCAATGGCTGAATAACATTCCACTGTGCACAAGTACCACATTTTCTTCATCCATTCTTCAGTAAATGGACACTTAGGTAGTTCTCATTGTGAACAGTATTACAGTGAAAATGGGAGTGCACTATCTCCTTAAATTTTGATTCCAATTATTTTAGATAATATCTTAGTAGTGGGACTGCTAGATAATACGGCAGTTCTATTTTCTTTTCTTTTCTTTCTTTTTTTTTGCAGACTCTCCATACTATTTTGCATATTGATGTTCTAATTTACATTCTTATTTACATTCTAATTTGCATTCCTTTTCTCCACATGCTCACCAACAATTTTTATCATTAGTTTTTTTGTTTTAATTGCCATAATAGTTACATTGAGTTGATATCTCTCATTGTGGCTTTTGATGTTTTCTGATGTTTTTTGATGTTTTCTTCATAATAGTATCATTGAGCATTTATTATAACTATTAACCAGTTTTAGATCTTTAAATGAGAAATGCTTTAACTGTTTTTCTAATTTTTTAAAAGAACTTTTTTTTGTATACCTTTATTTTTTTCTTATTTATCTATTTTTTATGTGGTGCTTAGGATTGAACCCAATGCCTCACAAGTTCTAGGCACTCTACCAATGATTCACAACCCCAGCCTGTAAACTGTATAATATCTATTACACAGTTTTTATTATTCCTATCTTTTCTGAGTACTAATCTCGTTTGGAGAGTGCAGTTTGCAAATATTTTCTCCCATTCTGAGGTGTCTCCTCTTTCAATGATTCTTTTCTTCTGTACAGTTTACAGTTGAAATAATGCCGTTGTCCACATTTGCTTTTATTTATTTATTATTTTTGTTGGGGAGTTTTTTTTGTAAAAATAAATAAATAAATCCTTGCCCAAATAAATGTTCTGAATCATTTACCTAATGATTTTTCTAATAGTTTCATAGTTCCAAGTCTTACTTTCAGTATTTAACTTGTTTTGAGTTGGTTTTGTAACTGGTGGAAGATAGTCATTGAATATCATTTGTCTGCATAGGAATATCCATTTTTCCCACCACCATCTGTTGAAAAGGATGTCTTTTTCACAATGCATATTTTAGCAGCTTTTTGAAAATCAGTTGGCTATAGATGCATACTTTTATGTCTGGATTCCTTTTTCCATTTCACTGGTTTGTATGTCTGTTCTTACACTATATTATGCTGTTTTGTTTTCTCTGTCCTATATATATAGTACAATTTGAAGTCAGGTAGTGGAATACCTGTTGCTTTGTTCATTTTTCTCAATGTGTTTTTCACTATTTGGGAATTTTTGTGGTTCCACAGAAATTTTAGGATGTCTCCCCTCTAGATCTATGAAGAATGTCACTGGTATTTTTATAGGTTTTTACAGAATCCATGCATTATTTTGATTAATATGAACATTTCAACAATATTGATTTTACCTATCCATGAACACAAGATGCCTTTCTATTTATATGTATGTGTCTTTTTCAACCTTTTAATTGGTGGTTTATGGGTTTTATTGTAAAAATAACTTACCTCTTTTGTGAAATTATTCCTTGGGAGTTTATTAATTTTTAATTGCTATTACAATTGGAATTTCTTCTTTTCTTTCTATTTCAGATAATTTCCCATTGGTGTTTAGACGCACTATTGATTTTTTTAAATTGTATATCCTGCTGAG